>NC_036244.1:7267630-7350860 GCF_002742605.1 Olea europaea var. sylvestris | reverse complement strand
AATTCAAAAATTAGCACCGACTCATTCTTACATAAAAAATTGTTACCGTTAAAAAACCAATTCTTTGAACCTCTCTCTCCCTCCGAAAACACTCTGCAGAACTCTTTCAACATCGATCAAAATTTTCCCTCCCCTTTTCAGCCATGACGAAGTCTAACAACAATCTGGAGAAGAAAACAATGGGTCGGCGGAAGATTGAAATTCGGAAAATTGACAATAAAAACAGTCTTCAGGTTACCTTCTCAAAGAGGCGAACCGGTCTTTTCAAAAAGGCGGCGGAAACGAGCCTATTGTGCGGCGCAAATATTGTAATCCTCATCCAATCTCCGGGGAACAAATTTTTCACTTTTGGCGAACCCTCGGTGGAATCCATTCTAAACCGGTACCAATTTCTTGATGATTCATTTTCTACCGAGTCAAACCCGACTGCCCACAATCTTTTGGTTGAAGAAAGAAGTGAAAATAATGGGGCAACGAGGGGATTTTGGTGGCAGAAAGAAAAATTGGAAACTATGGAGTTGCAGGAACTTGAAGCATTTGAAGAGAAATTGAACCCTTTGCTTCAAGCAGGGGAGATGAACCGGTGCCAATTTCTTGATGATTCCTTTTCTACTGAGTCAAACCTGACTGCCCACGATCCTCTGGTTGAAGAGAGAATTGAAAATGATGAGGCAACGAGGGAATTTTGGTGGCAAAAAGAAAACTTGGAAACTATGGATTTGCAGGAACTTGAAGCATTTGAAGAGAAATTGAACCCTTTGCTTCAAGCAGGGGAGATGAACCGGTGCCAATTTCTTGATGATTCCTTTTCTACTGAGTCAGACCTGACTTCCCACAATCTTTTGGTTGAAGAAAGAAGTGAAAATGATGAGGCAACGAGGGAATTTGGGTGGGAGAACGAAAACATGGAAATTGTGGATTTGCAGGAACTTGAAGCGTTTGAAGAGGAATTGAAAACTTTGCTTCAAGCAGGGGAGATGAATAAACAAATTGCTTCAGCTTCTTGTTCGATGATTCCGCTTCCACAGCAGTAGGGTTTAACGAAAATTTTGACGTCGTATGAATTTTGAGCGACATCTTACGTACATAAGTAGACAGGATTAGATTTTAAAATTTTTGATGATGTCTGATGTCAACACGATTGACAACTTGACCATTCGATTGTCTTTTTTGACGACGATCGACCCTATTCTTCGTGTAATTTTTTCATTGATTTAGCCTAAATTCTTTGTTGTATCCTGGTTTTCAATTGGAAAGTTTGCGTAATTTGTTCTTGCTCTTGTACCAGACAATTTGTCTAATGTGTGATTAGCAGAAAGGATACTTTTTTGTATGCGTTACGCTTTCTCGATGATTACGTAAATTCATGGATTAGCAAGAGGTATTAATTTATAATAATTATCACTCAATGAACTTACATATAAGCAGACAGAATTTACCCAATTGTAGTGAACTTTATTAAAATTAATGCGGCCTCTTATAGAAACTAGAAAGGCCATTGGTATACTGATCTTGATTTAGAAAGTGTGCACGGACTTGTAAAGATACAAGGTGTATTTCCCGAATCTTTAGTACTTTACAGTTTTTACCTTCGACTGATAATAATTGAATAAAAACTTTCAATCCGAATGTTATCGATAATTTTTACCTTTCTTTTCCACTTGAATCGCTAGCTGACCTGTACTTGTTTGGAGATGCTATTGCTAGAGTTAAGGACTTACGCTTTGTTAGTTAGAATGAACGGAATTTTTTTTTTTTTTTTTTTTTTTTAAATTTCAGTCTTTTGAAATATATCACTTTTTTTTCTGTTTCAATTCTTGATGAATTTAATAGGTTTTTACTATCTAGTACGATAAGGTAAACAAGACTAACCCTATTTGATGTAACTTACAAAATAGACAAAAAATGAAGTTAAAATCAACAATTAATTTTAACCACATATTTAATAGGATTTATAACTTTTTAAATACATATTTCATCAAATTTTATCAAAAATATATTCAAATTTTGATTTTTAGCTACACCAAACATGGGTTTAAAATGATTCTAACAATTTATTATTATTATTATTATTATTAGTTTTTACCTCCAAAATTTATGATTTTCATGATTTTTCCACTGTACTATGACCTCGTGAACAAATTTTATGTAACACTAATGGGGTGGCGAAATTTTTAATGCTTTTGTTGTTATGGTTATTTTTAATTTTGTCCCTTTGCATTTTGTTAGAAGCTTCTCAAAACAAATCTCCAAGACAAGGAGATAAATGAGATGAAAGTTACAAATGGTCAACCAAAGTTGGTGTGGCTCCTCGATTATATTAAAATATCATTGGTGACTTTGAACTATTAGCTATTATTATTATTTTTTTTTTTTTTTTTATCCAGGTATCCCAACTTACACCAAACTAAATTTTGGACCTCCAACACCCATGCCTCTAGAACCTTAGAGGGGGTAAATCGCGAGATATGCCTCAACTGGATCACATGTTCCCTTTATTGACTGTACACTTCTGCGCACAAGAGACCCTCCTCCACAGTGATTGCTTTATACCAAATTTTTGACCGCAGGTTCCCACTAGGAATCGAACTCTCCACCCTATCGCTGGAAGCAAGCCAATGTTGATTGATTCCCCAATTGAGCTGTGCCCCGGGGGGCGACTATTAGCTATTAGGTAATAGGGTTAGGAGTGTATCCAAAAAAAAAAGGGAAAAAAAAAGAGTTTGAAAAGGGGTTTTCTGTGTGTAATCGATAAGCTTTCATAGTCAACTAAAAATATATTTGGAAGTTCTTCATATACTATTTAAATTATAAATAAATATAAATGAATGGTAAATAGATGGATGGTACTTGTAAATTTTATGAAATATGTGGAGGAAAAATGATTTAATCAATTACAAATAATTTACAAACTATATCCAAATAAGGGCTAAGACATTCAACTACTCTCGTTTTGAATAGGCTCTATCACATCAAGTGTTAAATTGTGGAACTTGATTATTATCAATGAGTCCTTGCGTGAATCGTAAATAGGGAGCCTTGATCTCATATCAAGTGTTAAGTTTAGGAATTTTATATTGTAATTTTGATTTTACCCTATTTTTAAGATAAATAAATAGGGAATTCTCGTTAGTGTTTTTAAATGATTATGAAAGAAAGAGAGGTCAGAGAAGATAATGTGTTCGAATTTTCTCTTTTAAACTTCTTTTCGCATAGTGAATTATTAGATGCCGAAAGAAGATGTAGTTTCACATTGAAACAAATTTCTATAAATTTTACACATTCTAATGTGTCTATTTTCTTTCTATGATTTTATTCCTCACAAATTACAATGGTATAAAATTTAGTTTCCATTTTCAACATCAAGAATATTGGGTCATTGGTTATTGGGCACATTAGGTAATTCTAAGAACACGATAACCTTGCCATATTAATAACTAACAAAAATAAGATTTTTATGAATTGTATATCTAAGGTTTCTTAGATTTAATTTTTTTGAAATAAATTTTATGATTTTTTTTTTAAATAAAAGATTAAAAAGCGTAGAGAAATTATAACTACACGTGCAAAATTATTTTATTCGAAAAATGTATGACTAAAAATAAGTTTAGAAAAAAGAGTTTCAAAGAATCTATATCTTGAAGAAACCTAATATTACGTAAACATGACGTTTATGTACATATACCTAGCTACCCATGTATGATCAAGATCACTTCATTGCTGATTCCGTCGATGGGGTCATATTTCTCCATTATGCCACTCAAGAAGACTGTATTTTTATTTTAAATCTGAAACCCTTTATTTTAAGGGTTATTACCATCCAATGCTTAATGGTGACTTAAGTGTGATCCACTGACTAGAATTTAATTTAATTTAATATAACCTTTCCACTTTCGATGAAAAAAATGATCTATGTTGTCAAATAATATTTACATATGACTAATAAATTCATGCTTGAAACCCTATCAAATAGCTTAATGAACTCGTTTTGATAATTAGTTTATGGGCATTGCTACCCCTTTTTCCTTGTGGGGGGAGTCAATAATTTATGGTTATAATTCAAGCATTTGGTCTAATCATTAGTCCTTATTTAGTGAAAATTAAAATTAAATTTTTAGACAGATTTAAATAAAAGCTCGTGAAATGTTTCGTTGAAAAGTCGAAAATCTCATTAAATATATGATTAAAAATAATTATTGATTTTGATAGCCTGTCGGGGAGAAATTAAATACAAAAAAGTGACTGTTGGCAGCAATTTTCCTACCGTTGCAGCCCAAAATTCTTGACTGCCTGTGCGTGAGGTGAGACCCGCAGCTTGGACCAACAGCTCTATTTTGGCTGAAAATTTGGTGAAAAAGCACAGCGAGACAGGGGCTAACTTAAATTAAAATCTAAATTTTAATATTCCTCAAACAGGGCTTATCGCTTACTAATTAATTATCTTTTAATGGTTCCATTATGGGATAATGGTGTTTGATTTTTGAGATTTAATAAAGTTGAGGCCTGACCAACCCATTAGCAACACTATCTCCTCTCCTTGACCTTAAAAAGATTTTCTCAAAGTCGAGGAAAGAAGCCATTGCATGTACTCCAAGAAAAGTGCCCCTAAATATTTATGCAATTTTTTAATTATTTTTTATTGTATCGAGTTGAAATTTGTTGTCCTAATTTATTTTTATTCTAATGCATATTTTACACTTAGAAACATCATATCTTAAAAATGGAAAGATGTTAAGATATAATATTCTAACATGTCAAAATATGTATTGATGTCTTCTCATTTATTAAGAAGAGATTATATGTCGAGAAAAAAATTGTATTGTGGAGATGGAACACGCAAATCAAAAACTTGTCATTCTTTTTCAACTTTACATTTTTCAAAAAACTTTATTTCAACCATTAAAATTTAAAAAGAATGGGGGCCAAACAGGTGCTATGTCTTATTCTCGATGTATTTGTGGTGAATTACGTGAATCGTTTTTTCCTACGTTTAATGAAAAATCTAAAACACCTCAACTTTTATTTGTGCATTGATTGGAGTTATTAATCCAAATGGTCATTGAGTTTTGTAAAAAATTTACTTTGTCACTTAATTTTAAAAATCACCTAAATCATCATTGAACTTTGCAAAATATTTTTACGGGGTTACTGAATTTTACAAAAGGTTTTCAAAGGTCACTGAACTTTAAAAATCATCACATTCATCACTAAATTTTACAAAAAGTTTCTCAGAGAATCACTAATTTAGTGACCCCATGGAACCTTTTTGTATAGTTTAGTAACCCCATGGAAATCTTTTACAATATTTAGTGATGACGGAGATGATTTTTAACGTTTAGTGACCCTGTGAAACCTTTTTTCAAAGTTCAATGACTATTTGGGTTATTAACCTGTATTAATTGGAAGATGGAAATTGTTTCTGTTATATTTAATAGATGATTTAAAACAATTAATTTTTTAATAACCTTCACAGACCAGATAAAATCTGTTAATAATGTAAATGTTTAAAATTGTGAGCAATATAAATATGCGTGAATAAAGCAAAATTTTAAATTATATGTTTTTATTTAAAAAGATTTGTGTTGACTTATTTGAAATACAATTATTTTCACTTTTCATGTGTCCTCTTGTTGGTTAAACCCACATAATCAACCCTAATGAGGTACACTCTTATGTATTAATTAGTGGCTTTCGCTAGAAATTTAAACAAAAATTTCGTTTCTTTATATTAAAAAAAAAATCTTTATTCGTTATCCTAAATAATCTTGTTGCCTCTTTTGGCGAGGTTTAAAAAATTGATAGATCATAGAAGACTAAATAAAATTCAATAATTAATTTTAACTACAAATTTTATAGGATCCACAACTTTTATTAATTTTACAATAACCCACCTACCAAAATTTACTAACATTCTAAATTTTATCTACACCATACAAGGTTTCTTGTACGTATGAATAAATTGAGCTATTTGTTGACCACACAAAGCTATGTTTTATGGAGGAAAATAACAAAATAAATAAATAAATATATAAAATACAAATTTCCATGATTACAGATAATGGTTCTTCTACATGAAAAATATCATTATTTTTTACTTTTGAGTATTATTAATTGGAAGAAGGAATTTTTTTTCTGTTATATTTAATAGGCGATTTAAAACAACTAAATTTTTAATAACCTTCACAGAGTTGATAAAATCTGTCAGTATGGCAAATCTTTAAAATTGTGGACCAATATGCTTCAATAAAGCAAAATTTTAAATTATTTCTTTGAATAATATTATTTGCAGTCACTCAATATCGTAGTCGTTATACGTAGCATACATATGACGATTAGTGAGTTGATATATGAAGCAAAAAAAACTATCACATCAATACATCAAATTACAAATCGTCACGTAAAATGCTACGCATGAAGACCACCGTAGTGAGCGACTATATCTTTTTATTTAAAATTCGATAGGGATTATGAGAATTGATTTTTTGACCATTAAAAAAAAAGTAAATCCCACCTGAAAGTGAAGAAAAAAAAATTACAACTGAAATAATCAAATAAGCAAACGGAATTTACCAATTGTATTAAATACTATCTCGAAAATTATTTAACTACTTGACTTTGTTCAAAAACAACGATTTCCAGCTATCTCCAAACTAATCCTCGAAATCAAAATTTTCGTCATATTCATCATACACGTAAGACATCGCATTATGATGACCGAATATAACACCGTCGCTACAAGTGATCTTCATTATGAAGATTCTTCATCATAATTGCCCTCTTCAAATCTTTGCATTTTTAGGTGTAGTAATGTTTTCATTCTGTGAAGGGTCATTTCTCCAAGAATCGAGTATTTGTATCAGCATTGATTCTCGAACTTACAATATCATCATTTAGGAGTCTCAAAGCATCATAATTGATTCTCGAACTTCTCTTCTGCAAAAAAATGATTTATGTCGACATCACATGTAGAATACAATACATACTCCAGCTCGCTCGTAGGGATTGAAATCGTCATACAACAAGAATTTAACAAATGACAAAAGACCATAATTTCCCTATTACTCTTAGCCATGTCTTGAGTTTTACATCGTACTGTGGCAAACAGAGAGAAAAAAGAACTCTCATTGAAGCCTAATTTATTACCCGCTGTTCCAATTTCTCGATGGTTTTAACAGCTTTCCCAGCAGAGGTAGTTTTCTTTGTTTTAGTTGCTGCATTTTGTTTCTTGACCTGAAATTTATCACCAATTTAGACAGCAGTCAAATTTAATCCCAAATTGAAAAGTTCAAATCTTACAGGGAGGAAAAAGTATGAAAAGGAATGTTGAAACCAGCGCAATAGCATAAGCTGTCAATGTTCACATCAATATCGATAAAATGTAAGGGCCCTGTCGATATTTCAACATCAGCTAAGAAATGTTTAGAAGACTACTAAAATGCTTAAAACAGAGTTTCTCATTACATTTTGTATAACAAATAATTAAGAGACCTGCCGTCGCTATACTTAAGTTGCATGGCATTGACCAAAAACATAAACACGGATAATGCGAGATGGAGGGAAGAAAATAATATGGAGTCATGCACATTAGTTTCTGGGAGAATTTTACTCACATAGTGCTGCCAGATAGATAGCTCCTGTCTGAAGAAATCTGGTTTCACTCTATTCAATTAATTTAGTTAAGACAATGGTGCTGCGGTTACTGCCTCATTGAACATAATTTCGTTGGAATTAGCTAAGGATTAATTCTCTTAAAAAATTTGTTTTGGAGACAAAACAAAATTCTTCAAGATACCTAAGCTATGGACGTGAAACTAAACATTCCAAAAACAAATTCTCCAATCAAATCAATCTGGTCAAATTTTTTCTTTAAATGTTTTAAATAAATACGAAGGATATATGCCAAACTCACAACCAAGAAATGGAATGCTTTAATTTCTATGGTTTAAAAGAAATATTGATCCCATATTGTGACTTAAAGAGAATATCATAATATCATTTTATAGAGACTATTTTGCACAATCAGAACTCATATTATATTTTATCACATATTACATTTTCCCATAATAATTCAAGGACATAAAAGATCAAGCGTCATGACGGCAGGACAAATACGTATAGTTCAATAATTCTATCGGCTAGCACCTATGTGAAAGCTAGAAGCCTAGAATCTATAGATTGTATCTTAACAAGTCACAAAAATACATTAAGAGAGAGGGAGCATCCGAATTAACATAACTCTTCATCCTAACCTACTTGTAGAATAGAAAGAAAATAAAATAATAACAGGCAAAAAGGGAAGGAAATAGGAAAAATATGCCCATACAGAGGAACAAAGCAAAAAAACACAAAACACACCTTAATTGAGCTAAAATTAGATGAAATGTAAGAAAACATTGAGGTGAAGCAAGGCTGGTAAGATAGTCCAATAACATCAATCAAACCAATTGTATACTAGAAATTCTGCCAAATTACTCCAAATGCAAGCAAATCTTGAAGAGTATTAGTAAACAAGGCTTTACCTTTTCATGTTCTTTAATCATGGCTTCGCATAACATCCTTTTCAAATGCATCTCCTTTTTGTTGTTAAGATATCGAACAATCTGAAGAGCATAAAAAATTGCTTAAATGCTTCCCCAACTCAGATTCCCTATCATATTCTGAAATATGCATCTTTTTCTTTTTCACGATATGAAATTCTAAATGACTTATCAGCTGGTGAAAATGTTAGATATTATCAATGAACGAAAAAACTTCATTAACAGATTTCAGCAAAGTACAGGACTAAAAAAGAAGCATTAGAAACTTCCAGGGTGCATAGAAGTTCTGATTATTCAAACAAAAGTAAAGGTATTCTCATGGAAAGCACGAAATAACTTACCATCATAAAAAAACACTTGTGACAACCGTTGCTAGAGTTTAAACGATAATGCATGTGAAACAAGAAAGCATATGCCTCAGAATCATTAATATCGGAAAGACTTTCTGAGCCATCAGATTTAGTTCTACTTCTTTTCTTGTACCTTTGTTTTTTACCAGATTTAGTTCTTTTCTTATTAACTAAAATTTCTGCAGCTATCCATTATCTTAGCCCAAAAGATTCTGCATAAGAAATTTCATACACACAACTCATGAGAACAACATTAAAGATTACAACCAGTGCTCTCAGTTGCAACATTACAGGTCGCGTAGCAACTCCACTCCGCGGGAAGTCTCAACTTCCACCGTCTACAAAACAGATAATATAAATAAGAAAGGTGAGATTTACAATAACTATGATCTATTTTATATGGCTTCTAGTTGAATGAAACCTTAAAAGGACTTTATCAGCATGATCTTACACTTTCATAAAAGAATAAAGTTCGCATAAACCAACACTCTGCTGGTGAAGGAATCAACTCTTGATATCATATTTGAAAAAAACAAAAAAAAGTCTCCAAAAACCCTCTTTTATTGAAAAAAATAAAAAATAAAAAGGAGAAAAATTGAAAACACCAATGAGACTGATCTTCAAGCAAATAAATAATTCGGGAATTTTTACTAATCAATTTGGACAAAAAGGGTAAATGACTGCCTATACACTGAAATAGTAATATCACTGCGTAGAATAATCAACGTGTATATATTCATCCAATCTTAGCAATATTTAACAATTTCATTGGCTGAAAATTCATGAAAATATACGAATTGAAAGGGAGTAAAAGGAGAGAAGGAAAGAAATTACGCGTACAGGTGGCTTCAAAGGGTTTTTGGAAGTTTGAGTAATCTCCATCGATAAAGAAATATCGCTGAAGTTTCAAAGTAAATATGCGCAGAGTATAAGCGAGTTTTAAGTGGAACCCTTGACCTCAGAATATTACCGTTAGCAATTCAAAAATTAGCACCGACTCATTCTTAAATAAAAATTTGTTACCGTTAAAAAACCTATCTTTGCACCTCTCTCTCCCGCCGAAAACACTCTCTACTGAACTCAATCCGCATCGATCAAAATTTTCCCTCCCTTTTTCAGCCATGACGAAGTCTAACAACAATCTGGAGAAGAAAACAAAGGGTAGGCGGAAGATTGAAATTCGGAAAATTGACAATAAAAACAGTCTTCAGGTTACCTTCTCAAAGAGGCGAACCGGTCTTTTCAAAAAGGCGGCGGAAACGAGCCTATTGTGCGGCGCAAATATTGCAATCCTCATCCAATCTCCGGGGAACAAATTTTTCACTTTTGGCGAACCCTCGGTGGAATCCATTCTAAACCGGTACCAATTTCTTGATGATTCATTTTCTGCCGAGTCAAACCCGACTGCCCACAATCTTTTGGTTGAAGAAAGAAGTGAAATTAATGAGGCAACGAGGGGATTTTGGTGGCAGAAAGAAAACTTGGAAACCATGGAGTTGCAGGAACTTGAAGCATTTGAAGAGAAATTGAAAGTTTTGGTTCAAGCAGGCGAGATGAAACGGTACCAATTTCTTGATGATTCCTTTTCTACTGAGTTAAACCTGACTGCCCACGATCTTCTGGTTGAAGAAAGAATTGAAAATGATGAGGCAACGAGGGAATTTTGGTGGCAAAAAGAAAACTTGGAAACTATGGATTTGCAGGAACTTGAAGCATTTGAAGAGAAATTGAACGTTTTGCTTCAAGCAGGGGAGATGAACCGGTACCAATTTCTTGATGATTCCTTCTCTACTGAGTCAGACCCGACTTCCCACAATCTTTTGGTTGAAGAAAGAAGTGAAAATGATGAGGCAACGAGGGAATTTGGGTGGGAGAACGAAAACATGGAAATTGTGGATTTGCAGGAACTTGAAGCGTTTGAAGAGGAATTGAAAGCTTTGCTTCAAGCAGGGGAGATGAATAAACAAATTGCTTCAGCTTCTTGTTCGATGATTCCGTTTCCACACCTGTAGGGTTTTAACGAAAATTTTGACGTCGTATGAATTTTGAGCGACATCTTACGCATATAAGTAGGCAGGATTAGATTTTAAATTTTTTGATGATGTCTGATGTCAACACAGGTTGACAACTTGACCATTCGATTGTCTTTTTTGACGACGATCGACCCTATTCTTCGTGTAATTGTTTCATTGATTTAGCATAGATTCTTTGTTGTTTCCCTGGTTTTCAATTGGCAAGTTTGCGTAATTTGTTGTTGCTCTTGTACCGTACAGTTTACCTAATGATTGATTCGCAGAAAGGATATTCTTTTTTTGTATGATTTACGCTTTCTCGATGATTACATAAATTCATGGATTAGCGAGAGGTATTAATTTATAATAATTATCACTCAATGAACTTACATATAAGCAGACAGAATTTACCCAATTGTAGTGAACTTTATTAAAACTAATGTGGCCTCTTATAGGAACGAGAAAGGTCATTGGTATACTGATTTTGATTCAGAAAGTGTGCACGGACTTGTAAGGATACAAGATGTATTTTCCGGATCTTTAGTACCTTATAGTTTTAAGTTCGAAAACTTCGTCATTTATAGCCATTGCTTTGATACTGGGTAATAAGTTATCCAATTTCAGACGAGAGCGCATTGTCGTTGATGGAATTTATAGCATGCTCATGACCCTTATCGAGTATGCAGGCAATAGCATGTCGGTTGAAGATTATCTCAAATGGCCTTCGATATGATTATACAGTATTGAACAATAAAAATAAGTTATATTTTTTTGTCTTATTCTACTGTTCAGTTATGTCTAATACAGTACCGTCTTTGCAATTTGCTCTCTCTCTCTCTCTCTCTCTCTCTCTCTCTCTCTATATATACACACACACACACACACACACACACACACACACACACACACACACACACACATAGACATTGGAAATATATTTCATTGAGAGAGTTGGTTCAGCAGACTCTTAATAATAAGTTTTTATGCTGATATTGGCAAGTTTGAAGAGAACCCTGTTGTACTTGACGGCATATGATTTTAAGGTCCACGTAGAAATTTGGAGCACAACTAGCCATTAAATTTGACCACTAGTCGAGCAGTCTTGATTGGGATCGAGTTGGGCAATTGATCAATTTTATTGAACTAGCAAAAGGAACACGAATAAATCAGTTTTGAGTTGGCCTTGTTGGGAACTTGGGTAGAACTTCCCACCATGCACGGGCAAAAAAGAATGAACACGACAATACCATTAGAGCAATCGTGATTAGAATCGAGCTGAAAATTTATGAACTTATCCAACTCGGCCCCATTAAACACACTCAGTTTTATAGAAAACATTCCATTTGATGCAGGCAATCCACTGCATGAAATATAATTTTTATATCTTTTCCTTTTGATGATGATACCTTCACACAGAGACAATGTTCTACCGTGAACACTAGAATAGAGAACATAAAAAATGATAATATACCATTTTTTGTATGTCGACCATGACTGTGACTATAAAATTCTAAATTGAATATGTTAATTTCAAATCATAAGTTGCTGTTTCTGGATATAATAAGAATACTGACTGAATATTGGATCAATTTTATGGAGAAACACTACAGAACACAATTTTAATTCAAGTAGAGTTGAGGGGTATTTTTCAATAGAAATATAGTAAGCACTACCCCAAAAATTAGTTAACTACTTGACATTGTCCAAAAACCATGATTCCCAACTATCTCCAAACTAATCCTCGAAATCAAAATTTTCGTTATATTTATCTTCATACCCGTAAGGCATCGCATCATTATGATGACTGTATATAAAATCATCTTCACCACAAATGATCTGCTGTTGATCTTCATCTTCATCTTCATCATAATTGCCCTCTTCAGATTTTTGTATTTTGTATGTGGTAATGCTTTCATTCTGTGAATAGTCATTTCTCCAAGAGTCGAGTTTCAAATCGATGTTGTGTGCCGTACCAGAACCTTGTTCCTGAAATGATAAATAATGAAGTATGGGAAACAAGAAATGCAAAGAACCCTTAATCTAGTTACATGTTAGTTTTACACTTTCCGACCCAATAAAAATGAAGCCAAAACAAGAGCATAAAATACGTACCATATCATCATTTAGGAGTCTCAAAGCATCATAATTGATTCTCGAACTTCTCTTCTGCAAAAATAGGATTCATGTTATCACATGTAAATTACAATGCAAACATACTCCAGCTTGTAGGGATTGAAATCGTCATACAACAAGAACTTAACAAATGACGAGAGACAAAAGACCATAATTTCCCTGTTACCTTCAACAATATCTTGAGTTTTACATCATATTGTAGCAAACAGATAGCGAACAAACAAAAACTCTCATTGAAACCTAATTTTTTACCTTTTGTTCCAATTTCTCGATGGTTTTAACAGCTTTCCTTGCAGAGGTAGTTTCCTTTGTTTCAGTTGCTGTTTTTTGTTTCTTAACCTGAAATTTATCACCAATTTACACAGCAGTCAAATTTAACCCCAATTGAAAAGTTCAAATCTTACGGTGAGGGAAACGTAGGTAAAAGAATGTTGAAACCTAAAGACAAGTCGCAATATCATAAGCTGTTCAGTGTTCACATCAATATCGATAAAATATAAGGGCCTTACATCAGCTAATAAATGTTTAGAAGACTACTAAAATGCTGAAAACAGGTTTTCTTGTAATATTGGATAACAAGTATGTATGAGACCTGAAATCACTATACTTAAGTTGCATGGCATCGGCAGAAAATGTGAACATGGTGAAGGTGAGGTCGAGGGAAGAAAATAATAAGGAGTTATGCACAATAGTTTATGAGAGAATTTTATTCACAGTGCTGCCAGATAGTTCATTTATGAAGAAATCTGGTTTCACTTTCTCTTCAAATAATTTAGTTAAGATAAAGGTGCTCCAATTACTGCCCCATTGAACATAACTTCATAAGTTGGAATTAGCGAAGAATTAATTCTTATAAAAAATTAGCTTGAAGGTAAAACTAAATTCTTCGAGATACCTAAGTTTTGGAGATGAAACTAGATATTTCAAAAACAAATTCTCCAATCAAATAAATCTGGTCATATTTTTTTCTTTAAATGTTATTAATAAATAAGTAGGATATATGCCAAACTCACAACCAAGAAAAGGGATGCTTTAATTTCTATGGTTTAAAAGAAATATTAGTCTCATATTGTGACTTAACGTTATTCTCCCCCAATAATTCAAGGACATAAAAGATCAAACATCATGACAGCAGCACAAATACGTATAGTTCAATAATTCTACTGGTCAGCACCTATGTGAAAGCTAGAAGCCTAGAATCTATAGATTGTATCTAAACAAGTCACAAAAATACATTCAGAGAGAGTGAGCATCTGAATAACATAACTCTCCACTCTAACTTGCTTATAGAATAGAAAGAAAATAAAATAACAAACAGACAAAAAAAGGCTGGAAATACGAAAAATATGCCCATACAAAGGAAAAAGGTAAAAGAACACAAACCACACTTTAATTGAGCTAAAACAAGATGAAATGTAAGACAACATTGAGGTGAAGCAAGGCTGGTAAGATAGGCCAATAACCCTCAATAAAACAAATTATAGGCTAGAAATTCTGCCAAATTACTCAAAATGCAAGGCAGATCTTGAGGAGTATTAGTAAACAAGGCCTTACCTTTACATGGTCTTTATTCATTGCTTCCCATAACATCCTTTTCAAATGCATCTCCTTTTTGTTGTTAAGATATCCAACAATCTGAAAAGAATAAAAATTTGCTCAAATGAATCTCCAGCTCAGGGCTCTAGTTATAAATGGCTGGTTCCCTTTCATATTCTGAACTATGCATCCTTTTCCTTTTCACAAGATGTAATTCTTACTGACTTATCAGCTGTGAAAATGTTAGATATTACCAACGACCAAAAAGATTTCATTAACAGAATTCAGCAAGGTACAGGACAAAAGAAGAAGCATTAGAAATTTCTAGGGTGCATAGAAGTTTTGATTATTCAAACAAAAGTAAAGGTATTCTCATGCAAAGCATGAAAGTGAACTTACCTCCACAAAAAACACTTGCAAGAACCATTGCCAGAATTTAAACAAATAATGCATGTGAAAAAACAAAGCATATACCTCAGAATCATCAATATCGGAAAGACTTTCTGACCCATCGGATTTTGTTCTACTTCTTTTCTTGTACCTTTGTCTTTTACCAGAAGAATTCTTACTGAAGTCCTGATGAACGGCTGAAGCATCTGAGACATAAAGAAATTACATAAACTAAAACTTCTGCAGCAACCCATTGTCTTAGCCCAAAAGATCCTGCTTAAGAAATTTCACACACAAAACTCGTGAGAACAACATTAATGATTACCGCCAGATGCTCTTAGTTGCAATATTCCAGGTCGGGTAGCAACTGCACCTCTACGGGACATCCCAACTTCAACTGTCTACAAAACAGATAAAATAATTAAGAAATGTGAGATTTACAATACATAGAGCAATTTCCTTACAATAACTGGGATCTATTTTATATGACTTCTAGTTGAATGAAACTTTTATCAGCATGATCTTACAGTTTGATATAAGAATAAAGTTTCCCACAAACCAACAGTCTGCTGATGAAGGAATCAGCTCTTGATATCATTTTTGAAAAGGAAGTTTCCAAAAACCCTCTTTTATTGAAAAAATAATAATAATAGAAAGGAGGAAAAAAAACTAAAAATATTGAAAACGCCAATATGACCAAGCAAATAAATAAATCGGGCATTTTGGCCAACCAATTTGGACAAAAAGGGGTAAATGATTTCCTATATACTATGAAATAGTAATATCAATGCCTATAATGCGCTGCAATAAGTGAATGAGTCTGGGCCTTTCAATACTATCAAATGACCATATGTTTCTAATTGAAATCAACATGTATAAAATCATCCAATCTTAGCAATACTGAAACAATTTCATACGCTGAAAATTCATGTAAATATACGAATTAAAGGAAAAAAGGAGAAAGAAAGAAATTACGCGTACCGGTGGTTCCACAGGGTTTTTGGAACTCTGTGTAATCTCCATTGTTACGGATAAATTCCACTGAAGCTTCAAGAAAATACGCACAGATTTTTGGAGGTGAAGGTGGAGGAAAAAGCCTTGACATATAAAGGTTTGGGCTCGACTTCGACTTGGACTTGACCAAAGTACCCTTGACCTTGATTTTCTTGTATTGAAGATTCTTTTAAAATTTTCTATATGAGGCAATGTTTTAAAAATCGGACCGGCCAGTTCAACCTGGAGCCGACCCCAAATCCGGTCCAGTCTTAATCTATTAACCGGAGATAAAGAAGCCCAAAACAAATTTATAAAACCGGCCGGTTCAACCATGAACCAGTAAATTGGTCCCAGTTTCACCGATTTTTACAAATCAATAATCCAACTTTTTATCCATTTTTATTGAATCGGGCAAACCATGTAAGCATTTTTAATCACATCCGTTGTTGGGTACATTCCAACCTACGAATTGTTAGGCACAGGAAAGCATAAGACCTGTGAGTACAAAAATGAAGTTGTTAGCCCACTTATTTATAGGCATAATTTCTGGCAGCTTTTCTTCCAAAATTCCTATGTGGGATAAACTTTGGCTGTAGAAGCTACTGTGTATTAAAATTTAAAATAGTATATGTATTTATATTTTATAGTTAATTATTCCATTAGGTTAACTAATCATTTTTTATGTTTCTTTAATTAATAAAAAGTTTAAAGTTTCTTCTAACATTAATTAGCAATATAATATTATTATATATTCTTATTTAGTTTTTAAAAATATTTATTTATATTTACTTTTTTACTATCCAATTCGACCCCGGTTCGACCCTTTGACCCCTGACCCTTCTTCTTTCCCGGGTCGATTTTCAAAACATTGATATGAGGTTTTCCTTGAAAATTACTTTTCTAATCCTTATCTTGAGGATTTTGCTTAGAGGGTATTTTAGGTAATAAAGAGACATTCAAAATCGAATTTACTTTTGTATATAAAAATAAAAATAACAAGAAGGAAAACGAAAAGAGAAATATTTAATTGATAAAGCTAGAACAATCATAGTGGGAAATAGATCAATGGTGCAGAGGTTGCAAGCAACAATGGGCATTCTTATCACCAGTGAGGGAACTTCAATCAGATAACATGTCATTTCAATATTATGTAATAAAATTTATCAAACAACAATAAAAAACAAAGAAGTTAAATTGTATTCCTTACTATGCCTCACTATTAAAATAAAATCGAAAATTTTTCAACTACGCAATCTTCAAAAAAATATTATTCCCCCATTATAAATTAAAATAATGGGGGACAAACAAGAGCTAAAATAAAATTTATCCAACCCCCCCCCCCACCCTGCGAACTTTGTCATTTGACTTTTTTCTCCTCTTCATTGATAAATGTAATACCGAGTCTTGTGATATAATTATTATCAAGGTAGATGGTTGCGTTTTCCAAATTGTCTTAAAGAATTAGTATTATTTGCCAGGAAACAACCAAAATTTAAATGGCAAGATTTGCTTGTATGGAGCACAATGACATAAAGCATTCTGCTTTGGTGCTCGCTAAATTTTCGACTTTTGTCATTGTCAGTGATGTTATTCGTGAACTTTGGTCCTCTACATAAACCTTTTAACTTTCAATGTACCCGATTGACGACTGGACAACTCATGTCAGATCGAGAATGGGTATGATGTTAGTCTTCATAATCCTTGTTATTAAAAAAAAAAAAAAAAATGGTTGTATATGATGTTTTTATTGAACTATTTGAAAAATTGTCAATTATACAGAGGACGAAATGGACTCACCCTCCGATAATATCAACCAGGTATTCTTGGTAATTGTCCAAGGCGACTAAATGTTGACTAATTTTCTGTAACAATGATGATCATATAAACTTGAAATGCCCGTGAGACGGTTCTCTAAAATTGTGTTAGTACTTTTCTTGCCTTGGCTGAATAAGCTACTCTACTGGTAAATAGAAACTCTCAAGATTGTAAAACCTATAGGGTAATCACAATGTGAACTTGCTCAGTGTTCAATAAAGGCACAAAATGGAAACATCAATCTATATGGTCTATTGAGCACTTCAGTGTTCATTCTACAAATCAATTGATATTTTGTTGACATAATGAAATAATGGAACTGTATCACATTTATAAACACAAAAAGGAGGTGGAAAATCACTGTTATAGACCCGTATAAATTATATGTTAAAGATGTTAAGCTGGCAAATTCCACCACATAGTTGATTTCAAGCTGTAACCACAGAAATTCAGCTGTTCAATGCAGCAGCAACCTTTGCACAATTGCCACAAATGTCATGCTATTATTTGGCAACTGGAGGTTCCCCAAGCCATTTCGCACGGAAGCCAGTTCCTTTGCAGTCAGAACAGCATACAGAACCCTAAAAGCATCAAATGAAGGCTCTCATTAGCTGTGCATATATAATCAACTTGAGAATTGGTTGTATAGTAATGTGCAGAACTACTGGACAATACAGCACTGGACAAAATAATATTAAGAAGAAAAAGCTACAACCTCGTTCATCATATTATTCTATCAAATATTGCACACCAAACATGCTCTTAATAGCTAATTTACCTTTCCTGCACAGATAACACAAGCTGTGTTTCTTGAAGGGACTTGACACAGCATGTTATCGCCGATAATAAAGAAACCAGTTCCACTGCACCATTTGCATTCGACATTCCCATTTGAATCACAAGAGGAACAAGCAACAGGCCTTGGTTGCTGCATGATTAAGGAAATGGGTAATGCTAAATGGGGGGGAAAAATGGAAATCCACCATACAATATCTTGAAGTAGGCTTCATAGAACACAGAGAATGTAGCCCCCTAATATAATAAATCTCGTTGTCCCAAAAAGTAAGTTATGTTAGTGAAAAAAGTAACACTGAAAATCATGTTTAGCAAAAATCAAAATATTACTTTTAAGCACAACCAAACACCATCTCTTGACATGGGTTAATTTTTCAATAGGCCTACCCGCTAACTCAAAAGAGAGCCTGATACCAAACTAGACTCAAGACGTGTCAATCAAAGAAACATCAGTGAGAGATTCTTGTAATTTGAAGTCGTTCGCATGCTGACTTACCCTCCCACAATGTGCCTAGAAGAGCATACATATAAAAATGTTGACAGCAACTCGCAAGACACAAAACAATATTTGTACATACAAGAAGGCATTCCTGCCACCCAACTTCTGAATTTTATTGCACCTCAACAATCACACTGTAACAAAATCAATGACAAGTAAGCCTTGTATAATGAACACCCATCCTGAAATTAAGATGGATGACCTTCTCAGGAGTAGGCCAAAGCGACCACATGCTAAATTATTAATCTATTCGCGCGTGCGCGTGCGCACAGACACATACACACTCTCTCTCTCTTACTCATACATAGCGACCATGAGGTCACACTTGGACAGTAGAATTTTTTTTAATTCATTGACTGCTGAGATTATAAACAACCTGGGAAATGAAGAGCATCAAAGGTATAAATAGTATTTAATCTCGATATCACATAATCCAACAAAGACTTCTACAAGAGACCCATTTGATCAAATTCTACAAATATATTCTGCTGCCATATTTTAGAGAAAAATAATAATAATAATTCTATAGTTTATCGTTTATAACAGTCCGTTCCTAGCACAATAGCACCATGTCCCATTTTAATTATTCATATGCTATTTACAGGTTAGAAAACTACAT
Organism: Olea europaea var. sylvestris; assembly: GCF_002742605.1. Taxonomy (NCBI): domain Eukaryota; kingdom Viridiplantae; phylum Streptophyta; class Magnoliopsida; order Lamiales; family Oleaceae; genus Olea; species Olea europaea. The sequence goes on along the minus strand of NC_036244.1, from coordinate 7,331,178 downwards.
ATATAAACTAAATCTGAACCACAGTAGCGCTAATCCATCACCAACTCATTATTTGATCAACTGTGATAAGAAAGAAGAATCTCCAGGAACCTTCAACTTAATAAAATCATATTTAACATAACAAAAGGTAAATATCATGCCTAGTCAACCATATTGAGAAATTCTAGTTGGAAGTTTTTTGAGATATAAGAAAGCCTCCCCAAAATTTCGGGTTGCTTGGATTCCATTTAAGCAGGTTTCAACAATCTTGTTTGAGGACATGCTATACAGAGGTATTGATGTAATTTTAAAAATATTCTGAGACCAGTATCTTGTGTTTAGAGAATGTGGTAAAGTTGAGCGTTCATATGTTTGATTTGAAGATCTAGAGCATTCTTAGAATTACATTTGAAATTGGGACACAAGAACATACTAACAATGTGATCCTAGATAAAAGTAATCTCCTCCATTCATTTGAATTTTTTCTTGCTAAATCCACTATCAGCGGGGCATGTTTGATACGCTGTGGCTGAACTCCCCTTGCTGCAGGGAACCCTTCGAGCACTAAGCAAGCAACAACTTTAACGGCTAGGGAATACTTGGCTTCTCAAAAGAGTAGTTAGTCTCCATACAAGTCAGGAACATGCTGGTCATAGTCACATGGCGGGCATCTTTGAGATTACAAATTGGCAGTCTCTATGCCCTATGGGCTAAGCAAATCATGGCCAACTCCTCCAGCCCAAGTGAGTTACCTTGGCAACAACTCTACATTTCTCCTATGCATTGCAAAGCGTAGCATTGCTGTAGGGCTTCACTGGATGTGTCGTGGGGCAATGTCACATATAGGGCAAGTGTAAGATTCCATTGTGCAAGAACATCCAACATTGTATTTAGATGATTAATTGATTATTTAGGATTGCAGTTTAAGCAAGCCAGGGATTATTGTATCACCATGGTAGGGCCAAGGCAAGGCACAAACTATGAGCACTAAGGAGAGCCACGAGCCTATGGACCTCACAGGGGGTTACTACCATGAGGATCATGTCGAAGTGCTCTCATGTGATTGGAGATAAGTAATCAACCTTGATTTTGATGAAAAGAGTTGGATAGGTAGGACCTATGCCAAAGGTGCAATACCGTGGGGATTGGAACCTCAATGAAGATGATCAACTCGAGTCCTTGACTATGTGATCAACAACAACCACAAAACATTTATCTGTCCAGGCGTTCAAACTTGTAAACATTATAGGCTCCAAAGTGAAATGGGTAATCAGTAAGACAAGATGTGGCGAAAGGCTGGTGACTAGGAGATGCATGGTATGTTGCTTGGCAAAAAATTAAGTTCCAATGTGAGCACCAAATAGTGGTTAGCGCTCTCTCTCTGGTTATAGTAATAATAAGGGAAGCAACAATGCTATACATGAAACCTTTGAACTGCAAATCAATCAGTTTGACCACTAAGAAATTAAAAGTGTGCATTTTTCTCTCCCAGCAAGAAACATTGTGAATCTCCCCCCTTGGCTTTCTCTGTTAGCTGAGCTCTCTTCAGTTCTTTCTACTCTGTCTCTTTAAGAATTGAAATTAACTGCTAGTTCAACACCTTAATTTTCATTTTCCAGTATTCCGCTCTACTACTAGTTTCTTTATATAAGCAAACATAGCATAAAACACCAATTATTCTTCTTTTTTTTTTTTTTAAAAAAACCCCAATTTTTTTTTTTTTTTTTTTTTTTTTTTTTTTTGGCATTTTTCAAGATACACAATAAATCACAATAAAAGCCAAAAAAATTTAATAACAAATTTATACCTGAGAAATCAACCAGGCACGTTCCATGCGTTCAACAAAATCAGGAGAGCTCCCATAAGACTCCACCTTTGAAGCCCTAATTCTTCCAAAATGAAACCTAACCGTTCTTGGCGTTATAAATTCCACTTTTCCTGGTGACATCACAGTTTTAATCGGGCATAAATTTATGGGTCTACAACAAAAAGAACAACTGCTTGACATCTTCGTAAATTTGTTCCTTTTCTTCCACAATTTTCAGGAATGATTTTTGAGATTAAAAAGAAAAGGAGGCTGGAGCTCGTGTTTTTTAATATGATAGCAGAGTAACCAGAGAAGAAGATTTTTGTGAGGTTTAAATTAGCTTAATTTTGGGAATTTTAGTTTTTAAAACCCTAATCTCTTGTGGCGCAAACTATTTTACTGAAATTTCGTCGAGTTTACGAAGAAGAAGATAAACAGCTCTGACCCGGCTGTGGCTTGCGATCTGATCGGACCCACTTCGTGTTCATTTCTACTTTTTGTCAACTTCTGGCGAAAACCCTTTGGATAATCGTTTGAGTTAATTATCAACATTTTTTTTTTAATATCCAGGTATCACAATTTATACTAAACTAAATCCTAGACCGACCAAGATCCTTGCCCCTAGAATCTTGGAGGGGGTAAATCGCGGGTTATGCCTCAACTGGATCACAGGTTCCTCCCATCGTCTGTACACTTCTGCGAACAAGAGATCCTCCTCCAATGTGATTGCTCCATACCAAATAAATCTGGCCGCAGGTTCCCACCAAAATTCGAACCTCCACCCTACTGCTGAAAGCAAGACAAATGTTGATTGATCCACCAGTTGAGCTGTGCCCTAAGGGCTAATTATCAACATTTATCTTTTCTTATTACTTGCTCATGCAAAAATAAAAATTATTGGCTACTCAATTCACTTTTACATAACATTAACCACCTAGAAAGCACTTCGTGAAAAGGAGAATAATAGAGGTTGCTTTAGTTCCTGAATCTAGATCCCGATTCCCAAACTCGAATAATCGGTTATACTTCCTCTGAGAGGGAGCTTGATTCAGGACTACTTTAATTTCGTTCCAACTTTGTCACTCAAGGTTGGGGTTCAACCTTTCTATTAGTGTAAATTAACAATGTTAAAATTTAAATTTAACTAAATGAATAATCACTAATTTTTACATTGGATTATTGTCTGCTCACTTAAAACTGAATAATATTTACCTTTGGTTACTATTTGTTCGTAAAAAAAAATGAAAATTGATCGGCTGTTCACTTATATTTACACAATGTTGCCCATTCATTATCATCTAAATTTTGTACGTATACCATTCAACTTTTTTATTTATTTTTATATGATTTTCATGATTGTTGGCTCAATTTTTGCAAATTACGTTGCTCACTTTATTTTCCTATTTTTTCTCTTTTACAAGATTTATTTTCAATTTTATTGTTCGATGTGTTTATATTATTTTCATGATTTTGGACGTTATCATAACATGGGTCATAGACAGTCGCCTAGGTAGCCTTATATTTGAGATGGCTTTGCATCTGCTCTCTAATTCTCCATTCTTTCAAGCTGGGAAAAGAAAATGTATTCTATCATTAGAGACATGAAAACAAATTCATTAAAAATATAGAAAACATTAATGTGAAGAAACATTAGGTACAAAAGGTTGATTCTAACAACTTGATTTTGAAGATAATCTTTAAAACTACTTTTGAATTTGCAAAAGGAGTTAATAAGTGCGTTTTACAAGCTTATTTTTACTACAAAACTTGAATTATATATGAAAATTTGAAAGAATTTCTACGTACTTTAGTGTTGTTATTATAGGTCAAACTCAAATGAAGGATTTTTGAGTTAAAGTAGAGTTGATTCAAAACAATTAAAGGCTAAGCAAAATGCATGGGATTGATATGAAACATTAAGAGTGCAAGCGGAAAATGTTTGAAATTTCGAGAGTGAAATTCAACTTACAAAAAGTTTAGAGTCTAATTTGTACATTTTCAAAAGTTGGGAGAACAAACTTCAGGTGATTATGGAGGAGTTGGGGAATAAATGTTTCCTTTTGGAGGTTGTAGGATCAATATTGAAGACCAGGATAAAAAGAATACCAAAATTGGATGAAAAGATGAACCAAAGCGCAACAATAAGAAAATTGAAAGGACAAAATTTGATGAAATAAAAAGTTGAAGACCGAAATCAAGAATGCAGAAAGTTCAAGGACTTGCTTTGCAGTTTAATGTTGGAAAAAAAAATGAAAAGAAAGAAAGTAGGCGCTATTGTAAAGCGATAAAAAATAATGAGGAGAATATTCAACACATTAAGGGAACATTCATTCAAATTTCACATTGTGTGGTCCAACCGCAGTAAGTTGACCACGATGAACGTCGACCAGTCTATCAAGTTGGAATTTTTATTTTTATTTTCTACTAATTTTGAATTTACGTGCAAAATTATTTTAATGGGAAAACGTATTTTTGAAATAAAAAGTTGAAGAAGGAAATTAATAATGCAAAATGTTCAAGGACTTGTTTTGAAATTTAATGTTGAAAAAGAAAAAAAAAAAAAAAAAAAAAAAAGAAAGAAAGAAAAAAAAGATGGTGTTAGTGTAAAGAGAAAAAAAAATAATGAGGGAAATATTCAACACATTAAAGGGAACATTGATTCAAATTTCACAATGTCTGGTCCAATTGCGGTAAGCTATCCACGATGAACGTCAGCCGGTCTATCAGGTTGGTATTTTTAATTTCTACTAATTTTGAATTTACATGCGAAATTATTTTAATAGGAGAATGCATTTTTGAAATTTGAAAGAACAAAATTTGAAGAAATAAAAAGTTGAAGACTTGAAATTAATAATGCAGAAAGTTCAAGGACCATTTTTTGAAAAAAGAAAAAAAGAAAAAAAGGGGATGGCAGTTAGTGTAAAGAGGAAAAAAATAAGGATAAAACTATTTGTACACAACTATTTATACAATTTTTTACACACTCGACACTTGGCCGCCCCCTATCGGCGCCGCCCGTCCAATAGGAGGCGACAAAGTGTCAAGTGTGAAAATCATTGTTTAAATGGTTGTGTGAATGTAGCATGGTTCAAAAAATAATGAGGAAAATATTCAACACATTAAACTCATTAAGGGAACATTCAATCAAATTTCACATTATGTGGTCCAACCACGGTAAGCTAGCCACGAAGAATGTCGACTGGTCTATCAAGTTGGTATTTTTATTTTTTTACTTTTAAATTTACGTGCGGAATTATTCTAATGGAAAAATGTGTTAATGAAAAAGATTTTGAAAAAAAAAAAAAAAAGAGTCTTTAGAAAATGAGGCTCAAACAAACACTAAATATAAATTAACCCAGTATATAAAATGATTAATTTAGTTAATTAAGATTAATATTGATATTTTATTTATAGATAATTGGATAAGCCAAAACCAAAATGGAAACAAAAAATTGACTCTAAAATCAGTCTTAGGGCCTAATTAATATGGAATTTCATGTTTTAACAGTTTCAGCATTCATGCAGAGATTTTGAAAATTATTCAAAATCTTTCACAATCATTCTTTATATTGATATGCACGAATAAATGCCAATAAAATCAAATTCCCTTTTAATCTTGCTTTGACTTCTGAAAGTTACATTCTCCTTAAATGTAAAACTGATGATTAAATTATTAATTTGACTGAGTATACAGTCAAAATTCAATTTAAAATTGATGATTATATTATTTGACCGAGTATACAGTCAATATTTTGTTAGGCCATAGTTAAGAATAAAAACAAAATATGTGTTTTTTCTTGACTCTTTCACATATACTTGACCGCTTGACATTGAATGAATGTGTACCATAAAAGACAAAATAGATTATTATTATTATTATTATTATTATTATATATTGGATAATTAACTGATAAATTATGGAATAAAAATACTTGGACAGGGCCATATGGGCTCGGTTTGTCCGTCCAAGACGCCTAATTCCTCTTCAATTAGGCGCCCCGGACGGATAGGCAACTAATCAAAATTTAAATTCTAAGTTGAGCTTTAATGTCTAAAATATCTGCTTATACATAGCCATATCAACTTTTTTAGACTACGACGATCTCATTGGCAGGTTGAATATTAATAGCATTACATAGTACTCATGTAGAAAAATATGCAGTAAAATAAATCGATATAGTTCAGTTATATATAATCCAACGTACTCGAATTCTAAATATATTACATGTGATATATAACTCCTCGTTTACAGCCATTTCTACTGAAAAACTTCAGAGAATTACATCAACGTTTAAAACTTCATGTACACAACATGGTATTTAGGTAGACAAACGCGTGGGATAAACCGGTTTGGTTGTTAATAATGTCAAAATATATTAATTGCTTCTTTAATCCATTTTGTCCTTTTTTCTCCCAATTAAAAAATTAAATAATAATAAAAGATGATAGTTATTAATTATTCCATACACGTTGATGCCTAAGTCAGTATATTATATATGACTAAAGGATGTAAGGATTGTGTGTTTTAACTTTTAATTAAATTGGTGTGCATGTTTGAGCATGTGTAAGACTACTAATGAAGTTGGAGGTCTCGTTTGTTAAAATCCTTTTTAAATTGGACTAATAGATTCCTACTAAATAATTTGTAAGTTTCTCACGTGATAGAACAAACATTATTCATGATGATAGGCAGAGCTGGTCCTGTGATTTTGAGTGCCTTGTGCGAGTCCGTTCCAGCAACTAAAACATATATTAAAAAAATAAATTCAATAATATTCTTTCATTGCAAAAATATGATATTTAAATATTTGTTTTCTTTTTTATTTTATTTTATTTTTTATTTTTACATATATGAACAGGAAAAACATAAATAAAACTCAAAAGCATTTCTCGAACTTCATCAAAATTCATACGTCATCAACAAAGAACCATCCAAGCCACTAGCCTCTTCGTGCAATTTTATATATATATCAAGTGTAAAGCTTGAAATGCAACAAATCATGTAAAAATATTTATTCTCGCATTTTTATAAGTAAACTCACTAATTAAACATTCGTAATCAATATTTTCTAGAAGACCTTGCTCAATAGATATCAAAGATAATGCATTCAATCGTTCTTGTAACATGGTTGATTGCAAATAAGATTATAATAACTTCAATTTTGAAAAACTTCTTTCAGCAAATGTAATAGTAACAGAAATTGTCAATAATATTCTATAAGCAATACATGTATTCGAAAAGTAATCCAATCTTTTCAAATAAGTCAATATATCAAAAGTCGTCTTTATTTATTTCTTAAAAGATTTCGCAAAACTTTTTACTCTTGAAATAAATCTTCGCCATCAAGATCACAAAAAATTACTTGTTTTAAAACAATATCAAGATGATCACAACATGCTTTCAAATTAGCACCATCCAACAAGTTTAACTTGTTAGAAGAAAATAGAAATACAATTTTTTTTTTATATGAATTGAATTGATCAAACCTTCGTTCATGTGATCCAATTGCTTGATCCACTATATAAAAGAAATAATTGATTCTGAAAGAATCTTCAAGTGATTATGCATCATCTACATTAGCATTTTGCTCTACTATATAGGTCCCCTTTGATTATTATTTTTATCAAAATATATTTTTCTCTCGCTTCTTTTTCACTACACATTCTTCATTGAAATAGTAATACACGTAAATCAAAAAATGTTCTTTATTTTTTATCCACAAATTCTCCATCAATCTACTATTCAAAAATTCATTTTTTCCATAAAATATAGATGTCAAACAGCCCCATAAAAGAAATAATCGGTTTTTCTCTTCTCTGCCTCAATTATCTTTGAGGCAATTGGAAAAGACGTTGATTTCCTTAATTCTTTTCTCCAAAAAGACGATTGAAAAATGCGGTTGCTCAATTTTTCTTTATTCTCTCAGTTCTCTAGCCAGCCTAATCTCTTTTTGACTTTTCCCTTTTCCTTCACATTATTTAAGCTACGAATACTATTTAAGAATATTATATTCAAGGAAATTATAATTAGTTAGTCACATTATTCTTAATTTTAATATCTTATGCATAATATTAAAAATTTTATATTTTAAAATTAATATATATTTTAAATATTTAATTATAAATAAATACAATTATAATATAAATTTTTTTTGGTGCCTCTACAATTTTAAGGCTCTGTACAACCGCTCAACTTGCGCACACTCAGGGCCGCTTTGATAATAAGATTTGTTATTAGATTAGAAAGTTTTTTTTCTTGTTATTTGGTCATGTCCAATTATGTCAATCTTTATTTCTCATTCTATCCATATCTCGGGAAAGAACTTCATCAATTACTACTAAAAACAATTTCTAAAAAGCATAAAGCGTAACTATGCGAAAAATGTCAACTTGCAGGTTAGACGTGCTTTCTAGAATATCGCTAAGAACTACAATAAACAAATTATTGCCCACTAAATGACAGTTTTTCTTATTTAACCATATGAAAGCATATCTTGTCTTCATCCAAGGAACAAGTAGAAGTCTGTCCGAATTAAGGTGGGATGTGTATAAAACTAAATTTAAACAAATAAATGTGCATTCTATAGAAAATCTCAAACTTTTGAATGAAATAGTTTGAGAACAAATTTTATAAGCAGGGGGAAAATTTTTCCAATAAAAGCGGTAGCAGATTTATTGAATGAGGATGGGAGTTGGCAACAATACTCAGTCTGAGATTATTCTATTACTACCTGGTGAGCATCCTTCAGAGGCTGATTTGTTCTTTCATGCTTACGGATTCCATCGTGAACTGGGAAGACTCCCAGTTTCATTGCAGAAAATATAAGACATGATTTTGAATCTTTGATGAATAAACTACATATGTTACACTTAAAAAAAGGATAAAAAAGATAATAGTGGATTATGGATACCTGTTTCATTTTACGGAGCATGTCTGTGTCTCTTACGTGACCATCACAAACTTCCAAGACCTCGGATCTGGCTCTTTTTGCCATTCTGGGTTTGAAGCCAACAACACGAGACACCAAGAAGCAGCCACAGCAGAAGTCTCAAATCCAGCTAAATAGATGTTTATGCGGTTATCCACAATGAACTGATCAATTGCATCCTGGCTCAAATTACTAGTTTTTGCCCCTTCAACAAGCATCTGCAATAAGTCCTTATCATATCCTTCTTTTCTTTCCCTTACAACCTTCAAGATCAATTCACATATTTCCTTCTCCAGAGCCCATATTTCTAAATTTGCTTTCTGTGGGAAGATATCTGGTATATAATTAAGAGAATTTAATCGAGAAACTATAATTGAAGAATCAATACCACAAAAAGCTAAAAAAAGAATATTTTATTACATACCTTAAACCTGGAATTCCAATAGACAATGTTTTTTTGGGAGTAAATTTAACCAATAATCACTGAACTTTACACTTGATTACTACTTGCTCACTCATCTTTCACAGATTACTGAATGCTCACTCATCTTTTCATATAATTACTCATTCATCACTCGTCTCTTCAAATAATTGGGCGACTTTTACGGTAAATTTTCGACAACTTCCGACCATAAAGAATGTCGAATTTTGATACCGTTGGAAAGTCCACGATATCCTCTTCAATTACCACCCAAAATCTCATTATAACTCCAAGGCAATTTTTCGGCAACTTTCGACCATCAAAACTATCAAATTTTGATACCATTGGAAAGCCCACAATGTCCTCTTCAATTACCATCCAAATTTTCCCATAATTCCAAAGGATTTGGTCGCAATAAACCCACAAAATCATTTTTTATGGAAAATTGATGTTTGCAACCAATAATACTTATTTAGGTGACTCGGGTGAATGAATGAGATCAAACGATGCAGGTGCTAGTTCTACAAATTTTCATTTTTAAATTATTATTATTAATTAATTAATTAATTTTATTTTTATTTATTTATTTATTTTTACATTTATAATTGGGGGAGTGTGATTTTGATTTTGATTCTTATTTCTTCAAATTTATTTTTTTAATTGCAGTTTCTAATACGTAGGGCAAAATTTAGATTCTAAACTGATTGAAATTGATGTATTATTATTATTTTTTTTATTTTTACGTTTATAATTGGGGGAGTGTGATTTTGATTTTGATTTTGATTCTTAATTCTTCAATTTTCTTTTTTTAATTGCAGTTTCTAATTCGTAGGGTAAAATTTAGATTCTAAACTAATTGAAATTGATGTATTATTTATTAACAATTTTACCGACTATAATTCTTGTCCTGTGGCTCACAGTACAGTTTCTGAACAATCTATGAAATTTGGACTTTGCTACATATATACAAGCATGTAAGTAAGGGTGTCCATAATGGACAGCCGAGGCGCCTGTCGCGTCGGGGCCCACCGACGCCTCTGCCAATGGTGAAGTGTCGTGGACACCCGGATGCACATGCTAATGTACATTTAGCAATTTCCATGAAATTTAGTGGTATGGAAAGTTAATTATTGAATACATATAAAAATTTAATTTACGAACCTGTGACTGTTGCATATAGATTTTACTAAAGTTCGTAGTGTAAGAAGATGAGACAAAAAGGATAAGAGGGATAGATCAATAGAGGATCGTGATAGGGCATGTTTAAATTACAGAAAAGAGGGATAGATCCAGATTTACATTAGCGCTTACAAAATATATGATTTCATTGAACCTTTAAGCAGTAGTTAGTAAAACAGAGTAGTGAAATATAGTTATTGTTATTATAAGCAATCAAATTTATCTATTTATCTATCAGCAGATTGGACACTTATTTTACTTCATTCTGTAGATGATGAGCAATTCACACATGCCATCTACTTCATTTGCTTCTGCCGTCATGGCGAAAGGGAATGGCACAAAACTTATAGTATCTAATGAAGCAAGTACTGCTAATGCAAATGGCGATAATACTGGTCCTTCAAGCAGTTGGATCCCTTCTCTGCATTATATATCTTCTGCCAAGTGATTCATATGGTAATGTTGTCCCCACGCCCGCCCTTTCTATATCCAGCATTCAGTGGCTAGGCTATTCATATGGATGAATGTTAATATACCATGCATTATCTCTGTGATTAATTCTTCCAGTTTGCTTATCAGCCATTTATCATGTTTATTGGGTATGGTTTGAAATGGGGCTTAAATGATTTCTGATGATTGAAGTAGGTTGGCTCTGCTGGTGTATGGTTCTTAGTTTCTTGTTTGATTAAATGATTAATTCTTTGTTTTACCCTAAACCTTATTTAAATGTCCACATTCAATTTGACAAAGTTTGCTTCAGGGAAGCCTTGGAGGCAGATAGAGGTTCCACAACTCTCATTGGTGCTGTTGACTGGTATATCAGAATCCCATTTTCCAAGTGAGAATAATATGTCCACTGGAATTACTTTCTTCTCTGTTTTTGTTCTCCTTTAAAATTTCTTGCCCGACAACTAGTGCTATCTGTCTTTAACTTTAAATTAATAGTTTGGAATTTTCAATATTTGAGATAGTTAAAGATTTTTATTTTGTCATTTCATGTAATTATGACTGCAGACACAAGTCTCTCGTGGACAAGTTTTTTTTCCCATAAACAACCCCCCCCCCCCCCCCCCCCCTTTTAATATAAAAGAGAGGATACAACAGTTTTATTTCTATTTACTCTGTTTTATTTTTCAGTTTTTGTGTGCTGCTGTAGTCTTCATCTAGTTAAAATTGGAGAAAGTTACATCTTGTTAACATATTTTACATGGCTTTAATGTTTATAGCTATCTAATAAGTTGTATCACTTTGTTAATTTTCAGATTTAAAAGCATCATCGATTTGGTGGATGTGTTCTCCAAACAAATTACAAGGGTTCAAGAAATTTTCTTTTGAAGAACTAGAATGAGATGATTCTAATTTAATTATGTTTATTGCATTTTCAAGCGTATATTGCAATTTGTATTTGATTTGAGATATAACATAATTAGATTTCTATATTGAACAACCACACTTGTGTATTTTTGTAAGACAATATTGATGGCTTGGAATTTATTATTGGCTTGGTTATTGTTCATATTTTTAGTCCAAAACATAATGATAATTAAGGAATGCTATGTAATATGTATATATTATAATTAAAATGCTATTGAAAATAAAAGATTATATTCAATAAATATTATTAAAAAATTATTATGGAAAAAGAATGCTATTAAAAATGTAATCATGATGTACAAAGAATGTTATTAAAGTCAAAATTATAATATAAAAATGCTATCAAATTAAAAAAGATTACATGAAAAAAATGCTATAAATACTCAAACCACGACAATAATAAAATGCTATGTAAAGATTTTTTATAACACTTTATAATAGCATTTATAAAACTTTATAATAAAGGCATGACTTTTAATAACACCACCTACGATAGCATTTCGAAAAATGCTATAGAATTTGATAAATAGCATTTTTTGCACGCTATAGATTCCTTAATATGTTGTAGTGTTTCCATGATTTTATAAGGGACACAACAGATTCTGTGATTATGTTCATCATTCCCTACACCAGCAATTTTTCTTTTTTTAGTACATGCACTTCCATTATTAAAATGAAGTGATAAAATAGGACAGACAGATCCATGGACAGGATAAAAATTTCTCACTGTTGAAGTTGCAGAGAGCAGTAAATATGGTTCTCCGGCCATATCAAAAGATTAATAATATGCCTTAACCTTGTCCATGGATAACTCAGGAGCCATAATTTTCCTTTGCCGCGCCTAAATGGCGCCACTGGATGTTAAGATGCCTTGGCCGAGTAAAGAGCTGAGCTCTTTCTGTTGATACTTCGACCTCCCCAAGTCCAATGACGTGCACGTAGTTATTTCTTTCACCAAATCAGGGTCGTTTACGTATATTATTTTGCATATTACCAAGAGAAAACGCAAATAACTGACCTGTAAAAAAAGGTCATCTAAGAACAAATTGAATGAGAAGTGCAAAGCAAAATACAGATATTTATACCATATTGTTTTCTCCATTGCTGGAAAAATGGAAAAACGGCTGCACTGTCATGGGAGACTGGAGGATGAGGATGATTAGTCGGAGTTCTCAGAATTTCACGTATTTTCTTAGGTTTCATTGCAAGAACACTGTATAGGCGCATGAACAGACCTAATACAAAAACCAGAACTATGGAGATAAAAAATTTCACATTCGAAGAAACGTTCCCTTCCATCTCTCTTTCTCGCTCTCTCACAAACAAAATATAAAACTGGTTTGTTCTGGCTAGTTGTCAACTTCTGCGCTCCTTATTGTTGGAAAAAATGAGCAATAGCTCACTTTTGGCCAGATTTTCGGTGGGATCTGTTAATCCAATTTGAAAGATCAAAGTTGATCCGTGTTATCCTCCGTGAGAACATCAAAATCATATATTTATTTGCCAAAAATGAAGCTCGAGAGAATGAGAAATTGGAGCTCAAAGTTGACTATTGAAAGATGGTTTTATGTGGGAAAATAGCTTTTGTCCCACATAGGAAAAGGAAGAAAGCAAGAACCACTTCAAATATAGTTGCACATTGAAAGGGTATAATCATGTGTAGCATAGAGGCTCTCTTTACGTGCGCGCGTAGGAGGGATGCAAATCTCGCACCGAAATAGCCTTCGGATCTTGAACTTGTGTGCGGGCGTGACTTGCGTACACAAAGGCCCCTTCGGAGAGCCCATGTTTTGCATCTTTTTTTCTTGCTTTCTCAACCTGACTTTTGAATTTTTGAAACTTCTGAAACTCCCAAAAATTGAAGTGACACCAATGTTAATTGGCATAGAGTTAATGACAGATTTATGCTATATTAAATCTCAAGTTTCCAACAATTTACACAGATGAAAAAGAAAAACGTTTCCTTCCTCACTGTTCAGAAAAAACGTCCCTTGCAATTTCTGTCTGTGTCTTTGTCCAGTAAGGTCTTGATTTGTTGCATACGTATATTTGTCCAGTAAGGTCGTTGTGATATTATTTAGACACTGTATTAGTTCGCCGGAGTGGTTTTTGTAGTGCTCAGATTCTACGAGTTTTACCGTTGTATCCTGGGAAACAGACGTTCAGATTAAATCTCAAGTAATTACGGTGAGGGAGCGAATCTGTTTTAAAAAAACTATGTTTGCACAGGTCTCGAATTGAAAATTTATCTGCTATTTATTTAGTTTGCATTTTATTCTTGCAGATTTATTTATTTAGCGATTTACATGTTTGCAACATACTTGACTCATTTATTATTTGTTAAATTTATGTTAGAAATAGATAAATAAAATAAACTATTTTTTTTTCAATTTGTTATATGTGTGAAAATAGATTTCATATATACGGTATTTCTATTTATAAATGAAAAAAAATGTTTTATTTTAGTAAGTGTATGAACAAAAACACTTCATGCAAATTCTGTGTAAATACAGTGAGCTTTCAGCAAATACGGTGGGCATCATATACAATAAGCTGCAAATATGGTAAGGTGAAAATACGGTAAGTTGCTTGCAAATACGGTAGGCTGCATATACGGTAAGCTGCCTACAAATACGATAAGTGCCATATACAGTATATGCATATACAATATGCTTAAAATTGGTGTTCAAACTTACGACATGGGATAATTCGATTTCATTAACACCACTATATTCCAACACTTACATAGAGATTAGAAAATAAAACTACGATTTTTAATAAATACTAGTCTATTGCCCGTGCAATGCACGGGCGATATTATTTTTAAGGTAATGTTAGCATAACAAAATATTGCATTGCATTTGTTGTTTCGATACTCTTAACAGGTCCACAAAAAATTGTAAGCACTTCAAACCTTCAAAGAAGGTTGAGATTTATGAAAATATGGCTAGGCTTTGTGAATGATGAATATATATATCCATGTTTCCACTTCTAGCTTCCACTTTCAGCTCCCTCCACGTTTCCATAACAAAATTGTTTGTATGATGACACTTATCAAACTTTCACGACATGGAAAACAAGAATAGTACTTGGCAGACAGTAAAGCTTGAAATTCATCATTTTAAATCAAATGTTCAGAAATTATACCCATTTTCAATTAAAGAGTGCTAAATAATTCTAAATGAAGCCAAATCTAAAACAATTAAGGAGGTTATAAGCCAGATTTCATTTTTAGAGCTATTATTAACAAAAAATTTATAAGTTACAATATCACAATCTATCATCAAGGCATTAAGTTAAGAAGGATTTTAATAATTACTGATATAAAGCATATGTAACTTTCACAACATGGTAAGCAATAATAGTATGTTGCAGATCTTGTACTACAAACAAGTGCAAGTGTAATTCAACAAGGATAGAACATGCTCTGGCTCGTGATTATAGAATATATCAACGTAACACCAATACGCATTACACCAATAAAATGCTAAAATTAGGCCATATCCATTTGAAGCAATTAAGAAAATACGTCTGCACCATGTTTGCATTTTCAAACCATTACTTATTGAAAAAGTATCCGTAGGATGTTCAATGGTAACGATGTCCACAGACAAGAATACTCAATTATAGTTTAAAAAGATTCATTGGAAATTAGAACACAATTGTTGTATCAGAGCTTGTGAGCCAGAGATACCAAACTTAGGAGCTCATCATAGAACTGGAGTTTCACCTACATTCTGCCAACATATCCATATATAACTAAAACTTGCTGATGTCATTGCCATAGCCATTGAAGCACTACAAGAAAATTAGAGACGAACATATGAACATGAGAAACTTCACTTCAACAATCAAATAGTAAACCGATGTAGAGATGTTACACCAGTGGAATAAAGCAAAAATCAGAGGTTGCTATGTTCTCTAGGTCATAATATCTTATGATACATGTTAATATGTAAGAAATGTCAGATTTAACACCTAATGTACATTGGAATTTATTATACTACTGGAAGTTGTTGTATCATAAGATCTCATCTATTATAGAAAGCATAAGACTGAGGCTGTGATTCTCTTGAAACAAATTAAGAAAAAATTAATTTACCGCCCATCTTGTAGTACATGGCCTAATACACAGTTTGTATCCACAAGTCTGCTACAAGGACTGCCAACATTAAATACATGCAAAAAAAATGTTTAAATAATATCGATGATCACTTCGAAGAATTTCAATCAAAACAGCATCGCTATTTCAGTAAACACAAACCACAATGTATCCCAAAAAATTCATATAAACGCGTTTGCAGTGATAGTTGTGTATCATCAGACCTGATATTAAATGGGGGCATTGAGTGCCAAACAAATACTTTGGCACGACAATTCATTAAATATCATTTATTATTTTTTAGAAGTGACATGGAAAGTTCGCTATGTACAATTTTGACTTTGCCATCACTAATGCTGATAAAAATGAAGGACAGTCACTAAGATGTGTGTGAATTGAGAACATAATTTAAAAATAAGAAAAGGCATGTAAAACGCACGCCAATCAAACTATTAGCTAAAAAGCAAATAGCTTCAAGTATTTTATTTAAATGCACTTTTGTGAATTCTATATAATCGAATGGTGTGTGATTGAAAAATTCATTTTTACTAAAAATGATTATTCCAATATTATTTTGTAGGCCTGATTGATAGGGCAAAGTAAACAAAGCAGAACAACTTCATCATGCTGATTCAATTCAGTAAACCATTAGTGATTAGCATAAACTCGGTAACATTTGCATTATGAGCAATAGCCCTATCGTAAAAGAAAACGATAAAATTAAACAAGGAAGAATAATTGCCAATAAAATTTTGTTGGAGTGTTTTGAGGAATAATATCATCTTTTGTAGCAACTTTTTTGCCAATTAGAGCAAACCCATCAAAGAAGACCCAGAGTTCACCAGAATCCGACTCAACTTGTAATTTTCCATCATCTAAAGTGGGGAACAATATTTACAGATATTAAAATAAATATAGAAGTAGCATCTATAAAAAGACAACTGCATAAAAGAAAACAGAATTACAGCCATAACAACTAAAAGAGTTCTTACTTACAATTGCAACATCACACGTCCCTTCATGATATTTTTCTTACAAAAACTGAATTACTTCTAATGCGTTGGCCCTTTCGTGAATATTGGAGCTTGCACCATTGAACTGATATATCTTATTTTTAGTGTATAGAATAAAAAATCATCATGTCTAGAACAAAATATGACTGCGATACTTTGAAATCTCTCGTGTTAAGTAGTGTCTCATATTTGCCACCGAAGAACCTACATTTATTCCAATGTTTAGAAATATTTAAAATAAATAATTTTGAAGCTATGAATACAAGATTATAGGTCGAATTTTGATAAACGAATCTTACTATATTTTAATAGTTTTACTGAATTTTCATAATTTGTTATGATTAGGACAAACATGGACGTAAAAAATATTCATTGTGACAGATATGTGTCATCTGTATAAACGTATCTTCTCTGGCTAAACTGCTTCTAATGGATATTCAAAAACGAAGCATTTAATGTATTTGAGAAGGAAAACTTCAAAATTTGGCCTATAGAAAAAATAATTTGAAGTTAGTTTATGTTAATGTTGTAAATGTAAAATAAAATTAAATAGAAAATTAAATATTACAGTAAATTGTTGAGATACTTACCCATTATTTTGACAAGGTAGATGCGGTATGATTTTCAATTTTATATGCTTATTTCTATGTTTTCTTAAAGTTTGTTTGCCGAAGAAAATGTCTGTAAATACCAATAATGATTGTACTATAGTCAAAATTGGTTCTGCACGTAATTTAATTGCATCTGGTGTATGAATGTTGTGGCTGTAGTCATATACATGAAATTTTCACTTTTGAAAGTCGACAAGAAAAAGAAATCAAATGTTGCCTAGATATGCAGTTGGAATCAATAAATAGTTGTATGTTATCCACGGACGAGCATATACAGGTAATTCTCCTTTTATGTACTGTTGTAATGCATTGAAATTACTTGTACACTGGGCAGCTCCTACTTTTATAATTGTATACCAATGAACACATTCATTCTCGAATCTAAGGTCCATGGTTGCATATTCTTTAGAAAGCACGGGAAATCCATCGTGAATAAGCATTCTCCACGGCTTTAATTCTATATCAATATACTAGTAAAAAAATGTAAATTAGATATATTAATAATGAAGTAAAATTAATTATGATTACTAAAGTTGACTTACCACAATATTTATATTTTTCGTTTGATTTATCATATTTATCAGCGACTGTCTTCAGTATAGATTGCCGATTTCATCTTTTCAGTATACGCTGTATAAGAAAAAAATTAAATTGTCGTCAAATAATTAAAATACAAATTATAATATTTAAGTTAACGAGGTTAAATTTAATAGCTTACTTTGATGGATTTTGTAATATCCATTCTCTAATGTTTTTGTATCTGTCGATGTTATAGTTTTCTAAAGTATTAGTTGGCATTGTCGATGGAGATTGTGTCTGTTTTTGCTTACCTTTTTTTTCTTTCGTCAATCTTTCAATATTTTCTGTATGTTCAGATGTTGGAGGGGTTTCGAATTCAACTAGACTTGTATGAGGAGGCACGTTTCGTTGTACAGAGGCTACAATTGTTTCCATGTGTGATTTCCAGTCGAATAACTGATTCTGCATATTTCAATTTTGTTCATCAATGTAAGACTTTGTTAAACTGAAACTGGTATCCACATAAGATTGCATGTTAGATTATATGCCCTGGAAGTAGTCTTGTTAGTCTTTTTGCTGATGTTCAAAAGATTGTTTCTAATTGTCAAGAATTGTCTGGCAAAGAGCTTCTTCTTTTCAAGAATTGTATGATACTGAGCTTCTTGCTTTGTTGATTCTTGAATCATCTGTGTTTTTAAGCTGTCGTAGAAACCAAAGACATCTTGTCCGTGTATATTGAACATCTATTACATATCTTGTTTAGTTACATAGTTTGAGATATCAGAAGAAGTAGATTCAATTCCATCTGAAGTGTGGATAGTTCTTTCTTGTGTATGTATGTTATCTGCTGGAATTTGTTGTGTTACATTGTCGAATTCACCATTGACAATGTTGTCTAGTGTATGATGTTGGTTGTCAATTGCTAGTGAAAGATTTGTATACCAGAATGTTTCCAATTTTGCTTCAGTAGGATTTAGCGTTGCAATTACTGTAATCTATAATTGTAATAAAATATCAAATGTATTTTTTTAAATTTATTTATAAAGAATTAAATATACATTCAATTGTATATTGAAATAAATAGACCTCTTGAGCAGCCAAAAATTGTCTAATAACATGTTCTGTTAATACTATTTCAGGCTGCCATTTATGCAGTCACGGACATTTTAAGCTTGTACGGATACGATGACCAAATTGTCATTCAATTTGAGGAAAAATTTCATATATCCAATACTGAAATATAAGTAAAAAGAAATATTGAAGTTTTTATATAATTAAATTATATGAAATGGGGAAAACAATGAAAGAAAAATACCTGGAATGGGAGCGAATAACCATGCAACGAATATTTACAGTCTGTTTGGTCATTTTGTTGTATTCTTCGTACTCTTTCGAGCTGTGATTCTTGTAATGAATTTAATAAAACAAAGTATGCCTTACGTCCCCATGGATACATAAGAAACTCATCAAGTTGTTCAACCATTTCAAGGGTTCTAAAATCGATGTATCTTCCAATTGGTTTTAAAACACATTCAACGAACATAACTAATCCCAACTTAAATTTATCTTCTCGATCTTGACACATATGAAATACTTCAGAAATTCTTATCATAGTAATTCTCTTTGAACCATTGAAGTATTCATCCCTAAGTCGAGTATTACTAAAATTGAGATCAACAGTAACTTCATGGCATGGTAATCCAGTAATTAGACAAAATTCTTGCAGGCCAAAACGGGCTACTCGATCGTGTAATTGTACCCAAACTTCATTATTATTACCGCAGTTTATAAGTCTCATTATGAACTCATGCTTAATTTGCTGCTAAATTTTTCATTTTGCTTTTTATACATACTTTCGCAAATGAATCCATGGAATGGACTACACAATAAAGAAGCTTGATCGTCTGCATCTATAAGTTTTACAAAATCTTTAAGATATTGATGATTTGCAAATTGAGTAATCGTAGAAGAGAACCATTGATTTGGAGATAATATGTATTCTAACGACATCTGCAAAAACTATTAAAAAAAACTATTCATTAGTCAACAGATTTATTCATATACTAATCTAACATAATTTTTTAGAAGCTGGCAAATTTTTTTTTATTATGATGAATGATATTTTACGTACTACAACTTTATTAAAAATAAATTTAAGATTATATCTATTCTACTTGAAGCATTTTTTTTTGTCGTTGATTTGAAACTGTACACGTATTGTGATGGAAAGGATAGCTACTCACATTTTCATATTTGAAACTTAATAGTACAATATATAGATGGAAACAATATAATTTGCACTATGATTAATATACAGTTTAAATAAATAAAACTTGTGAACTTTAATAATTACACAATATATTTGAACAAAATGCTATACAAGAATTTATGAAATTGGAATAAGTCAATAATGAGCGGAGAAAAATAATTGTAAAAAAATAATATTAAAAAAAACAAAATTATATAATAATCAATCCAATACTTTCGAACAAAATAAATAAATTTTTATAATTAAAATTCAAACAATATATAATGAATTTGCTGCAATTCAGTGGTTTTTGTATTTATTTTTCATATTTTTCTCTATTCCTACACTATAAGAATGAATATGCTATTACTGTTCATTTGTAAAGTATTTTCATTTTTTCATTTTATCATTCAATCATATTTTAATTTTTCAACTTAATTAATATATCACTACTACTACAAAATTAATTTTGTAAATAATCTAATAAATTTTTTTACATGGTTTAGAAAATTTCTTGATAAACTTTTAATTTATTTTTCGTGTAAAAGAAGACATCATTTTAAAAATTAAAAATTTCAATAACAAGTTAGCTTTAAAAATTCATCGAAGATTGGTAGTCGAATCCATAAATTTTTTATATTCTCTCAAAGCTCATTTCGAAAATTATAACATAGACACATCAAATGATTTAAATGAATATCAAAAATAGTTAAACGTATACCAAACATGTGTTAAAAAATGCATATAACTCTTTTTTTCCTTAAAAAATCAATTATTTTCTTAATGTTTATTATTTTCACGAGATAATTTTCTTAATATAGTTTACATCATTTTTTTTTTTATAAAAAGTGTATCAAGTCAATTTTTTTTGAACGTAGGATAATATTTAGAACGATAGAAAGTAAGAGAATAACTACAATTGGCGATTTGGAAGGGAAAACAACGGATTTTGACCTTGAAAACAATGCCCACCTAGCGAAGTATGGTGGCTAGGACGTGCACGTCGAAAAGAGCTTTTCGAATTGGAGTCATGGGCACGATTCTAATAACCGTAGCAAAAGTTATAGCAAAATTACCAAAAATATGTAGTAAAAAAAAAAACTACTTCGAGCACTCCGCGCTGCGCGGAGTCACACTGTTTGCGCAGCGCGGAGTTGAACCACTCCGCGCAACACGGAAGCAACTAATTCCAAGCTGCGCGCACTATTTTTTTCAAAATATCACATTAATAATCCATCTATTATTCTATACACAAGGATAAATTATTCAGAATAATGTTAACCTAAAAAACATTTTGAAAATAAAAAAAATGAACAAGTCAACATGGCTATCTTAGAATTAACATACTGTAAAACTTGTTACTTGAACATTGCAGGATTGAGTTTGAATTTGCAAAAAACTTTAATAGTGATCTATAAAAACCTTTTTGCATTTTGCATGATTTTCCTAATATAATAGTATTGGTAAACTACATATTCTCTATACGATAAATATATTCGAAATCTATTTTCATTGGAAAGAAGATTACCTTTTCTGGTGGTTCAACTTTGTTCGCTTTTGAAAACTTTGAAAGTTGAACAAAAATGTGTTTCTGTATGAAATGTGTCATGAAAGAATGGTTAAATGGTTGAATGCGGGAAGGTAGGTTTGGATAGTATTTTGAATGTGGTAGATAGATGTTGGTAAGTAAATGTTGGCAATTAAAATGTACAAATGTAAATTGTTTCATTTATTATTTATTTTTTTTCTAGTTTTTAATTTTAATTAGGCAGAATGTTTTTTTTTTGGTGTTTTTTACTTATGAATTATTTTCTTTTTGTTCTCGATTTTGTTAAATCGTTTTTGTTTTTTTCTTTATCTATATATGTAGAAGAGAGAGTTTGCATGAAGAGTCAAATTATACGTAGTTGTTGATATAAGTTTATGGGAATATTTACTGAACGAAATAATTGACTGTATAAATTAAACAATTTGTTTAGAAGTTTATTTAAAAGGTAGGTAATTAGACTTTGTTGAATAATTACAAAATGAAAAATGTGAGTATATTGAACTTGTATTTTGAGATACGTAGAATTGAAGAGGAAACTATGTCTAAGTAATAGATAAATCGAAATATGCATTTAAGACGACTATTTTTTTATTGATAGTAAAACGATACGATATAAGTGGTTAAACGGTTGAATGTAGTATGTATCCTTTTGTGAATTATCATAATAAATAATTTTTTCTATGTAAAATCATTTAGATCAATGAAATTGGTTCTTCCTTTCATCATGTCTTATAATTATTAAGTCTAAGAAAAAAAGAAAATACTTTATCCTAACGTTGTCTTTTCTTGATGAATTAGATATCCATAATTGAAAATAAAGAATAAGCCAATTTCATTTTTTACAAGCATGCAGTTAAAAGAAAATGAAAAAACAATCAAGAGTAAAAATTATGACAAATTAAGCTTTTTATATTTGACTTACTAATGCAGCTATATAATTTATTTACTTATAAAGAACTTAGCTATGTGGATTTCAAAACATTTGCAAGAAAATATAGTCATTCTTTTGCTTTCATGTCTGTATTTCATATAGAAAAAATGAAATAAATATTCAAAATGCAAATTGTTTTGATTTGTTTATTTTGGTAGATAGACGTTGGTAGATATGTTGGTAAGTAATATTGATAGTTGGTAAGTAAATATTAGTAGTTGGAGTGTGTAAATTCAAATTGTTTGATTTATTATTATTATTATTTTTTAATTCTAATTAACTCAATTAATAAAAAAAAATTTAGGAGAACCCCTTTTTTTTGCGTTTCTTACTTACAATTATTTTCTTTTTGTTCTTGATTTCGTTAAATTATTTAGTTTTTTTTAATAAAAGAGAGAGGTTGCATAAAGAGCAAAATTATACGTAATTGTTGATGTAAGTTTATGGGAATATTTACTGAACGAGATAATTAACTATATAGATAAAACAGTTTGTTTAAAAGCTTATTTGAAAGCTAGGTAAACTCTATTGGAAGTTAAAAAAATATATGTATACATATAAAATTAATTTGAAAAATTACAAAATGGAAAATGCAAGTATATTGAACTTGTGTTTTGAGATACATATTCGATGAAGCAGAATTGAGGAGGAGATAATGTTCAACTAATAGATAAAGTAAAATATGTATTTTAGATGACTATTCTTTATTGATAGCAAAAGAAGTTTTGTATATTAGTGTCAACCACGGTACGAGTACAATTCTGTGATTTCAGAGTGAGTATTTACATTTCTAACAACAAAAAGATACCGAAGTATTTAAAGCAACTTGTTCTGTTTGAAAACCCAAAATCTTATAATTGAATCTTAACCGAAGACTCATTAGTCTACTGGAGATTTATAGATTAGGTTGTTTGTAGAATCACAAAAGTGGCCACTGTTAGATTGCCTATTGTCCCAAAATAAAACGAACGTGAATCTTTTGAGTTGAGGTTTTATCTAGAGCTGAGGACATCAGTATCTTCAACGTGTTCATCAGTCTTGATTTTCTTTTTGGAATGAATTTTGGTTTTTTGGTCTTGAGTTTGAAAGAGAGCCCTTTTTGCATTTGGTGTAGGTACTTCGTCGGTGTTTGTAGAATCCTGATTGTCCATCATGTACATCTTCTCTTTACTTTTCGTAGACATTTTGTTCTAACTATCGTCAGTCGTTGCAAGAGAAGGATCCAATTCCATTATTGTATTTTAAGAATCAACGTCAGTCGTTGTTGAAGAGTTGAATATGAAGATAATTTCATATCGGTATTTAGGTGGGTTTTGGCTTTTTTGTGTTACTTTTAGGTAAACAAGTTGTTCTTGTTCGTTCTCAGTTCTTATGAGATCTTTTAGTTGTGTATCCACATCCTGGAATATTCAAATTGTACTCAAGTGTAATGTGTTGAAGTATATGGAAATAATTATTAAAAATTTAGTAGTATTTGGAGTTAACCTTTTCAAAATGGTTCATAATTTCGACGACACTTGCTTTTAGTAAAGTTTCCGCGGTTTCTCCTATCATGGTTGCATCCAAGCCTCCACACTTGTCTTCAATATGTACAAAAGCAGTTACCCTATATAGAGAAGTTAATTAAATTAAATACTAAGTTTTGTTGAATGAAGTGTTGTTTTCAATAAATAGTTAAATATAGGTTTAGAGGTACATGTTATCTTGGTATTGCTTTTGCATGTTCAAATTAGCAGAAACAACACTTATGAATTTGTTTCAAGTCTGCATTTGATGTTTTCTTCCAATTGCTACAAGCTATCTACCAAAACCTTTGGTTCATTGAAGTAATTTTCCATTGCTCTTTGATCCAATAGAATTTTTTCTGCATACAAAACATTTCTACATGGTTAGATGAGAAATATAGTAATAAGAAAAATTGTAGATAAACAATTAAGTGTGAGATTTACTACTGTAAATGATATTTATAAAGTTTTGAAAATTGACGAAGTTTCTTAGTTCTATTTGATAACCATTTTTTGTAGTCTGTGATAGCTACAATTCTAGGATTAATGAAAAAAGTGTAGTTGACTTTTGTAGAAAGCGTAACTCCTAAAAAAAAAAAATCAATCATAAAGTTAGTGTTTATTTTACTTAAAATATAAATATAAAGGAAATATTATATTTCTATTTTGTTTACCGTTGTATGAAGAAACTTTTAAATTAGTCGCTCATATGATTGGTTTGCTTCCGATGTTATCAATTATTGTAACGCAATCATTTTCAACAAAAGTGTCCCACAACGTTAATATGACCGTCTCGAAAGATTTATCTATCAGCACAACATCTTGAAAACATGCTTATGTGCCAAACTGGGTTTGGATAATTCTTTTTTGACGAACTTCTATAGCGATGCCTATAACACCTGTAACAAGGAATTTGTATTGATATCATATTTTGTATATGATAAAATGAATATAAATAGAACGATTATAAAATGTTAACTAAATTTAATTGGCTTTAAGTTAGTGTGTTTGTAATCATGCTTATATCTGCATTACTATCCATGTATCGTTCAAGTTTGTTGAATGCGGTGAGTTCATATTTCGAGAAGAGAAAGTTTAAATTATACTCCTTAAGTTCTTCTATCTTTGTCTTTGCCGTTATGGTCCAAATTTTGTCTTGAAGTGAGACTCTGAACTCATTTCTGTTGTCTTTCACAGTTGCATTTGATAACATGTATGTTTTCCCTAGTGTTAGCTCATCTGTAAGGGCTATAATATTTGCATAATAGATAATGGCAATAACTTTGTTACCCTGTTCAAAAGTGGAAACGAGTTCAATATAAATATATTAGCAAAACAAATATTTAGAGCAGAAATAAGAAGATTTTTATAGCTATGAATATATATTTACCTCTTGATGCGAACCCCGTAAAAATGGAAACTACGAAACCCACAATGAGATTGATGCAGAACCCAAGAACGCCAATACTAATCTGGTTTTGGATCTTGAACCCCAAGAATTGAACCAAGAAACCCTAAATTAGCGAAGAACCTAAAACCCCTTGAATTACAATTGAAAGAACCCACAATCCGATTGATTAGAACGCCACAAGAAGTTGATTCTTGATAAGTTCCAAAATTGCTCAAGAAGAACAATAAATTGAAAGAATAAATTTCTCTCTCTATAATATTAATTCAAAAGTTCAAAGTTGTTACAATGAAAAGTAATCTCCTATTTATACTAATGAATAAAAACGTCCAAAGCCATCAAATTATGGTAATAATTTGATTTCATAAGAATTCTATCGAAACTAGAAAATTCGACCAAAAATAGAAAATTCGCCAATTTTTTTGGCTTGTGCGGCCGCATGGTATAAATCCATGCGGTCGCATGGTTCAACAGGAATTAGCATTTTGGTTTTCGGTAGGCATGTGTGCGGCCGCATGTGGTTTTGCCTGTGCGGCTGCATGGTGTTGTCTTTAGCCTTCGCTTTCGTCGCTTAATAACAAATTGATCCAAGTTGATTCGGCCTTCGACCCGAACATGAAAGTTGCTCCATTTTGAGTCTCGAACATGGTTCCATCAATGGTTTCTTGAACAAGCAATTCCATCGCTTGTTTTACTTGCTTTGCCCTTGATCGCGTCATTAGTCCTCCATCGACTATCAACGGGTCTCGTCTCGCACTTGCCTTCGTCGGGCTCAACTCCTGGATCATATCATCCCCTCCCTCTTCAAAAGGATTCATCCTCGAATTTAAACCTGCATTAAACAGAGAGAGGTCAGATACATTAAAAGTAGCCGAAACATTGTACTTACCTGGTAAATCCACTTTGTATGCATTGTCATTGATCCTCTCAATGATTTGAAACGGTCCATCGCCTCGTGGTTGCAATTTTGACTTCATCTGTTCTAGAAAATGCTCTTTTTTGAAATGCACCCAGACCCAATCGCCAGGCTCAAATGTAATGCGTCTTCTTCCTTTATTTGCTTTTGATGCAATCAGCTTTCCTTTCTCTTCAATCTGCATCCTGACCTTTTCATGAAGTGTTTTCACCATCTCGACTTTTCGTTTCCCATCCAAGCTCCTTCGTTCATGCACAGGCAAAGGCATTAAATCCATAGGTGTTAGTGGATTAAAACCATAAACAATTTCAAAAGGAGAAAACAAAGTAATAGAATGTATAGCTCGATTATATGCAAACTCTATAAACGGTAAACACTCTTCCCATGATTTCAGATTTTTATTGATTACTGTCCTAAGTAGTTGAGTCATAGTTCGATTAACTACCTCAGTTTGTCCATCTGTTTGTGGGTGACAAGTTGTAGAAAATAATAACTTAGTTCCTAACTTACTCCACAGAACACGCCAAAAATGACTCAAAAACTTCACGTCCCTATCAGACACTATACTTTTAAGTACTCCATGTAAACGTACTATTTTCCTAAAGAATAAATCTGCAATATTAGTAGTATCGTCAGTTTTATGACATAGTATGAAGTGCGCCATCTTACTAAACTTATCGACCACTACAAATATTGAATCCCAAAGAAGTATACAAACCATGGGGTTGAACCTTAGACTTAGCCTTTTTACAAGTTATGTTCGAGACAACGCATCAGCAACTATATTTTCGTTACCTTGTTTGTACTTGATGACGTAGGGAAATGTCTCGATAAACTCCACCCATCTCGCATGTCTTTTGTTCAACTTACCTTGACCTCGCAAATGCTTTAAAGATTCATGATCGGTGTGTACCACGAATTTCTTTGGCCATAAGTAGTGCTGCCAAGTCTCCAATACTTGAACAAGTGAATACAGCTCCTTGTCATATGTTGGATAATTCAATGCTGCCTTACTCAACTTTTCGCTAAAGTAAGCAATATGTCTCATTTCCTGCATTAACAGTGCTCCTATACCTATTCCTGATGCATCACACTCAACCTCGAATGTTTTATCAAAATTTGGTAATGCCAAAACAGGTGCTTTACATAGCTTATCCTTAATTGTGTTAAATGCAATTTCTTGAGATTCTCCCCAATGAAAATCTACACTTTTCTTTACTATTTCAGTCAACGGTGTGGTGATGGTGCTAAAATCTCTTACAAATCGCTTATAAAAACTAGTCAATCCATGAAAACTTCTAACTTCAGTTATAGTCTTAGGTGTTGGCCATTCCTTTATAGCTGTTATCTTTTCTTCATCGACTTCCAACCCGTTAGCACTAACCACAAATCCTAGAAAAATAACTCTATCCATGCAAAATGTGCACTTTTTGAAATTAGCATATAGTTGTTTATTTCGCAACACAACAAGCACACAATTTAAATGTTCTAAATGCTCATCTAGGTTTTTGCTATAGATTAAGATGTCATCAAAATAAACTACAATAAATTTCCCAATAAAAGCACGCAAAATATGGTTCATTAAATGCATAAAAATGCTTGGTGTATTAGTGAGTCCAAACGGCATAACTAATCATTCATACAATCCATACTTAATCTTAAACGCCGTTTTCCATTCATCACCCTCCCGCATGCGTAGTTGATGATACTCACTCTTAAGATCAATCTTACTAAAAATGCAAGCACTATGCAACTCATCAAGCATATCATCTAGCCTAGGTATTGGGTGACGATACATTACCGTGATATTATTAATAGCTCGGTAATCCACGCACATTCTCCAAGTCCCGTCCTTCTTAGGCACCAGCAAAATAGGTACAACACATGGACTCATACTCTCCCTGACATAACCTTTGCTCATTAACTCCACTTGCTTTTGAAGCTCCTTCATCTCCTCGGGATTGCTTCGGTAAGCTGGTCGATTCAGTATGACAGCTCCGGGTACAAAGTCAATCTGGTGCTTGATGCCTCTGATTGGTGGCAATCCACTTGGCATCTCTTTAGGAAACACATCGTCGAACTCTTGCAATAAAGACTTAACCAAACTAGGGAGGGATGTGTTAGAATCCTCAAAATTGAGGAGGGATTCCTTGTATTCTGACAATATCATTTGCCTATTATCGCTCATAGCCTTTTTCAACTCACTCTCTTTTGCATAGAAGTTGACCTTTGGCTTTTCTCTCCGCTCAGCTGACTCTTTTTCTCTTCTCTCAACTGACTCTTTTTCTCTCCGCTCATGTGGCTTCTCCTTCTTTTTTCCACTCTCAGCCACCTAACTATTTTCTCTCTTAGTGATGGTTTCACTATTGCCTCTCCTTTTTCCCGACTCTCTTACTCTCTTGTCTTCCTCACTTTTTAGCTTGATTTGATCTCCATACACTTGTTGTAACGCCCCAAAAATTTTGGAATAAAAATATATTTGTCTTATATGTTATAGTTTTAAAATTTGAGGACTGAAATGAAATAGCGTTTAAAGTCATATTTTATTTGGCACCAATAATTACATTTTGATAGAATGAGTATAAGTATATCAATATTGGGCTCATTTTGTAGCTCGCATTTAATAACGTATTTTCAGCTCAAGAAAATATGAGTTCTTTTAAGTTAAAACTAAGTTATTTCAATTCAAAGAAACATAGATAATAAGCATCGTTTTTATTATTTAACAATATTTCTTTTAAGATAATTAGGAAAAGAAGCTAGTATTTTATCATAATAATCAATGTTTATCTTTTCTATTAGAGAAAGAGATTTAATTATTTTTAATCCTTGTTTACATTTATCTGCCAATATTTCTGATTTTCTGGTACTCGTGATTTAAGTAGTTTGCAAAGTAATATGTAGGGAGAGATATTTTTAGTTAACTATGATTGATTGATGTTTGGATAAAATAATTTTCTCTTAGATTAAAAATTCATTTGCTTTGATTTTGGAATCCTACTTAGAATATTGATTTAATATTTATGACTTTTTGACCATTCTAAGATGACACACATTTTTAGGCCTAGCTTTGAATGAATTGGTTATTATATAATAATATTTTTGGACAATCTCTAGCCTCTAGGCATGATGCATGGCAATCATACCTTGTACTCTCAATTGTGTCAATTGCCTTTAAATTAGAATTGGTAAATTTCCTTATGATAAGAGTATGGGTAGCCACACGTGCACGCACATTTCCAACTCTCAATTAGGATAAAGGCTAATTTTAATTGCTAATTGAATTTGAATAATGGTAAGACACGATTTGGGGCCTCTAACAAATTTAGTTATTTTGGGCATATAGTCCAATTAAGCTTATAATATACTATTTAATTATTTATTTCATTTTATATGATGATATGATAACCTGTCATTTTATGTAAATTGACACTAACTTGACCATTCTTATGTTAAATAGATCCTAATTAATTTAATTTGATTGATATCCAAACAAAGAGTTTTTGTAATTGGACAGATTAATGAGCTAATTGATGAGATTTCTGTTGTTTAGATTGCATAATTACCCTTTATATATTTTTAACAAATTTGGCAGTCAAAAGCTTTCTTAATTTTACACCTCCCTTACACTATAAATTCATTCCAAATCCTCGAAAATTTATGAGATAAAAACCACTCTCTTCCATCTTCACTTAACTCTCCACTGCCTGTCCATGTCTCCATTCCAGAAGTGTTCTCTTTGTATTGTCGGAAGCGGGTTTTAATACTCTTAGAAAGGATTTTGGCACGTGGAATTGCCACTGGATCGACCTTAAATCCACAAGACACGACAACAGCAAAAAGGCTTTGGGAACGTGAATTCCTTACTTTTCTATTATCAATCGAGGTAGGATACTGTATGTGCAAGTTGGTCCGTCCTTTCAATATTATAGTTTTTGACGTGATTTATTTCATGAAATGCTAATCGACCTGCGGGTCCAATGAAATGAAATGTTCGACCTGCGGGTCTCTATGAAATGAAATGAAATGTTCAACCTGCGGGTCCCTACGAAATGAAATGAAATGTGAGATAGCCTTCGGGTCTTCTCAAATTGTATTAGAGCTTTCGACTGATCACCGATTGCTCTTGACGAAATGTTGGTTTTAAATGTTATGAGTTTACGTTTTAAATTATTATATTGTTTGGACGCACGTATCCTACTGAGTGTAATTACTCACTCCTTCAATTTTAATATTTCAGATCAGTACGGTCAACGTGGATGGTGGCTGAGCGGTGCGCGGGTTGCCAAGTAAAGAAAAACTTCGCAAGAAAACGTTTTAAAATAATTCTGTTAGGATTATGTGCTTCAATTTAATTCTGTTTAATGTTCTATGTTTACGCGACATTTTGTTTATTCAATTTGGTATTTGAGTATTAAATAAATCAAGAGTTTTAAATTTTGAATTAAATATTTTCGCTTTATGTATTAAATATTTCGCTTTATGTATGCGATACGAAATGATATCGGTAACACCTCAAATTTTAAGTCGATAAAATTTGGGGCGTTACACTTGTGCTGGTGTTAATGGCGCAGAATAATAGTCTTTCCATCCTTGACAAAGCTATAACGATTCCTATATCCATCAAGTGTGACCCTTCTATCATATTGCCATGGTCTTCCTAACAAGATATGACCTACATGCATAGGCACCACATCACATACTACTTTGTCACTATAACTCCCAATTAAGAAATTAATTAAAACTCTTTTATTCACCCTAACTTTCCCACTTTCATTCAACCATTGCAACTTATAAGGCCTAGGGTGTCTTAACAATGCTAGTCCTAATTTCTCAACTAAAGTTGTGCTAGCTATATTCGTGCAACTCCTACCATCAATAATCATACTACATACCTTATCGTTGACTTAACGTGTGTCGAATATATTTTCTCGCTGCTGCTCTGAATCATCCACTTTGACTTGGGTGTTAAGAGCTCTCCTTGATACCAACGATTCCCTAACAGCAAACTCCAATTTTTCTTCTTCTTCAATGTCCTCTAATGCAGGCATGTCCTCAAACTCTCCTTCACTTTCACTCACCACCTCTCCATTATCCAACAAAATCATTACCCGTTTATTTGGGCATTGAGAAGCAATGTGCCTTGACCCCAAGCATCTGAAACACTCGATGTCTCAATTCATTGATTATTGTGAATCTATTTTGGGTGCTGTTTTGCTAGCACTTTCTTCTTTCTTCTTTCCCTTTCTGCCACACATTCCTACCTTTAGGTACAGCTCTATCACCTTTGTTGTTGTTGTTCCACCCTGGCTTTCAAGATGGATTAACACTTGAAGTTCCTAACGGCTGCCTAGCTGCCCCTTTCCTCTTCAACTGTCTCTCTACCTTCATAGCCACATGCAACATGTCTTCCAACTCCACATAATGTTGCAACTCCACTACAGTGACAATTTTCCTATTCAACCCATTCAATAATCGTGTCATGGTAGCCTCCCGATCCTCCACCACATTGGCCCTAATCATGAGTATTTCCATCTCCTTATGATAGTCCTCTACACTTTTCGACCCTTGATATAGACCTTGCAGTTTTTAATGGATCTCTCGGTAATTATGGCTAGGAACAAACCTCTTTCTCATCAATGACTTCAATTCCTCCCAAGTGCTAATTGGTCTTCTCCCACTCCTACGTTGTGAAGTAACCACTTAATCCCACCATGAAATTGCATAGTCACTGAACTCCAAAACTGCTAACTTCACTTTTTTCTCCTCCGAATAGTTATAACACTCGAAGATCATTTCAACCTTCCTTTCCCACTCCAAGTATGCCTCAGGATCACTCCTTCCTTTGAATGAAAAAACTGTCATTTTTATATTTCCCAAGTTTCCATCCAACTCCTTCCCGCGATCATTCGGACCCGTCTGTCGAACCTATCACCTCTATTCCTCATCATTCCCATCTCAACACTGTGAAATTCATTTTCGCCCATGTCACTCCAATATCCATACTCCTCTCCCATTTCCCTCCTAGGTTCCCATTTATCCGATCCTCTGGCATTGGATACATCCACTCGATGCCCTCGACTAAGATTAGCCACCGATGTATCTAATATATTCATCCAAACCTCCTACTTTTCCAACCTATCTCTCACATCTCCAAACGCCCTCTCAAACCTTTGCACTAAATCTTTCGATGCATTGCTATTATTGCCTTGTCAGTTTGAGTTTGATTCTGCCCTTTTTGACATCCTAACAATAAAATTTTATTTTACTGCCTCACCAAAAGTCACTCGGAACACACACAAGGGCTTTTACCCTATATTAAGCTCACCTCTCTGCCTTTTACCACTCAATTCTTTCTACAATTGCTTCAAGGAATAATCAACGAACTCAATCAATCAATCAATTCGTGTAGAATTTCCCAAACCGGATGTGACTCAATAATTGTAACAAAGGATTCAAAGAAAACTTTTAAAACTTGATTTGAATTGAAGGAATGGAATGATTCAATGTGTCTAAGTAATTTAGAAGCGATAATGAATAATAAAAGTTGGTATTTGACGGATCAATAATATTTAACAAGTTTTTTTTACTGTACGGATGAACAGTAACTTTTTTTTAGATCCGAAAATCAATAACAAAACCAACAACGAAAACGAAAACTGATTTGGGCAAAAATTGAGCCCAGAAACGGAATTTGAAGATTTTTTATGAAACTTTTGGATCAAAGAATCAAGAAAACCTTCTAGACACAAGAACACAAGAAATTGAAAAAATTAGAAAACAAAGGATATAATCTGATTAAATTGAAGCCAAATCTCTGATACCAACTGATGCGAACCCCATAGCAATGGAAACTACGAAACCCACAACGAGATTGATGCGAAACCCAAGAACACTAATGCTAACCCGGTTTTGGATCTCGAACCCCAAGAATTGAACCAAAAAACCTTAGATTAGCGAAGAACCTAAAAGCCCTTGAATTACAATTGAAAGAACCCACAATCCGATTGATTAGAACGCCACAAGAAGTTGATTCTTGATAAATTCCAAGATTGTTCAAGAAGAACAATAAATTGAAAGAATAAATTTCTCTCTCTATAATATTAATTCAAAAGTCAAAAGTTCAAAATTGTTACAATGAAAAGTAATCTCCTATTTATACTAATGAATAAAAATGTCCAAAACCATCAAATTATGGTAATAATTTGATTTCATAAGAATTCTATCAAAACTAGGAAATTCGGCCAAAAATAGAAAATTCGCCAATTTTTTTGGCTTGTGCGGCCGCATGGTGTAAACCCATGCGGTTGCATGGTTCAACAGGAATTAGCCATTTGGTTTTCGGTAGGCATGTGTGCGGCCGCATGTGGTTTTGCCTGTGCGGCCGCATGATGTTGTCTTTAGCCTCCGCTTTCGTCGCTTGATAACAAATTGATCCAAGTTGACACCTTCGACCTGAACATGAAAGTTGCTCCATTTTGAGTCCCAAACATGGTTCCATCAATGGTTTCTTGAACGAGCAATCCCATCGCTTGTTTCACTTGCTTTGCCCTTGATCGCGTCATTGGTCCGCCATCAACTATCAAAGGGTCTCGTCTTGCACTTGCCTTCGTCGGGTTCGACTCCTGGATCATATCACCTCTAAATCCATTAAGAGAAGATTTTGGTAGTGGCTAACAGTATTTCGAGCAATTTGAGGTGCTTGTTTTCCTGCAACTATGATTTTTTGGTCCAATTCTTCTCAAAAGTGGAAATCTGTGGGATAAGTTTATAAAATGCGGCTATTCTTGATATCCTATGATGTGAGGAAGAAGTTATAACACAGATAGCTACGGTTGTCAATGTTACGTTAAATTTGTTGTAAAAAAATTCTATTAATATTTCTAATTCTAAAAAAAATTTATCGGATAATCTAACATTCTTCTTTTCGATTAAAAGATAATTATAGTAAAACGGTAGTAACGTGCAAAACTTACCAATAATAAAACGGAAACCGAGTTTTTAAACTTTAGCAGTTGCAGTTGAAGAGTGTGATGTTTATGATACTGTTGTAGAATTTTGACGTTGAAGGAGAAAGTGAAGGTACTATAAAATAGTTTGTCGAAAGTAGATATTAATAGAACATGCGGCAGAAGAATCGTTGTTTTAATCTGCAACCATACACACTTGGTGCTGTAAAATATCTTTTTGTGTGGATGAGAATTAAGCTGAAAGAAAAATTTGATGATGGTTTATCTTTAAAAGTTTTGCATGGAAAGCTGGTACTATTTTTTATCATTTGTAAAATATCTATTTCACGTAGATATATATGTAATTGATGATGGTTTATGTTTAAAAGTTTTGCGTGGAAAGTTGGTACTATTTTTTATCATCGCGTAGTTATATATTTAGAGTTGAAAAGTATTTTATGGGAAGTTGGTATTTTTCTGTGTTAGTTTTTTACTGGTGCACGTGTTCATTTTGAAAAATATAATTTTACAATTTGCTAAAATTTAATAAATGGTGTTACATTTACAAATTGAAAGAAGGATTGTAGTCCATATGTTTCAAATACAAGTGCTTTATGCACAAGAAATTTATTAAGGAACTTTATTAAGGAACCTGTGGGGATATTCTAGTCAAGCATCTTAACTTATATGATCATAGGTCTTATCAGGTTAATTATTACTATCGTTGTTGTTTGTCCTTTTTTCTTTATTTTCTCTTGGATTGATGTATTTTGAAGAACTATCGTGTTCATTTATTACATTACTAAGAAGAAAATTCAATTTATGGTCGAAAAATGTATGAATTGTATGAGAAGCATTAGTTTTTAATTAAGTGAAAAACTAAATAGAAAACTTCGGAAGCCAGAAAGCTGGAAAATATAACAAAGCATACTATGATCATATTCTTATTTTGCAACTTTAGTTCTTGTATAAAAAAAAAAAAAAAAAACTAACTTAGGAAGAAAAATAAATTGTATATCATAATGCCAAAACTTGTAAAAGAACAAAATAATACTTATCGAGTATTTAACACTACTCTTCAATAGAAAGATAATATTTTATGTTACAACTAAAGAAAAGCTTGTATATACTTAAAAAGTATAAAAAGAAATTTTATAAAATTAAAAATATTTCTTTAAGGCATCCAGACTTTTTACTATTGTGTCTATCCCCTTCATGTTGAGAAGTTTTGCTGGACTTATCCTGTAATAAATATAAAAAAAAAGAATATTTAAATATGCTTGAGCATAAGAGGAGTAAAACATGAGTTTAGAATTTACTGCCTAACCTTGTCTTCAAATACACAATTAGAGCTCATTATCACTTCCGAAACAAAAGCAAAAGGCTTTCTAGGTAGACCTAATATACTTTTTAAAAGAACAAAAATATATTTAAATCTTCAACAATTCATAACTTCTAAATATTAACTGTAGTAGCTAGGTTATAGCATGAAATATTAAACACTTGAGTAGGGTTTATATTGTGTTTTAGGCCAATACACAAGCTTTAATGTTCAACAAAAATAGTAGTAGAAAGATAATAGAAATTTGTTTACTTTCCTTCATTATTACCTCTTTAGTTTTCTCACATAAGCTTTTAATCTTCAAACACAAAATAATAAATATCTTCAATATGTAATACATGTTTTAATTGATAATATGATAAAGCATATTAATGTGACCTAATGCATACATGTGCTCATGCACCAAATAAAGGACAAGTACAGGTAAACCACGATAGAATATGACAAAATGCTGAAGACTAACATCAGAAATAACAATATTCATGCTAATTCTAATACTTGCATTATTAACTGAGAACACCAAATCAGTATTACCCGATCTACTAATGCATTTTCCACTTAGCAACAGGAACCACATGAATTCAACTAATGGTTAACACCAAGCTTTAGATAGACAGACCAATAAATTATAGTTTTTATCACCATGCCCAATAATATTCTTTATCAGCATCTCCCTTGCAGTTGAATCACTACACTACAGACATTTTTCAACAACATTTGAAGTAAATTTATGCTAGCTCAGTTGTACTATAGATCCAGTTATTGTACTAATAATTTGGTTTCTTTCATGAGGTTTTCCCCTCTCTAGTACATGCTGTCATTAGTTAAAACCAATATAAGCAGCATGCATGAATCAAAAACTGGAAGTTTGAATTGAAACTTTACAGTGTGAAAACAATTTCATCATTGCACTAGTAAATTTTCATTTCAGTCATCATGGAAAAAATTCTAAATTGTAGAACCAACCTTAAACACAAAATGGAGGAAATAGCAAAAGAAAATTATCTAAAAGCTTAATGATGGAGACGTGTAATGATTTAATCTTGACGATTTATCAAGTTTAGACACTTATTTTTAGAAAAGCAATTAGGGTTTAGTTGTTTGCTATTGTTCTTTGAGAATTTAAATGTAGTGAATATCAAGTAAAACACAAATGAATACAAAAGAAGAATGAAATTAGTGTGAAGTGTATATTATTTGAAGTCGTCATATTTTAATTATGATTATTTCACAAAAATAGTTAACGAAAGTGAAATGGTCTTTGAATATAATAAAATTAAGATACGCTACAAGATATGTGAAACTATTAACACATATATCTAAAGATTTAAACAACTCACTAAATGTTCCTAAACATCCGAAGACAAAGACAAATTAAAAAATAAAATATATGTAATTTTTAGTTTAACCAGTATCCATGTAAAGATATGTAATGAGAGATTGCACACACTAGCAAAGTTTTCAACCTTTCCAATCAGCTCATCAATGGGCAATACAGCAATTGACTTGTCTTTGTTATTTCTTAGTAAAGAAGATGAAGGATACGTTTTGTTGGTACCCATTCCCAAACCGTGCCATGTTTCTTTTGCTATTGCTAGCTGATCACCTAGCAGAGTTTATTAAATAAGGAATCAAGCACCAAAAGTAGTGGAAATGATCAAATAAAATGTATAATGCTAATAAAACTAACATTTATTCATATGGTCCTAGAAATAATTCATGTTATGCACTCAAGTGACAGTTGACAATAGTAGTCAGCATCATTGTATTGATTAGAATGTCGATATAGAGATTTATCTCAATTTTAAATAGTAGCATTGCTTTCTCTAAGGATAGTACCTCAACCTAATAAAAGGCTAAAAGTTGCTTGCTCAACCAATAAACTCAGTTGTTAAATTCTAAATGTAATTATCAACAGCAAAGTTCAACATGGTTGGCTATATAAAAGGTGTACTTTTGAGTAAACAAATAGTTCTTTAATTGATCAAAATTAGAATTAATTTTCCTATTTTGCTTGTAAAGTGAGTTATTTTCACAATAAGTAACTTTTACTTATGATTAAACGGGAGTAACTTATCCAAATATGTTTGAAAATACTTTTTTCACGTATTTTTAAGCAAATAAAGGATGCTCTAAATCTCCTTTAATTGTTACTTGAAAGTCGAAAGATGTAAGAATTTTTTGATAAATGTATGATATCATAATATGCCAAGAATAAATTTTCTAAATAATAATCATCTGCAATTAAAAAATCCAGAAAATAGAAGACAAGTCTATGCTTGCTTCTAAATCAAACAGTAAGTCAATTGATCGAGTGTTTAGCTGAGCTGAATTTTCAATTAAGCTGGATTCTCGAATTCCTTTTGGTTGTTTCAATGTTTGTTTTCAGTGCCTTTGTTGGCATTAGTCAAGATAATTAGTTTTCCATTCTTATGAAGAATCTTTATGTGACAATTCATATTCATTAAAGTGTGAAACTTTTGAAGGTAAATCTATTCTAAAAATAGAGAAATGACATTCAATTTCCACATTGCACTGACATAAATTGGTTACCAATCTAGCAAAGTATTATAACACTAACAAATCAAAATCATACCTTCTGCAAACTTGAGTTTTATTTTAAGCTGTCGTTAAGGATTCCATTGTACACATGTAGCAAAGAATTGAAAAAAAACTTTTGAATCCCACTCATAGAACCTGTAAAAAAATTTTATAGCAAATGTAAAAAATGAAAAAGTAGTAATGTCATATTTTTGCATGCAATTAAAATTTTGAGGAAATCATTATACGATAGCATATTATAAAAATTTCTGAATGACAAAAAAATATACCTGTTAAAACATTTTAGGTATATGAATGTATAAAAGAAAGAACTTCTTTGTACACAACATTTTTAGTACATGTGTTATGAGAATTGTCTGTGCTTGATGGTTTCAATAGAACTTTTAGAGATGTGTTCGTTTTTGCTCTTGATAATGCTACGTATAGCTGACCATGGCAGAAAATCGGTTCTGGAAGATATAGACCGACAAAATCAAGTGTTTGACCTTGTGCTTTATTTATGGTCATCGCAAAATATGGTCTAATCAGAAATTGAGTTCTCTTAAATTGAATTGAGTTTCTATCACTTTAAAGATGTATAAAAAGGATCCTTGGTAAGAAAACATATTTTCCACAATATTCACTAGTTGTAATTTCAGCTAAAATAATGTTTTTCTCAAATTTTCGACAAGTAAGGCGTGTTCCATTGCATAACCCTTCAGAAGGATTGATATTCCGCAGTAACATTACAGGACAGTTTATCTTAAGTTTCAATTCATGCGATGGAATACCATTTGGTGTTAAAGTATTCAAAAAATCTTCTTGCAAGCTTTATTCTGATTTATTAATTGCTTCATCAAAACTGTAGTATGTAAAAATTTCACCGGGAATTTGTTCAAGTAAAATCCTATTAATATAATCAACACATTCATTTGTAGGCGTTAGAATAACCCTATTTACCATATCATGTAGATTGTTAGTATATGTTTGTATATTTGGAAATACATGATGTATCAAAATTTTTAAAGATGTGATTTCATCTTCAAATGGTAGAATTATACTATTCGGAAGCATAACACACTTAAAAGTATGTTCTTCTTCTGTTCCATCTCCAATTCTAAGTAAGTAAGTACAGAACATAGGATTTAACTTTGCTCTCATATTCTCAACCAATGGTAAATGTAAATAGGAAAGCCATAGGTCTGAAAAAACCAAGCTAGCTTTCATTACATCTTCTTTTTTCCCTCTCGAGACCACTGGTAGAACTTATCGAAAATCCCCTCCAAAAATTATTACTTTTCCACTGAAAGGCAAGTTACAATCAATAATATCTTTAATTCTATCTACAGCTTCAATAACACAACGATTTAACCTAGACATTTTTAACAATATTCATAAAGCTGATTGCTTGCTAATAGAGCAGTTCACTTCACCAACTGTTTCCAAAGGAATTTTAAATCTCGAACGAGCTGTGCGACCTCCAGGCAACAAAGATGCAGCGACTCCAAAGGACGCTGTTGCTAAAGTAATGAAATTTTGACTTCTTACACTAATTAGAAGAACTTTGTATAAAAAAGTCTTCCCTGTTCCCCCTAGACCGTCAATAAAGAAAGTACCACTTGATTTATTTTTTAGTTTTTCTATAACTGTATCATATGCAAATCGTTGTTCTTTATTTAATTGCTCTACATAATTGAAGCCTCGTTCAATATTGAAATTGATTGTTTCCTCTGCATCCATTCTTGTCAATCTTTGAGTCTCATCTATATTTACGAAGAATGAAACTATTCCGTAATCATTTACGTTTTTACGTAATGATTCTAATATAGTATTGATGTCTTCCAAAGCTTGTACTTCAGCATCTTCAACAGATATGTTTCGATGTACATAATCATCAATCATATTGGCTTTATATTTATCCCACAGTAGCTTTGGATGATTAGGGTTGCAAAGTGTAAGAAGTGTTGCAAAAAGGCGTCTTAAAGAATTAGGCATTTTGTAAATAATAGCTTCGGATAGACTTTTTCACAATGATTATCCCTTTTTAACAAACCATGTAAAAGTGCTGCTTCTCGATATGTATTAACAGTTACTCCATTTAAAGTTTTAAAACTGTCAAATGAAGTTGGACCTCAAATATGATTCAGAAGAACAAGAAGGAAATATCGTTCTCCTTCAAATGGATTGACTGACACAATTTCTCCTATAACAATGTGTTGTTTTCTAGGAGTCCAAACTTTCTCATTTGCATTCCACACAAAATGTGTTGGGAAATCTCGATACAACAATGTTCGAGCAAATTCATTTGCTTTATTCATCCGAAAAAGTTCTGTTAACATTGTTATTATCGTATACTCCTTCCCAATAATAATATATAAATTATCTTTATTATTGTAAGTTACGTGCTGATGATCTTTAATATGAAGTAGTAAAGTATAAACAGTAGGATAAATTTTTGACAAATTGAAAGAAAAAATTCTCCACGTAACTTCTGGTAGAGATATCCATCTAGCTGATTGATAAGCAGAAGTTTCATTGATTTCCTTGTCTGTTTCATTTCTGCCTATGAAACAATTAATATGATCATGTCCTTTATACACATATTTGTACAAATACTTTACTGCTTTAATAAAAGAACATACTTCAATGTTAATATGACAGTCAAATTTTGCACTTAAATAAGGATTATATGGTACAACCCATCGATTATCTAACATTTGACCTCTCACTTTAATAGAAATACCATTATTACAACTTCTATACAATGGATATGAGTTATCACCAAATATAGTACTCTTACAATAATCCTTAGGATATTTATTTTTACAACCACTGCTTGCCAACATACACACATTTTTGGATTAAAATTTCCACAAGGACCGTGCATATTGTGTTTTGCAATTACAAAATGAAGATGCAAGTATTTATTTTTATCGGGAATTTCACATGACACTATCATATCAACTTGTTCAGCGCAACAAATTTTATGTGCAGAATTAAAAATCAACAATAAATATGCATGAGGAAGCCCTCTTTTTTGAAATTCAATCATGTATATATGAGCAATAACTGGGCCAAAAATATTTTCTTTGTACAAATCCTTTTTTAATTCTTCTAATTTTGCTCTAAGCATACGTGCAATTAAATCTGGTCGATTTTGAACTTCGTCATTGTATTTCATTTCTTCCATAATTTCAAGCCAATTTGGATTACAAGTTATAGTTAGAAATATATCTGGTTTTCCATAGCGTTGAACGATAGCCATTGCATATAAATATCTTTTGAGCATATCTCTATGCCCACATGTGAAAGTCTGTGGTAGAACTTTTCTTACCAATTTTTGACCATCTTGTTTCCCCATTTTGAATCCTATCGACAATACCTTGATAAAGTTCAGCATGAATTTGCTTTTGGTTGCTACGAAAATAATCTAATCTAGTAGTTTCAATCTTAACGTATATATCTACAACATATTATTGAAAAAGCCTACCAGCGTGAAGTAACACAGATTTACCAGAAGGTCTAATTTGTAACTTGTAGGAATAGTAGTCCCGACAAGAAACTTCAGATCGTTTCTTAATTCCATTGAGCACTGCATGAGAATAAAGAAAATGCATCTTACATCCATCTAGAACACTTACTTTATATAAGTTAGAAAACATAAAAAAAGTGTATTAGCAAACCTTTAGCCCCTTTTTCAATGATTTTGGTTGCAAAATTTACTGCGCTAGGAAAAGCTACGCAGTCAGTCAAATTTTGAGTTTCAAAATATGTCTTTTGGTATCTTTGAATACCTTCATACCAACCAGATTCTCCAAATGGGAAAAGTAAAGGATATTGCAAAGGATCATTACAACCATAATAATAATGAACCCTATGTGAATCACCAGAATGACCATATATAGTAACATCACGAGCACGAATATTTGCATTGTCATCATTCTCAACCCATATAGCAACTACTTAAGATTTCGAAGGAGTATTGAAGACTCTTTGATCAAGTCCAAGATCGCATCTTATTTGTATTCGATGGTCATTTAAATTAGTCATATTACTTAAAGACTTTAAAGAATCTACTATATGGATTTACTTTCAAGATTTCAATCAAAATGATCAAAGTAGATTCAACAAAATTTTCTGAAATTTTCATACCATTTTCAATTTCACTATCTGTATCATAAAAAGATAACTGCATATAAGAAGGCTTATTATTTTCTGGCATAAGTTGATTCACATAATGATATACTTGTCCCTGAACTCTGAAAGTGTAAATA
The DNA here is from genome assembly GCF_002742605.1 of Olea europaea var. sylvestris. Lineage (NCBI taxonomy): Eukaryota > Viridiplantae > Streptophyta > Magnoliopsida > Lamiales > Oleaceae > Olea > Olea europaea. The sequence goes on along the minus strand of NC_036244.1, from coordinate 7,288,581 downwards.
CCTATCACATTTTACACCAAACGAAGTGAAAGCAAAATTGTTATTATATCCATGTGCAATTTTCTTAAATTCCATGCATTCAGGTTCTTTAGAAGTAAATAAATCATACAATTCAGTCGGTGAATCAGGCATATAAAGTTTAACTTTTCCATCAGAGCAACAAAACCCTTCAGTTTCTCTATAAAATTTTCGTTTACCACAATGTTCACAGTAGTTCCATGTCGGTAATACATATGCATTAGTTGGTATATTCAATAGGTTAGAAAATCCTCGTACTTTAGAATGAACAATATGAGTCAATTCTTGATTTGAAGTGGAAGCCTGGAAAATAGGAGGAACTGTAAACTTCTGAGCATGGGAAGCACCTAAATTATTTTTTTCAGATAATGTAGAATCATTTATCCTTTTATGACGATCAATGCGTGGAGTTTGAATTCGATTCCTCCTATCCTCCTGTCTTTGATTTTGTTGATTTACTTGTATTTTGAGAAGTACCATCAATGTTACAAAATCTAGATTCTTGATCAGCATATATTTTTGAAGAATTCATGGAGAACAAAACTTCACCTCTAATTTAATGAAAAAAAAATTCATTTTAGTAAATGAAATAACAAAAAAAAATTATTAATACTACTCAATTTCCACAATCGGAAAAAAATTTGACAAACACAAATTGATCAGATTTTCACAACATTAAAAACATGCATAAAGCTAAAGTTTAATCACAAAAATCATTTACTTGAATGCAATAGTAATAAACATAAACATTGCTGCCTCAAATATTGATTAAATAAAATTTTAATAAGACATGTAGGATTTAAATGCAAGAGAAAAAAACATTACTATTTTCATATGATTTTTGTAAAATGAAGAGTTATTTTTAAACATAAATACTATTATTATTTTGTAAATGTTTTTGCTATACTACTATTGAAGATGAAGAAGGGAAAGACTTCCAAAAAGGAACGAGGTTTTCATATCTAATTTTAGTGATTTTGCTCCCACCCAATCAACCTACACATCCAATATTTTTCTAAATCTATAATGTAAGTAATTCATCAAAAATCATGAACTTAATAAATTCATAAGTTGACTACTGGAAGTGCACAAAAAAATCAGGATAGCAATTGAAAGTAATGAAGCAAAAATATACAAGTTGAAAATTGGAAATACACAAAATAGTCAAGAAAAGAACTGAAAGCTGTATATAAAAAATATTCAAAGATATTTCACATATCACTAAGAAAAATTGAAAAAATTAGTGTAAAATGGATATTGTTTAAAGAAACTATACCTGAATTATGTAGAAATTGCCGTTACCAAAAGATTACACAGTTGTCCTACATCATCAGAACGTAGAAAATAGTGTTAAGCACATCTGAAATATTATCATGTTTATCTTATGTTTTTATTGAAAGATAAATGCTAATTAAGATCCACAAAGGATACAAAAAATAGGCCACTAGTGTCCTCTAGCAATTCATACAAAAGACTATTAACAAAAAGAAAATGTCAATACCATGGCATGCTAACAAATATATTGTTTTCTTCTCGAAATCAAATAGTTCTTTTAGACGTTAAAAGAGGACAACAAACATAACCACAAACTTGTTTGAACATAAAGTAAATTAACTAATGAAAAATAAAAACAAAAAATGATGGCACATAGTATTCCATATTATTAAGCTTGAAGATTTGATTGTATCAATTCAAGTTCTTCCTAAAATTCATCATTAGTATTTAGTATCCACCTTTTGATATTCTATTGAAGGTAATAAAAGATTTCCATCGATGAATTTATGCCTCAAAGAGCTCTAACCAAGTATCTTTTTTAATGAAAAAGTATATAACTAAAGTAATTCTTCAAATAAAGATTTCATGTCTCACCGTATATTACAAAAAACCAATTTCCCCCAGCTTTAGTTTCTTGTTGCCTTTTTCCACTTCTCCATTTTTATGACTTTTACTATTTGAAGTGGTATCCAAATATAAAGATGGTCAAATACTTCCTGTTTTCCTTTTTCTTTTGTTCTCGAATCTCGATGAGTTCTTTCTTCTCCCTCTAAAATTAGTAAAGTAAAGATAAGGGAAGGCAAATGATTGAATTAGGTTTATAAGGTTTAGGTAAAAAAATTAAAATCATCTCAACTTTAAAAGCACGAGGCTCAAATTTGAGATCCTTGCATAGGAAGTTATGAAATCACATAGTACATACATATTCGAAAATTTTATACATAGAAGCACAAAACATCAATTGGACCAAAAAAAATAATAAAAATAAAAAATTCAAAACCCTTACCTGACAAAGATCTCTCCACTACAGCCTTCGATTCCACGAGATAACTAATGTAATCTAACCTATACACATAAACAACAAAATTTTTTAGTTCAAATCTACAAAAAAATAAAATAAATAAATAAATAAATTGGAAGCTAAAATCGTCCATAATCTACAATACAAATAGAAAATTTTTTTTGTAAAAAAATATTACCGTACATGAAAGTAAACATGAAATATTACCGGTGTCTAATTTCTATACTATTTCAAAGATGTTTTCTCGTTTCACAGAAAAGCAGAGGTAAAGAATGAAGGTAAACAATGAAGAAGAAACATGGCAGACGGAAACAATTTTTGTGAGAAATGATTTAGATAAAGCAGATTGGAATCAAAATTCACATTATACATTTTACAGACAATGACAGACTGCATTTATTATATGAAAATTGAAAAGACCATGACACCCTAACTTTAATAATCATTTTGTCAAAAATACCTTTAACTTAATGCTTCAAATTATTTTCAATCAATTTTGATATTAGGGATAAAGTGAGAATTCATAACATTTACCAGCATTATGCCATAAAAGTCAAATTTGTAACAAATAATTTTCCTACTCACTGACATTGAAAAATGAATGCAGGCCCACAACAATTGTACAAGGGCGGATGTGGAAACAGTAGAAAAGCAGTAGAAGAAGTAGACTATGTGGTGTAGAGAAGAAAGCGTGTCCCATTTTCTTACATGAAACTATTGTAGCAAAATCGGATAAGTTGGATGTAGTGTGAAAAGTAATGTGACATAAATGAATAGTAATATTAAAGTCTCTCTTTTAAGAGGTAGTAGATTTGTTAATCTACAAGTTTGACCAAATCATGTTTAAGCTTAATAGTGTTAGAAATGAAAAATATATATATTTTAACAACATATTTTTCTTAACTATAGTGAGAAATAAATTGCATGGAACAGCATCTTTGATAGCTACGCTATGTTCTGCCCATACTTTCCCATCTCCAAGTTGATGACAGATTTTAAGACCTCTTTTGAAAGCATTAATTTCAGTGTTTTTGTATAATGTAGTGCCATATAACTATTACTCAACGCACCTTTACCTGCACCATGTCCATCCCTCCTAAGCATCCCATCTGAGTTCAATTTAACCATTCTAACTGATGCTTTTTTCGACAAGAAAATAATAGGGTTTATGTTCTAAATCTTTTAAGAAGATGAATCTTTAGACTAAGCGATTAAATATGACATAAGGAGATAACTATTCAGTCTCTTCTCTTGTTTATGCCTGTTTCCACTTTTCATGTCTTACCTTAGCCCGTGTCTGAGTTCCATTCTCTCAAAAGTCATTTTTTCTCCAACTCGTTTTTAAACATTTTTCCATTAAAATAATTTCACATAAATTCAAAAAAAAATTCTACTTTTTAACTACACATTCTCCAAAAATATCAATAATCCAAAATCTATTTCCTAAAAATGGAGTTCATTATTCTTTGGAGGAATACTAAAATTAAAAATGTTTAAAGGTCAACATTTGAATTTTTCTTCTGAGGCATAAAACTAGATGTCGTACTTGTAATCAGATATATTTGTTGTACCAAATCTCACAAGTGAACAATATCATAACAAGTAATACAGTGGAGGCAAATTCAAGTATTGGTAAGAAGGTTCCAAATAAATTGCACTTTAATTGAATTAATATGTTTTATAATAGAGTATGTCAATGTATTAAATAATCACTTGTCATATATATATATATATATATATATACATATATATATATATGACGATTACGATAGTGAACAACTACAGATAATATTATTATTTATAATAATAAATTAAAAATACAAATAACTTAACTAATTGAACAGATGGCCGGTGTCCGCGACCAATGACTTGAAAAATAATTATTGTCACAATATAAAATAATATCAAATGTCAAACTGAACTGATGGGTCATTTATTACCTAAGGTCGATCTTGAAATTTATTATTATATCTCAAATTCTGGTAGTTTTAGCTTCGTCACAATCCTATAAATATATGCAAAAGCACGTCCAACATATATTCTTTTATTCTTTTATTCTTGGACATAAAGGTGATGACTATTCTCGAATAGCACTACTTAAATCCATATCAATTCCCATATTATTTAAATTAAATTAAATGTTGAAACGAATTTTTCTGCAATGTCTCTTTATGACCAAGCTCAAGCTCAACTTGATCAATGATATCGAAAATCACCTTTTGCATGTCGTTCAGGTGCAGACAAAGTCAAAATCTATCTAATCTCATCTTGGTTGACCAAGTAGACTTCATATTTTTCATGTTGACCTTCTGGTTTTTGAATCGACCCGCCAATAAAGTCGATGATAAAATTAATTCATGTTAAATTGTCAAATTTAATATAAATTTGTCCTTTGATTACGTATTACTTCTTTGAAAAAAGTGTTTGAATAAACAAAAGTTCTAAACCATTTTCATTTATTTTAATTTTTAGGAAAAATTGCAGTAACGATCTCTAACCTTTTTAATTTTTACAGGTTTTATCTTAACTTTCATTTTGTGCCAATGAAGATCTCTAACATTTTAGAAATATACATTAATTTAAAGTCTAAATGGATGTAATCCATCCACTTCTTCATAAGTTGATCAAGAAAATGATTTTGACCACATTATTAATTATTTTTTATAATCGTAAAATGGTAATTTTATCTCTTTCTATATAAAAACAAATAAATTAATTAAATTAAAAAAAATAAAAAAACCATCATAGTCCACAACTACCCCATGAGCATCCCCATTCCCATCCATACCCCTACACCAATACCCCGTACCCAAAACCAAAATCACTCTATCCACCGTCGAATTTCGCCCGCTGCGTATCTACAAAAAGAATCATTAACTGAAACTTCTTAAGTTTGAGGTCACCATTTTACAGAGATTTGAAGCCAGAAATTGTGATGATTCAAGAAAATGGACATTTAATGTTAGTAGGTTTCGATTTATCAACAAAACTTTCTCCAAAATCTCCAGAAGATTATTGTTCCACAAAATCTATGCCCAAAATGGAACCAAGAAAAAAAAAACATTTCTTCAAGTACTGTGACTCGAGGATTTAGCTGAAGGACTCAGTTAATTCGATTGAACTCGGTGGAGACTCAATGAGTTACGAATCCTACTCGGTACAGAAATCCAACTCTTTCGTTGGGACGAAGGAGTGTCACGCCAGAGATCATATTAGGCAACAGCCATGATTTTTTAGTTGACTGGTGGTGTTTAGGTATCATGCTGTACGAAGTGTTATAGGGCACGAAGCGTGTGTGTACAATGATTTTGGTTTGGGGTAGCGTAGGATAGGGTAGGGTGGGGATGGAGTAGATGGGTTAGATGATGGTTTTTTATTTTTTTATTTAATTATTCTAATTGTTTTCATATGGAAAGAGATAAGATTACCTATTTACCCTTATAGAAATTATTAATAATGTGGTCAAAATCATTTTCTTTGTCAACTAATGAAAAAAGTGAATGGATTCCATCAATTTGGACTTCAAATGCATATTTTCTAAATAGGTTATGGACCTTCATTAATACAAAATGAAGATTAAAATAAAGTTTGCAAAAATTGAAAATATTAGAAATCACTACTGCAATTTCCCTAATTTTTATACACCCCAGTTGCATACAGACAACATAAAGACTTAGAGGCCCACGAGTTACTGGATCATATGGTCCAAGTTGGGCATGTAGGTTTCGACTATGGCAGCCCACTATGGGCCCAGCGCGTAATTACTACAAGTCCCATAGGGACAGATCTGTAAGAGGGATTAATTACACTAGAGGTTATTGAACTTTTTTTCTTTTTTTTTTTATACCCAGGTGTCCACCTTACAGCGACTAATCTTGGGGTCTACGATCCAGCCCCTCTTCACGCAGACCAGGTAAACCGCGGGTTGTGCCCCAAACTGACCAGGGTCCAAGAGTTCTCCCAATTGAACTGCCAAAATACCAAGCGAGTCAAACTCATGTATGCGCCTTGCCTTTCAAGGAACTCCTGCCTTCCAGGAGAAAACCAGGTTATTGAACTTTCACCGTAGTTGTAAGTGGATCATGTTGTAAAGTGTTTTTCATATTTTTGAAATTAATTAAACATTCAATTAAGTAAAGAAAGAAAGAGTTTTGTCGATCATTTATAAAAATAGTCAACTCTGAAAGATTTTTCAGCTAAATTTGTTATCCCATTCGTTGATACATTTATCAAAGAGTTTTCTTTCTATGAATAATATCTTCTTAATAGAATGTAGGTTCAACTTCCATTTGAGTAGCAATTTCTTTAGCCGTAATAACTTAAGATTCAAATCTAGGTTCTATATATGTTTCAAAAAACAAAAGAAGTTATTTTAAGTTATAATAATAGCATCAATAGAAATGTCCTCACTTCGAAATATTTTGTTTACTCTATTAATAGTAGATAATATATTGTAACAAATAATTATGTCAAACAAAAATTCAAAATCCATAATGTCAACAATTCATAAATCCCACTACAATTTTCCTCCTTTTTTTTCTTGTTCAAACAAATACTTTCTAGTTTAAGGAACAATGGAAACTGGTCAAATATTTCCACTTAGATAGACAAATATATTTTTCAATTACAAAATAATAAGAATGAGCTAAGATAATATTATTTATTAAAAATGTAAAGAAATGATAAAGAACTTGACAGGAAAAATACCATGAATTATATGTATTAGAAATAACTAATATATGATCTTCAACATTTTAATTCTTTTTAGATGAAAGCTAATATCATGGCTCTACATATCTTAATCCGCTACCCAAAAAAAAAAAAAAAAAAAAGTAATTTTGTGACAAGATATCTTGCGATATACGAAATGTTGTCGCAATTAGTGATTTAGCATTACACATTTTTAAGATTTGTTGCAAAGATTGATACGAATAAAATAAGTATCAAAAATATAAGGTGACATTAAAAGTTGTCGGGAAATATGAAAAGGCAAAACAAATAATAAAGATTGTAACAATAGTTACAAGACACCAAAATATTTTTGGTGAAAAACTTATGGTGACAAACATTTATTTTCTGCAAAAAAAGATTTTGATGTAATAGGGTCTACATTTTGCAACAAGTAATATTTTTTTTAAAAATTCTATAAATGGAGGAAAAAATCGTTACAAGAAAAACTATTTTTTTGCAGTAAACAAAAAACGTTGTCATAAGTTGTTCACAACACAAACATGTATGTAGGGGTGGCAACGGGACGGGTTCGGGTAGGCCCCACCTGCAGGCCATTTTCCGGTCCCATAGCCATCTCGTAACCTATTTAAGGCTAGGAAGGTGAGGCTTTTGTCTGTTTACATACTTGTTTAATTTTTTAATATAACTTTCGATAATTCATTTAATTGTCCTCATTCATTCAAGTGAGATAATAATATAGTTACTAAATTTTTTAATTAATTTATTTATTTTTAAAAGTTAAATAATTCACATATAAGTGGTAAACTAAAGTTTTTATTATTTATCATATTTTTTAGATAATTTTAGTTGTCATTTTCTATTAAAATTAATGAAATTTCGTGGACTTTTTCTATTTAAAGTATTGAATTTTTAAACGGGGCGGGAAGGGGCCCATGTTATCCCGTACTTGCCTCGGGACGAAATTTTTCATGCTTGTACTCGATCCGACTACCCCGATTAAGCTGGTAATCCCCATCCCATTCAAGACGTGGTCTGTGAATATCGAGTTAGTAAGATATTTTACCGTCCCTACCTGAATGTTGTAGGCTCTAATGTTGTCTTAGAGTAGAAGGGTATGTCAGTGTGCAATGCTTGTTGCAAAATGCCTCAAATGTTCGTTGTTGTTAAGTTTTTGTGACGTACTTCGTCCATTGCTTTTATTATATTTTCCAACCTCTTTGCTTGTTGTCTTTACATTTTTTTAGCATTGTTCTTTAATTGTTTTGCAACATACTTTTTCATTGGCTCAAGATTACATTTTAATATGCAACATAATCTTTTTTAAAATTTTAATTACTTTTGATCAAGAGGAAAATTTTCATAATAAAAACTTCATAAATTTTATCTCCAACAAAAATAAAATAAAATCATTAGATGATTAAACATCAATGATAATAACTTAAAAAAAGAATTACTAGGTTGTACCAATTCATAATGAAAACCGATGTCTCAACACTTAAAGCAAATAAATAAACAAGTTATAATTCATATATTATCAACGAGCAATAACATGTTGAATATTGTTGCTAGTTCAAACTGTCGTGAAGATGTGCCAACTTGACCCAATAAGAAATTATGTAAAATATATTAAAATATTTTCGATGGTACAATTTTGTTGCTAATAAGAAAAAATAAAATAAAAAACATATTAAAAATTTAGCAAAAGTCTAACTTTCATCCTTCTGCTTGAAAACACACTTTCTAAAAGTTGGGATGGATTTGGACTATAGATTATCAAGATCTAACAGCAATCGTTGGATCTCAATATAAAAGGAAGAGCCTCAAATATTAGGATAGATAAAAGGATGATGCTACATGTACAACATGATGTCCATAATAATGCCCACCCTCTCATATAAAGTAGGACCCACTTCGAATAGTATATAATTTAATCAAAGTGGACCCCCTTCCATATGAGGGAGATGGAGACCATTATGGACACGGTATTATGTAAGTAGCATATTCCTGGATGAAAACCATCTGCTCTCTCTCAAGAAGCGACTGCACATCCATCACTCTAAAAGCATTGTGCAGTTTTTAATGATAATTTATGATTAGAGTGTTTGTGTATAGATTGTAAAAAGGAGAGTTTGAGGACATAGATTTCTAGATTTTTTGAAAGGTTGATACATATGGCCTTTGTACATTGCAGTTGTCATGCCTTTTCTCAAACATTTCTCAGATGAATTAGCTAAGATGGCTCACACTTGGACTAGACCTAGCGCCACTGAAAGTACTAATAGGTCACGACTCACAGGAAACCCCACTAACATAGCTATTTATCATCTTAAGGAGGAGGATAGCCTTAGAACCAAAGTGGAAGCCCTCACTAGAGAACTTAAAACCTTGCGTGCTAAGGACTCGAAGCCTACATAAACTGTTTCCCGTGTTGAATTTCTAGGATCTTATTTTGTGTGTGGTGGAGTAGATTACCCAGCCTAAGAGTACACCACTTTGACTGAGATGAGGGGGGTTTATGAGGAACATTGTAATGCCTTAGGTATGTACAAAAAGCCCTACTCTCCTTTCTTTGAAACTTACAATCGAGAGTGGTGGAATCATCTCAATCTTAGTTGGAAATTTGACAACTTGCAACTTGCACAATCGAATAGAGCGTACACTACACCCTCATATCAACCCACTTCCTCTAGGAGTTCTTTAGAAGATACCCTACATGCGTTCATAGAGGCAAATAGTAAGACAAATAAAAAATTTGAGACTATGATCACACAAATAATTGAGAAACAAGAAAATGAAAAATCAAATGTCTAAATTGACCAACGCCTTAGCTGTAGAAGAACGTGGAAAATTTTTAGTTCAAATTCAACCAAATCCTAAGGGACAACATGTGGCACAAACCTCAAGTTCGGGATAAAAACAATCTTAAGGAAGTGAATGCTATCACCATTCGATCTGGAAAGTTTATAGAACCAATCCAAAAACCTATGGAAAACAAAAAGTCTGTCCGAAGAAAGTAGCCCTAGTGATGAGGTAGTAAGAAATCCATCTAGAGTACCTTTCCCTCAAGCTCTTAAGCTTACCCCGAAGTCTGTCAATCAACATGGTGAAATCCTAGAACACCTTAGGTAGGTAAAAATCAATCTACCTCTCTTGCATGTGATTTCACAGGTTTCTACATATGCCAAAGTCCTTAAAGACTTGTGCACTATGAAAAGGAGATACTATGTCAAGAAAACTATTTTCTTGACTGAACAAGTGAGTGTTGTGATAGAACAAAGGATCCCACCGAAATATAAGGACCCTAGCTATCCTACTATTTCTTGCATCATCGGGAACCATGAGTTCTTGATTTAAGAGCTAGTGTTAATCTCATGCCCTATGCGATATACCTGTTGTTAGGTTTAGGTGAGATAAAATCCACTTCTGTGGTTGTACAATTAGCTGATCAGTCTACTATAAGTCATAGGGGAGTAGTTGAGGATATATTAGTTCAAATTGATAAATTTTACTACCCCGTTGATTTCTTTGTTTTGGATCTAAAAGTTAATGTAAATGTTGATTCTAAAATTCCTATCATTCTTGGTAGACCTTTCCTTCCGCAGCTAACGCTCTTATAAATTACAAGAACGGTCTAATGAAATTATCTTTTGTGAATATGACTTTGGAAGTCAATATTTTTCATGTCACTAAGCAACCAATGAAAAATGATGAGTGTCATCACACATATATGAGTGAGGCACTTACTTAGGAGAAGGCAGATGCAACTACTGATTCTGACACCTTGAACTTTTTCCTTTTAAATTTTACAATTTCAGCAAGTCTTAATGATGAAAAGTGTGCTAACATTTGTGCTGTTTTTGCAAAATTCAGGATTATGGGACATTAGCAACCTAAGTTTAAACAATTGTCCTAAAGGACGGAAGGACAGCAACCATTAAGTGTTGAGAGCCCCAAACTAGAGTTGAAACCGCTACCTCCAAGACTCAAACACGAATTTCTTGGATCAGGAATATTTCTTTAAAATTGGATGCATTGCAATATAAGCAACTTTTGAACATTCTGAATGAGCATAAATCTGCATTAGGTTAGACCATGGCTGATAAAAAGGGTATTAGTCCTCAAATTTGCTCACATAGAATTTACCTAGAGGAAGGAACCATCCCTAGAAGAAACCCACAACGTAGGCTAAACCCCATGATGAAAAAAGTTGTGAAAAATGAGGTGCTAAAACTATTAGATGTAGGTATCAGTTACCCGATTGCAGACAGTAAATGGGTCAGTCATATACATGTAGTCTCTAAAAAGCCAGATGTGGCTATGGTGAAAAATGAAATAGGTGAAATGGTCCTCACAAAAATGGTAAGTGGATGGCGCATGTACGTTGATTATAGGAAGTTGAATGCTACCACCCACAAGGACCACTTTTCTCTTCCCTTTTTAGACCAAATTCTAGAGCGTGTGGCTGACCATCCCTTTTACTATTTTCTGGATGGCTACTCTGGTTACTATCGAATTGAAATAGCCTTAGAAGACAAGGAAAAGACAACATTTACTTGTCCTTTTGGTACCTATGCATTTCGTAGGATGTCATTTGGACTTTGTAATGCCCCTACTACATTTCAAAGATACATGACAAGCATATTTAGTAACATGGTAGAGGATTGCATGTAAGTCTTCATGGATGACTTGACTGTGTTTAGAGTCTCATTTGATGCATGCCTGTTGAATTTGAAGAGAATCTTAACCCGGTGTGAGGAAAAAGGTTTAGTTTTAAATTAGGAGAAATGTCATTTTATGGTACCTTCAGGAATTGTCTTAGAACTCGTAATTTCTTCTAATGGGATTGAGGTTGACAAATCTAAATTGAACTAATCTCTAAATTGGCTATACCGAAGACAGTGAAAGGCGTCAGATCATTCTTAGGTCATGTAGATTTTTATAGGAGGTTTATACAGAACATTTCATCCATATCTAGACTGTTGTGTAACCCTCTAAGTAAAGAAGCCACTTTTGAATGGACCTCAGAATGCCAAGAGGCATTTAAGACATTGATTAACAATCACTTCCACACCTATATACAACCACTTGATTGGACATTATCGTTTGAAATTATGTGTGATGCAAGTCATTATGCGAGAGGTACTGTATTTGAACAGCAAAGTTAAGGTAAGCCTCTCGTAATTTACTATGCTAATAGAACTCTTAACAGTGATCAAATGAACTTTTCCATAACTGAAAAAGAGTTACTAGCTGTAGTCTTTGCGCTTGCTAAGTTTCGATTTTATTTGATTGACTCTCCTATTACAATTTTCATAGATCATGCAGCCCTTTAGTATCATCTTACAAAGAAGGATCCTAAGGTGCGTTAAATACGGTGGATTTTGCTTTTGTAGGAGTTTGATATCACCACCAAAGCCAAAAAGGATTGGAGAATGTCATAGCAGACCATTTGTTAAGCTGGCCTTTGAAGACAATACAAACACCTTGCCGACTAGAGATGAATTTTCAATTGAGAATTTATTTTCTGTTTCTTTTCTACCGTGGTTTGCTCACATTGTAAATTACTTGGCTGCTAGTGAAATCCCAAAGGAGTGGAGTGCACATGATAAGAGAAAGTTCTTGGTTGAGTTACGTAATTTCTACTGGGATGATCCATGTTTATTTAAGTACTGTCTTGATCAAATCTTGAGACGTTGTGTCCCCAATAAAGATATACCTAGCATACTTAATTTCTGTCATACCTAAGCATGTGGTAGCCATTTTTTCTAGTAAAAAGACTGCAGCAAAAATTTTGCAATGTGGTTTGTAATTGGCCCACTTTGTTTAAAGATACTAATGCTTATTGTAGATCTTGTGAAAGGTGCCAAAAGTTAGGTGCAATGTCCCGACGTAATATGATGCCTTTAAACCTCATTTTGATAATAGAAGTATTTGATTGTTGAGGAATTGACGTTATAGGACCCTTTTCACCTTATTTTAGTTACCTATATATTATTGTGGTCGTAAATTATGTGTCTAAATGGGTAGAGGCAGCTGCTTGTAGGGCTAATGACAATAAAACAGTTGTTAAATTTCTCAAAGAAAATGTTTTGTCTCGGTTTGGTACACCACGTGTTATTATTAGTGATAGATGCACATACTTTTGCAACCGTTCATTTGAGGCATTAATGAAAAAAATATGGGGTTATTCATAAAATTTTCACTGCTTATCACCCTCAAACAAGTGGACAGGTAGAATTGGCTAATAGGGAGCTTAAGTAAATCTTGGAGAAAATGGTGAACCCCAATTGTAAAGATTGGTCTTTAAGGTTAAATGATACACTTTGGGCTTACCACAAGCTTTTAAGACGTCCTTAGGCATGTTATCATATAGACTTATCTTTGGAAAGAGCCCATTGGGCTATTAAACATTTTAATTTCGATCTAGAAGAGGGAGGTAAGGTTAGGAAATTTCAATTGATTGAATTAGAAGAGTTGAAAAATGATGCTTATGAGAGTTCTAGAATTTACAAGGCAAAAATAAAAGCATTTCATGACAAAAACATTTTGAGAAAGACATTTGAACTATATCAAAAGGTATACTTGTATGATTCTAGACTTCATAAGCACACAGGAAAACTTCGTTCTAGGTGGACTGACCTTTGTGGTACTACGAGCTTTTGAACATAGGGCAATTGAAATTAAAGATCCTAATGATAGTAGAGTGTTCAAAGTGAATGGATAGCACCTCAAAATAGCTTATGGGCAACAGGTACCTACGATGGAAGAAATTCCTCTTGCAAACCCCGTTTACCATCGTTAACATCATTCAGGTTTGTCTTTCACTTCGTTTTTTCTGTACATTAATTTTTAGATTTTTCTTCTTAGTATGTTTCACATTCATTTTTAGGTTTATTTTCATTCCTTGCATTATCCCTCCATTGAGATATTTCAGACTTCTTATCCTTCAAGCTTATGTTGATTCACTGCAGTATTTAGGTAATACCTTTCCTTCTTTTATTGTGTAAGACATGTTTATACATTGAGGACAATGTAACATTTAGTTGGGAGAGGATCAATTTGAATTTTGTTGTGAATTGCATAATTAAAATTTTGTTGTGAATTGTATAATTAATTGCTTAATCATATGAAATTAAAAGGAAATTTTTGTTTGAGTCTCTGATTTACTGCATGTCTATGCCCTTGAATGATGAAATATGCCCCTAGGAATTAATTTTGTGTAATGAGAGTCTAGATGTTGGGGCACTTGCTAAATTCTTTTTGTGCACACCAGCCTTGTAGTCAGATGGTAGTTTGACACATGTAACTAGATCAATCTCCTGCTGAAGTTTTCATGTGAGAATTGGTAAGGATTGAGAGCCATAATATACTAAAAATGTAATAGGCAGTAATTGATTTTGTGAATTTGAAACTTCTTTTGAGAATAACATTACACGGTCTGTGGTAAGACAGTGGATCATACTTGGGAAATGATAACAATCAATTTAGGATTGAATTTGAGCCTTCAGACCAATTCATTTTCATGATTATAACCCCTTAGTAACCACTTTGAGCCAATACACATATATAGCCATTTCTTTTCATGCACCTACATTATCCATACCTCTTCACATTGGAATAAAGTCTATAAACGTCTTCTTCTACATTTAAGTTCCCAAGTGTATAGTAGATATTAAATGTTCATTTGAGAAGAAAAGTAACGAGAAAAGTGATAAGAGTTGATAAGTGCTCAAGTGAAGCAAAAAAAAAAAAATGAAGAAAAGAAAAAGAAGATTGATTTGGGGAATTAAAATATTGAGGAATGTACTAATGTAAATGATGGGATCTATTGAATGTTTGATAAAATGCATAGTTATGTACTTGCAAGTCCTCAAATTCTTTTTACCCCTCTTTACGTATCTCCCAACTTAACTTTCTTTACAACCTTTTGCATTGGCGGTTTCCATCCTAGGTGGGCTTGTAGTAAGAAGTTGATGAATTCTCCATTGATAGTGTGCCTATCATGTGATCAATATTTGCCTGTTGCTTGTGCATAGTTATTTAAGGCTCCATATTTTGAGTGAATATATTTCTTAGCTCCATAGAGGAAACCCGGCACTAAACACTTTGATACCCATGAGTAACGAGGCTGAACCTTTAGCTCAAGACATACTTGATGTTGCATGTGTTAGGGTTTGCGGTAAGATGACTATAGCTTGACACACACTCACATATTTTGTAAGTGCTCTTGATATCCTAATGATTATGACATTGTTAACCTCTTGTGGAGTCGAGTTTGAAAATGGTATGGATTGTGGTTAAATTGAAACTTAACAATTTAAATTGTAGCATGACCCAATTGTTCATTTGTCTTGTTTTGCATTAAATTTTTAGGAACTAGCAATATGCAAGTTGGAGATGTGATAATATCACAAATTGTTAAATAATTCATCTATTTATACTTGCGTTATCGTGATAAATTAACATCTAACTGCATTAAGTACATCTATATCTTGATTTAGGTTGTAAATTGATGAATACGGTGAAAATTTGAAGAAACGAGCAAAAAATGACCAAAGTGGAAGAAAATGAAAGTTCGGAGACTAAAGTGCAGATACTCTAAACTTGCGTCTAACCTTATGATGAAGATTCAAGAGTGTTAGAGGTCAAGCGGATGAGGAGAGAAGTCAAAGGGATGAAATATCGTCAAAGTATGATCACACATCAATTTCCAATCGAAAAAGTTACGCACTGGTTTCCAGCCTCATATTGGAACCCTCTCTTGACATGTTAAACGATTGAATTGGAAGATAATATCTGAAAAAAATTGTAACCTTTTGAGTTAGTTTTTCAACATATTTTAAATCACCTTAATCGGATAACTGCGGTCGCACATTTTAAAATGTATGCGACTGCATGGTTATTTTTAGAGAACCACATGGGCATTTTTTGGTGAACCATGAGATCACATGGGATTGTACCTTACGACCGTATAGTACAATCCCGACGTGAATTTTTTGGTTTCCTAATTTTGTCCAACCACTTATGGTAACCTAATCTCCCACGACTTTTAATCCCTAAATCACCCAAGAACGTAAGAGAATGCCCCCATACACTTTTCTCTCATCTTCGTGCTCAATAAGCTTCATGAAAAATTAAAATCGAGGTGAAGCTACGAAAGAACCTTTTGGATTTGATGATTTTACATCCATTATTTCATGGATTCTGGTTTGTCATTGTTAAACAATTCTAGTCTTTAAATTTTCATTCTTATGAATTTACATTGAAATCGGTTTAATAATTACAAGATTTTCCATGGATTCAGTCATACTTTTTCCATTGTTAAATTAAAATCAATTTCAATTACTTATTGTTGAGATTAGTTTAACTTTTATCAAATTCTTTATAGATCTAGTCATGCTCTTTCTATTGAAAGATTGAAATAATTGTTGAACTTTAATCTTAATATTACTTAATGGGCGGATTAATTGCTGTCTTATGCTTGATGTATATGGTCTATCTTTGATCTTGTTTCGATAAAAATGTGCGAATATGTTATAAGTCTATATTCTAGGATTGCAATGTGAATTAAATTGATCTTTATTGTCAAATCTTCCGTTTAGAGAGTTGGGATAAAAATTCTCTAATTGAGTTACAAAAATGAAAAGCAAATGTAATTTACCCAATCCAATTGAGGGAATTTCCAACGCTTCGCCATCTCAAGACATTGACCTTAATTTCATTACTTTAACATTGAATTCTCCTACACATTTCAAGAGGACAATCAAATTTTTTAGATTCTTTGAGTGATTTTTCATCTCTCTGTGAAATCGACACCCCAAAACTGTACTACAATTACCGCGCTATTCTTTAGGTGTAATCGGTGCTCTCATGTATACGCTGAAGGATGAGAACTAATAAAATATCATGCCTAAAAAGATCCAATTTTCAAAAAATTGATGAGTCACGTGACCCACCATGACCTACCATGGGTCCACCCCATGTTCACGACCAACACTCTACGTAGAAGTAGAATGTAAAAAAAATGTCCTTTTTTCAGAAAACGCAAAAAATAAAGAAAACACCAACCTGAAGATATTAGTGACGGTTTTCGTTGACGGTGGAGTGATTGACGATGGTCGTCGATGGCTCAGCATTGGAGGATTGGAATGATAGAGGGGAGTCGGTGCTCGCCTTTTATCGGTTCGAATGACAGAGGGGAGTGAGTTCGCCAAATGCTTTCGGTCTTCGTTGACAGTGAACATCATCACTGTGATCCTTGATGGATATGAGTTGGATGGTTTAGTGAGAGAGGGGAATGTGTTTCAAATTGTTTGGCTATTTCATCTTCTTCACCGATTTCGTTGTTTTTTTCTTCCTTTTTTTTTCATATTTCCATCAATGAGTCATTTAGTACCTGACATTTCGCAGTTGTTGTACAACCTGGAGTCAATTTGTAACACCCCAACTTTATATATTTAAATTTTGGGGTGTTACTAATATCATTTCATTAACATACTTAATGCATAGATATTTAATAGAAAAATTTTAAACCCTTAATTTATTAAACATTAATGTACTGGGAAAAAAAAACGTAGTGTCACGAAATTTGAACATTTGATGAAAATAAGGGAAAACACAAAATATCCTAACAAATTTATTGTTGAATGTTTTCTAGAAAATTTTTATTCGGCAACCTGCACACCACTTAGGCCTTAGCGACCATTGACCAACCTAACTTGAAATGTTAAAATTTGAAAGAATGAGTTTAAAAACTCAGTAGGATACACGTCCAAAATAATATAATAACTTTTTAAACATAAAGTTATAACATTCCATACCATCATTTTATCAATAGCAATCGGGGAACAATCAAATGCTCTAACACGTTTCTGTGCAAACAATTGAGAAAAACCCAAAGCAGATCTCACATTTCATTTTATTTCATTAAGACTCGCAGATCAATTAGCATTTCATGAAATAAAATTATGTAAAAAAAAATTATAATATTGTAAGGACAGATCAACCTGCATATAGTATAATACCTTAATTGATAAAGAGAATTGTTGGAAGAAAAGCAATTCACGTTCTCAAAATTATTATTATTATTATTTTGTTGCCTTGTGTAAAATCGTTTACCCCCTTGGTACAAAATATATCATCCCTCTTTTATTCCAAATTTGAGCACTTATTCAAGGAATACATTAATCATTCTCGTATGACCCTATATAATCCTTCTATCACACCATTTTCCGTATATTTGGTTTTACAATTTCTTGCACATGTCTTGTTAAGTTTCATATGGAATGAAGTAATTCTTATTTATTCAATACGCAATACAATGGTGTATATATTACATCCATATCTTGCTATGCATGGAAATAAATTAATCTAGGGTAAAAATAATTGATAAAGGGAATAATTTCACAATTATAGCTAAATCCCTAAATAATCTTCTCAATCCCTATAATCATGCTCAATACTCCCCCTCAAGTTGGAGCATGAAGATCCGTAATGCCCAATTTGCAGCGAAATGACGAAAATAATCCTTGCCGAAAGCTTGGGAAAATATCCTCCAAATTGATGTAGAATGCCCAACTTTCAATTTTTATTTTTTTATTTTTTGTTTGTTTAAACATAAGAAAACCCCCTAGATTGTTTAAGGGGCACGGGAGAGTCGATAAAAATCAAGATACCGACCTTCCAAGAATTTTGTTTTTAAAAACCTCTAGTTTATTTAAGAGGCAGAAAACCCCTAGTTTGTTTAAGGGGCACGGGAGAGCCGGTAAAATTTAAGGTACCGACCCTCCAAATTATTATTTTTTTTTTGAAAACCCCTAGTTTGTTTAAGGGGCACAGGTAAGGAAATCCTTAGTTTGTTTAAGGGACAAGGGAGAGCCAGTAAAATTCAGAATACCGACCCTCCAAATTTTTGTTTTAAAGAAAACTCTGAATTTTTGAAAAGGGGCAAGGGGAGAGCCGGTAAAAATCAAGGACCGACCCTCCAATTTTGTTCCTTTTTTTTTGAAATAAAATTTTAAAAAATAAAAATTGGAACGGACCCATTTTGGCATGGGTTAAAAATTTCAGTAGCCCAAGAGGATGTAACAAATGGAAAGCCCAAAAATATCATTGTACCGGCCCAACAATATGCAACAGTGACAAAATTTCCCAAACTTCAGCCCACTATCACAATCTTCAGCCCAAGAGCTCACATAACACAGCCCTAATTAAATACCCATTGAGCTCCAAACATAGAAGCCCCAAATTGGACTGCCTCATTACCCAAACTTCAGCCCACTATCACAATCTTCAGCCCAAGAGCTCACATCACACAGCCCAATTAAATACCCATTGAGCTCCAAACATAGAAGCCCCAAATTGGACCGCCTCCATCTCCCACCGTCTTGTGTCAGCGAAAAGAACACCACAGGCTTCTGGTCCATCGCACTAGCCTTTTTTTTTTCGGGAGACCCAGTACATCGTCGTAAAATTTTGGTTGTAAAAACTTTGGCTGAATCTTATGCTGCTGTAGTTGATAGGTAGTTAGAGAAGAAAAGTTTGGTTAAAATGAAAAAGAAAGAAAATGGTTTGGCCCGGCGACAGCCCAAGGCTGCCGTCGGAAACGAAATTCAATGATTGATTTCATCGAGATCGAACCCGCTCTGATACCATGTTAAGTTTCCTATGGAATGAAGTAATTCTTATTAATTCAATACGCAATACAATGGCGTATATATTACATCCATATCTTGCTATGCATGGAAATAAATTAATCTAGGGTAAAAATAATTGATAAAGGGAATAATTTCACAATTATAGCTAAATCCCTAAATAATCTTCTCAATCCCTATAATCACGCTCAATAAGGAGCCCACTCTGCATATTTGACGGGGTAGATTGTGCAATTCTTTTTTACATATTTTGGTAACTTTATCATTTTCAATAATCCTTACATTCTTGAAAGTGGGAATATTAAAGAGAGTTTATCCTCCTCCATTAAAACTATGATCAATTTTATCGTTTTAAAAGTTAAGCAAGTCTTTTGAGATAGGTCTTATTTTATGACCGCGTGTTTTCTTGTATACTATTCATGCAGGTTAATTATCATATATTTATAATCTGTTTTAGGTGGATGAAAGCATGAATTTGATAGCCGGACAACTGATTCTCGACCATTCAATTCTTTTTTTTTCTTTTTTTTTTTTTATATCCAGGTATCCACCTTACAGTGACTAAATCCTGGAGTCTACACCTTGGCCCCTCAAGCTACAGACAGATTAAACCGCAGATTGTGCCCCAAATTGACCAGTGCTCAAGAGCCCCCCCAACTGATCTGTCAAAGTGTCAAGCAAGTCGTTTCCCATCTTTGCATCTTGCCTTCCAGTAGAGCTCCTGCCTTCCAGGAGAATATCTGCCATCCAAGAGCCTTCCAGGAATCGAACTCACGACCTCTGATCTGTCAGCCTTGAAGTGAACTCGACCATTCAATTCTAGTCCTCCCATAAGTGGTTCAAATTGTTATTATCTTCATGGTGCTTTTGAACAATGAAATTTTAAAGAATAGTGGTGTTCATCAAATCCCCATGGACAAGTTTAGAACCAAGCTAAATTTATGTTTTTCCTAGAGTTTCTGTTGCATTTACTCCTATGGGTTGTGCTTGTAGAAATAGTTTTTGGCAAGGCCATTATTTGATTTTTAATCACATATCTCAACTGATTACTTTTCCAACTGGAACCTACATATATGTTGAGCAAAGTTCTTGGCTAGTATTGGACTGTCTGATTCAAGAGACTACTAGCGCATTTGGTACTGAAGATTGGATAGAGCTGGACAGTAGTGCAAAAGGAAAAAAAAAAAATAGAAGCAAAAATCTTGTTAGTATCCAGTCCTATCTAATACTGCTTGCCATTATAAATGCTATGTGAGATTCTGAGTTTTGTTGGTGTTAGAAATTAACTTTGC
>NC_036244.1:7261573-7267530 GCF_002742605.1 Olea europaea var. sylvestris | reverse complement strand
CTAAACGAAACGTTTTGTGATGTTTAGTGAGGCTGAAACAAATTATAGTTCATTAGCCTACACGATACCAAGTATAAAATAGAGTGGACATTAGTAAAATCAATCCAATTTATAAATGACTTAATATATACAAATTTAGTTTTAAAAGAGCATCTCCAATATATTCTCTATTTTTAAAGAGTATTAGAATTTAATGAGTATCTATATAAACTTAAAGAATACAATTTTTTAAGTACTCTAACAACTCTCTATACTTAACACTTAATTAGTTAATTTTACCACTCCAGAAAGATATTTATTATTTTTTCTTATCCTTTATTTTTACTAGCTTTCTTATAAATTATTATATTATTTGTCTCCCTTAAAAATTAAAATACTTTGAATGCATTAAATTATAGAGAGTGGTTTTGACTCTCCAAATTTGGAGAACCAAATTCATTTTTTAAATTAAAATGTTAAGTTAAAAATTTCTTGAAGTTTAATTTTAAGAATTGACTCCTTAAAATCGAGAGTAGATAAGCGATTAGATATGGTCCACTAAATATTGTTCGTGCGCATGCATTCATGCTTGGAAGCGATTATACATATTTTAAATCTTAAATAGATAAAAAATGAATTGTAGATAAGCGAATTATATTCATAGATTCAAAAGAGAGAAAATTACCCTAAACGTTACCTTTTAAATTCCCATTTCAATAATTAGATGATAAAATTATTCATTTAAAAATCAGGTTTACCCACGCACCCACAACCAACAATCTAACCCTAATTCATTTTTTCAAACTCAAACGTTCAATCTCCTCTGGCTGCTGGGTTCATTCCACTTCTCCAATTGCTTCATTCTACATGTATGTGCCTGTCACCTCAACAGCAGTGACACCATGCTGTTGCATATTGCTGTGTGTGCGGTGGTGTATGCGGTTGCTAGATAGAGAGGGTATGAATCTGTGGTGGAGCGGATCTGTGTGATTGTGGTGGATTGTGGATCTGAGTCAGTGGCGCATTTTGGGTGGTGAAGACGATGGTGGATGGAGTGGGTAATTTGTGATCATTTAATTGGGCAATTGTAACTAGTTAATTTGATAATTATTTGACTTGTGATTGACAAATAACTTGTGATCGATAAATTTGGTGATTTATGATCGATAAATAAGTTGTGATTTATAAAATTTGTGATTTTTGTTCTAAAAATAACTTATGCTCAATTAATTTGATAATATGTGATTGATAGATAAGTTATGACCTATAAAATGTGTGACTTGTGATTGTAATGTTCTATTTTAATTAAATTGTGATCATAAATTGTATGTTATTTTGACATTAGCCTACTTAATTAATAAAACCTGTTTAATTAATATACCCTGCTTTTTTAAAGAATTTCACAAATTTGTGAAATTTTAAAGCATATCTTCAAAGATTTATAGTTATGTATTTTTCCTTTCAAAAAATGTGTAAATAAAAGATTTGACTATTTATAAATAGTTTATTTCTTATATACTTAGCCTCTATTTGATGTCCATTTTTTAAGAACTTTTTTTGGTACATGATCATTTACAACCATATGATCACGTAATAAAATTAGCATTTGACATCATCACATGTTGGATATTTGATAGTGACTACAATATTTAAATGGAAAAAATATTGTAACAATACAATTTCAGTCCAATGTAATTTTACGCAGATCACCCATTTTCTTTATCAATGAAATTTGCACTTTGGCATCATCACATGTTGGATGTTTGATAGTGACTACACTATTTAAATGGAAAAAAATAATTTTAACAATATAATTTAACAATACATATTGAACTTGAATTAAAACGCAACCAAATCGAATATTTGAAGCGATTTGTATTACATGCACATAATAATTTACATAAACATAATTTGATGATTGAGTTAGAATTTCTTCAACCAAATAAAAAGAAAAAACTTTCACACTCTTTTTGACACTTCATCTGTATATAAATCATTAAATAAATTAAATAATGGCAATATATATAAGAATCATGGTTGGTGTACATCATGGTGTACGCCATATTAGATAGTTTAAGATTTGGACAGTTTTTTCAGCCAATCAATTGTTAATAGTACTTATAATGTCAATAATGATGTACATAAAAGATTGTATAAATGGTCCTATCCTATATAAAAATTGTAACTTATAGTCAGCATAAGCTTGCTTATTATAGTTAATAAGTACACCGATTAGGATTGTTTTGAAAGATAATTAATAATTTAGTTTTAAATGAGAAAAAGATTGTCTTGTATTAAATAATTTTGGGGACTATTTTTCTAAATTAGTGATGTAACATTTGAATTATTTGATCTCCAAGAATTTGACGTGTTTATTAGCACAATAAAATACAATAAAAAATCAAGAACGAGGAATAATGTGTTGCCATATTGTCCTGGAAAAATCATTGCCCATTTTCTAGATTAGTACGTACTTAAATGTTGAAATTATACTTTAACTTTCGAATAAATATTAATTGTATTATTTGGTCATAATTGATTATCGAAAATAAAGGAAATCTTAACGTCAACATATATATGACAAGTCATAGGTTAATTGGCGCAGGAATACAACTTTAACCATGAGTTGCATGTCCGAAACGATACAATTTTGCTATATGTATAGATTAGTTGACAGCTGATCAACATTGTGTGAAGTGGTCAACATTGATTTGAGATCTACCGTCCATTCAATTAATTATTGACACGTTATTTAAAATTAACATGTCTCACTTTCCTATAATTACTCACTATGATTAAATATAGGTGACATGTGAATTTAAAATGATCAATCAATAATTAATTGTGTGGACAACAAATTGGATAATAATAATTGGACAACATATCTCAATTCGTCAATATTTTTGCTCTTGATTTAACAATACTTAAAATAATCAATGACAGATTTTGATTTTGATAACACATATAAAGTCAAACAAAGATATCACTGAAAATGTACAAATAGCATAATTCCAAATGGTATGCAGACACGTTCTAACAATCCTCTCATATTTTGTTTCTTAAGCTCTAAGTTGAATTGCAATTATAATATCAAATCTTTCATTTTGTTACGGACTTCATCAAAATCATATCAACCATAGTACCAAACATTTTAAAAACTTGCACCTAAAGTCCAAGTGAATGGATTTGACTGTTAGTTGACCCAAAAATTGACTTTGACCAACTTTAAAAGGAATAAACACTTTGAATTAAAATTAAAAACAAAAATCAAAAAATCAAAAAGTTATCCAGAGTAATTCATATATCGGGAGTGTTATGGAAGTACTAACAAAATTAAAATGTATTCGTTTACTTATCTAATCACAACCAAACTTTAGTTAAAAAAAAAATACAAAATGCACGAACTAACTAGGAATTTGTAGGTGAGTGGAGGATGACCACTTCTAGACATTTTCTCCATATATTAGCTTTGTCTCTGACAAAATTTATACATCTTCGTGTTTTGATAATTTTTCTAAGTACTTTAGAAAAGTTTTAATAGGAAGCTAGCCCAATGTACCTGATTGAAGCTCTTATACAAAAAAACAAAAGCTATTTCAAGTGATTAACAAGTCATGATTGAGATTGAATAAACATCATCATTCAAGCGCTTTGTAATTTTGTTCTCATCTAGTCTAGATATAAATGAAGGCAAAAATAAGTAGATGGTCAAATTCAATTCCATAAATTGACACTTACACAAAACATGTGCAAGCACGATAGGGAGATGTTACCCCTTTTCTGTTTCCAATTTGATGTTTCACAGTATATATATATATATGAAAAGAAAAATTATTAGATTAGTTTTGGATAGTAGCTAACAAAAATGTGTTGTAGCAGACACAAATACTACAACCTACAAAGGAAAGGATACGCCCCTCGGGGCATAGTCCAGTGATGCAAAGAATAGGAGTGTGGTTATCTTACGTCTTGCTGGCAGCCGCAATGTGAGGGTTTGATTCTTGAAACATGAAATTAGACTATTTGTAGGCGCAGTGTACAGACAGCTCTTGTTCCATGGCCTGTTGGGACACATCCCACAATTTATCTCCCTCACAAAGTTTTAGGGGTGAGACGGTAGGGTCCTCAAGGTTGAAGTTCAACCTTTTGTTTTTACAAAGGAAATGATACGGAGTTTGTGGGACCCTCAATAATAATATGGAAGACAAGTGAAATATTTTGTCAAACTTTTGTATTTCTTGTTTATTTCGTTTGTTTTTATAATTTTGAAAAGCAAATAAGGTTATTTTGCACGACACTTCTAACAAATTTTTTGGACGAAATCATCATGGGAGACCGAAGATATGCAAATAAAAGGCCGATGACAAAAATTTGATGAAAAATTGGGAACACTAGTATGAAAATAAGTAGAGGTTAAATATATTTACTATAATTAAAATATGGTGTAGACAACAAAACATGTAATATGAATATAATTAATCCGAGTTTTATTTGTTGTACCATATTTTAATTGCATTTAAAAATCCTTAATATTTGCCCATTGTGGTACTAAGGTCTCCAACTTCTTTTATGAAAATTCTTACCCTCTGTTTTTTCATTAATTAGGAGGTTCGTTAAAACTTAGCCCATCATATTTAAAAATGCTAATAAAATGCAAAGGAGAAGCAAAATATTTTCCTCGTTTCAAAACACTCAATTGGAATATTTTGGTAGAAGCAATTATCTACAACAAGGTGTGCCAATAAATTAAAGGGTAAATATAAAAATTCGACAAAAAAGATAGAGATATAAATGCTATAATAAGGTAATATTGAGGATCTTAAGTGCAATTATTGCAACAAGTAAAAATTGTGGTGCTAATATAAGCACCATCTTACACGAACCCGAAAATATTATTTTTGCTTATTATGAAGAGGACCAATTCAATCATATGATCTGTATTGTAGCTATAATCAATTGTTCATGAACCTCCATTATTGTAGTAATAGATACTGGAGACGATTTTTACATTAATGAATTTCAGAAAAAAAAAAATAGTTAGTCTTTAATTGAAGTTAATTTAACAGTATACATCTATTCAAACTTTTATTATGGCGTGTCGGGACAATGGACATAGTTATAGGGATTTTAACTGTCTGCACATTTTCGATTTAAAAGGCTTTAATTGTCAAAAAACGCAAACGTACAGACGGAAATACTTGTAGCCTAGAACTTTAAGGACCTTCCCTGTAATTTAGTTTCTCCACTAATATCGGAGCCTAGTTTTCCTCACTGCAGATCCAACCGGCTCGCGATGCTATCTGATGTTTATATTTGAACCAATGTTCTAAAAAGTGCGCTTATGTGGGAGCAAAACGCCACGCCGTGACGGTGAACACGAAAGTAAGCGATCAACTATCAAGTTGACCATTTAATACATCACTAGACGCACTTAGGTGCGCTTTATTAATATTTTTTATTAGAATCCTTTTATTTGAATGTATCTTTCATTTGACAAGAAATGTACTTTTTTCTCCTTTAAATGTACCTTTCTTCTTCTTTTTCTTTTTTTGTTTCCTAGATACTCATCAAGAAGAGGAATAGACTTGACACTTCAGGATGAACAATCTTGTTTATGTCCAATTTAATAAAAGGTTGATGAACAAGAAAAAGATGAAGCATAGAATAGAGATTCTATAAGCAAGTGATTCTAGTAATGCACAATTTTGGATTGTAGAGGTCGTGATGATGACGATGAAGAGACCGATGGGGATGACGACAAATTTGATGAAGAAGATGACATTGACTTGGAGTCCTATAAAAAGTTAGATAAGGTTTAAGGTACGGTGCAATCAACATTATTTACTTATGATTTTGAGATTTATCGTTCTGTTGGAAACTTCGAAAATATATATAAAGTTCTTATAAATCTATTAAGCATGATTTGTCTCATTGAAAAAAAAAATGTCTAACTATTGCATTTCAAAAACTTGAAAATT
>NC_036244.1:7257025-7261473 GCF_002742605.1 Olea europaea var. sylvestris | reverse complement strand
TGAAAAAAATTCTGTAAAGGCAAACGGAACTTAGTTGTGATCTGAAGGATTTGGCATAAGTTCATAAACAAATTGTGGCAACATCTCTCTTCAGTTGAAAAACAAACAAATAATATCATTCAAACACCAAGAATACAGGATTCCAACTTTTGTACACAAATACTTGCGTTGCTTCTCCTTTTAAGCCAATGTAATGAAATTTCAACCAAGTCCCACTCCTGGGAGATCAAATTAGCCACAAAAGTGATTAATCATGAGCACAATTTCCTAGAGAAGCTAACATGTATTACCTGAGGAAAAAGTTGGCCTGCCAAAAAAAAAATCTGACCAAGGATTTGACAGCCTCTCACAGTGGCAGGCCCGAGGTGAATAAACAATTTAAAAAAAAAAAAAAAAAGTGGTCCCCACCATGTTGTGAGTGCAGGTCAACCTTTCTGTCAAAAATTTTGTCACCATAGCCCGGTTCATTACCTGAACAAGTTGCACATTTTGATCATCTAAAAAGCCAATTCCATCTCGATTGATGAATCTACATTTACACTATAAAACATTCAGCAAATAATATAAAATAAGTAAATCACATCCTGGTAACTTGGCAACACAAGGACACAAATTTATCAATATCCTCTATGAGACCAAGTTTAAATCATATAGCATGCAGAATCAGATATGATGTGAACTACATGGCCATCAAATTACCACTGTTAATCATTTTTGCTGAATAAACAACATGTCAACTATATACAAATGTTTGCATCAGAACAAAATGTGCTCATAAAGAGGCAAGTGAAACTAATGTCTAAAGTTGAAGGATAAGACAGTTTATACAAATGTAAGCATTCCAGCAAATCCGCCGAACCAAGTAAAATTGGCAAAAAAAAAAAATATATATTGCTGAGAAGATCAAACCAAAGAACAAATAGTGGAAGCAAATGATAGAAGAGGCCTCCTTGATGATAGTGGAAAAGCAGACAAAATGGGTTAAAATATAATTATATCACCTTCTCATGTGTGGTTAACTGAATCAACTAAACAAAGTGATCACAATATAATTTTTGCAATATCCGTAGGAAGATATGATTATACGATAAGCTAAAGACAGTTGTTAAATAAAAATGAATTGTAATTGTTGGAAAAATTCCATCGTATGGGGGCCACACATGTATATATATTAAAATGTGTAGTGCTATCTTTAATGTTTAGTCGATAAGGTGATCCATTGAGTTTTATTTTGGACTAATGGGTATTAATTCTCATGGGATTAAAGTGTAGAGATCGGAATGCTTATTTTAAATTGATGGGGGGCTAATTTAGAATAATTGAAAGTTAATAACTGCAAATTATAGTTATTTAATATGGGGTCATGGTCCCCAATTGTACGTGAGTTTCACAATTCTCTGTATCCCCATCAATAGAGAAACAAATCTCAATAAATCATGTGGCAGTTGGAAGATCATAATCCGTTCAGAAAAAACTCAGATCTATGAATCAAGGTACGCTTCTTTAATTTTTATTTTCTCATTGATTTCAACATGGAGATTTACGAAAATATGTGAAATGATTGATGAATCTGGTTTCTTTCTATTTACTACAAGTGGTATTAGAGCACTCCATTGTTGAATTCTTTGAGAAATAACAAGATTAATGTTATAACAGTTTTGAATTTGGGTCATTTTTTGGATCTTCCAATATATTGTCATATGAAATATAGATCTTGCAATTTTTTTTAAAGGATTTTCAGATTTGACTATTTGGATATGTATTTGTTGAATTTGAAAATCATTTGGGACTTTATTTGTGATTATTTTTCAAGATCTGGGTAAACCCTTTGAAAAATCATGATTGTTTTTTCTTTTTTCTTTTTAATCAAATTTTGGCTAAGAATTTTGACAATTCAGTTTTTTGGATTTTCGAATTTCAAAAATAATAATAATTAATTAATTAAAATCTAGATTTGGCCGGCGGTGACTACTAGAAAGTGTAGTAGCGTGCGCGCTGCTATGTTACACCGTCGACGCTTAAAAGTGCAGCAGCGCCTGGCTGCCTTTGGAGGAGCGCCGATCGTTCCAATAAGGCGTCGGCCACCGGCACCGGTAATGGGAGAGAGAGAGTTGCAAGGGATTGATTTTGGGGCAGGGCCTGAGGTGCAATATTGGTATTCTCAGGCCCTTGTTTGCAATTTAAAATTAGGGTTAATTACTTTTTTCAAAATAAAATTTTAAATTTCAGTCCCTAAAGTTTAAAATCCATCCAAGTTGGTCCTTTAAGGTTATGAGTTTAATAATTCAGCCTCTAAATTTCAAAAATTATTTAATTTGCCATTCAA
The DNA here is from genome assembly GCF_002742605.1 of Olea europaea var. sylvestris. NCBI lineage: Eukaryota > Viridiplantae > Streptophyta > Magnoliopsida > Lamiales > Oleaceae > Olea > Olea europaea. The sequence continues at coordinate 7,259,147 of NC_036244.1, read as the reverse complement.
CTTTTGATATTTGCAATTAAAGCCCTCAATCTTTATGACTAATTAAAAATGGCCCCCAAGGTTTTTACATTTTTCAATTTTTGATCCTGAAGTTTTGAATTATTAACCCTTAGGTCCCTAAAGTTTCTAAAGGCTCGAATGATGCAAAATTAATGATCCTCTTTCTCAAATTATGGTACTAAAGACTCTTTTAAGAGAAATAATTAATGTTTAATTATTTGAGACAATCAAATTCAAATAATTTGGTAAATCATTCATAATGAATTAATGTTATCTAATATTTTGAATAAACTAATTGAAACATTATGTCACCAAAGTAACCTCTTTGTGTAGATTGGTTTGTTTGGGATGTTTGGATATTATGCGTGTTTCTTCATGCGCGTATTAGACGGCCCAAAGGAAGGTTAATACTTTGTCGAATTACATACGCACCTACGGTGGTAAATGTATGACAATTATAAGGTTTTCACGTGAATAATAAATCAATCCAAAGATGATTTCATTATTTGACATGAGTTATTGTCAATGTTTAATCACTGTACTGAGAGTACCACTTACAATTAATATTACTGTCCAAAGACTTGATATTAATGTTGCACTAGGTATCTTGAGATGGGACTTACCATTATTTGAATTTATTGTTCATTAAATATGTATATGAGCATGATTATTTGTTTATTTTGTTCTTTGTACAGTTAATTCATCTGCTACCACAATATCTACTAATATCAATTCCATTCTCATGCTTAATGGGACAAACTTCAAGGATTGGAAGGAGAACATATTGATTGTTCTTGGCTGCATGGATCTTGACCTTGCACTTTGGATTGAGGAACCCACTACTCTTACGGAAGAAAGTTCTCCTGATGAAAAGAGAAATTTTGAGATGTGGGATCGCTCAAATCACATAAGTCTAATGATCATTAAGCATATCACTTCGAAAGCCTTTAGATGTGCAGTATCCGAAGGGATAACTAATGCCAAGGAGTTTCTTGTCGAAATTGAGAAGCGTTTTGTAAAAAACGATAAGGTTGAAATAAGCACACTCTTGCAAAGCTTGATTTCAATGAAGTGTAAAGGCAAGGGGAGCATAATGGAGTACATCATGGAGATGTCTCACCTTGCTTCAAAACTTAAAAGGGCTAAAGCTTGATCTGTCTAACGACTTGCTCGTATATTTGGTATTGATCTTACTTCCTACACAGTTCAGTCAATTTAAGGTTGGTTATAACTGTCAAAAGGATAAATGGTTTCTAAATGAGCTCATTTCATATTGTGTGCAAGAGGAAGAAAGGTTGAAGCAAGATAGAACTGAAATTGCTCACTTGGCAAGCACTTCTAAGGATAAGGGCAAGAAAAAAGATGAAGGAATATGAAGCTGCTCATAAGGGTCCAGCACAAAAGAAACAGAAGGAAGATAAATGAACTTGTTTCTTTTATAATAAGACTGGACTTGTGAAGAAGAAATGTGCCAAACATCACGCATGGCGTGCAAAGAAAGATACAATTCTTACTTTGGTCTGTTCTGAGGATAATTTAGCTTCAGTACCTAGAAACACTTGGTGAATAGATTCTGGTGCTACTACTCACATAAGTGTTTCTATGCAGGGCTGTCTGAGCCACCGAAAGCTAAATGATGATGAAAGATACATCTATGTGGGTGATGGCAAATCGGTGGAAGTTGATGCAATAGGTACCTTTAGGTTATTATTAGGAACTGGTTATTATTTGGACTTGAAAGACACTTTTGTAGTGCCGTCTTTTAGATGGAATTTAATTTCTGTTTCTTCATTGGACAAATCTGGATATTGTTGTTCATTTGGAAACAATCAGTTTAGTCTTTCATTAAATTCCAATGTTATTGGCACTGGTTCATTATCTGCATATGATAACCTATATTTGCTTGATATTATTGCATCATAATATGAAACCTTGCTTGTGGAATCATGTGGTACTGAACGCAAATTAAATAAAGAAAATTCAACAAAATTATGGCACAAGCGCTTGGGTTACATCTCAAAAGCTAAAATTGAACAACTTGTCATATGGTATTTTAGATTCCCTTGACTTCACAAATTTTGATGTATGTATTGATTATATCAAGGGAAAACAGACCAAAACA
>NC_036244.1:7178145-7255946 GCF_002742605.1 Olea europaea var. sylvestris | reverse complement strand
AATTATATCCAGAACCTCAACAAGACAATGTTGAAATAGCTCCCATCCAAAATGAGGTAATTATTCCAGAAGTACAAACTTAATAATCTCAAGAACCAATACCATTAAGAAGATCCACGAGAGAGAGGAAAAATGCTATTCCGGATGATTTTATAGTGTTTCTCCAAGAACTTGAGGAAAATAATGGAATGGTAGAAGATGATCCAATCAATTTCCATCAGGCAATGTAGGGTTCTAACTCTCAAAAGTGGATTGATACCATGAATGAAGAATATAAGTCTATGGCAGGCAATAAGGTTTGGGATCTTATCCCATTACCCGAAGTTGTGAAGCCCATTGGCTGTAAATGGATTTTTAAAACCAAACGGGATTCAAATGGTAATGTGGAAAGACATAAGTCTCATCTTGTGGCTAAAGGCTTTATCCAAAAGGAAGGCATTGATTTCAAAGAGACTTTCTCTCTAGTTTCAACGAAAGACTCTTTCAGGACAATTATAGCACTTGTTGCGTACTTTGACCTTGAATTACATCAGATGGATCTTAAGACGATATTTCTCAATGGCGACATTAATGAGACAATTTATATAGTGCAACCAGAAAAATTCGTGTTAGGAGACCCCGAAGAATATGGTTTGCAAATTAAAGAAATTCATCTATGGGCTCAAGCAAGCTTTCCGTCAATGGTACCACAAATTTCATCAAGTCATTATCTCATTTGGTTTTGAAATGAATGTCATTGATGATTGTGTATCACAAGTTCAGTGCGAGTAAGCATATTTTCCTGGTTTTGTCTATTAATGACATACTGCTTGCCACTAACGATATAGGCGTGTTGCACGAAACCAAGAGATTTTTATCAAGAAATTTTGAGATGAAAGATTTTGGTGACGCCTCTTTTGTATTAGGGATTCAAATACATTGGGATCGGTCTCAAGGTATTCTTGGATTGTCACAAAAGAGCTATATCGATAAAGTACTTAAAAGGTTTGGCATGCAATACTATAACCAGGTTACGCCCTTGTCACTAAGGGAGACAAATTTAGTCTCAAACAATGCCCGCAAAATGACCTTGAAGCTAAGGAAATGCAGAAGATTCCTTATGCATCAGCTATTGGGAGTCTAATGTATGCTCAAATTTATACTTATACATGTCTGGACATAGCATTCATTGTTGGAATGCTAGACAGATATTTAAGCAACACTGGAATGGATCATTGGAAGGCAGCAAAAAGGGTTATGAGGTATTTAAAGAGAAGAAAGGATTACATGCTCACATACAGCAGATCAGACCAGTTAGAAATCATAGGATACTCTGATTCTGATTTTGCTGGATGCCAAGACATTAGAAGATCCACATCAGGCTATATCTATCTGCTAGCTGGAGGAGTTATTTCTTGGAAGAATGCCAAGCAGATACTCATAACTGCTTCTACCATGGCAGCAGAGTTTGTAGCATGCTATGAGGCATCTTACCATGGAATATGGCTGCGAAATTTTGTCACTGGGCTGCACATTTTGAATGACATAGAAAGATCGCTAAAGTTATATTGCGATAATAATTTAGCAGTTCTGTATTCCAACAACAGCAGGAGCTCATCTAAGTCAAAATACATTGACATTAAGTTCCTGATTGTGAAGGAAAGAGTACAGAGTGGACATATTTTTATAAAGTACATTGGGACAAATTTCATGATTGTGGATCCGCTTACTAAGGGATTGCCACCCAAGATCTTTCATGAGCACACTGTTCGTATGGGTGTTGTATTTCTTGAGGATATTGTGTTTTAGTGGGAGTTTGTATTCTCGTTGCTTTTTGTTTATTTTGGACACATTTGTGTATTTGGATATTTTTCTATACAGAAATAAAGTATTCAATTCATTCCACTCTGTTATTATGTTCAGTATTGATCTCACTTAAGAAATAAGGTTGGACCAGTTGAAAATAGACATGTTCGGATCACATAATATGTAATTTCCATGCTACACTCTCATGATTGATCTATGTCATTTGGTTGTATAGGTGTGCGTGACCATTGATGGATTTAGACACGTTGAATGTGATGAAAATTGCTTTGATCCTACATCAATATGACTAATGGACTAGATTGTTTGGAAATACCGTTAAAAATGATAGCAGAAGTTTGAGATCATAAAGTTGTACACTTTTGTAATATTACATGAATGACTTAGTGGGAGATTGTTGGAAAAATTATTCCATCGTACGAGGGCCACACATGTATATATATTAAAATGTGTAGTGCTATCTCTAAGGTTTGGTTGATAAGGTGATCCATTAAGTTTAATTTTGGACTAATAGATATTAATTCTCATGGGATTAAAGTGTAGAGACCGGAATGATTATTTTAAATTGATGAGAGGCCAATTTAGAATAATTGAAAGTGAATAACTGCAAATTATAGTTATTTAATATGAGGTCATGGTCCCCAATTGTACATGACTTTCACAATTCTTTGCATTCCCATCAACAGAGAAACAAATCTCAAGAAATCACCTAGCAGTTGAAAGATCATAATCCGATAAAAAAAAACTCAAATCTATGGATCAAGGTATGCTTCTACAATTTTTATTTTCTCATTGATTTCAATATGGAGATTTACAAAAATATGTGGAAGGATTGATGAATCTGGTTCCTTTCTATTTACTACAGTAATATCTCTAGGCGAAAATAAAGAAAAAATAATATATCAAGTATACGTGAAGTGGAAGCAAAAATGTAGTAGGCATAGCAAAGATTTTCATATGTTAATTATGAATTACTAACACAAGATAGTGTTGCTATACTAAAATCTTGAATTTGTAAGAGTAAACACTAGGAATGATGACAAAGGAGCAATCAAAAGAAAGGTTGATGAATGGTCAAGCTACGAGAAAACGAGTTAACTTGAAAAGTTACCCTAGGTGATTTAGTAAAAAAAAGGTAGGTCGAAATAAAAAAAATTGATACATACGGGATAAAAACTATCAACTCAAGACTACATTCGTTGCTTTCCAAGTGACCTCGTTGCAAAAAATTAAATAAGTAAATAAAATAATAATAATAATAATAATAATAATAATAATAATAATAAAATGGTGGAATTAGTTTACCTTCGCAATGCCATTTGAACAAATTACATGACCAGTTACACGTCTCAATAATTTTTAAGAGTCTATAAATCGAGAAAAAAGTATCAAAACAACTAAAGTCAACCCTAATTGAAAATATTTTGCATGAGCAATTGAAATTACAACTAGGTTTTCTAGCAAGATATGGCAAGAGTAAGTGCAGGCATATTTCTTTCTTTTCTCTCATATGGACACACACGTGCCACTGTAGGGCAGGATCACTTGGACAGTACCAGCACATTTCATCAACTGTTGGATTGCATTCACATAGAGCTAATATTTTTCGTTTATTGTCGCACAATGAGAAAATAACAGAAACACGTTCAAATGCAACTAATGCATTGTGTGACGAGAAAAGGAAAAGGGCTGAAAACTAGGATAATTTGAACTTCGAGGCTCACTTGTCTAATTTTGAGAAGAACGATTAAAAACTTGTAAACCACTATTAAAATGAAAACAAGTATAATAGAACACCAATTGAGATATTGAGCAAGAAGCAAAATTCAGGGAGGATTGGATATCAACCCCAAAAAAATTGTCTTCAAATACCTCAGAAGAATTCAGATGCTGCTCCCAAGCTCTAAACACTGACTTCACACTTCCTGAAATAGCCCTTTGGCAAAACAAAATCTATCTTTCATAATTTACCCAAATGAAATATATAAAACGGTTTATGCAAGGTAAAGAAAGATACAAAGTAGATGCCCACATGATTAGCATGCCATTGAAGGAGAAGGCATACTTTTGAAGGCACCAATATAATTTATTCGAAGTAGAACGTGTTTACAAGTGAGTGTTTATTCATGTACATAGTGCAAAGTTGTTATATACATTTCAACATGTGGAAAAGGAAAAGAGAGTTGACTGAAAGTGGATACATCCTGGATAAGAATACTCTAGTTGAAACATACTCGGCTTTAACAAAATATAGAGAACAATATTTCACCATATTGTTACCTAGATATCCATACCTTTAACTAGAAAATGAAAGCATCGACATTTTTCACATGATTTCATAGATCTGTTTCTTAAAGTTTCTGATCAATTTTATGTCAGGATGTACTTGGTTCTTCTGCACGAGAAAATCTTCCATGGGGCGGTCACACCACGTGGACGGTGCGACTGCCCAATGCGAGGTGCCACCCGACGAGGTAGTGCACCATGATAGGGCGGTCGCACTGCCATGGAAGATTTTCTCTTTCTACACACATCGTGCAACTGCCCCATAGAAGATTTTCTCCTTTTGCACACATCTGGCATCTTGTTCTAAGCCTATTTCCAGGTGGATCACTCAGCCTTTCAAAAACACTTCTAGACCTCGTTGGCCGGTGCTCTCGCTCATAAACTAAAGGATATGGGGCTTTTCATATTGTGCATTCCCCATTTGAAGGCCTCCAGTATGGGCTTGAGAAGTGTTCTTATATACCTTTGTTATTGGATGATTGTCTTTCTTAGTTAGGATTTCATCTTTTGAGATTCCTATTTACATCTTCTTCAGCTAGTTGTTGCCTTTAAGGTCTCCTAAATAGGGCGGCGGATTCTCTAAAGGGAATTTGCTTATTAGGGGGCATCTGTATATCATGTAATACATTTATAGGAAGGTATATAGAGACTTGGTGAGAAGCATTTTGCTTCATGTGTGCAGTGACGTCGTTCGTTTCTTGATATATATGGTTCGAAAATATAGTGGGCCTCCTTCCTATTTCTGAAATCTTCATATACAATCCTTCTAGGATTTGCATCTCCTTCGCTTTCACTCATCCTTTTTACAAAGTCAGTTCTATTAGAGAATATGACTTCTTCCTCAAGTTTAGGGTAACATTTTGTAGGCTTTTTACTCAAAGTCTTTCATGGTTAAATGTATGGTTTCCTTAGACTACGCTAATATGTTGACTTTTGAATCTGGATATACCCTGCTCGCCAACATCTCGCTTCCAATCTCGTCCACGTTATAGTTACCTAGACACTTGGAACATACGCGTTAAGGCTTAAGACCAGAACCTCTCTAAATAAAGGCTAGAGAAGTAGTGATAATACGCGCTCTGAAACTCAAGTTAATTAAAAAGGGCAGCAATTATCGAAGTCGAGATGCTCCTTATGATCACCTTTGACATGGCAAGACACGATCTTTGGCATGTTGAAGTCTGGGAGAGAAAACTTGATGTTATATCATTGAGGAAGGAAATTCATCATCATTATCGTCTCTCGTGATTAGCTCATTAGATCGGTCCCAATCAGAAATCCACTCATTTACACAAATACAAAGACCTCTCGTAATGTTGTTGCCTCATTATCGTCAACAGACAAAACATGAACACTTTCTTTCTTAAAGGCACCAACACATTGTCAGACTGATCTCACCTCTCTATTCTTTTCATCTCATAGAGTCCACTATAAGCATCATTTTTGCTCAAAGTTGGGGCCTGCAATAAGGCCACAAAAAACACATGCCTAAGGAATATTCGATATTTTTGAAGGCACAGCCAATTTATAGAGTTGATGACATGATATGCCTGATGAAGATCAAGACTTTACAAGCATTAATATTATCTCTGTACTTCTTTTAACTTGTTGCAATTAAAACTAGTAGAGAAGATAGACGAGACAAATGTTGTGGAGTCCAACTAAAGGTGGATAAAAAAAATGTTGTTTCAATAACAAAAAGTGTGTTCCTCTAATTCACGATTTCATAAAGGACCGTAGTACTTATCATCACCCTAAAAAAATAGAAAAATACATGAATGAGAAAGGTGAATAATGTCCCTGAAATCAAAGTAAAACACAAGCTGTCAAGACGAGGACTATGGCAATAATGGGGACTGGTTGGCCAGAAACACGAGTAGTGTATTGGTCGAAAATCGTTAGAAAGAAATAATGTATAATGAAAAAAAAAGTTTATTAATCAATTTTTTAATAAATTGGGTGTACTCGGCCTATTTTATTATTTTTATTTTTGCTTCTCATAAAAAGTTCGTTAGGACTAATTTACTGTCTTCTGATTTTTAAAAAGCCAACTGGCTCTAACTCAAAAATCCTTACGAAATTTTGACCTTTCCCCAATCAACGATAAACGAATGGAAGGAGCAGAAGGGCAGAGCTCTACACCCCCACCAGGGGTTCCACCATTGCTGCCGGGGCCACGCGCCGTTAGATACTCGTTGCCACCGGCTCGATTGTTCAACGAGGACATACTGTTTTGCATCGACGCAGGCCCAGAAACAATGGTGGAGATGAAGGTGGCTGCGGGACCTAATGTCGACCCTTCACGAGACTGGAGTTCATAAAGCAGGCCATACTTCTATTTATTAACGCTAAACTCACTATTAACCCCGATCACAGCTTCGCGTCCGCCGCTCTGACAAAAACGTTTTCATGGGTAATTTCTCGTTTCCCTTCATTCTCGTTTTCTATAATTAGTACTAGAAAGTGATACAAATTAATACATTTGGTATGATAGAAGTTTACACTACCAAGACTGGATTTGGCAACCCGTGGGTTTGGGGAGGATGAGTAGAGGGCTTGATTCCAGGAGTTAGAGTTAACAGTTCGTACCATTGACCATTGAACCTGTAAGTATTATACTCTAGGTCCAATCAAGTTTGGACATAAATACTTTTATATATAATTAATGCAATTAAATGGCACATCTATTATTTAATTAATAGACAATTAAATAAATAATAGAGTCCGTAGATTCAAATATTTGTAATTTGTTAATCACAAGGAGTTGTGATTGTGAGATACAAATTACATCTGATTGAATCTTAAATCATCCGTGGTCATAAGTAATAACAAGACACGGATATCGTTATTACGATAGACCATCACGTGTGGCATTTCTTACTTGTGAAGTAAGTAGCTGTCTAAGCTTGTGGAATAATAGGTGCATCTTCCAAGTGTTACTTTTCAACCTTTTCTAGGATAACTTTTGTAACCTTAGTGCATTATGGTCCTATGATTCTAATTCCTTCTATTTAAAATTTGACCAAATTACTTTGTGAGAAAAAAAAAAGAAAAAAGAAAAAAAAAAGAAAAGAAAAGATGGAACCCTCGTGTATTTACTACTTATTACCAAAGAGGACCTAGAGTTCCATTATTTAACAAAATATACAAATAGATAACAAAAGTTCGAAAACATAAATTCAAATTGAAACTTCACGTTTTGTAGCGTTAGACCTTGCAATCCGAGGATTTGAGTAACATTTCTCCTTTGAGAAAATACCTTATGAACCCCCCCACCTCCCACCCCTCGGACGAGGTATAAAAAACTCATACGGAAAAATGATAAAAAAGCATATGGTCCGCCTAAGGATTGCAAATCATTCATCACGTATAAGTTGGCTATATGCTGTCAATAAAAAGCACATTGACAATAAAAAGCACATTGACAAGTGAATAAAGTGTGATTCCTAACCGAAATTAGTTATCGGGCTACCAATATGAGGTAGCCACCTAGCATAATGCAACATTACTAAATTATCCCAACACTTGGAGGGAAATCTGTAAATACTCCCCTCTAATTGAATAATGGCATGCAATTCAAATATTTCCTTCTCGAATAGCTATTTCTCCTATTGTGCTAATTTAAGCATCTATATTAGTAAATTTAGAATGTGAAATCCATAGTTAAATAAGAAGATTTGTTAATTGTATTTGCATTGATCCTTTATTGTAATCATTTATCAATAAAATCACTTGATCCAGTTTTTACTATCAACAAATTGGCGTTGTCAGTAAGAAATTAAAACAAAGTAAAGTAAAAAAATTTGTTACAAAATGAATCATATCGAAGGAAATCCAGAGGAGAAGTTATCGCCAAAAGCCATAATTAGGGGATATAGTGTTGGAATAATTAATAATTTCATATGTGGGCTTTACATTCAATTGCAAATTTTACGGGTTAGATGTATGGCTCATAATGATATTTGTGTTTGGGCCAAATTTATTAAGTGATCAATTGGACTTTTTACACCTTACAGATTGTAATTAATTTGATATGGTAATTTAAAGTATGTGGGCCGAAAATAAACCTTAATTAGAATTACAGTCGTAATGGGACATCTCAATTATTTCCTATATAAAGGTTAGGTCCCCTTCCTCTCCATAAGTTTTTTTGATTGGCTTGCCCCATTGATAGCTAATACTTTTGTGAGGAGTAAGGAGGGGAAGATCTTGGCTGCTATTGCAACTATTATTCATATTAACAATGGCTTCCGCAGGTATGAATTCTTTTCTATTAATTTATTGGATTCTGATTATCGGTTCTTAACATGATTAAAACTAAATATTAACAATTGGTATCAGAGCAACATGTTAAGATCGAAATACTTCATGAAATTTTTTTGTCTTATCTCACTTTGAAAAACGTCTTCTGTGTATACATTAAAATTATATGTGTCATTGAATTAATTTGTATTTCCTTCACGTAGTTGAGTAACCCACAAGCAAGAACAATAAATGCTTTCCCTCTCTCTCCTCCTTTTATATCAAATTCTGCCAATATGTTAGAATAGTTTAATTACTATACTCAATTTTACGCCACAATCTACAAATGTTGCAAGTACGAAAAAGGTTATAAGCTTTCTAAAAGTAGCTTGCAGAGAAGTACACCTTCCCTAATGTCTCGTATTAGTATTTGCTTAAAAATGTAATTTAGAAAATAAGCATAAATTACATAGTTTGTTTTCAGAAGATCCAAGTCAAAATTGTTTAATAGACTTAATCATAAATTTATCAAAAAATTTAGAATTAGAAAATAAAAAGAAAATTAATTATTTAGAAATTATAAAAGAAAATATTACTGTTAGAGATCAAGAAATTAGAAATATAAAAGAATCTTTAGATTATTTAAAAATCAAAATTCAAGTATTTTAGAAAAACTTGTTAAATTAGAAAAAATACCATCTAAAATAGATTTAACAGAAGTAAAAAGAATTTTAGATTCTAATAAATCTAAAGAAATAGAAATAACATCTACATCAAGTGGAGAAAAAGATTTAAAAACTTTAACAAATACATTAGAAAATTTAAGTTTTAGAGAAATAGGAAAAGAAAAAGTAACTAGAATATTACCTAAAGAATATAAATTTTCAAGATGAATTCAAATCCTCTCTTAGGAAGATCTAGAACAATAAACGAAGAAGCATTTACATCTAAAAATAGCACTTCAAGTATAAGCAGAAACATAATAGAAAGAGTTTTAAATAGACCGGTACAATATAATCAAAATATAGAAGAAATTATAGATCCTCAACAAGATTATTTAAGATTTCAAACTAATGGATTAAGAATTCTTAACCCAGAAATATTATATAATATGGGAATTTTTGAAACAATAACATAATTTTTCAGACATAGTAGAGAATTATCTATTCAGTGTATAGGAAATCAAGTAAGAAAATTAAATTTAATATCAAAAGATTCTAAGAAAGAATCAAAAAAGAAAAATTTTAGATTCATGCATTTAAGATTAATAGTTATAGGAATAAAAGGATTAATGAGGAAAAATTTAGGATGTAAGGTTTTAGTTACCATATATGATGAAAGAATTAATAATATAAATAAAAGTATGATTGCTAGTACAGAAGTTGATATGAATAATAATAATAGAATAATTTATTGTAATCCTGATTTTTTATTAACTATTAAAGATTTTTCAGAAAAAATTAAAATAGGAATTCAAACAAAAAGGATATGAAGAAGTCGAAAGCGGGGATAATTTATTAATTAGTATAGAATTTTTAGGAAGATGTTCAAGTAATTCCCAAACAAAATACAAAATTTATATAGATAAAGTGGTAAATTTAATGAGTAGTAAAGGAATTAATATGGTTAAACCTAAAGAATATTCATCAGAACAATTAGCAGGATTAGAATGGGATATGGATAAATTTTTAGAAAATCAAGAAATAATTATAGCACCGCAGGAAGCATTAACTTATAAAAATATTCACGGAAGAATTAGTTTAAGATTTTTAGATTATAATCAGGTACAAAGACAGACTGATTTTGAAGAAGAAACTAATCCTGAAGAAGAACAAAATGAACCATTTCAAAATCAAGTTCATTTAGAATTAATGGATGAAGAATTAGATAGAATAATTTATCCAAAAGAATTAGGAATGATAATAAAGAATTATTAGAACGTGAAGATCAAATGTATCTTAATAAGATAATAACAGAATATGAATATTTATATTATGATCAATAACAGAATATAAGAATAGGAATTATTAAAAAAGATAATGATTCAGAAAATTCAGATTTAAGTTATACAAAAGAACTTATGGAAGATTCTAATACATATAGAACTTTTAGTGATACTCCTTTTGATAAAACAATCAAACATGAAGCAATGGTTTATGGTGGAGGATTTCCCCTAAGAGGAGCTTGTCCTTTATATAACAATATAGAAGGAAAATATATAGCAAGAGGAAGTGAGAGACCCTTAAAAAAGAAAATAGAATTCCAATCAGATCATAAAGCACAAATTCTAAATATTACCGCACATGATCTACAGACATGGAATAATGTAATAGATATATGGAAAAATACTATAATAAGACATTATATTAAAAATTTTCAAGAAATGGAAGCTTTAGACATGTATAGATACTTAGAAATATTCTTAGGAGAAAGTATAAAAGCCATGTGAAAAGCATTTAAATTAGAAAAGAAAAAAGAATTTGAACAATTAATTAATATGGGAAGTAATCCATATAATTTTGCCAATAAAATACAAATATTAATAACAGGAGTAGACCCAAATTCAGGACATATGAGTATACAAAGAAAAGTTATGAGAGATTTAGAACAACTTAGTCTTTATAAATAGACTAAAGGAAGATATGCTAAAAAAATTTTAAATGAATATCATTATTTAACTTTAATATCAGGAAATACATTTAATCAAGAAATTGGTAATAAACTGTTTCATAAATTACCAGGACCATTAGGATTAGAAATTACAGATAAATAGAATAATTTAGCATCAATAAAAGAAGAACCAAAAAAACAATGGAGTATAGGACAAAGAATACAACATGTAATAAGATGTCTAGAAGATAAATATATAGAAATACAAATTCAAAAACAACTTAAAAAGACAGATTATAAATTCTGTAAAGATATTTTTACCCCACAAACTTATGGAGCCTCTAGTTCAAGAAAAAATAAATATGGTAATAAAGAAATAAATAATAAAAGACCTTTTAAGAAAAGATACTTTCTTAGAAAATCTAATAAAAGAAAACCATATTTAGATGAAAAAAGACATGTTAGGAAATTTACACTAGAAAGAACTTATAAAAATAGACTTAACTGTTATGTTTGCAATAGTAATAAACAATTATCTAAGACGTGTCCAAAAAAAAAATTATGATAAGAAAAGTACACTAATAGAATGTACTAATGAAAATTTAATACAATTAGATGAATACATCTCAGACAAAGAATCTATTTATAGTATTATATCAATAGAAGATAAAAATTTAGAAGAAAATAGAGAATCTGATTATGAAATAATAGATGAATTCTCCAACATAAGATTACAAGAAAAATCAGAATCAGAAGAAGAATTAAATTTAATGAATAATGTAATTATAGAATGTTTACATAATTGGCAAAAATATAAAAGAGCAGATAATATGGCTTGTTATTTATGCAATTGGTATCCAGTAAGAAAGTTTAGAGTTAAATGTTTAGAATGTTATAAAGAAGCATGTATAACATGTTTAGAAGAAAAGAATCTTATTGAAAAAGAAGAAATTAATTCAGAAATTTTAAAAGAAAAAATTGAAATTTCAGAAATAAAAATTCTTAGAAAAAGAATAGAAAGTTTAGAAGAAATGCAAAAAATTATAATAAATAAAATAGAAATGTTAGAATATAATAATAAAGGAAAAATAATAGAAATAGAAGAACAAAGTCAAAGTACAGAATATAAAGAAAAAAAAATGTTCAGGTAATATGTAATCCAGAACAACATAAAAGTATTAAAGTAAAATGTTATATAAGAATAGGACAATATGAAATAAAGTGTTTAGGATTAATAAACTCAGGATGTAGTAATTGTATAATTAATAAAAAATTAATACCAAAACAATACATAATACATTCAGAAAAACCAATAGAAGCACAACAAATGGATGGAGAATTATATACTTACACAGAACTACTACAATCAAATAGTAAAATTAGGGTTGAGACAAATTGTGGTAGAAGTATAGAATATACTTTACCTAAAGAATCTGTATGGATCAGACCTTTGAATATTAAAGATACATATTTTATTATATGATTAAGTTTTTTATTAAAAGATAATGGAAGTGTTACAATTACTAAAAAAATTTTACATTTACAAAAACATACATTATTTACACCTACATGGACTACTTATTTTCTATCAGAGTGTATAAAGAAGCGTGGTGGTAGTAGTAGCAATAGCAATTGTAAGTGTGAAAAAGAAAGAGAATGTCAATTACTAGAAGAAGATAATTTAGAAGAAATAAATTTTGAAATTCTAGAAGAAGATAATTTATTTGGAATTATAGAATTAATTGATAATAAAAAGATTTATGATATGTTAATAACAGAACAAGAAATAGAAAATTTAATATCTAGATTAGAAAAGATAGAAATAATATGAGAAAATGTTTTAAAATACTGGGAAAAAGATAAAATATTATGTGAATTAAAAATTAAAAATTCAGAATATATAATTAAAACTAAGAATATAAAAGTTACAAATTTAGATTTAGAAGATTTTAAAATAAATATAAAAGAACTCTTAGAATTAGGAGTAATTAGAAAATCAGAAAGTCATCATAGATCAGCAATTTTTATAGTTAGAAAACATTCAGAAATTGTTAGGGGAAAAAGTAGAATTGTTATTAATTATAAAAGACTTAATGATAATATTATAGATGATGCTTATAACATACCAGATAAGACAGTTTTAATAAATAAAATACAAGATTGTAAAATTTTCAGTAAATTTGATTTAAAGTCAGGATTTTGGCAGGTAAAAATGCATCCAGAAAGTATTAAATGGACAGCTTTTACTTGTCCAGAAAGACATTTTGAATGGCTTGTAATGCCATTTGGAATTAAAAATGTACCTAGTATTTTCCAAAGAAAAATGGAAAATATTTTTAATAAACATAGTAAGTTTATAATAATATACATAGTTGATATTTTAGTATTTAGTAAAAATAAAAAAGAACATAGAGGACATTTACAAATAGTATTTTCAGAATTTATTAAATACGGTTTAATAATTAGTAAAAAGAAAATGATTTTATTCAAAGAATTTATAGACTTTTTAGGAGTTAACATAGGATAATGAAAAATTAAGTTACAACCTAATATTGCTAAGAAAGCTTTAGAATTTCCAGATAAACTTGAAGATTTAAAGCAAATTCAAAAAATTTTAGGATCAGTAAATTATAAATGGTCTAGCATAATTTACTATTTGATTGTAATAGTCTAGCATAATTCTTGAATTTTTGAATTTTATTTCTTGAAGTTTATCTGGAAATTCTAGCATAATTCAAGTTTTAATTCTCTCTTGGAATCTTATGATATTAAATTTAATTTTCTTACTTGATTTCCTATACACTGAACAAATACTTCTTTACTAAGTCTGAAAAATTGTGTTATTGTCTCAAAAATTCCTCTATTATATAATATTTCTGGGTTAAGAATTCTTAATCCATTAGTTTGAAATTTTAAATAATCTTGTTGAGGATCTATAATTTCTTCTATATTTTGATTATATTGTACTGGTCTATTTAAAACTCTTTTTATTATGTATCTACTTATACTTGAAGTGTTATTTCTAGATGTAGATGCTTCTTCGTTTATTATTCTAGATCTTTGTAAGAAAGGATTTGAATTCATCTTGGAAATTTATATTCTTTAGGTAATCTTCTAGTTACTTTTTTTTTTCCTGTTTCTCTAAAACTTAAATTTTTCTAATGTATTTGTTAAAACTTTTAAATCTTTTTCTATACTTGATGTAGATGTTATTTCTATTTCTTTAGATTTATTAGAGTCTAAAATTCTTTTTAATATATTTTCCCTTATTTCAATAGGTAGGTTTCTAACAACTCTTAAAATTTCTAAAATTTCAATTAAATCTTTACTATATGTTCCTACTATATTGTCTTCTTCAAAGTAACCACAAATATCTAGGCTATATTTTACTTGATAAGTTAATCTTTTATTATTTCTTAAGCCTGTAAGTTCTAATATTATAGACTCTTTTGTGTCCCACTATATATATATATATATGTACATTGGCACTGCTGCTGCTCGGCAGGAGCGGCGCCGGTAGGAAAAAAAAATTGATTTCTGTGATAACTAGCGTTGGGCAAATCTCCCGAACCGAAACCGACGGTTCTTGTCAAATTAAATACCTGAACGGGTATCTGAATTGAGAATCGACGGGTACGGTTTGGTTCTCGGTTCTAGACCAAGAACCGAAGAACTGAATCTTTCTAATTTTTTTTTATATTGAGTAAATCAAATTATTTTAATTTTTTCTAAACAAATTAACAAATTAATGATTTCTAAATCCAAATTTTTGACCCAATAATTTGTTTCATTTCTAATTTTTTAATTTTTGACCCAATTACCCATTTTATTGTTTCATTTCTTAGCCAAACAAGATCAAATCCACTAAATAACTCTAAACACCTACATTAAAGTGCATAATATTGTCTCGACTCTCGTACTCACTCTCGCAGCCTCGCTAATATTCCAAAATCTATACAATCGTCGGCCGACACTCTGACCTCCGATCAAACATGTGACCTTCGCCGACCGATGCTTTGATCGTAGCGATCATTTGAACAAGGTAATTTACTAGTCTCTGACATTCCGAAACCATTGAATGTATCATTAGGCGTATTTATATAATGTTGTTATAAATGTTAAAAAATTTAATTATAGTACAGAACCGAACCCCAACGGTTCCATAATTATATTTGGACTCGACGTTCCATTTACTAAATACCCAAAAAGTTTGGTTCGGTTTAGTTCTCTTTAGAACCAAACCGAACCGACCCGCGCCCACCCCTAGTGATAACAAATGCAAGGGGAGACGGAGGCTCCTCTTGCAAATATTTGATTTCCAAACCCCTGTTTGCTATTTGAAATTAGGGGTTAAGTTTGTAAATAATAAGAGAAGGGCCTGCTTGTAATTTAAGAAACTGGAGGACCTGGCTTTAATTTCAGATATGGGGTCAGAGTGCAATTTTCAATAAAGGGCTCTTAAATTTGAACTTCTAAACTTTTGACCCTAAAACTTTATGTTTGACCAAATTAAAACTTTAATTGATAATTGACCCGATTAAAATATATTAAATAATAATAATTTGATTGATGACTTTTATATTTTTCATTAAAATGTTTATGCATTTAAATGTTGACATTATTTGTGTGCTTAAATTTCTTTTTTTTTTTTTATGTATATTGAAATTTTGTTGCAAATTTCGTTTCTCAATCACATATGAATTTTTACCTTTCATCAATTAACAATTATAATTTGTTACATAATTACTGTTTTGTGATTGAATTTTTCATGAGCATTGAGACGATTCTTGCTTTCCCACTATGAGAGAAATATTTTGAAATAAAAATGGGTGGTAGCTGCCAAAGTGGCACACTCATTATTATTTGTTAGGTTTTCTCTACAATAAAAATACATATATTTTTGCCCAATAACTTTTGATTTATTGCATATAATATCTTGTCCAAAAGTGTTATTATATGTAATATATTTAAAAAATGGCATAAGACAGTTAACGAGCTTATTTTGGTTTAGAAATTTCTTTTTGCCCAAAGGTGGTTGTGTTTCGAAAATAAGTGTAATTTTGTTAACTGACTACGTGATGTGTTTTAAGAGTACCTTATAGCATGTTGTATTGCCGACCCAAATGTGACTTTATGATGATGCACCTAGGCTCTTACCGTAATAAAATTCATATGTTTCGATTTAAATTACGGATTATCTAATTAATAATCCATATTAATTAGTTGGATATTACATCATCCATTTGATTGCATGCATTACGTTTGGATGATATTTTATATTTCCACAGTTTATAATGACTCATCTCTTTCGAATCAATTGTCTGCTATTGAAACTTTGACTGTGAATAACTATGTAAGATGGAAACGAGACGTAGAAATAGTACTTGCTCTTTTGGGCTTGGATTTTGCAATGGAGAAAAAGTTTAAGAAACCCACAGATAAGAGTACCGGTGAATATGTAGTCGAGCATGAAAAGTGGGAAAGGGCTAACAAACTCTATTTGAAAATCATTAAGCGATCGATATCTGACTCCATTCTAAGTGCCATCCCTGATAATGAAAATGTCAAAAGTTTTATGGATGCCATAGGAGAAAAATTTATTGAGTCTGATAAAGCCGAAACTGAGGATCTGATGGATAAATTGATGAGCATGAAATATGATGGCACAAGTGGTGTTAGGGAGCATGTCATGAAAATGATAAATACATCATTTAAGCTAAAGGCTCTTGACATTCCCATTACGGAACCTTTCCTGGTCTATCATGTTTTGAATAGCCTTTCTAACAAGTTTAATCAGTTTAATGTTGCTTACAATGCTGAGCGGGATAAATGGAATTTGAATGACCTTATAGCAGTGTGTGCCCAAGAAAAGTATAGGATACGCCGTGAAACTGTTGGAACTATGCAATTAGCTTTTTAGCCATCACAGAATAAAGGATCTTCTCATAATCATAAACCTAAGTTTTGTAAGGGTAATAAGTCCTACCGAAGTCATCATAATAAAAATTTTAGTGGTCTCAAAAGAGTTGTAAAGAAGAATGATCAATGCAAGTTCTGTAAAAAGAAGGGTCACTGGCAGAAAAATTGTTTTAAGTTCAAGACTTGGTTGGAAAAGAAGAAGAGTTCTCCAGGTATTCCCCTGGCCTTAGTTTGTTTTGAGTCTTCTTTATTAGATGTACCTTTGAATTCTTGGTGGTTAGATTCGGGAGCTAATATTCATATTGCGAATTCCTTACAGGGGTTCACAAGCAAATGGAGGCCAAGTGAGAATGAAGTAAGCTTGAGCGTTGCAAATGGATTTCAAGTGAAGGTTGAATTCATAGTAGAAGTGAAGTTGACTTTAGAGTCTAGTTTTTATCTTGTTTTGGAAAATACAGTTTATGTACCGCAGATGAGACGGAATTTAATTTCTATACTTAAATTTGATGCTTGTGGTTTTATATTTAATTTTTGTAATGGAATGGTTAAGTTATTTAATGATTCTTTTTTTTATTGGAAATGACATTTTATGTGATAGTTTATATAAATTATCTTTGGCTCCTTTTGGTGACGTCTCATGTGTTACCAATATATCAAAGAAAAGAACTTTAATTCATGAGTCATCCTCTATGTTGTGGCATAAGCGTTTGGGTCATATCTCTAAGAATAGAATGGAAAGATTAGTAAAAGATGAGATACTTCCCTCCTTAGACTTCTCCGATTTTGACACCTGTGTAGATTGTATAAGAGAAAAGTTAACTAAATCTACGAGGAAGGGTTCGACTAGGAGTAATGGAATTTTGGGCTTAATTCACACTAATATCAGTGGACCTTTACCTTCCACTATATGTGGGAATAAGTATTTCATAACTTTCATTGATGATTTCTCACGATATGTATATGTTTACTTGATTAACGATAAATCACATGCACTCGAGAAATTTAAAATTTTCAAACTGAAAGTAGAGAAACAATGTTGGAAAAGTATCAAGGTTGTAAGGTCTGACCGTGGTGGTGAGTATTATGGGATATATGACGAGTCTGGTAAAAAATAGGTGATTTTGCAAATTTTTTACAAGAGTGTAAAATAGTGCCCCAATACACCATGCCAGGGACACCTGAGCAGAATGGTGTTTCTGAAAGATGTAATCGAACTCTAAAAGATATGGTTAGAAGTATGATGAGTAGAACAAATTTGCACGAATATTTGTGGGGTGAAGTTTTGAAAACAACTATGTATATTTTGAACAGAGTTCCAAGTAAAGTTGTTGCAAAGACACCTTTTGAATTATGGACAGGACGTAAACCAAGTTTGACTCACTTTAAAGTTTGGGGATGTCCAGCTGAGATTAGGATTTATAATCCATTTGAAAAGAAATTAGACCCTAAATCAACTCCTGACTATTTTATTGGGTATCCGGATAGATCAAAGGAATATAAATTTTACTGTCCAAATTGCGGCACTAGAATTGTGGAGTCCATTACTGCTAAGTTTCTGGAGAACGATTTTGGAGATATTGGGATTTTCACATTGAGAAAAATTCTTGTTGAACCTAATTAAGTTGTTGTTCCAGTTCCTGTCATATAGGAAAGAGTTGGTTCTCAACCAATTGAAGTTGTTAATGAAGAACCGAGAAACCAGGAGGAATCTCCAATTCCTCAAACAACGATTGAATCGGTTCCTGAGCCACAAATTAGGAGATCACAAAGGGAAAGAAGATCTGCATTATCCAGTGATTATATTACATATTTATTGGAGAGCGATTTTAATATCGGGCATATTGTTGATCTTGTAACTTATAACCAAGCATTGACAAGTTCTGAGGCAGATAAATGGATAGCTACCATGGAAGATGAAATGAATTCCATGGAAAGGAATAAAATTTGGGATCTTGTTGAACTTCCTCCAGACGCTAAGGTTGTGGATAACAAGTGAATTTTCAAAAGTAAATTAGATTCAAAAGGAAATGTTGAATCTAATTGTGGCACACTACAATTTCGAGCTTCATCAAATTGATGTTAAGGCAACATTTTTGAATGGAGATCTTTCTGAAATGGTTTATATGAAACAACCTAAAGGTTTTGTTGTGAAAGGAAAAGAAAATTTGGTGTGTAAGTTAAACAAATCCTTATATGGTCTCAAGCAAGCATCTCGATAGTGGTATTTGAAGTTTGATGAGGTTGTGACCTCTCTTGGTTTTGTTGAAAATATTATTGATCAATGCATTTATCTTAAAACCAGTGGGACAAATTTTATTTTCCTTATACTGTATGTTGATGACATTCTGCTTCCTAGCAGTAACTTAAGGCTGCTTCATGAGACAAAGAAAATGTTGTCTGCTAATTTTGAGATGAAAGATCTTGAAGAAACTTCCTATTTACTTGGCATTGAAACACATCGTGATAGAAATCGTGGCATATTGGGACTTTCTTAGAAAGCTTATATACGACATGCTCTAAAAAGGTTTAATATGCAAAATTATGCACCTGGTGATGTACCTATCATAAAACGAGATAAATTTAACAAAACTCAATTTCCAAGGAATGAGCTAGAAAGGGAATCTATGAAGATGATTTCATATGCTAGTGCTGTGGAGAGCTTGATGTATGCTCAAGTTTGCACTAGACCCGATATAGCCTACGCAGTAAGTGTCCTTAGCAGATTTCAGTCTAATCCAGGACAAGAGCATTGAAAAACAGTTAAGAAAGTTATGAGATATTTGAAGAAAACTGAAGGTTATATGCTTACATTCCAACATACAAATCATCTTGAAATGGTAGGATATTCAGATTCTGATTTTGTTGGATGTCAAGATGATTTGAAATCAACCTCAGGTTATATTTTTACATTAGCTGGTGGTGCCATTTCTTGGAAAAGTGCTAAAAAGAATTTAATGGCATCTTCTACTATGCAAGCTAAATTTGTGGCATGTCATGGGGCTACAATCCAAGCCGTTTAGTTAAGAAATTTCATCTCTAGCTTGAAAGTTGTTGATTCCATCTCAAGACCGATCACCATCTACTGTGATAACAATGCAGTGCTATTCTTTTCAAAGAATAATAAAAATTCTGATGGATCAAAACATATTGACATCAAATATTTGCTTGTTAGAGACAGAATCAAAGAAGGGCAGACGAAAATAGAGTATATCAATACAGAGGTGATGGTTACAGATCCCTTGACTAAGGGACTCACTCCAAAAGTCTTTAAGACACTTGTTACTAATATGTGTATTGTGGAAACATTTGATATTTTTGGTTAGTGGGAGTTATTTATGTAAAGAACTACGTCTTGGGCTTGATCCCTTTTCCTAGTACGTAGACAATCCATATGTTTTTGGGTACAGCCCCTTCTGACAATAAAATAATTTTTTCTCCTATCCATGGACTATTTTGGGCATGCATTTGATTATGTCTTTTATTATGATATTATTGTGATATTGAGATATGACATGTAAAGACATAAGATGAGTCTCTTTTGGAGACATGTGGCTTCATTTTGATTTGAAGTATTATGAGGATCGATATGAGTTAGCACAGTTTTGATCACATTTGGTACTAAGTTTATACCACATACTACCACATTGGTTGGAGGATGGGGATCCATGTCGATAAGGATGTTGACATTTGTAGCTGTGGAATGGTCTTACATCGCTTAATTGGTTTAATGACTTCCATATTCGGTGTTAATATTCTTGTTGGACCGGATCATGTTACGTAAGATGTCATCATTGAAGCTATACTTTTGTGGCCACCTATATAGTCTAACCCGGGTGTTAAAACTTTGTTAAAGCAATCAAATGTTTGTTTAAGTGGGAGAATGTTGGAATAATTAATAATTCCATATGTGGGCTTCACATTCGATTGCAAATTTTATGGGTTAAATGTATGGCTCATAATGATAATTGTATTTGGGCCAAATTTATCAAGTGACCAATTGGGTCTTTTACATCTTACGTGTTGTAATTAATTTGATTTGGTAATTTAAAGTATGTGAGCCGAAAATAAACCCTAATTAGAATTCTAGTCGTAATGGGACGGCTCAATTATTTTCTATATAAAGGCTAGGTCTCCTCTCCTCTACATAAGTTTTTTGATTGACTTGCCCTATTGATAGCAATAATGGTTTCTATTAATTTATTCATAACAATAATGGTTTCTGCAAGTATGAATTCGTTTCTATTAATTTATTGGATTGTGATTATCGATTCTTAACATGATTAAAACTAAATATTAACATATAGCAGTAACAATCTCCTAAACATTGATGTTAAACCAAAATGACAATGGAACGAAACATTGCTCAAATTGCTATCTACTTATCTCTCCAGCTCGATGCTGTCGCTTGAAAAGAAAGACTTCTATTACCAAAAATGGTAGAGAGCTAAAGATGCTAGCCGTAGAAAGCACATCATTATGCACTGAGGCAGAAAGTACAACAAATGAATAGAAATAAAATTTATGAGCAAATGGGGAAACCATGCTGCCAGTTCTTTTCATGAAGAAAGCTACAGTCTCCAAATCTCAATAAACAATAACAATTTGGAGAGGAGAAGAAGAGAGCAATACAAATGTAAAAACCCAATTGGACAATCTACGGATGAGCTGTGTTCCTATGATACATCATACAATACTCTTCCTGCAAAAGATGATGAAAACTTCTAGTCAAATAGTATCAAATGAACAATGACAATGAATACATTATTTAAAAAAAAAAAAAAAAAAGGGTTTAACCCCAACCTTGAGTGTCCCCACCACCCCGCCTCTAGAGTTTTGTGGGGGAGGTAAATCGCGGAATGTGCCCTAACAGGTTAGTAAACAAGAGCTGTCTGTACACTGCGCATACAAAGAGTCCAATTTCATGTTTCAGGAATTGAACCCCCCACATTGCGACTATCAGCAAGGCGTGAGATAACCTCACTTTTATCCTTTGCACCACTGGACTATGCCTCAGGAGGCGACAATGAATACATTATTTGATTAATATGATAGTTGTACAATGATTTGCTCACTTAATTATTTGTCTCTAATAATTATATATAAAAAATTAAATTTATTCGACACTTTTGCACCTTAATCAATGATGTTGAAGTGAGCAAATTTCATCTATTTGTTACTATTTTTATTCCATTGTGTGTGTATATAAAGTGATATACACAAACAAAAGAATAATATATTTTTTGAAAAAAAGTTTACAAAATAAAAATAATTAGATTGATATTCAATGGAAATTATTCAAAAGTTTGTGCTAAAATCATTTTAGTTTAACTATGTATGATGACGTATTGAATATTGAATAGGATACAAATCCTGAAAGAGAAGCATGAACAGTACTGGCAGGGCATCTTAAATGCGATTTTAATTCATTTAGTCAATATTAAATTTAAAAAACATGACGTTCTCTAAAGAAATCCAGGAGGTACCTATCCCGGATTACTTCATTCGCCCGGTAAGGGACAAATATAACGAGAAAGACAACCCCATGCACCATTTTTTGTACATATGACACGAATGTAGTTGAAAAGAACAAGCCCCGTACTTACGTCCCAGGGATTCCATTTAACTCTACACGGATTGGCCAAAATATGGTACAACAAATTACCATTGGGATCTATTAGGAGCTGGCCCCATTTGAAACAAGCTTTCCTGGGGACATTTGTGGGAAATAGATTGGTACAAGCTCCGGCCACTCGATTAAATGATATGCGACAGGAGAAATGAGTGTCTCAAAAAGCGAATCTATATTGGATGAGAAGGCCAAAGACGCTTTATGTAATGGTCTGCTAATGGAAACTCCCTTTTGGAGCGATGTTCGCAACGAAAATCGTACTTCTTACTACTTGTTGGTGAATCTAATCGAAAGTGAAATTCAAACAAAAGACTATAGTCAATTGGAAGAAGATAAAGCAAGTACGAACTGAGAAAATTAAAGGTAAGACATCCACACGTACTTTAAAATTGCCAAAACAATAGTATTTGCAATTCATGGAATCCAAAGACAGAGTCTACGAGATATCATCAACCCCAGTATCTGCTATGAACAAAGACCATCCCTCTTTCTATGATTAGAAAGCAAAACTTTCAGGATACATCGTTCTAGGGATCACAAGACTTGGTTAAACCAAAAAAAATAAAAAAATAAAAAAAAATCTGCCCAGAAGTCGGCACTGGACATGCTTTGGCTCCGCCCATGACAAGACTGATGAGCGTTATGAAGTATTAAGAATGATCAGGTTGCAACATCAACAAGGAGACTCTCAAGAATTGACTGGAGGGAGAAGATTATCTTACCAGTCAAAAGGGAGAGGCTGGATAAGCCAAACACGGCAAGGCGAACAAAAAGCCAATGCTCCTAATTTGCTCCATTCGATCAAGGAAATTAATAACATAATTGGAAGCCCTTATATCTGTAAAGGTACATTAAATGAGCTGAGGAGATATACCAACATCGCTAGAAAGTCCATGGACAGGTATGATGGATTTGAGGTAACCCTAAGCCTGTTACGTTTCCAATGACCTTTGACAATCGCGATGAACATGGAGTCATATATCCCCACTGTGATGCCTTGATAGTTCGAGCTACAGTACCTCGTAATGGTCTAAGCCGCATGATAACAGATAATAACATCTCCGTTAATATTCTATTTGGAAGTGCTTTTGAACAATGGAAGTTAATTATCGTTGTTACCAATGGCCCAACCTATATATGGTTTTACTGAGAATAGTTTGATCCCAAGAGGATAAATTACATTAACAAGTGAGCTCAACGATTTGTCAGTCACTGTTCAAGGGCACATGGATTTCTTAATCAGGAATGGTAAATCTGCTTACAAAGGGATCTTGGAAAAATTGCTTCAAAGCAATTGAAAGCTATGACTTCAATCCACCACTTGTGACTTAAATTTTGAAACTCCCCGAGGCCTAGCCTGTATAAAAGGAAAATCAAGCTACCGTACGATAATATCATTTTTAGAGCTTCACAGAAAGCAGCTCCAAAACCCTTGAACGGTACTACCATATTCATGGTAGAACGAAACAAAAATATGTTTCAAAATCCTTTTTCAGGAAAGCAAGTATCCGAGACTGAGAAGGGCGGGTTACAGAACCTGCCACCAATAAAGATAACTTTGCAAGTACTAAAGGAAGCATGGGACATAGACCAATACTAAATTCGATATAAGATCCACAGAAGCTTAAGAGCCAAAGACGAGCCTTAGTCTGCTAAAGGAATTTCAATCAAAAGCGATGCTCATCCTGGTGAAGAAATTTCAACTAAATATGGGGACCAATTTCCATCCAAAGAAAATTATTGTCGAAGGACGAGGACACATTAGGACAAACTCAAATGTCATGACATGCTGTAATTATGCATAAAGTACTTATGATAAAGGAAAGGACGATAATTCACATCCCATTACGTTTTAACGATGATCTAGCGAAATTTTATATATGGGAAGTTGAGTTGTCACAATACAAATCGGCACAGGAGCAGTAAGCCTCATGCTTGATATGCAGTTACCATGAAAATATTTATGAAAATGCGTAATAAAGACCTTGAGTTAGATATACAATATTTCATGCAAATCGTAATAAAATCATAAAATCAACAAGAAAAAGCAACCCCAAAAGAGATGGCTAAAATAAATCAATTCGTAAATGCAAGTAATGATATTTCTAAAATGAATTCTGTCAACATGATATTTTTGTACAAATTAGAATGAAATATCATAAATACAACGAAAGTGAGAAAATGAGTATCAAAAGTGAGCTATATCTCTAAATTTATAAAAGGCTGGGTATTCCTAAAGGCAGGATCATCTTGGCTAAGCGAAATGTGAACTTCATAGATAGGTGAAAGAATTTGTTAATTATATCTTTGATCGCAATCATTTAACAATAAAATTATTTGATCAAGTTTTCAATGAGTAGTGATTGTTGTATTTTTTTTAGAGCGTGTTTCTATTTAAGTATATACTAAAAACTAAGTAATTAAAATTTAAATTTTTTTAGAAAAGATTCAACGACAACTAGCTGTCGATAACATGTGGTAGCATGGTGGCCACCGATATTAATGGTAACGGTGGTAGACGTTCAAAATGTTAATATTTACTAAGGTACAATTTATATATGTAAATTTGATTTTGTTTCAAAATGGACCTAACATGAAGTAGGAAAATGGGTTCGAACAAATTTTTTTAACTGATTGAACCTTTCACAAATTTGATTGGATTTAAATGAGATTTTTTTATCATTATTCCAATTGACTCAATGTTTAGAGCGTGTTTGAGTCAAGCTGTAGAAAATAAACACATAAAGGTAACTTTTAAATTTAGTTAAATATATTCTAAAGGTTGTATAAAGGCTGATGCTAACTTTGCGACATTCAGGACCGTTCAGCCCACCGACGCTCTCTCATGCTAAATGGCGTTGCCACCGTCTACATAATACACCACCTGATGATTATCCACTTTCGGCCAACCAGCCTTGGCCGCCGTGACCCTTCCAACCATGGTCATATTTTCTTTTTTGCTGCCCTTTATTTTTCTAGCATCCCAACGACCGACCACCGATCAACCTTATCAGCAAAGCAGTGGCTATTCGTCCTGCTCGTTGATAAGTGTATTTTATAAATACATTTATTAGGCCTTTAATTAAATATATACATTTAGAAATTTTTAAGATATTATCTAATCTCATGTATTTTTCGTTTATTAGATAAAAGTCAATGAATCAAAGTCAAATAGAAAGAACAAAAATTGGAGAAAAATAATGATTTCTAAAGTTTGGAGACCGAAGTGAAAATATTTAATAGTTAATTCAGACTAGAAAATGATGATTGAAGATCATACGAGATTAATTGGATGAAAATTAAAGTCAACGAAGTGAAATTGCACCAGAAAATGATCGAAACAACCCTAGAAGAAGTTCAAGAATTGGTCCCTGAAACCTCAAAGCCGTGCGTGTGCATGGGGCTAAGGCCAAGCATGGCTAAATTTCGAGCCACCTGAGAGTAAATCAACTCTTCCATGCGTGCACAATGTGTACTACCATGTGAGCGCATGGTAGTTTTTTCGATCAGATGCGAAAACTTTCTTTATTTGATACAAACTCTTTTGGAACTCAATTTGAATATGTTTTTGACCTAATTTCAACACCTATAAGCGTAAAAGAACAGCTAACATTCAAGGGATCTCTTTCTAGCTCTAATCCACATCATATCACAAAATTCATCAGGAAGAACATGCAAATTCAACATATTTTGAGAAAGAAGATCAAACCTACAAAAGAATTGAAGGCAAATTAAATCAAGAACTTGGAGATTAAAGCTTGGAATTGAAGATCAAGACATCTTGTACTAATTCATGTTCCAAGTGATGGAGATTAAAGCTTGGAATTGAAGATCAAGACATCTTGTACTAATTCATGTTCCAAGTGACATCTTTTCATTATTTTTCTTGTAATATCATAGAGATCATGCTAGGCAAAATCATTTTTCGTATTGGATGAAGATGGAAACCTATATTTTCTTATGTTTGATTCAAAAGAAGATCCCTTATCATTCGGCATCTTTCCTTGTTTCGATTAATGCTAGAAACAATGAATGCAATGTCTAATCTTGTATATTTTATCGCATACATAAGACTTCAAATTATATTTGCATACTCAATTTGAGCTATTGCTCTTTTATCGTTCTTTGCTAATTTGATATTTGGATCCAATAGGTTATTTACCTCTTTAATGTTCAAGTTTTTTGTTTTGTTTATCATATTCTCAACATAATGTGATTAGCTTAATGAATAACTCCCACTATCCTTTTTAACTTTGATACCTAGGATAGTGCCAACTTATCCAAGATCCTTCATTTTGAATGTGGAACATGGAAACATTTTCATTTTTATTTTTTAAATCCTCTATGTCATTATTGACAATCAACATATCATCCACCTAAAGATAACAATCACATACTTTATATTTATCTACTTAATTATGAATAAAATCGTATGACATAATAGAAGAATCAAATTTTGTCATGCAATTTTTTAGGTGCTTATTTTAATCCATATAAGGACTTAACTAATTTGCATACTTTATGTTCATTTTTCAATAGAAACAAACCCATTTGGTTGTTCCATACAGACCTCCTAATTGAGATCTCAATTTAGGAATGTTGTTTTGACATTCATTTAATGTCCATGTAAATCAAATATTGATGCTAGTGCAAATAAAATCATTCTTGAGGTTATCCTAGCTACAATGCATACGTGTCAAAATAGTTGATTCCTTCATTTTCTCGATATCCGTAGATTACTAATCTAGTTTTATCGATATTGAGCATATGATTGGAATTATTTTTCCCTCTAAACATTCACTTATAACTAATGGATTTCAATCATTTTTATAAATCAACAATCTCCCCAAGTGTTGTTAGATATAATAGTATCTATTTAATTATTTGTTGCATCTTTTCAAAATATTCAATCTCTATAAGAACGGCTCTTTATAAGTTTTAGTATCACTTTCAACATGAAGAGCAAAAGAATTTGTTCTTACAACATCCTTCCTATCTCCCTTGACTAAGTACCAAAAAAAAAAAAAGAAAGAAAGAAAAAGAAAAAACAGTTGGACATATATTTCGTCCGGTCCTAAATCTTTTTCTTTTCTAACTCTCTTGCTTTTTCGAGTTTCATTTGATAGTTTAAAATCTCTTATAGATGATTCCACTTGCGATTCTCTAGAAGCGAGAATATATACCCAAGTTCCATTTTGAGAATTTCTTGTTGCCTATACTTTCTCAAAGAACTTCACATTCCTTGACTCTATTACAACATTGGATTGTAAGTTTAATAACCGATAGACCTTACTATTCAAGGCAACCTACAAAGGTACATTTAATACCTCTAGAACCTAATTTGGTGCTCTTAGGATCTGTATTCTTACAATAAGTGAGGCACCCACACTTTGAAATGGCTTATGTTAGGTTTCCTTCCTATCCATAATTCACATGGAGAAACCTTATTCATTTTCAAAGGAATCATTTTTACTATATGATGTGCATTAAGTAAGGCTTCACCCAGTAATGCTATTTAACAGCATAGAATTAATCATTTCTAAAAATGGTCTATTCTTTCTTTCCACTAAACCATTTTGTTCAAGTGTACATGGTGTAGAACATTGGAGTATAATATCATTTTATTCATAAAATATGTTGAATTCAATTGAGAAGTATTCCCCACCTGTATTACTTGTAAGATTTTTTATTCTCCTTATTGATTTTCAACTTCTGCTTTATATACTTTAAATGCATTAAAAGCTTCATCTTGATGTTTTAATAGATACCTATAAGTACACCTAGAGCAGTCACCAATAAATATAATAAAATATCTATTACCTCTACTTGTTAGCATGCTATTTAATTCACAAATATCTAAATGCACAAATTCAAGTAATTGTGATGATTTTTTGACATTATGAAATGGCTTTTTAGCCATGCTAGATTTAGTGCAAGTTTCACATTTATCTAAGTTATCAAGTTCACATGAAATTAATCCACTTTTAGCCATTCTTTTTTTTAGTGTCGATACCTATGTGTGGTAATCTACTATGCCATAAAGTAAAGGAGCCAATCATATAAACAAAATTAGTACATCGTTTGACCATTTCTTCACTCAAATAGACTTTATCAAAAAATTCTCATTTCAAATTAATGTAAGTTTACCTAACTTAAATACAGATTTTATTCCCGATTTTCCAAAAGAACCCCACTTGCTCAATTTTTATTCATATCTAATACATGAAAACATTGGTTAAACATATCTTCTTTCTTGAAGTCACAATATCATACCACCAACCTAGAACTTTGCCTTGGATTGATTTGATTTAGCTAACCATATCGATAATCTCTTCAACAGAGTCACATTTCCTCTTTTGTTTGCTTTTTATGTCTGCAGTCTCTTGCATAATATTTTGATTTTTCCACAAATGTAGCAAGGTCCTTTGGACTTCTTTTTCAACTTTTCTTGATTATTTTTAGGAGCAAGAGGCTTTCCAATCTTTTGATATTTGTTGGAGTGATCAATATTATCCATGGTATTGGTTTTCGAGGAGCCATCATAAGAATTTTTGTTCTTATCTTGTGCCATTGATTCTTTGCCACCTTCAATTTATTTACAATAACTTGAAGTTCAGGTACTTGTGGCAAAAGAGGTATATTATCAAGTATTTTAAACTCAAGGTACTCGGAAATTAAAAATATCTTGGTACCTTCATCCTCGCCTTTAATTTTCAAGTGTGATAAGTGTATTTTATGCACTTATTCGGCTTCTATTCTTATTAATTTATTATGGTTTCGAGTGAATATTTACTTAAGTTAGGTTTAATTTGGTTAACAGTAGGTAAAACTTGAATTGGACAAGTTTTGATGAAATCGGAATGAAGCGATACAAAATTGTGGAATTGCGGATCAAAATAATCAAGTCTTGAAGATGAAGATCTATTATGCAAGTAAAGAGCCCTTGGGAGTTCACCCAATAGTGATCAATAATATTGTTCCATGAGTAAATCAAACTTCATTATTAACGAAAGTAATAACTCAAATTCCCTTATATTTCAATTAAACTATAAGATACTCAACAAATTAACTCGTTTAACTTGTATACTTCTTCTAAAATATTTCAAGATTTAATTGACTAATTTTGAAGAAAATTGAACTCCGTGATCCAAAATAGTATGCTGTCATTTTAAACGACTAAGTACTGTTTCAACTATTTATGTGATCATTTAACTTTATGTTCACTCGTCTCCATATGAAAATGAACGAATGTAAGTTTTCACTACAAAATTTATCCGATGGTTAACAACATTGTTGTTTCATAAGTAAATTACACTCAAGTTCACTATGAATAAGGTAATAATATAAATTTCATTATATTTCAAATATGAGATAAGATAATCAACAAAGTAGCTCATTCAACATGTATAAGTCTTCTAAGATTTTTCAAACTCTGATTGACTAGTTTTAGAATGAAATCGAGACCCTTATTCTAGAACATGATATCATTTTAATTAATTTCGTGTCTGTTTCACTTGTATCCACGTAAAAAAGAACGAGTTTTCATTACACTTTTTAAAATTGTTTCTTTAATAATCATTGATTAGTCACAATAATGGGCTCCAAAGAAGACTCTTCACTAGCTATCAACCCCATTATCAATGAGAACTCGCATAATGAAAATCGTGTTGGCATACCAGCAATTGAAAACCATATCTCATTTTCTTTTTTTGATTACTATCATCGTCATTGAAAACTGGTGGACCAGCTATGCTGGAAAGGTATACGCTTCATTCGGTATAGTTATCTGAAAAAAGATTCATCGACATTTCTCAATAAACATCATATAACATCTTCCATATATAATCTAGTTTCTAAAGGGAATACTTCTGTGAAGGTCCACCTTAAATTTTATCTTCATGAGAATCACATACTCAAACGAGTGTTCCAATTTTTGTAATAAAAACATAAAATGAATATATTAAGTAATCAATGAACAAATATGAAGAATCTACAATAATGTTAAGTGATAAGTAGTACAATCCATTTTCAAAAAAGATAAATGGCAAGGTGCCATTTTCAAAACTAGATAAACGACATGGTGCCATTAAGAAGTCAATTTTAGACTACAAGAAGAAATATAATAAAATATACAAATGATAAATGTTCAATTTTAGGTGCAATAAGCACTCCTTGTTTTGAGATCTATGCATATCTATATGCAACTATTGGCATATTTTATGATTTGAGCTTGGAATTTTCTATTGGCACGTTTCTGAGCAGACTTGTTCACTTTCTTGCTTGAAGATTTGAACTTTTCTGAAGTCTTAATTGAATTATGTAGTATAGACAAATTAGCTCGTTTAACTCGTACAAATATTCTAAAATCTTTCAAAATATGATTGACTAGATTTAGAGTTAAAAAGGCAAAATTGATATATTAATTCCAGATACAAATTATTTTTATAAAGTCTAGCAGTAAGTCATAAGCAAGGAAAAAACAATTGTAATGATTTTAGTGAAAAGGACAGTGGCTATAAGATCAGTATCCTGCAACAAATGCAAAGACAAATGAAGTAGTTTCACATGTATTGCATTATTGGAGCGACAAAATTTCACAAGGGTACTGGAGTAACTACCTAGAGAAAAAGGTTGACATACAATAAGATAACACTCTAGGAACAATATATAATATAAACTTTTAGTAACACGAGTATTTGCAATCACGAAGGAAAAAATCTAGAATAGCGGCCTCTGGAAGTTGATGATGCTCTAAGTAGAATTATACCAGAATGTAGAATTAGCTACCTACATTATATTGACATCGACACTCCATAAAAACAATAAATACAAGTTCTTGTTTATTTCAATGATCCTAGTGCACAATACACAATCCTCATCTAATGCACTAATCATTCATAAGATATTATAGACTTAACTCACAACTTGAGTAAAATAGCATTAGAGACCTTGTACTAGTGGATTGAAGTTCTACAACTATTGAATCTTCATTATTCTGCAAAGAAACAATATGTTTAAGTAATCACTACCAAGCACAAAACTTGAATAAATCAACAAGAATTGAACACTCGGTGTACCTCTATTGACAAATCCTTTCTTGTAATCATGCCAATAACACAAGATGCACGTCTAGAAGAACAAGTATATATGTTCGTCCTAGTTAACGGAACAAATTATATACCTGGATCATCAAAAAAGCGTGCAATATTCGAAGAAATCATTTGAACTTCATTACAAATCTAGCGAATTAAAGTATAAAGCGTATACATTTATACTAACTGAGGATGATTGTCACCTTTGTTAAGGAACATGACATTTAGACTTTCTGTGAGATTGTACCTGCAATTTAGAGGACCCATTTGCTACTAGTCTCACTTTCTTTCAGTAAATCAATTAACAGACTAGAAAAAATTAGCCATCTATTTACCTGGTTGGTAGAGTTCAACTTTTTGAATCACAAGGAAGTGGACTATGTTTAAAATTGAACTTTGACTACAAAAACGCTAACAAATGGCTGTAGCAGCACAACAAGTACTATAAGTTAACCAACTTAAGTTGAATTGCGAATCTCATTATATCAATATCATTTGATTCTGTTTTTTTCTTAGAAAATGATGACAAGATTAGAAACTTGACAAAGTTTGCTCTTTGACCTTTGCAGTATGAGATCAATAACAGCTTTTGTCCACTTCTTGTATGATTAATGACCGAAATGGGAAGGAAGAAGAAGCATTAGTTAAAACTCCAATATTCAAATAACTAGAGCAACAGAAACTTTAATTCACTGAAAGCCATTGTGATCGTTGCTTCTCAAAATATAAAAAACATTGGCAACCTTGAAAACCTTGACAGTGGCGGAGAAAATTGGATTGAAACAGGAGACCAAGAACCCGTGTGAAAAAAAAGAATAAAAAATAACCCGTGTGAAAAAAAATAATAAAAAAAAATAAGAGAAAAAGCGTGGGTTTTTATTTAGGGCAGAATTGGCAATTTGGTTTGTCTCTTATTTTGTTTTGCTTGGAGGGAATTCTAGGCAGTTAATAAATTTTAATTTAAAAGAATTATTCTAATTATAATATTTTGGTCAAAGGCTATTTTCACAAACTACCTTTGTAAAGAGGAGGAAATGGTGGTAGATAGCCACCAAAAACATACAATTTTCCAAAATGGCCGTTGACTATTGTTTAAAAAAAAATTCAAAAATTTGTAAAAACCTTAAAAACATTGAAAATTCAAAATTGCCCCTGACATTTCACTCTCAAACCGACGTCTGGAGAAAGAAGTGGAAGAAATAGCAAGGAAACCGATGACTTTTTCTTGGGAGGAGACCGACCGGCCACCATTAGAGGCAAAGAAAGTAAGTTTTGCTTATTTTTCCCCATTAATCTTTGAATCTGAATGTTAAAGGTTTATTTTATTGGAAATAATGGTAGAAATCTTTGTAAATTATGTAAAAATACTAAAAAGTAAGCTTTTTTAGGTTTTGGTTGCTGGAGATCGTCGTAAATGGCGATCTCCAGGCAGAAGCCGCCTATTGCAGGCAGCCTCTACAACAGACAATCGTCTGTTAACAGACGACGGCCCAGGCCATCTGTTAACAGACTGCCTGGGCCATCTGTATCAAGTATTAATTTTTTATTTTAATTTTTTCCATTAGAATTAAAATAATTGAAATGTTGTTAAATTATTCTTTAAATAATTATTTAAATGATAAAAGAAAAATGTAAATAATGAATAAATGTTAATAATCAAAATACGCAATTAAAATTTAATTACAGTTTAATTGAAAGAAATTTCTAACATTTGAAATAAATAATTAAATATTTACATTTGCTTGTTCAATAAATAATTTAAATAATCGATTCATATAAGTAATTAAATTAAATAATTTAAATGAACAATTGAAATAAATAAATGAAAAACAATTGGAATAAATAATTAATTGAAACGCACAAAAATAAATAATGAACATTTAAATAATAATTAAATGATTATTTACATGATAAATGAATAAATGTTAATAATCAAAATACGCAATTAAAATTTAATTACAGTTTAATTGAAAGAAATTTCTAACATTTGAAATAAATAATTAAATATTTACATTTGCTTGTTCAATAAATAATTTAAATAATCGATTCATATAAGTAATTAAATTAAATAATTTAAATGAACAATTGAAATAAATAAATGAAAAACAATTGGAATAAATAATTAATTGAAACGCACAAAAATAAATAATGAACATTTAAATAATAATTAAATGATTATTTACATGATAAATGAATAAATGTTAATAATCAAAATACGCAATTAAAATTTAATTACAGTTTAATTGAAAGAAATTTCTAACATTTGAAATAAATAATTAAATATTTACATTTGCTTGTTCAATAAATAATTTAAATAATCGATTCATATAAGTAATTAAATTAAATAATTTAAATGAACAATTGAAATAAATAAATGAAAAACAATTGGAATAAATAATTAATTGAAACGCACAAAAATAAATAATGAACATTTAAATAATAATTAAATGATTATTTACATGATAAATGAATAAATGTTAATAATCAAAATATTAATGAATGTTTAATTGAAATAAATTTCTAACATTTGAAATAAATAATGAAATATTTACGTTTTCTCTTGTTCAATAAATAATTTAAATAATCGATCAATATAAGTAATTAAATCAAATAATTTAAATGAACAATTGAAACAATTAAACGAAAAATAATTGGATAAAAATAATCAAAGTAAGTAATTAAAATGTAGATAAACAATTGAAATAAATATCTAACATTTAAAATAAATAATTAAAATAAATATTGAATAAACAACTAAAGAAAAATATAACAAATAATTACAAATTTATGTTTAAATGTTCAATAAATAATTTAAAGAAAATAATTAAATATACAATTATAATAAATAATTAAAATTAAGCATTCAATAAACAATTAAAATAAATGTTAAATAAACAAATAAACAATCAAAATAAATAATTTAGATAAACAATTGAAATAAATAATGAACATTTAAATAAAAATGAACAATTTAAATAACTAAGAAATATAAATTTTCAAAACAATTTATTTAAATATGTAATTAAATATAAATAATCAAATTTAACTAAATAAAGAATTGAAATAAATTTCTAACATGGATTAAAATAAAGTATGAAATAAATAATTTTACAAAAATTATTTTTTCCCTTTTTTGTAAGTTGTGTAATTTTTAATTCATTTTCTTTGTTATTTGTTATTTTGTGCGTATATTACTTACAGCTCAGTTAGTTAAATTTTGTGACATTATGTTTCCAATGTTCTAACATTTGAAATTTTGCAAGATGGATTACCATTTGGACGCAGCCTTGAGACAGGTTCCTGGCAAAGTTATGTCGAACTATAACTTTGCCAGCTTCATAGCAATGTTGGATTCACTGGACGA
Organism: Olea europaea var. sylvestris; assembly: GCF_002742605.1. Taxonomy (NCBI): domain Eukaryota; kingdom Viridiplantae; phylum Streptophyta; class Magnoliopsida; order Lamiales; family Oleaceae; genus Olea; species Olea europaea. Next base: position 7,221,001 of record NC_036244.1, on the reverse strand, counting down.
GGAGCACGCAGAGATATTACGTCGATCCTGCCTATGCCCCTGTATTCACTGCGATCTGTACAGTTCTCTGGACATTTGATCGATTTATTACTGTGTCGGTTGCTTAAGCCAGTTGACGGAGATGCCCTCCACTTTGATCTTGGGGGTAAGGTTACTACATTTTCTATACTCAAGTTTGCCCTCATCACCGGATTGAGATGTACGGGCGAAGAGGCAGCGAGGACCAATATTTCGACAAACAAGAGGCTGCTGAATGATTATTTTAATGGGCACACGACAGTGACACTGACGTAGTTAGGAGATGCATTCAAGGGATGCAACCAGATGTCTGACAAGTTGAAGTTAGGGATGGTCTTTATACTGGAGAGCGTGCTGAGGTGTTATCAGAGGAAGACGTCGATTGACATTTTTCATTTACAAGTTGTTGATGACATCGATACGTTCAACAGCTATCCGTGGGGGGACAGATGTTTTGTCAATACTTTACACGTCTTCAAGAGAGGGCATTCGATGCCTAGGGGAGATAGGTCGGAGCGTAAGTACGATATATATGGTCTGCCGTTAGCTTAGCAGCTAAATGTTTAACATAATGAGTTATCCATTTTTTTATTAAATTATACATATAGTAATCATCATTATTGCAAATATGGGTCTATGAGACTGTTTCCATCCTAGCTGGTCGGTATGCGAGGAGAGAGGATACATGCATCCCTTGGATGTACCGCTGGCGAGCACAAGACAAGCCCTTTGCAAAACAGTTATCAGTTATCCTAGACGATCCTGAGGTACGTATTATATATTTGCGCTTTCTGTTTATGTCATTTTCGAAGCTGGATACGTGGTCAATAATTCGATGAAATGTCAATATGTCAGTTTGAAGTCTTCACTGAGCTGACACCATGGATCAAGGAAGAGGATCAGACTTATATCCGTGAGTTGTTGACAGATCGTGCTGCTCGAGAGAGGCCTGAGTCCATCGTCGATCGGGACACGGTATGTTAATTGAATATAATATGTTGATTATCGTTATAATTTTTTAATTAAGTTATTGATTTGTAATGTTTCTTTTTTTAGAAGCGTCGTCGACTATCACCTCCGCCAAGGGTATCACATTCCCCGAGGATGTCGAGGGTGTCCCCTCCCTACATGCGATCACCTCCACCGAGAGTGTCACCTCCTTGCATGAGATCACCGTCTCCTGCGTCCGGACACCTCCCACGTGGATCAGCTGCACGTACTCAGAGTGCTTCTATCGATGATATGTTCTGACTTATGATTGAGATCAGAGGCGACGTAGCTGGCTTACGAGGCGAATTAGCTGACTTACGACGTGATGTCGGCATAGTACAGGTCGATTTAGGAGACCTTTATGCTGAGGTCGTAACGATATCGGGTGACATAGTAGGCCTGCGTGGGATTGGCGAGTATCATGACGGAGGGGGTGGCGGAGGGACGGGCGGAGGGGGTGACGGAGGGACGGGCGGAGGGGCCGGTGGTTATCAAGGTCGAGAAGGTCAGACAGGGTATGTTGACTTGTTGTGGGCATCGGATGATGCATTAGCTTCATATCTCGGTGGCCCGATAGATATGGAGATGGAGGATCACGCCCCGATGGAGACGGAGGAAGAGGGGGTACCAGAGGTGGAAGTCAGGAGAGTGCCAGAGGAGGAAGGGGTATCTGAGGCGATGGTCGGGAGGGTGCCAGAGGCGGAGGTCGTCAGGGTGTCGGAGGAGGAGAAGGTACCCAAGGCGGAGGTCAAGAGGGTACCGGAGGAGGAAGGGGTACCCGAGGAGAAGGTCGTCAGGGTGTCGGAGGTGTAGGGGGTACCCGAGATGCCGGAGGAGAAAGAGGGAGGCAAGGAGGGTACCATATCAGATGTCAGACTTGTCGGACGTAGTTTTTGTGTCGGAGGGGACGAAAGAGGAGGTCCCGATGGTAGATGAGAGAGTGTCGAATATTGGGAGGGTGTCGTATACTGTTGACGTACCGGAGCTGGTGGTCGGCAAGAGGCCGAGGACACCATCATAGTACGTCGTTTCTCCATTTATCGTAGAGGCGAAAAGGAGGAGGTTCGTTGACGGCACGCACCCGAATTTATTCAGGGAGGTGGACCACGCCAAGTGGAAAGCGTTCGAGGCGGAATGGAGAGCACTTATGCCCGGGTAAGTATTGTATTATTCGTTAAGGATTAGGTTATTACGCAGATGTTGAAACATCTATATTTTTACTTAACAATTTCTTTTCTTACTTTTTAGAGTTAGTCGCAGGATTGCTCATAAGACGATCTCGGACGCTTACAAGTGGTTTCACGACATCACAACTTCGGGGGCTTGGCTCGCCGATGATGTAAGTGAAGTAGTAATATTGTTATTTATTATGTATACATAATTTTGATTTTTGAATTTATGAAATTAAATAACTCATTTTTTAATTAGTGCTTCTTAGTGCAGCACATTGACTTCGCCATGGATTTTCTATGAGATCGAGCTAAACGACATCCAAGATTGTTCAACATTCCTGACCGACTCATATTGAACACTGAGTTCATACGTGCCATTGATATTGAGTACCAGACGTTTCAAGCTATGGGTAGCGAGTACACGGTGCCTACATACATGATGGAGTGGGTCGTAGGGATGTGGTCGAGTGTCAGGAGAAAGCCATGGGAGGGTTGTACGCAACTGTACATTTCAGTGTGTCAATCATCACTACATTGTAATGGAGATTGTATTCGCCGACTCGACTATGTATGTGTATGACCCCGATCATTCATTCCTGACACAAGGTCAGCTCTAACAAAATCTGGAGTCGGTGTCTGTGATCGTCCCCATGCTGGCTAGACGAGCGAATATTACTGTGCAGGACAGACTGGCCACAGTCCGGGACACGACGATGGCGAGACAGCAAATATCGTAAGTGTTTATTATTTTATCTTTGTAATTTACAACTTACATTCTAGTTAGACGGTGATGTGCTAGTACAATATTTTGTAATTGTAGGGGTGATTGCGACATATTCGCTATCAAGTACATAGAATTTTTTAGTGTAGCACAGAAAGTTGATGCAATCAACCAGGCATGGATACAAAATTGGAGAAATAAATTAGCTTGTAATTTATTTGAATTTAATGGTGATCCTAGATATTGAGTCGTGTTTCTTTAAAATAATTGTACATATTGTAACATTTAAACATTGTATATTTTATTCATTCATTTGTAATTACGAAATAATTGTAAGCCCTGTTTCTTTAAAATAATTATACATATTGTAACATTTAAACATTGTATATTTTATTCATTCATTTGTAATTACGAAATAATTGTAAGCCGTGTTTCTTTAAAATAATTGTACATGTTGTAACGTTTAAATGTTGTATATTATTACAAAAAATAATTGTAAAATATATATTATTTTTTTAATATTTAATTTTTATTTTTTAGTTTATGTGTTTATTTAAATGTTTTATGACGTATTTATAATGTTTAATATATTGTGGAAGACGCACTGAGTTTTAAAAAAAAAATTCAAACATTACGAAACTAATTAATGAAATATTAAAATAAACAAATTAAATCTAATAATTAACATAAATAATTAACATTAAGAATATGCATAAATAATTAATATCAATGGTATAAATAATGTTACATAAATTTCAATTATACATCTGTTACGTTGTCATGCCGAGGGATTTGACTTGTACAAAGTCTTCTAATATGTCCTGTTGCACCGCACCTGTCACACTTATGAGGTCGGAGAAATTCTCCGATCGATGATATTCTAGGCGTACGTGTACGTCCAGGAGTACGTGGACCGACTGCTGGTAGCAACAAGTTATTCAATGAGAGAATGTGATCGGAAACTTTCCACTCGGTTTCATTCGGTACAGGAAATATGGTTTCGGCATATGCTGCTCTCAAAGAACCGGTCAAATAATAAGCACTTCATAAGGTGTGTGGTGGAATTCCTCTATACATAGCCACCGCCACTGCATGTGTACATGAAAAACTCTCCAATTGAAACTGTCTACACGTGCACGTGTTATCATTCAAGTTAACGATGTATCCGAAAATATGTGCACATCTTGCGGAGAAGCGAAACTGATCTAGTGGTTCTACATATACCTTCCTTGCCACCTCTAGAGTCTTGAAGAGTTTATTTTCCTGAACTGGGGTTAGCACACTTGTGCAACTCTATGATTCCTCACGACGATCATGAAACTACTGTTGCAGCTTGTCACGAATGTTCTCAAGCATTACGAGAATTGGTAACTCTCGATCCTTCTTAAATAAGGCATTGAGCGATTTCGCATTGTTCGACGTCATCATGTTGTATCGACGTCCTGGAAAATGTGATCGTGCTCAATATTTGATCCCCATCTCTGTCAGACACTCCCATGCATCATAGGATTTACTTTCTATTTCAACCATAAACTTTTCAAACTCTTGAAAATTGTAAGCCTCTGCAGCTCTCCTAAACAACGTAACAATGCCCTTGCCTCGATACTTGATCTTCAGATTTCCTTTTGTATGGTACATACAATAATCATGATGTGTATCGAGGAAGATTTCAATGATACCGTTAATTATTGACTGCTCTCGGTCGGTTACAAATGCAGGTTCTCGACATCCCCAATTACTTCCCTTAACTTCGTGAAAAACCAACGCATTGCCAAATCATTTTTTCCGTCAACTGTGCCTAGTACAAGAGGGTAAATTTGGATGTTAGCATCTTGACATGTTGCAATAATCAACTTGCCCCCGTATCTCGCCTTGAGGGTTGTACCGTCGACTAGGATTAAGGGTCGCATTGTGTTTTAAAATCCTCGAACGCATTGTCCAAGAGCCATAAAGAAATATTTGAAACGATTCTCGTCATTCTTCTCAATAAAAAATGTCAATCCAGTATTAATTCTTCCAATGTTGTAGCAAAATCTGACCAATTAAATGAACATTAATCATAATTTAAATAATTAAATAAATAATATTAAAAATTTGAAAAATTAACAATTGAATTAAATAATTAATTACACATTAGATAAAGAATCGATAAATAATTAAATAAACAATTGAAATTAATGATTGAATTAGTTAGATAACTATTAAATAAACATCTAAACAAAGAAATACCTGACAAATTTAGCATAACTCTCCTCGTTCGAACCCATCAAGTCCTCCAACGCGTATTTTTTGGCCTTCCAAGCCTTCTGATAGCTCATGACCACCCTGTACTCTTGACGAACGTCATTAATAATGTCCGAAGGTCTGTAAATTGTTCGTGGATCCTGAAACTTGTGATTATTTCTCGACCAATGAACTATGATCGGGCTTGCCTGTGATCATTTTGACGAATACCCATTTAGCAAGTATGTTCCCATGCATACTTTCGAACCATAAAGAACTCATTCGTATCCATTTTCATTGCTCGCAAACGCCAAAGGCAACTGTCGTCAACGCAGACAATTGTGTAAGTCGACTTGTTTGATTTCTTCACTTTAAACTCAAAATTGTGTTTCAAAGCAATCCGGTGAACAATTTCCTGCAAATCTTTCTTTGTGTCAAACAGTTGCTCGACATACAAATCTTCATCATCGGGGACTATACGCGAACAATTAGAGGACCGTGCACTCGGTCCAGCCTGTGAGCTCCCATTCGACTGATGTCTTAAACGGGATAAAGCAATCAAATTCTCATTTGTAAAGTAATTATCGCTTTCGTTGTCTTGAACTACCGAGCAAATTTTGTGTGTAACAGTGAGATCATGATGAGAAGCAATTATCTCTAGAATAGCTACAATATCATTACGCACTATTTCCAATGTGTCCCAAAACTCATTCACATTACGATCCCCTCCATCGAAATTTTCGTGTTCACTCTTGGGGATATTCTTCTTCATCAAAGTTACGCAAATAGGAATCGCACGTTTCTGGTTCATTTCAATTAAAACCTTCATTTCAGCTTTAAAAGTAACCATTATAGGTGGAATTGAAATGGATGTATGCTTGCCCATTAGAAATCCCAATTCCATGGTGTACTCAAAGGGATCGACTCTCAGCAAGTTCTGTATCTCATTGTACATTTCTGCATATGATGTACTTGATGTTATTACAATTGCAGTACAACCATGTATTTCACTCGTCCTTTTTCACACCCATCGATCATTGTCATTATTTTCAAATTCACCAAAGTAACAAATCGGAACAGCAGCTGATCCCATATCTGCATTAGGAAACACCATTTATTAAAAAAATTGTAATTATGAGAATAAAAGGATGAAAAAAATATGACACAAGAAAACAAATAAAAATAAATAATAATAAAAAAATGTGTCCGGGCCGACTGTGGCATCCTTAACATCCGGCCCGGGCGCTCGGCTCGGATGTTAAACATCCGGCCCGATCTTTTGGCCGGCTGTCTTCTACATTTTGCATCTGAATAGATGAATTTTTCCTCATTTTTGCTAAAAAAAAAAAATTATACATCCGTTTAAGACTATAATATTTCATTTTTCTAAAATCATATGTTGAAATAAGATTTAAATATTCAAACAATGTACTAATTTAATTGAAAGGAAATTAAACATACGTATTTATACTTACCAATTTCAACTGCTGACTGTGAATAATATTTTTTTGAGCCTTTGATAATTTTTTGAAATTTCAATGTTCAAGCAAATGGAAGAGAAAATTTCTTTTTAACTGTGTTGGAGAATCTGATAAAGAAAGTGATTTCGTTTTGAAATTTAAGTGGGATTGTTTGGATTTATTAATTATTTTAAAGAGAGTATTATTGTCTTTTGAGCAAATGATATATTTTTGTAATTACAACACATAATAAGGACAAAAATGACATTTACTCTTCAAAAGGCTCTTTTGGTGAATGGCAAACAAAAATTTGGTCAATGTGAAAAATTGGTCTTTTGACTAGGTGCTTCTTAAAAGTACCCCTTGTAAAGAGGCCATCTCACCCAATTTTCCCTTAGTTTTACTCATCATATATAATAAGGGGAATTTTCATAAATGTTGCAAAATTTGTAAGTACATCAAAAGTTGTCACCATTAACAATGGTATTCGAGAATGTTACTTTCTTGGTGTGAATTATCCAAATCACCTGCGGAGATACTTTTTTGGTGCATTTAATACTCATTAATGTATTATTTTAAAATTCATTAATGTCATGATTTGATTATTAGACTAGTGTAAGAAAAACCATTGAATATATCCATAATTCAGTGGGTAATAGAATGATTATCTCAAAAAATAAACATATAAATGTAAGCACAGATTTTTATACTCCTAATCATACCTCAACTTTCTTAACATCTTCTCCATTACAATATCAAGAAGAAAGTATTGTTGGATTAATCTATCATTTTGAGAGGCTAGCATTTACAAATTATTTCATATTTTTATCTTATAACTTACTATTTTATAATTGTTAAATACAATATGTTTACCTAATTATTATTCATTCATTTAGCTTGGTTTTACAAATCCTTTTGAATATAGATAGCAATGTCATTCATAATATGTTGTGAAAGATTCTATAGTTAATAAAGCATATGTTAAGTTATTCATCAAGGTTATATCATTTAGTAATTGAGCATTGATGAACACAGTTAATGCTATGAAGAATGTATTCCAATCGCACCACTAAAATGTTGATCCTTTTGTGTTAGCCGTAACTATTGACAGTTGAACCGTTGAACAAAACTATTGAGATTGACAGTTAAAAGGTTGAATTCGACACTTAGTAATTGTCGAGAAAGACATTTAAACTATTGTTTTCACCCGTTTGAATTGATTGATATAATTTACTCTAGTTACCACTTGCAAGTTAATAAACTCTTATATGTTAATTATGCTGAATATTCATAATTGATATCTCCAATTGTTAGGTATTAATACTAATATGAGATTTATCTCATCTCACGACGGACATCTCGTGTATGTAGATGACGAGTGGAAGTAGAAAAAGAGCAAAACCATTTCAATCTTAGTTATAAGCAATATGACCTTATCAAAACTTGTGTTACAATTGATGAAAAAGCTTCGTATTCATGATCCATGTATTGATACCGAATTGAAGTTTAAAGTCACAAACATGACTATACCTCTGGCCAAAATAAATGATAATAAAGACTTGAGTTACTACATATGAGTTTACAGGGAACCTACTCTTTATGCTAGTCTTCGCAAAACTGAGCTCCCAATTGTCCACACAGTGACGGATACAAGTTTTCAACATTCTTCGTTTGTCCCGAAGAAAGGTTATGGAATCTTACGATGTCATCAGGCCGAACCAATCCAGAATGTCCAAAATGATAATGTATCCCAAACAATCATTTGTGATTTTCATCAGGTCACCCCTGTACATGGGAACTTAAATAATCCATTACATGATGTAGAGGATGAAAATATTATTGAGGGTGACGAGCAAATGTCCATGACTTCAGATAGATATCAATAGGTTAGAAATGTGGATATTTCGACATTGTCCAAAGTCAATTATTCTTGAACAAGAATGAGTTTACACGAAAATTCACGTACTAGTATTGCAAGACAAGTTCCAGTTTCAAGTTAGAAGATCAAGCTTGAAAATGATAACAATTATAAATAGATGTTACATGCTTCGGCATTGAGAAAGTCTACAGTCTTCAAGATTTGTAAATTCAACAATGTGCACAAATATTCTATAGATTTTTTACGTAGAGTAAATCGACATGCAACAAGTTCTGTAGCCATCGAACACATATTGGGAAGATTGGATAATCTAAACCGATCGTATGCTCAATCTGTTATTTTACGTGATATGGAGCGTGAGTTATGTTCCAAAATCAATTATATCGAAGCACGTAATATAATGAAGCTACTTTAAAGTTCCAAAGTGATACAACGGAGGAGAATTTCTGAAATTAGCTTTTCATACCATCACGTTCATGGGGAGATTAACCCTACTATAGTATTTCACATTGAAGTCGATTCCTGCAATAGGCTCCGTTGCTGATTCCTAGCTTTTGATGCAAATATACCTTGTTATCTACAATTTGAGGCCATTAATTTGCTTAGATGGTAGTCAATTGAAAGGACCATATGAAGTACTCTTCTATTGGCAATTGCACAGGATGCTAACAAACAGATTTATTCCTTAGCATGGGGTGTCGTGAATGTCAAAACAAATAAATAGTGGATGCGGTTTTTGTAAAAGTTGAAATATTTTATAAGTGATTCTGATGAACTCGTATTTGTGTCTGACAATAAAAAGAGTATTGAAAAAGCCATTGCCCACTTATTTTTTTTATCCAATCCTATTGTTGCATGTGGCATGTGGAGAAAAATTTAATACAATGATACAAAATGCAAATGCAATCTTTCTATTTATATGAACTACTAAAGCTTATCGTATCGAAGAGTTCAAATGACTAATGAGATAGATTCATATCATAAGTCCTAGATCTTCTGGATATTTGAAGAGAGCAGGTTTTCCCTATTGGTCAAGAGCACTGTGCATTGGAACCTAGTACAACACTATGTTAAACAACAATGCAGACTCATTAAACTCATTGTTGAGACATGCTCATTGCTTATCAATCATATGTTTGATCAAACACATTCAGAACACTGTGTAAAAGTGACTTTATGAACATTGTACAAATGCAACCATGTGTACTATTGTACTAACATCAAGGATGAAAAAAAAAGTTATGCAGAACCTTCGAAATTGGTACTAAGCTTAGAGCGCATGACTTGACAGACAATTCGACACAAGTTAATATATCCTCTGACGCTGATATGGTAGACTTTTTTTGAAAGAACGTACACTTGTCGTGAGTTTTTATTGAATCGTAAGTCATGTGTCCATGCTACTCATGCTGTTTTCTTGAGAGGTAAGTCATTGTATGACCTATGCTCCTCGTATTACACAACTGCCTACTGGATGGGTGCCTATAGCAAGCGATATATCCAATTCCAAAGGAAATAGCCTAGGTTATTGCTAAGGAGGTCAGCTCGATTCATATTTTATCACCCAACATACATTTTTCCCCAGTAGACTAATAACAAGACATAAGAGATCTAGATCGACCGATGTGATCATAACCGAGCTATGTGTTTGGGCCCCGTCCAACATCAATCACGTGAAATTTTAATGATGGAATCAAGCTTTAATTTCTACTTTGTCATGAAAATGATGACTTTGTTTTTTACGTTGTGTTATTATTTTTTTGTATGTTACAGCTGTAGCTTCAGATCGGTTACAAACCCAACTTAACAATTGTGCAAAACATAACATTTTATTTACTCATAGTTGTTAAACTGTCTGCCCAAAAATTTTTTGCTAGAATTCTCGACAGTTGGAAAGTTTTATAAGATAAAATAATCTGGCATAATGGTTACTAAATTAGATAATACAAATAGTTACACAGTAAAACGTATATACGGTACCATGAGAGAGTTCATATAGAGATAATACGACCAAAAACTGATTACTTGCCATTTCAAGCGTCATCAACTTGTGATACTTCACTTTCACTAGCTTCTTCCTCCTCATCCGAACTTATGACAATGACATTGGGAGGTAGAACATCAGGAATTAGCTTCTCATTTTTGGATTCAACTTTGTACGATACCATGTATTCAAAAAAATCATCGACTTCAAAGTTCATTGGCTGAGATGATTCGCTTGAATGTTGTCCAAGTCCGAAAATGGAATTTACGAAATAGATCTCTTACCACTTGGTAAGACAACATCATCATCATCTGAGTAGATGATGATGGAGATTTTCGATGATGAATTGGGTATTGGGGGATCTGCATTCAAGTCAAATGACAAGTTGCTTCGATTTGGTGAACTCATGTATACAAAAATTATTTTGATTTCCACGACATAAACAAAAGTAGTGCACTTTCAACTTCAATGAACTTGGAAAAATTATGAATGTGGGTCTATTTATGATCAAAGTGTGTGATTGAATCAACTTTGCATCATTAGTGTTCAAAAACCATGAAATATATTAAGTTAATGCTTGAATGACGTTGATGTGATGTCTTTGAATAGTAGAACATTGTATCCCTTGTTACTAGCAACTAGGGCTGGGTAAATCTCCCGAATCGAACCAAACCCAAACCGAACCGATCAGAACCCGACGGTTCTTGTCAAATTAAATACCCGAACGGGTATCTGAATTGAGAATCGACGAGTACGGTTCGGTTCTCGGTTCTAGACCAAGAACCGAATAAGAACCGAATCTTTTTAATTTTTTTTTTATATTGAGTAAATTAAATTATTTTAATTTTAATTTTTTCTAAACAAATTAGCAAATTAATGATTTCTAAATCCAAATTTTTGGCCCAATAATTTGTTTCATTTCTAATTTTTTAATTTTTGGCCCAATTACCCATTTTATTGTTTCATTTCTTAGCCAAACAAGATCAAATCCACTAAATAACCCTAAACACCTACAATAAAGTGCATAACATTGTCTCGACTTTCGCAGCCTCGCTAATATTCCAAAACCTATACAGTCGTCGGCCGACACTCTGACCTCCGATCAAAGCAGTGACTTTCGCCGACTGAAGCTTTGATCGGATCATTTGAACAAGGTAGTTTACTAATCTCTGACATTCCAAAACCATTGAATGTATCATTAGTCGTATTTATCTAACGTTGTTATAAATGTTAAAAAATTTAATTATAGTACAGAACCGAACGAAATCGAACCGAATGGAACCGAACCCGAACGGTTCCATAATTATATTTGGACCCGACGGTTCCATTTACTAGATACCCCAAAAGTTTGGTTCGATTCGGTTCTAAAAAGAACCGAACCAAACCAAACCGACCCACGCCCACCCCTACTAGCAACTTCATCTTGAAATTGTGAATTTCAAATATGCTGTGTGATTGTGCAATTAGATATGCATAAATACATTTTTACAATTAATGAGGCTACATACTTTTTGATATTTTGTACTATTTTGCAACAATATAGCTTAATCAATATTTAGCCATGTAAGGCCTTGAGGTTGAAAATATTCTCGGGCGGTACAATATGAAATATATTCTTTGTATTATATAGTTGGTTTATTCAACTTCTAATTTGCTAATGTGTGCACAAAAGTATATAATAAATAGTTGTTGATTACCTTTTCTGTGTACGAGTGTATGTTAAGTTTAAGATTTCCCTTTCAATTAGGAAGATTTAAACATACTAGATCTTACCTCATTATACTCGTTCATGGTTAAAACTAAAAATTGAAAAAACTCAGGAGCAACAACAAATCCTAGAAAGTTTATAAAACAATAAGAGCCTGTTTGGGAGCGATTTTTTCACCCAAAAAAATGATTTTTTGACCGTTATTTCACTATTTCAGCCGTCATATTTGACTTCTTCTCTCACAGATGAATCCTACTTTTCTCCTAACGGTCAAAAAATCACTTCTCAAAATCACTCCCAAAAACACGCTCTAAACCTTTGCTGATATCCATTCAACGCCCAGAAAATAGTACGAATTGAAACAGTGAAATTTTATATGATTTTTTTAAACGACAAGAACGTGCTTCAATTGAACTATTTTGTATTGTTCTTAAGACAAAACATTAGCACTAACATTGACCAATTTATGTCAATAAAGCTCTTCAAAATCTAACATATAAGCTGCAATACTCACCAATTACATAAAAAAAAAAAAAGGTGCCTATACATACACTATTTATCACTCCATATACCAAAACTTAGAAGAGCAATAAAAGTATTATATACTAGATGGGCAAAATAAATACGCAGTAAAAGTATTATATACTAGTTGGGCAAAATAAATACAAGTCATTGTATTTCAAAGTACATAGACACAAACAAATTTATTATTTCTTGACTCCCTTTTTACTCTCCCTGGTGAAAGACATCCTCATCGTTGCTGCAGACACTTGAATGCGTCAAGCGCCACTTCTTCATCACAACGACATCATCAATACATGGTATGACTACCACCAATGGCACATCTATGTCGGCCCTTCCTATGGCCGAAGGCTCACCTGTTGCCTTCAAAGAATCCCCTAATGGTGTGAAAGTGCATGCCTATATGAAAATATGATATGGTTTACATTAGTTAAACAATAGATTGAAGAAATAATATATTCATCCTATTTAATTTATCTTTGCTTGGGTACATACCATTCATTTCCATCAAGCCAATACTAGAAGGAACTTGAAAGTTTTCTAGGATTGTACCATCCAATTCCATGTCTCTTCCATCTATATAAACATAACAACTGCAATGTCAAAATACAATTAATGAATGCATTGTCCACTTTAGGTGTAAGTGAAATGGACTTGAATTTATGACAATATAACTTGTTAAGAACTAAGAAAAAAATACTTCTATCTAGATTTTCATCTACCACATGGTTGCACGCATCTTGCTCGGCTTCTTTGTTGCTCAAAGCAGTATTAAACACATTTTTTATTAACAATTCTTTCTAACTCGCAAGTTCAATAGTTACATGCTGGCGAATCTCATCCTTAAGTATTTGTGCATAAACTTCGATAAGCGTTCCATTGCCACTCAAATCAGTTACCATCTCATTGAACTTACATTCGACTCTGTCATACTTCAAATCAATATATTTCTTGATCTCACTGCATTGTTCCTTAAGCATTTTCTCAAACATTACTTGCTGATCCATCAACATAGTCAGTACATTCGCTCTTTTTAGGAGAGCCTCTAAAGTTGAAGGTTCTTATCTAGAAAAAGATGGGATATGAACATAGGATGAATCCATAGCCACGCAAGGTATAGAATATGCACCTTATCGAAGACTACATCAGCATGTACAAACATACCCTCAAGTTCATCGCGCATATCACCTCCACCAGTCTTTTCACCACTTTCGTTTTCATTAATACTACCACTGCACTCTTTGTCCCTACTGTCATCCTTGGACTCGCCAAACTAGTTATCACCACTAGTCCCTTCGTCATCAGAGTCTCTTACCTCCAGCTGATTTTCTTCATCGCTTTCGCCCTTAGATGATCCATTGATTCTTTTGCTATTCTCCTGCTGTGTGTGAATTTGTTCATGGACCATATTTAGAGCAAGGCCGTCCAACTGAGGAAGTGGAGCATCATCTAAAGGAACGAGTGTGGACATGTGGGGAGAGTTTTCTCCTTATCAGTTGTTGAAGAGTCGCATACACATCAAGCTGCAATTATTAAATAGTTAGAATTCTTTCGAATAGTTCATTTATATTCGAAATTGAAGATATTAATTGCTTAAGCCTACAAAAAACCACTGTGTTTTTTAAGAATGCTTCATATGTACGTTACTGCTATTGTTTTTAGCAGTCCAGCTAAGAATCCTTAGGAAATACTGACCAATTCTCTCACTAAACCTTTCACCTATCTCAGTGACCACTTCAAAAGCCCATATCTATTGAACACGGAAAAAAATAATTTGTTAGTGTTGTTTTCACGTAATAGAACATATTTCATTAGTATTCAAATAACATCATCTTAAACAAAAAATAATCATACCTAAAGAGCAATGCAAAATTCGTAAATTGTGTAGGTCATCTCTTTGTCATTCTTCGCTTAGCATAACTAATGGTGGAAGCCTATTTTACCCCAGTTAATCGAAGAAAATGCCAGGTTGTAAACGATTGACAATGTGCTAAGATCTATAACCGACATTGTCATTCAGGGCAATGTAAACTTCCTCAACTATCAAAACAAGTCCAAGCTTGTATCGATTAGCTTGTGTCATTGACGAATTTAGAAAAGCCTTTAAAAGTGATTATTCAATCTAAAATATTTATCGTTCAGTCTGGTTCTCTCTATGGCTTTATCGAAGGCGTTGCCTCTTAACGTAGGACCGCATTTTAGCCCCATGACCAAGGCATATTATTACATTCCAAATTGTGTGAGGTAACTTGTACCATAATTTATGCCTCTTTTTGATTCTTATCATTTCAAACACAAGCTACTAGACTAACTGTGGCGAGAATTCAACATTTGGTAAATGGGTAAGGAACCAAGACTTGAGTTCTCGAAATTAGTGCTCTGATCAATGTCAAACTTGTCAAGTACAAATTTTATATACATGAGATAGCTACATTGAGATATGTGCACATGGAACCGATCGTTTTCAAACAAAAGAAATTCAAAGTTCATCTGCAAAAATCAATAACATGAAGAAAAAATATAAGCAGATATGCCATACAGTTTAATAATAGAATACAATCATAATGAAATATCTTGATCATATTCATAAAGTATATGTTTAAACAAAAAGAAATCAAAATAGTATCATAAGTTACATGACTTGAAAATTTACTCAAACGCAAAAATGACTCTTTCACCCAAATCAATGAACTAGCACATAACGTGAAGAAAATAGCATAGGTCAGATGATGAAATGTTGCACATTTTAATTCATAATAGACGTACAAGATAAGATGAATCAAATTTGGCATATGATAAAACTTTTGAAAACAGTTTCTAAACTATAGAGAATTCCAGCGATTAACTGTCAAGAATGACAATTAATCTTGACAGTTTGTTCCACAACTGTCGAGAATGACATTTACATTTGACATTCAAATTTATATTCCAAAACATGAATGCAATACCAATGACACATAAATGTAAGAAATCATACATAGCAACTTAACACCAACACATAATAATCCGACAATTTATTAAGAGATATATTATGAATTGAAATTTTACTATCAAACTCCTTCGAAAGCAATGAAATATATAATAAGGTAAAAAGTGTAACATTTCGAATATATAAAGTGAAAAATAAAATGATGATCAAACGCTATACTAACAAAGAACATGTTCTAGCAAAAGGGGGGAATTCACACATACATATAATATCTCATCTCTTATTTTCCACCGATTTTCAATGAGAAATTCCAACAAATCAACAATTAAAGTTACATGAAAAAAATTAGCAACCTGAATGTGTGAATTCCAACAATGTTCCATTTACATATTCAACATCAGCGTCTGAATCTTTGAGTAATCAAAAGCTACAAACTTTGGCATGCAATGTAATATAAATTCAAGAATAATGAAAGACTAAGTACTAACCTTAAGTTCGAATCTTCGAACTAATGGTGACCACAAGTCGGACCTACAACAAAAGTCAAGTATTTACATTAAACCCTTCACACTCACGAAATCGATAAATAAACAAAAAGTAAATTTCACCTACGGAGCAGAAAATGGAGCAATGAACTGAAATATACTTTTCATTGACCGATGGGCTTAATCGAAACCAAAAAAGGGCCTTTACAATTTGGGACTTCAGCATGGCTGCCTAAGTGAAACGTCTCAAGTTTTTAGAGGCCGAAAATTGCAAACAATCTTTGGCGACCAGTATGCTTCAAAGAGTTCGAATGAGAGACAGGAACGTGTGTTTAAGGTTAGATTTGGGGGGTTTGAATGAGCGAGAGACGTATTGAGTGATGAGTGATGAGTGATGTTTTTATTTTTATTTTTATTTTTTTGTTTTTCACTTTTTTCAAAATTTTTAAGTGTTTGTGGTGCATTATGTGATATTTTTTCACTTTTTTATTTAAGAATATGCAAGTGATTTAAATTATCTGCAAGAATTTAAAAAAAAAAGTGTTATTCCTGCAAAGATTAGTAAAATGTAACATTTTTTTGCAAGTGATAATTGAAAAAATCACATGTGGTGCAATTTCCTATATATAATAATTTTGACTCTTTATAAGTTCTAAAAATTTGAGTAATGCCATTAAGCGAGGGCATCCTATAATCTATTGAGGTTTCGAACTTTTCAGCCTTCTTTACGCGCTACCTCAATAAACATATCCACTATTCAATAAAAATTAAAATTTAGATTTTAATTTAATTTAAAGTCAATAATTAATTTTAACTGTATATTTCATGAAATTCATAACTTTTTAACCATACATTTCTTTAACTTTTATCAAAATTTACTAAAAAAATAACTTTAATCCCCACCAAATAGGAACATAGTTGAGGGACCGGAAAAAATACCATGTTGTATCCATATTCAATATGCACTTGTAAACACTTGTGAAACAAATAAGAAGAAGAAAGAAGGCATTAAATAGATTCTCATGAACCAACTTTATTTATATTCCAAAGAATAATGCTATTCATCAGCAATTCTTATTACGTGCTCTTCTTATCCACAAGAAACGTAGATGAATTGTATTAATCTTTTTCAATTACACTCTAGTTTAAAAGTTGTAAAAATTTGAGGAGAATTGCATTATATTGTTATAATATATTTTCTAAATTGGAAACACAGTCAAATTCTAGCCAAAATATTTAGGCCTCTACTAAACCCAATGGAGAGGTTTGGATTTTCCGATCTTATTTTATTGATTGTAAATCAAAATACATCTGAAAGGGACTGAAACTTAGCTCCAAAATTACAACTAGAGGATCGATGTGTCTTAGCTTCCAATGGACTCATAAGTAATATCTACTTATCCATTACTCTTTTCTGTTTATTTATAAATTCTTCCAAAATTAGTAATGGAGTTTTCCCACTTTCATATTGGAAAAAGATAATATTGTTGGATGTGTATTTATTTGACTTTAGTATATTGTGCATATTTATTCATTTTGTAGTAGATTTTGTAAAACATTCAAAAAAATAAATAGTATCAAACTTAATCTTTGTTCTTATAACAATATAAAGTTGAATTACCTAATATTTCTACTTTCTGGTAAAAGAAAACATAGTTTGCGACATTCTGTATGATTTGTGATCCTTTTGTTTGTTTAGCATCTAAAAAGTGAGTAACACTGTTTAGGACCATTGGTGTTAAAACATTGGTTTAGGTGACACTAATGTAATATTAAATGAAATGTACAATTAAATGAGTAATTAATTATACATTTCATTAAGCCTATCTCTTAACACCACCTAAATTGATATTGTAGCATTAGTAATGCATGTTTTTTTGCATTGAATATTTTAGGCAGGTCATTAGTATCGACAAATTTGGACTGATGCTAAGAAGCATCACTCGTAAAAAAATAAAAAATATAAAAATATAAAAATATAAAATAATATGTAGAATTGATATTCTAGACGGTCATTAGTCTCGACAAATTTAAAATCTAGACTTGTCTAGAACGAAAAATTGTAGACTATAACCCTAGCCAAAAGTTATTAGGTGTTGCGACAAGCTCTATTTTTTCTTGTCTTTGTTTTTAGGACACAAGTAATGATTTGCCCAAATAAAAGCATTTTTTAGAGACTATTTAACATAAGGTCATTTCTATTTCAAACAGTCAACATTTAAAATTATGTTCGAAGAGACTATTCGAATTAACATTTTAAGAGCATCTTCAAGAGATTCGATATAAAACCATCTTATGCATATTAGAGAACATCTTTGAATTTAAAGATTAATTTTTTTATGCACTTCAACAATACTCTCTATTTTAAGTCTTTATTTTATTTTTCCAATGTACATTTATTGATTTCTCCTCATCTCTTATTTAAAATATTTTTTTATATATGTTAATGGCCTATCAATTCTAATAGGATTTGTACAATATTGAAATTTGCAACTTATTAAATGCAATAATTGTTAATTAAGAATAAAGAGTGAGTTTGGCCCTCTAAATTAAATACATTCAAAATATTTCAATTTTCAATGAAGGAAAATAATATAATAATTTAGATGTAAGCTAGTGAATAAAATATAGGAAAAATGATAAAAAAAATAAAAAATTGGAAATATAAAATTGAGTGTTAAAGATAAAGAATATGTTGGAATACTTAAAATTTTGTACTCTAGATTTATAGGTAATCTCTAAATCACTAAATATACTCTTTAAAAGTCTCGAGTCTCCTGAAAATACTCTAATTATTTAATATTTTTTTAAATATAAGCACTAGCTATTTTTCTTTTTGATCTCCCGGTGAAAAAATCATGCAAGGAATGCTATATTAGATTTGCTTTCCAAAACAAACTAGATGTTTTGGAAATTGAAAGAGACACATTAGAGAGAAATAATGGTAAGAAATGTTTACAAGAGTTAATGGAAGAATTTAAAGATTGTAATTCCGCTCTTATAATTGGTCTTATTTGCTAAGAAAATCAACGTAGTTCAAGTGCAATAGGCGATTAATGATTATAGTATTAAGTTTTGAAAAACTATTTAGTGTACAATGTAGATTGAAGTTGTGGTGGTTGAATTTTTTGACATGAACTTTTGATAGTGGCATTGCCAGAATTTTGATTTACATTGCATTTTTGTGCTAAGTTAAAACAATCATCCACCCAAATTTCGAAATAAAAGATAACAGAGGTATTATAATTGTATATATACATTCCCAATCTCTTATTTTTTTGGATAAAAATGTAGGATTTCAAGATTTAGAGTAAATTCCAGAATAGACATGAATGATATAATCTAGGTTGTATTTTGAATAATGCTATTTTAGCACCATTGGTGCTAGAGAGCATATTTAGGTCGTCACACTTGTAAAATGTTTTTTCTTTCATATAAACATAGTAATTGGTTGAACTTTATTATCTGTTAAAAAACCATCATATTATATAACTTATAATTCCAAATTAAAAAAAATAATATATATAAACATAGTAATTGGTATTTTGATATGCATGATTTTCTTTGTTTTAATAATCAATGAACTAGTACTATTAAGGCGAAATATATATATACTATTAGGACTGTAAATGGATCGGATATGCCCAAATCCGATCTGATTCGAAAATTCAACGGATATTTGATTGTTAAATTCATATCTGATTTGCTATGTTATCGGATATCCGATCCGATAATCTTATCCGAATTTGAAAAAAATATATATATATATTTTTTCCACCATTTTTTTGGATAATATGATTTTTTTCCCAAAATTTTTTTAACAATCTTGATGGGTTCACATATTATATTATAAGGCCTAAATCAATTTTTTATTCAAGTGATGCTTCTTTAGTTCTTTTTTAAAGGAGACTTCTCTTGGAATATTTTAGTAATCTTCCAATGTGGAATACCAACTTTTTAAATAATACTCCTCTTCCAATATTTTAGTGATCTTTCAATGTGGGATATTAGTTAATTGTCAATTCTAAGTGTTACTAGTTTATTCTATTATTTTCATTAAAAACCATAGCCTCAACAAGATTATAATCACAAATAATATCAATTTAAATAATGTAAATTATTTTTGGACATATTAATTATTAGTTTTTGATGTTATAAAACAAATTACTATAGTTATTTTTTTCTTATTTTAATTAATAAAAAAATTATACCTCTTCGAATATTTCAATTAACAATATTATACTATTATCTAATATTATTTATTATTTGAAAATTATGTGTAAAGCATAATATAAGTTTCATAATAGAAAAAATTATGTTTATAGATTTATTCATCCAATTCTATTTTAATGAAACCTATTGATTGTTGATTATAGATTTATTCATCTAATTCTCCATTAAGAAACACAGTCTTTATGTCTATTTGATATAACTCTAAATCTAAACGTGACACTATAGGAAAGAGTAGGCAAATAGTAAAGCACTTCATAATCTATACCTTCTTGCTAAGTATAACCTTTTTTTCCACTAAGCAAGCCTTATTCCTCTTTCTAGACCCATTTGCCCTTCACTTTATCTTGAGAACCCATTTGTTTCCGATAGCTTTCCTACCAGACAGAAGGTCAACCAAGTCCTAGACTCGATTGGATTTCATAGAGTCTATCTCATCTTTAATTGAAATTGTCCACTTATCCTTCAGCAGGGCATCATAAAACTCTATGTGCGGATTTACACTCTTCATCACTTTCTGGAAATAATAGAAAAAACTTTTCCCTTAATCTAAAAATGATGTTTATGCATACTTTTTCTAGTACTCATAAGAAGTAAAAACTCCTATGAAACCCTGTCACTTGGAGATAAAGTGCTCTTACTTGGATTTATTGGTGGAAGTGTGTGCTATTGCAACTCAGATGGTTTATTAAGCACAACTCTATCATCTAGTTCGAAAAAAAAAAGTTATTCATTTTTAGTTTTACCTTTACTAGGAAAATTATTTTCGAGAAATGTCACATCACGTCTATCTCAGTTATAGTTTCATCTCGATTTTCACTTATAAATACATTTCCTTTGGATTAATCCACGCATCTGATAGAGATACATTTTCTTGTCTCTTAGACCCAACTTCTCAAACTTGCCCAAGGTTCAAAGTTTATATTGTTTGTAGGCGACGAGTTGTTTTACTCATGGGTTTTATACTATTTTACTTGATTATTTACTAGATATTATGAATGTTGAATGCTTTCAATGGGTTTATTATTGTTATTTTTATAAGTTTGGTGAAGTGGTGCAAATTATTGCAAAAGGGGAAAAAAGGGGCTAATGGCATAAATTGAGGAAAAAAGAAGAACAAAAGGGCAAAAGATCAATTTCCTACAAAAAAAGGAGAGAAAAAGAGAACATAGACCGAGACATGATGTCCTTGGACCACCATCTTGGCGCTTAGGTGCCACCAGAAAAAAAAAGAGAAATAGAAGTGTGCCAACTCGACGCCAATATAAAGAGTAGAATGACAGAGTTGTGGTGCCATGATGCCACTTTGAATGTTGACGCGAAGCCTTCCCACGGTGTCGGGGCATCGCCTGACATCTCTAGGGCAAGGAGTGAATTGTCCAAATAGTCACTAAACTTTAGAGAAGGTTTCCATGAGATTATTGAACTTTAAAAATCACATCATTCATCACTAAACTTTGATTTTGTAATCTCATTAGTCACCGAGCTCAAATTCCGTTAAAACATTAATAGAGTGTTGACATGGCTGGCTGACGTGATGCAAAACTCCCTCATAAAAAAAAGGCTGAATTAAAACATAACAAATTCGCGCCAGTAGACGATAACTCCATCTCTCTCCTCAAAATCAACCATCGTGACCCCACTAGCAGTCATAGTAAACCACATCACCAACATCCATAGCCACCACCAATTGACAGCAAATTCGTATATCAACAAAAAATGGGCAGATTTATGTCAATAGCTAAAAAATTGGGTAGATTTTGATTCAGAAAATTTGAGCAAGTATTGGATTAATTGATTAAATTGAGGAGTTACCCAAGGACATATTAACCTGCTGAAGGTTGTACTGAGTCCAATTTGTTGCAGTGACATATTTTTCCCATCAATTGGAGGCTAATTCACCTTGGGTGCGTGCGTGTGGGGGCTAAAAATTTGAGCCTGAAAATTTTGAATTGTTTCACTATTTGATGATATGAAACCATGGATGGATGTGCCTTGGAGTCTAGAGGAGGGCAATATGTGTTGACCGTGATGGTTGTTACCGAAAGGGTGGTTGCTGCCAAGTTTTTTGGTCACGAACGGTGAGAGGTTTGGTGGTTACCGGGGTGCGTTTGGGGGTGGCATGAGGCCAAAATAGTGGTCGGGATTTGTTGGGCGGGTGAGGCCGATACCGGAGGCGGAGATGCCCGGCGACCTAGGATGTGTATAGCATTTGCTTGACTTGGCATCCACTAGTTGACACATCAGTCAATCACATCAACACTCTGTTAATTTTTTTAAGGGAATTTGAGCTTGGTGACGAACGAGATTACAAAATGAAAGTTTAGTGATGAATGAGGAGATTTTTAAAATTCAATAACCTCGTGAAAACTTGATATAAAATTCAATGACTATTTGAGCAATTTACTTCTAGGACAAGTTTTGAATTATATGTATGTTAAGAGTTAATAGCTCAAATGATCACTAAACTTTGCAAAAAGATTTAAAAACGTTACTAAATTTTAAAAATCAACAAAGTTAAGTCATCATTAAATTTTGCAAAAAGTTTCCACGGAGTCACTAAACATTAAAAATCATACACTCATCACTAAATTTTGCAAATAAATTTCTATGGGATCACTAATTCAGTGATTATTGGGAACTTTTTGCAAAGTTTAGTGACCCTGTGAAAATCTTTTGCAAAGCTTACTGATGAATGATATGATTTTTAAAATTCAGTGACCTTGTGGAAAACTTTTACAAAGTTCAACGATGACTTTGGTGATTTTTAAAATTCAGTGGTCCCGTCAAAACTTTTTGCAAAATTCAGTGACCATTTGGGTTATTAATTCGTATGTTAATTTTAATTATGTATTTAATGCTTTAAATTATTTGATCAAGAATTTAATGATTTTGTGAATCTATTACAAGTTGAGATGTAAGTTTAAGATTTAGATCACATATTAAAATTCAATAATTTAGCATAATGTGTAGAGATACATATACTAGCTATTACATTCATTATATGAATTCTTTGAATAAATATTGCATTTAACTAAGATTAATTTATATAGAGCTATGAAATTGAATTAGTTAAATAGGCTTAATAAGAACTCGAGAGGAATATATTGAATACAATATAAGAATTTGATTGAATACTACATTAAAATTATGAATCTTGAATTAAGACATAAAGATTATCAATATATGAAATTGATATACCATAATATCTATTCCATATTTGAATTTTCAATTGATCTTTGTGTGCATATAACTATTTTTAATTAGTAGATTTAGTTAGAAAATCAATCACTAAATTATAATTATCTATTTTTTATCAAATAGAAGTTAGAAATAATAAATTAAGAATTAAAGATAGACATAGTGGGAATGACAATTCCAACTCAAAGGTCCAATATATTACTTATTACGATATCGTACACATGCGATATAAAAAATGCAACAATATGTATTGATTTTGAAGGAATTGTATTATGAATGCAATTTGTAGTCGTCAAAGTATCTTCGTAAAAGAAAATAGGTAAGCTAGCTTGCACAGTCATAGGCACTACAGTTTCGAGCAATGTTCTATTTCTCCTCTCAAGCAACATCAATTTTTTTGGTATGTTGGAATAGTTAATTGCCTAATATTTCATTTTTCTTACATAGTTTCTTGAACTCTTCGAATAGATATTCATGTCCCCGTCAATTCTTAGGCTTTTACCTTCCTTTCTTTTAGATTCTCTATCATATTTAAATATCGTTTTAAGCATTTAATGCCTGTGAGATGTGAAATACCGAATAAACATAATTATACCATGTGAAATCATTTATAAATGTAATGAAATAAAATGCTTCATGTCTCACCCTCACGTTCACATGACTACAAATGTCAAAATGGAACAATTGCAATTGAAGTTCAACCCTCAAAGCCTTACCAAATGATTTTTGTGTTATTTTTCTCATTAGGCAATGCACAAAAGTGAGCAATGAAACTTTACAAATGGATACATCAATTAGAAAAGTATTGATTCACATAATAGTTATAAGTGTTTCGTATACAATCTAATAATAGAAACTATCAAACAAATATATATATATCCATAATATATACATTATCATTGTTTAAGCAAACACAACTACTATTAGAGTTCAAACTAAAAACCTAACCTTAAGAGAACAACAATTGAAATTACGTTGTGACATATCCTTGACTCAAATAAAACATCATGAAGGAGAATAGTACAACAGTATGACTTCCATGCAAGTGCAACATGCACATACCTATCCATTTGACCTCCAATTTATCATCATTTTCGACATATATACACTTTGTCTGAGTTAGGTATTGAGAGAACTCACTTATGCTTCTCAATCTTAGGTTATTTGATCTGTCGCTTCTGAATTTATTATTTACATAAGATAAACTTCAGTAAATATAACAGTGCTAAAGTTATAAACTTCACGAAAAGAAGTATTTACAAAAGTTTATTTCTTTACCTAATTGCAATCTTAAGCAAAAGGACCCAGCACTTGACAGTTGCAACATTTTGGCTTATTCTTGTCTTTCTTCTTTCCATACCATTTTCTCTTTAATTGTGTTTGCCTTCTTCCTTTAGGTCCATGGCTCTTTTCTTTTCCCTTTCCCGCCCTTGTTCCAATTCTTCTTATGCTTAAAACTCGAAGCTTTGCGAAAAGTAGACTTAGCCACAAAAGCATGTCCCAAAGCTTTAACTATACCAAGCCATTCATCCTCTAGTTCACTGTAGCAGTAGCATCAACAAAAGTTTCGATGCTGTTATTATGAGTCATATAACTTTTAGTTACTTCCAATTATCAGAAAGAGATCGGATTAAAGCCTAAAATTATTGACTAACCTCAACTCCGTGACAATGTTAACATAATCCTCACTTGTTGTGTTACAATCAATAAATCTCTTATAAGTGTGAAGAATAATAGTCAGATGTCTAAGTTTAGTCACACTAATACCATTATATTTCTTTCTCAGATACACCCAAGATATCATGAGTAGTCGAGAATTGCTCACATTAATGAATAAGTTCATCCACCACAAAATTTATTAAAATTGCAAGAGTAGTGAATTCTTCCTCTCTCTTTTTTTCTTTTATGCCTAATAAGTTTCATGATCTTTTCTACGTTGAGTAGTTTGACCCTTATCTGGATCTTCTATCACGTAGTTAATGTCCTTAAAAGCATCTTATCCCTCAATACATACCAAGTTTTAAGGCGCCAAGTATTATAATTATTTCCATTCAATTGCTCTTACTTCTATATTTTTTTGGCTATATCAAAAACATTTGATTAATAAGAAGCAACTACATAGAGGTGGTGTTTGACCTTTTATTTGGTTGGGAATGATAAAATTTATTAATTGTTTTATTGTGTTAATATGTAGCTAATTGTTTTAAGTGAGATTTATTTGTATTTTTTTTTTAAAATTTAATGGACTCCATTTACAAATTTACCTTATTTTTTTGTTGTTTGCTTTTTTATTTTTGCTTATTTAAAGAGAAGAATAAATTCATCATTTAGGGACAAAATGGAGGGAAGCACGAGTTTTTACTACATAATTGAAAGATTGAGAATGAATTATGCTCAGAAAAGTTTAGTGTAGATCTGATACATTTTGAAAGGTTAAAGACGAAAAATGCTTACCCATCCAATCACATTTCGAGATAAAATTACTTATAAGTAAGTTTGACTTATATTTAAGCAATGGGAAACTAAAAGCATACCCTAGAAATAAATAATATTTCCAGGGGCAAAAGTGGAAACCCATCAAATAGATTTGCCCCTCGTTTTGTATTTTATTACAAATTTGTTCCCGCGGTTGACACTCTGAGGACATCATTGTAAATACATAGAATTCCACGCCTTCTTCTTCATTCCAAACCAACACCCCCCTCTCTCAACACCCGAATTACTACTATTTTTTTCCCTTCGCTGGCATTTGCTGTATTTCTAATCTCACTCACTTTCTCCGTCCATCAAAATAGGTTCGGATTTCAGGTTAAAGTATGTTCTTTTATATTTTTGCTAAAATGCCGTTGTTGTTGATTCGATTTTCCTGTCTTCATAATTCACTTTGATTCATTGCTTTGCTTGTATTCTGGAACTCGAGCTGTTTCTGTTTTGGGTTTTTCAAACTTTCCGAGAAAAAATAACCCATCTTCCTTCTTTTCTTTTAGGTGGATGGAAGGCCAGTTTTGGTTTTAAACGTACATTCTTGGTACCGATGGAGTAAGTTTATTAAATAATTTGATTTTTTACTTTTGTTTTGAAATGATTTTGATTGTTGTTGAGAGGGGTTTTTCAGTTGGCTCATTAAATTTATCTGAAAATGTGAGCTTGTATGTACGAACTCTGATTTCTGTTCATCTTATTAAAATCTGTTCATTAATGCATGTCATGTAGCACAATGTTTTACAGTATTAGCTGTTGTAAATTGTAAGCTAATTCGTTTGGTGCCTTTATAATATGGTTATTTGAGTGTCTCCAAGAGATGCCTTATTTTAAAGAGCTGAGGCTTAAAAATAATTTCCAAGAGACTATGTTTTAACTTCCATAATGTACAACGACTATATTTAATAAGTCACAAATTTCAATACTCTACTTGTTAAACTATTCAAACCACATTTGGCTCCTGAATGAGACCCCTTTTTTTGGGGGGAAATGTATTTTGGAATAGGGTGGTGGGGGGTGTGGGGGGGGGGGGGGGGGGAATGTAGTTTGGAATATTGTTTTTTCAGAGAATTTGTTGTTAAAAAATAGGGAAAATTTTTGGGTTTATGTGTAAAATTATTTTAAGGAGAATTAGTAGTTGAAGATGAGTTTTGGGAAAAATAAGGATCGAACAAGGGCTTAAATTGATTGGCCACTAATATATAAAAAAAATATGTTAAAATAAAATATGAGGAGAAATTAATAAACGTTTTCTTGAGAAAAGCAAAATAAAGAACCAAAATAGAGAACATTGTTGAAGGGCATAAAAAGTTCGATTTTTCTAAATTTAAAGATACTCTTTATAAATAAAGAAGCTCTTGAAGATGCTCTAATTAGTTGGATTTCGTTGGTTGATATTTTTACCATGAAAGCAGGTATTAGGAAAGGAAAACTTACAAATGAAAATTTTGAAAGATAGTTATTAGCAGAGTTAAATGCTAAGGGTATTTCAGACTCTTTAAAATGGACCGGTGCACCTAGGGTATTTTAGAGTGTGGGGGTAATGTCTTCAAGGTACATATCTGAGCATTTCCTACTCGTTAGCCGAGCTCTGAGGAGCTGGCAAGAATTGGTTGCGAGATAATGATGTGGAAAAATTCTCTATGCTGTGTTGAGCAGGCCATGACAAGTTGGCTCATGGCCAGCTACGAAAAGATTGAGAAGCAGCCATTTGTTGATCCACTAAAGTTGTCAGCTTCATTTTTATGCGGTAACTTGTATTTGAAGTTCTTGGTCATGACAGGTGGTGATTTTACGGGGTTTATTGTTTGATTGGTTCTTTTTTACGCTTGATGTGAATTTTCCCTGATTTCTGTCTTTTTGGTTTCCAAGCTATCTAATCACCCGCTCAGCTATCCGTATGGGCATAATTTTGAAGTTTTTTCTCACTTGCAACTGATCAGTTGTGCAGGTTGATATTAATTTACTGCATTTCATCTAAAACCCACCATAACTCTGTCTGTCTTGAGCAACCTATCGTATTCCTTTTTAGATTAATCACATGCAAGCCTTGATCTATTCTTTTCCTTGCTTCTCACCTATTTCTAAAATAGGTAATTAGATTTCATAGAGGATTCTCTATCATCAAACACTTTACACTTTACTCAACTACTTTCTTCCATAGTAAAACTCACAAGTTTACAACATTTACTGTTTTTGCAATCTTCCTCAAACAACTTGTTACTCTTGAACCTTAAATTGATTGGCCACTAATATATAAAAAAATTATGTTAAAATAAAATATGAGGAGAAATTAATAAACGTTTTCTTGAGAAAAGCAAAATAAAGAACCAAAATAGAGAACATTGTTGAAGTGCATAAAAAGTTCGATTTTTCTAAATTTAAAGATACTCTTTATAAATAAAGAAGCTCTTGAAGATGCTCTAATTAGTTGGATTTCGTTGGTTGATATTTTTACCATGAAAGCAGGTATTAGGAAAGGAAAACTTACAAATGAAAATTTTGAAAGATAGTTATTAGCAGAGTTAAATGCTAAGGGTATTTCAGACTCTTTAAAATGGACCGGTGCACCTAGGGTATTTTAGAGTGTGGGGGTAATGTCTTCAAGGTACATATCTGAGCATTTCCTACTCGTTAACCGAGCTCTGAGGAGCTGGCAAGAATTGGTTTCGAGATAATGATGTGGAAAAATTCTCTATGCTGTGTTGCTCATGGCCAGCTACACAAAGATTGAGAAGCAGCCGTTTGTTGATCCACTAAAGTTGTCAGCTTCATTTTTATGTGGTAACTTGTATTTGAAGTTCTTGGTCATGACAGGTGGTGATTTTACGGGGTTTATTGTTTGATTGGTTCTTTTTTACGCTTGATGTGAATTTTCCCTGATTTCTGTCTTTTTGGTTTCCAAGCTATCTAATCACCCGCTCAGCTATCCGTATGGGCATAATTTTGAAGTTTTTTCTCACTTGCAACTGATCAGTTGTGCAGGTTGATATTAATTTACTGCATTTCATCTAAAACCCACCATAACTCTGTCTGTCTTGAGCAACCTATCGTATTCCTTTTTAGATTAATCACATGCAAGCCTTGATCTATTCTTTTCCTTGCTTCTCACCTATTTCTAAAATAGGTAATTAGATTTCATAGAGGATTCTCTATCATCAAACACTTTACACTTTACTCAACTACTTTCTTCCATAGTAAAACTCACAAGTTTACAACATTTACTGTTTTTGCAATCTTCCTCAAACAACTTGTTACTCTTGAACTTTTTGAAATATTTCATTAATCATAACCAACTTGAGTAGACTTTTACATACTTCGATTAGGAATTCTATTTGCCCAATTGTGTTATATCTTCTTCATGGTGTTTCTTATTTTCGAGACTAGGATCTTTTATCTTCAATAGAGTTTTAACATCGTTTGACATACCAAGATCTACTCTACCATTCAATAATTTGCTAATTATTTTTTCATCTTTTGAGGAACTCACCCTATGAAACAATGCTATTAATTTTTCATCCGAAAAGTGTAATTTGGTTTAGATCTTTACAAATATTTTTGGTTTGCTTAGATATCTTGTTAGAAAATTTCTTTCAGCATCGGGTTTCCATACAAGGATATAGCTCTCACACTCTTCTATTTTCAACTGTCGAATTACCCCCTTTAGCTTCATGTTTAGCTATTTCAACTTCTCAAAATGTCTTGTATATAAACCTTGGTCTTTCACAATCTTTCTATATTAGGAGAGCTTATATCTTCAAACTCTCCAAATTTCTTGTTTGATATGTTCCTGGTATATCATGACCCCCCATTCCACATAAAAAGAATGTTTGGAAAATGTTTATAAACAGTTTAAATTATAAATAAATAGAAATGAATGGCCAATAAGTCAATAGAACTTGTAAGCCCCACGGAATGTATGGATCAAAAGTGACTTGAGTATAAGCAGTTGTTGACCAAACATAGGCTAAGTTTCTATGTCCATCTATACCATTTTCTTCCTTCAAAAACCTATAAGTGACAGCTACTTATATTTACCGTGCAGGTTCTGTCATCTTTTTCCATGAACTTGAACCTCCTGGTATTTCTTTTCCATTTGCATAACTACATCAAGCGCAACTGTCTTCTGTAATTAGTCTTTCACCGTAACTTTACATTCCTTCCACTAGGACCTTTTGGCATTTTCCGATTAAGGACAAAATCTATTGCTAAATATATGCTCCTTATAGAATCTATCAAGTGGGAGTCTTGTTTTTGCGAAATATTTATCGACAAAAACCAAATAGTAAGCTATTCCAAAATCCAATAGTGATATTTACTTCATTCCAAGTTCTTCCAACTTTTCTCCTACCTATTTCGCATCTTGTACGCCAGCTATGTTTTATGCCTCACACCTACTTATTATGGGAATATTCTTATAAGCGTACTTATATTCCAATTTCCTACAAACTTTATTATACTAGACTAACTTCTTTTTATCAACCTCCATTAAGTGGAGCGTGGGAGTCCTTTCTTACTTCTTACAGCATCTGAGTGTTGACTTATGGATTCTGCCTTATATCTAACCCTTTTTGACTTTTTACTGCACCTAGAGTCTCATGCCCTGCATCAATGGTAGGGCCACCATATAAAATGTTCTGAAGATTCATTCTATAAAGATGATCAAGTTTTACACCGGATTTAATTTATTAGTGTTATTTCTCTTTAGCTCCTCACACTTTCTGCATGGATCCTTGACTTATAACTGCTATGAACTGTGTAAAATGCTTGTGATCGATTTGAACGTTGTTGGTTATTTCAAGGCATGCTATAGTTACTGGGCTGTGTTACTTTATCAATGATAACACTAATTATGATGCGCTTTGTAAACTTTATGTTGAATTTCAGTCATATATTCTTAAAAATTGGCCTGATCTTTTATGCACCATTTCTGATAGTTTATGTACATGGAGTGTATTAGTTCCAGTACATTAAAGGATGAAATTGCTGTACTTAATACTTTGATTCCCTTGTTAATTATAGATCTAAAATCAGATTGTGACTTCTGTGAATTTGTCGGGACGCTTCTTTGTCAAGTCGATATTTTTGAGTAAGGGTCTCAGGGTTCTGGATCAGTGATGGAGTGTAATAAAGAAGAGGCCATTAGGGCCAAAGATATTGCACAGAAAAAGATGGAGAATAAGGATTTTATTGGCGCTCGGAAGTTTTTGATGAAGGCCCAGCAGCTCTATCCTGCTTTGGATAACATTTCTCAGATGAATTTGGTTTGTGAAGTTCACTGTTCTGCTGAGAATAGGGTTTATGGGAATGAAAAAGACTGGTATGGTATTCTCAAAATCGAGCAAACGGCTGATGTGGTGTCAATCAGAAAGCAGTTTCGGAAATTAGCTCTCTTACTTCATCCTGATAAAAACAGGTTTGCTGGTGCTGCGGATGCGTTTAAGCTGATTGGTGATGCTTTAGCGGTTCTTACAAACAGTGAAAAGCGGGTGCAATATGACAATAAATGTAAACTTGCCAGAACATCTCAAGCGCCAAATGTTGGGAGACCACCTTGGGTTCAAAACAACTTTAGGAACAATGTTTCCTCACAGTTCATGAATCAGCAGTCTCAACAGGAGACTCAACAAGGACTCTATGACAATCAACCGACCAGGATCGTTTGCCTATTTTGTTCTCGTTGGATCCAGTATTACAAGCGTGCCATTGACAAGATTATAACTTGTCCAACCTGTAGAAAGTCCTTTAAAGAGTATAAAATGAATTCTCCATGCACACCACCAGGAGGAGCCAACAGGAGCCAGCCTGCTTTTCCACAACAGGGAGAGGCCACAATCCAGCGTCCATTTAATAATGAATCTGGGAGCTCCACGGCATCTCAGAGAAATGTTAACAATGAAAAGGCAGCATGTGAAACACTGCCAAAAACTAGATACACTTCTAGAAGCTGCAAGGGGTCCAAGCCAAATAATAATTTTGTGCATGTTGATTCCAACATCAATAAGCGAGGCCCTACAGAGGTTTCCAAAAGAAATAGCAATAAAAGAAAGACATCATCAGAATCTACTGAAAGTTATGAGACTCTTGAAGCTGATGTTGATAATCTTACTGGGAACACTTTTGAAGATTGTGGTAATCAGGACCCTCACAGGTCTACTCGGTGTAAGAAACGTGTTTTCTATAGTGAGTATGTAAGCAATGATGAAGAAGAGGGTGACGAAACAGTAAAAAAACAAGAAAGTTCTTGTGAGGAAATCCTGATAAATAGACAGAAGGAAGCTGCAAAACAAAATGAAGAAATTGGTGCATCAGTAGATGATATGAGAATTTTCAAAAATACCGCAATAGAACCAGAAACTTATGTATATCCCGACCCAGAATTCAGTGATTTTGACAAGTGCAAAAAAGAAGAATGTTTTTCAGTTGGACAAATTTGGGCTGTTTATGATGAGTTGGATGGCATGCCTAGATATTATGCTCTGATTAAGAAGGTTCTCACTCCGGGTTTCAAGCTGCAGATAACTTGGTTACAACCAGTCCCAGATAACAAGGATGAAAAGCAATGGGTAGCTGAGGGCTTGCCAGTTTCTTGTGGGAAATTTAAACTTCTAAACTCTGACCCACTAAAAATCATCTAATGTTCTCACATTTGGTTAACTGGAAAAATGGTGGCAGAAAAAGCATTTACAAGATATATCCGAGAAAGGGGGAAACTTGGGCCCTGTTCAGGAAGTGGGATATTAATTGGTATTCCGACCCAGGGAACCATCAAAGTAATTATGAGTTTGAGTTTGTTGAGGTCTTGTCAAACTATGCCGATACTACTGGTGTATATGTGTTGTTATTGGGTAAGGTGAAAGGGTTTACTTATCTTTTTGGTAGAACAAACATGGAAGGAATGGTGTCAATTCCAGCGAAAGAACTATTCAGATTCTCTCATAGGATTCCTTCGTTTCAAATGACTGGGAATGAAGGACCAAATGTTCCCAAAGGATCATTTGAACTTGACCCTGCTTCCTTGACTGCCAATCTTAGTGAAGTTGTGGAGTCTGAACCTCCTGAGGCTGGAAAGATGTACACTAATGCTTCTTGTTCTAAATTTTCGGCAGATGTGGAGCCAGAGGTGAAGTTTGAGAAAAACGCTTCCAAAGAGAAACTGAAAGAGAAGTTTCAGGGAAATGCATCAGCAGCAGGTTTGACAGAACCAAGCGGCAAGTCCAAAGAGACAACATTTCTAAATTCTTCCATAGGGAAAAAAGACAAGAAGGTGCGACTAACTCCCAGTTACAATGTTGAACCAGTTTTGAACCCAGAAGCTTTTGAAATTCCCGAGCCAGAGTTTTACAACTTTGACGTAGAGAAATCCATTGAGAAGTTTCAGGTTGGTCAGATATGGGCTATTTACAGTGATGAGGATGCCTTACCAAAGTACTATGGCAGGATTCAAAAGATTGATACCGTCCCAGAGGTTACTTTTCATGTAGCATGGCTTTATCACTGTCTGGCATCAAGGAACACAATAGGATGGGTGGATAAAAACATTCCAATATGTTGTGGGAAATTTATGGTTAAGAGAAAAATTCACAAAATAGTTGGCTCTCTTTCCTTTTCTCATCAATTGACAGTAGAACCTGTTGGTAAGAAGGATGTGGTCGCCATACTTCCTCGAAAAGGCGAGATATGGGCTTTATATAAGAACTGGAATATAGAAATGAAACATTTGGAATTGAAGAACTGTGAGTACGATATTGTTGAAATTGCAGAAGTAAATGATGAATGGACATTAGGTGTAGTTCTTGAACTGGTGTGTGGTTACAAGTCAGTTTTCAAGCCTCAAAGGGAAAGGCAGAAGGTTGTATCAGTGGAAATACTACAGACCGAGATGCTTAGATTCTCCCATCAGATACCTGCTTTTTGCTTAACAATGGAACAAAGTGAAAGCCTGCAGGGTTTTTGGGAGCTGGATCCAGCTGCTGTGCCACAATGTTTATTGTGTTCGAGTTGATGTCTTGCACAATTTTGGTATGCAGTAATGAGTAGGATATGGTTTAGCCATTATAATGCCTAAGGTTCTAGCTTATTTTTCTTATTTAATATTATATATTGCTATTCCATCTTGTTATCAAACATGGCACTTGTAATCATAATTATGCACATGGAATCACATATATATGAATGCTTTTTACTTACGTTTTAGACTTGAAATGTTCATATCTTATGCCTTTGCAGTTTCAAGTTGCTAGTCGCTAATGTTGCTGCATAGCATTCTATTCTGATGGGGATGTTGCAATGCTTATTGGACGTAAAGGCTAAATGCAGCAGCAGTTGAGATTGGCTACACATTTTCCTGCGGAAATGGGAGCAGATTTCTGTTTAGAAACTACCCAAAACTTGTGGCAGTTGCAAGATTTGCAAAGCTTGATCTTTCATTGGCATATTTAGGTCCTGTTTGGCACCCATTTTTATCAAAATGCATTTTTCTCTCTCTTCTTTTCAACCACACATTCTTTATTAAAATAATATTACACGTAAATCAAAAACTTTTTCTTATTTTTCAACCACACATTTCCCATCAATTTACTATTCAAAAATACATTTTCACATAAAAATTCCTACCAAACACCCTCTTAGTTTTAATCCTCTCTTTTCAGTATGGTTGTACAGAAAGGATAATTTTCCTAGCTTTGCTGTAGTAGTTTTTGGACTTCATCAATAATACAGTCAGGCTTACTTATGCATCTTTTGTTGAATGTTATAATTATTGAAATTTTATTTTTGAATTTGGGAGTTTGATTATTATTTAGAGGGCTGGTAAAAGAACACGTAGAAGTTTCATTTCAGGCATAGGGACTCGTATATTTCACATATTGTCGTTGAAGTTCAAGTGAAATTTTGAAAAATAATGTTACTTGTAGATAATGGAGTTATATAATTGTTTACATAGGGATGATGTATCAAGAATAGTGGGGAAGGTATTTTTTATTTATTTATTTATTTTTTTGTTGGGTTGAAAAAATCTTGATTCAAGATATCTAATGAACATGTAGCATACTCGAATTTTGAACTGGTCATAAAGTATTTATTTATTTAATTTTTTTTTTTTTGGAAAAAATTATGATTCAAGATATAAACCATTACGAACATGTAGCATAACCGAATTTTGAATTGGTCATAAAGGTGGTTTTTATTTATTTATTTATTATTATTATTTTTTTTTAAATACCCATATAGTCACTAAAGTTGAACAATGTTATATTATTGGTCACTCCTTTAGCAGCATCCATTCTAGATCCGATACCAATTCTAAAACAATGACATTGACTAACAATGGGAAGTTATAGACAATTAAGCCCCTGTTTCTTTTCTATTCTTTTCTCATTAAAATGAAAAATATGATCGTTATTCATCACATCAAGTCACTAAATTTGAATTTCTATTTTTTGTGTGGGCTCATAACGATTATATTTTTCATTATCATTTTCACAAAAATGAGAATCAAACGCCCTTAAAATACAATGCGAAATTTAACAAGGAATATCTCATATTAAGTCAAAAAAATCTCATTGACACAAACGATCCAATCCAGAAACATGAATTCGAAACAAAGTTCATTCCTTGATGTGAACCCCATTATGGGATGTACCTTAGAACCCACGCAAGGTTTGATGCGAAGCCCAAGAAAGCTAAAATCAGAGTTATATTCTTGGCCCAATTATTTCTTGAACCAAGAACCAAAAGTTGAAAGTGTAGAACATCACGAAGATTGAAAATCCTAGATAAGTTTGGAATAGTTCAATTAAGAATAAGATTTTTCCTTGAGGCAATAAGTTGAAAATTTTGTTTACAAGTCTAAAGTTTAATATTAACATCTTTAGTAACTTTAATTATATGTATACTTACACCAATAAGAAATTTCAATGTTTGAGCCACATTATTTTCATAAAAATGTATTTTTAAATAGTAAATTGATGGAAAATGTGTTGTTAAAAAATAAGGAAAAATTTTGAATTTACGTATAATATTATTTTATTAAATATTTGTGATTGAATTGATGTCAAACCACTGTTGAATAATATATTTTTTGAAAAGAATGTGGGTCAACCACAGTGTAACATCGTTTAGAAATTAAACATAAGTTACATAACTAGTAAGAACTAAAAACTCTTCAAATGTGATTATACAAATGAAGCATTTTTCTCCCTTTGGATCCTCCACAATCCACGTAAATCTCACTTCCTCAATCATTCTTTAATCTAAAAAGTTTGTCAATATAGAAGATGTGAGCTTTAAATTCAATATGATTAATATTGCTTGATGCACCATTTTGGTCATAAACATATATACATACATACAAAGTGATAGGAAAGAATTTAACATTTAATGTAGATGAATACTAGCAAATTTATGATTTCGAAGAATTCTTTGGCTTCATAGAAACCGATTGTGGCCATACATAAATACTTTTGTTAATAACTTCAAATTCTAACACATCACAAGCATACATATATATACTAACGAAGAATCCCTTCTAAAAAAATAAGTTTTTATTTAATTTCTTTTAAATTTATTTTTTATATATAATGCAAAGTCACTGTTTTATCCATTTTTAAGTGAGGAAAAAATAATGAAAAAAAAAATGAGGTGATCAAGGTGAAACATTATATGAAATTAGGAGATCATGGTAAAATAAAATTAAATTGGGTTGCTATGGTAATATTAAATATAAAGTTGGATAGCCATAGTAAAACAAAATTAAATTGAATGGTTATGGTAATATTAAATATAATGTTGGGTGACCATTGATCGATTTAATCCTTTTGTCCTTTAATTTTTTTTTTTTTGCCACTTCTCTATTTCCCCATTTTCGATCAGTTCCTTACTCTCCAAGGACTCGCGCACATATAGATAACATTTAGCCCTTGTTTGAGCCCCATTTTTTGGTAAAGAATGAATTTTTGAATAAAGAAAAATATTTAATTTTTCTATTATTTTATTATTTTGATATCTAATTACTATTTAATTTTATTATTATTTTTTTAAAAGAATGCGGCTCAAATAAGGCAATAACCTTCCATAAAATAATATTACACGTATATTGAAAAATTTTCTTTCTTTTTCAATCACTCATTCTTCAAAAAAAATACTATTCCACCTATTTTAATTTGAAAAAATGGGGGCCAGGAACGATTTATATAAGAATACGATGAAAAAAAGTTTGAGATATAATTGTGGTAATGTATAAAGATTATGAATTTTTTATACAATTAAAATGTATTCTAGTTATTAAAAGCTATGGTGGAAATATATTTAGGTTTCCATTTCTTGGCTTGTTTTTTCTTCTTTCTCATTCCATCATACCCTAACCCACGAAAAGGAAAAATTCTCTCTTGAAACCAACCCACTGAAAAAATAGTTAAGAAGTTGCTATTATCCACATTAAACAGATATCATATTATGGTGGAAATATATTTAGGATTCTTGTGTTTCATTAAGTGTTTATGTCATTAACAGATCACTAGTTACAAACAACAAATTTGATTCTTTTACAAGTTTTTCAGTGTTTTCCGAGACATTTCTTGGAAATTTCCTTGATTTGCTTCCAGGAAACAATTCTGGGGTGGCTAAAATCTAAAAATTTTAAATAAATTCATTACATTCATGACAAATAGTATTAGAGACTCAATAAAATATAAGTCTAGATTCTCATCCTAAGATATCTCACTAGATATTCGTACTTTTTTCTTGCGAAATACAGAATTGACGCTCACCTTAGAAAATATAAATTGATAGAAGTATGAGAAACGTATGCAAATGATATATATCCAACAATAAAAAAAACTAAAAAAAAAGAAAGTTAAGAATTTTATCCATGTTTGATTCAGCCTATAATATACATATATTTTATTATTTATAAATAAATAAGTTCTTATAAATGTTTTTTTTATTATAAGATTAAATATGAAGTACGTAACTTGTTTTGATAGTAAAAGTAATTTCGTGGTCAAAATAAGTAAATTTCTTTCTTATGAGTATGAATAAGTTATACATGAAAAAATAATAAAAAATTTAAGTACTTTAAGCTTAGCCAAACATTTAGTGTCTCTTAGTATTAAAATAAGTAATCTCTTGTAGCTCTAATCAATACAATTTTATTTATCATAAAAGTTTATATATAATTATAAGTAAATATGCGTTAAAAAAACTAATTTGGTAATAAAATTGTGCATACATCATTAATAGTACCAAAAAAGAATATTTAGATAATTGGACTTCGAGCTGGAGCACAATATGAAGCTGGGCTAAACATAGTTATTTGAGCCAATTTAACTATAAAATTCCTTCCTTCTTACCATGTGAGTTGAGTTGGGGGCAAGATCTGCTAGATCCGCCTCTGAATTGAATAT
Source organism: Olea europaea var. sylvestris (assembly GCF_002742605.1). Classification (NCBI taxonomy): domain Eukaryota; kingdom Viridiplantae; phylum Streptophyta; class Magnoliopsida; order Lamiales; family Oleaceae; genus Olea; species Olea europaea. The sequence continues at coordinate 7,182,594 of NC_036244.1, read as the reverse complement.
CGTGAATCTTATGTTTCGTGTATTTATGTCATGAACACATTATTGGTTATAAACAACAAATTTGATTCTTTGACAAGTTTTTAAGTATTTCACAAAACATTTCTCGAAAATTTCCTTGATTTGCTTTTGTGAATCCTTGGGAAAATGAAATTTTAAACCGCATTTATGTCTAATATTAATTTCAATACAAACTAAATGGGCATATTATTGTATTTTATTTATTTATTCGGAAATCTCTAATCTTACACATTAAATTATTTTTTCTTTTACTACCAATAAAAAATTTCAATGATATTATCTTTTGATGGTAAAAATGTTTTTCAATAAAACCATTGTAAAATTTTAATTTATATGAACATTTGATGGAGCATAATTATTTACATTAATAATTTTATTAGCCTTTCGTATCTTTTAGCGCATCTCTCATAGACTCATTCTATTTTCTTCCCTTTTTTAATTTGATAAAAATTACGAATTCAATTTTCTTGGGATAATTTGAAGGAGAACAAGACAAGGTCAAAATTGGTCGATGACACACCCTTTAAAAGAAATGGATCGATGACTCTTGAGTTTGATTCTCTATTCTGAAAACCATAAAGATCCATTTGCTTATCACATTTTAAAAAATTTAAAAGTTGAAAGAAAATTGAAAGAGTCATTTAGCCCTATTTGATGGCTATTATTTAGGAAAATAATATTTTGAATATTGAATTTTCGAAAAATGTTTGTTTAAAATTAGGAAAAAAATTTGGATTTACGTATAGAATATTTTATTGTATGAATGTGTGATTTAAAATGAACATGTATGGAAAATAGTTTCGAAAAAAGTCCATCAAATAGGGGCTTAGACTCTTTTGGTTTCTGATCTCACGACTCTTTTTTTCTAAATTTTAATATTACTTTTTTTTCATAGAATAATTTTTTTCCCCACATTTTTCAAACTATCTCCCATCTCCCATATAATATTAATTTCTATTAATTATAGCTTCATTTATTGCATTAAATTTCCAAAATATTTTAAAAAATAAAAAGCAACATATGAGAACTGAAATTACACACATCCCCCCTATCTTTTAACTTCCCATTTCAATAATCAAATATTATTAGATGCACCCCCAACGCACCCCCAACCCAACCCACCACACCCACAACTCTCTCTCTCTCTCTCGTTCAATCTCCAGCCACTATCCACCAATTCCGACAACTATCACGAAAAATCAGCTATCGCCTTCTTCTCTCACAATCGATGGTGGACTGACGCACAAGGTCTATACACATTATCTCACTTGAATCGCGCATTGCCATCGTCGTTGCTAGGTCGTTCATTCTGCTCAAAGTGATGCACCCAACTTCTCCCTTTCGCACCTCATCTCAAAGACCTTCGGTTCGCAGTATTATCGTAGTGTCGAGGTCTCCAATTCATCCACCTTCGATTCATCGAATGGCTATAGATCTGATGATGAGTTGGGGATTCAAGGTGGCGATCGTTGGATGGCTACAGATCAACGATCATCGATGGTTGAGGGCCGATTTTGGGCCCGAGGCAAGGGCCCCTGCCTCAGGCCCAAAAATCTAAGGGCTTCATATTTTTTTTTAAATACCGAATACCTTATTTCCTACCCATAACCTGTCTTTCCTCCGGGGTACTTTTAATTTTGACCCGGTCAAAGGAGCAAAATTTCAATTTGACTTCCAAAATAATGAATATTATGACATTGGCCTCTTGTATGGTAAAAGACAAAGATACCCTTAAATATTTTGTACAATTACAAAACCATATATTGTTGAAAGGACTATACTACCCTTTTACTTAATAATTGAAAACCAAACATTTCCCCACTTATAAAAACTTCAAAACGAGTTTCCAACACAGAAAAAACTCTCATCTTTTCATCTGCTTGAACCTCAAAATCTAGAAGAACTTTGGAACGTTGAAGCTGAAAATTTTTTTCACATCAATTACTTCAAATCGGTAAGTACATTTAATCATGTTTAATTTCGTTTTAAGTAAATTAGTATACGTTAAAAAGAGAAATTTTATGTCGACATAGATTTTTTTTAACAGAACCTATCAAAAAAAATAAAAATTAAACGGATGTATAACTTACGTTTAAATTACGCATGCTTAATTTCGTTTTTAGAACGGTATTCTCCTACGCCAAACTGGTATAACTTAACAAACAGTCGGAAATAGTCTGAAACAGCCGGCTGTTGGATGTTTAACAGCCGGGAAACAGCCGGCTGTTAAATATCCAACAGCCGGCTGTTTAGAAGCCGGCTGTAAAACAGCCGAAAACAGCCGGCTGTTCGGCTGTTAAACAGCCACGGACTCCAGATTTTGCTCCAACTGGCTTTGTGTCAAACATGAATGATCTGGGTCGTACACATATATAGTAGAGTCAGCAAAAACGATCTCCAGCGTAACATAGTATTTATTGATGCACGCTGGAATGTACATATATGTACAACCCTCCCATAATTTTCCCGCGACACTCGGTGACAGTCCTATCACCCACTCGAGCATATATTCTGGCACCGTGTACTCGTTACCCATATGTGCGAGCGACTGATACTCTATGGTAACGGCACCCAGGAACTCGGTGTTTAATATGACTCGACCATGGACATCAAATGATTTTGGATGTCTTTGAGCTCGATCTCGCAGCAAGTCCATGGCCAGGTCGATGTGCTGTAGCAGGAAACACCGAAAAAGTATGAGTTATTCATTTAATAAACACAAGGTCACATATACATAAAAAACACGAAATGAATAGTTCACTTACATCGTCGGCGAGCCAAGCTCCCGCAGTGGTGATATCGTGGAACCACTTGTAAGGGTCCGAGATCGTCCTTGGTCCTATCGTGCGGCTAGCTCTGTAAAAAATAGGGAAATATTAAAAATAAGCGTAGAAGAGTTAGCGTACAGTGCTTTATTAAAATCATACAATACTTACCCGGGGATAATTCTCCTCCACTCTGTCTCGAACGCTTTCCACTTGGCATTGTCCACCTCTCTGAATAAGTTCGGGTACGTCCCATCGATGAACGTCCTCCTCTTGGCCTCAGCCGTGAAGGGGGAAACAACATACTGTGACGGCATTCTCAATTTCTTACCGACTACCTGCTCCGTCTCATCAACAGCATGTCTCTTACCCTCAATCACGCCGGGCGTCCTCTCGACCTCCGGGACCACCTCCTCCGCCCCCTCCGTCGCCACCACCTCCGCCCCTCCCGTCGGGGCCTCCCCCTCCGTCGCCACCTCCTCCGCCCCTCCCGTCGGGGCCACCCCCTCCGTAGTCCCCTCTCCCATCCCCATCGGGGCCACCCCCTCCATAGACAACCACAAGGACTTCAATGCCTCATCACGCCAAAAATGTGGGTGACCTCCCTCTCCATCACCATCTCTGCCACCCTCTCGATCATGGTCTCCGCCATCTCCTCTGTCTCCCCATCGTCTGCCGGCTAAATCTCCCCTAAGCGCCGCTATTGTATCCTGAAGGTCGACAACGGAAGACTGTAGTATTCCAACATCATGGGATAGATCGTCAACCCTCCCTGTCAACTCTCGTCACATATCGTCGACCCTCCCTGTCATATAGTCAACCTTCCCCGCCAGATCGTCGACCCTCCCTGTCAACTCTCGTCCCAAATCATCGACCCTCTCCGTCAAATCTCGTCGTAGCGCGCCGACCTCCTCTGCTATAAATCCAATCAAACGAGCATACAAATCATCACTGTGCCCGGGAGACACACGGGGGAGGTGTCTGGACGGAGGTGATGCCAATGGCGGGGACGATACTCTCGGCGGAGATGATGCCAATGGTGGCGGCGATGGCCCCGACGGAGGTGATCGTCGATCAGCTGGACCGCCCTCCTACATAAATAAAATGAAAAATTATTCAATAAATTTATACGTCGATCATATTCAATAAATTATATTTCATTCACATACCCAATCTCGGTCCAAGCTCGGATCAGGCATCTCCTCGTCTGGGGTGTGCGGAACGCCTAAATCCCGCACAAGACCCCGAGCCTCCTCTTCCATCGATGGCGTCAACTCAGGTATGACTTCAAGCTGACATATTGACATTTCAACTATTTAACGATCATGTAAACAAAATTTTAAACTACATATAATATAAATCACAAATACATAATACTTACCTGAGGATCGTCGAGGAGGGCCGATAACTGCTTCCCGGTGGGACATCCCTCCGCTCGCGATGATCTCCAATGATGCATCCGAGGGCAGCGTGTCTCCCCTCGCTGTGCAAAGCGGGCCCCCAGTACAGGAACTGTCTCATACACCCAAATCTGTAACGCATACACTTATTAAGCATCAATGTAATACACTAAAACTTTAACTTTGATTATATTAAACATTTACCTGCACTGCTAACGGCAATCCGTATGTATCGTATTTACCCATCGACCCCCTGGGCCTCGAGT
>NC_036244.1:7133954-7177918 GCF_002742605.1 Olea europaea var. sylvestris | reverse complement strand
AAATAATTATTATTTGGAAAATATATTTACAAACAAAAAATTTCAAATTAAATACATTTTCGAAAAATGTAAAGACTATTTATATTATTTAAATAAATTTGAAAAAATAAATTAAAGATTCTTTCATAAAAAAAAAAAAAGGAACAACACAAAATTGTTAATTTTAGAATGTTTGAATTATTAAATTATATAAAAGACAAATATAAAAATTAAATAAATAATTACTTTACCTTTTTCTAAAATTTAGACTATTCATATTATTTAAATAAATTTAAAAAAATAAATTAAATATAATCTCATAAAAAAAATAGAATCAACATTGCTAAATTTACAATATTTGAATTATTAAATTATATAAAAGACAAATATAAAAATTAAATAAATAATTACTTTACCTTTTTTTAAAATTTAGACTATAGATATTATTTAAATAAATTTAAAAAAATAAATTAAAGATAATTTCATAAGAATCAACATTGTTAAATTTACAATATTTGAATTATTAAATTATATAAAGGACAAATATAAAAATTAAATAAATTTGAAATAAAAAATTAAAGATAATTTCATAAAAATAATTTAAAAAAAAAATAAAAAATTTTGAAAAAATAAATTAAAGATAATTTCTTAAAAAAATAATCAACATTGTTAATTTTACAATATTTCAATTATTATATTATATTGACAATGATAAAAAAAATTAAATAATATAATTACTATTTAATCAAATAAAAAATTTAATTAATTACAAAAATTATAAAAAAAAATTAAAATTTAAATATTATCTGGGCCGGGTACAGTCGGCCTGACTGTTAACAGTCTGGCCCGACTGTTAACAGTCGGTCGATTTTTGGCCGTTCAATGGCTCGGTGGCTGGGAAACGGCCGGAAACCGCCATTTCCGGCCACTGAGCTCCAAAAAATGGCAAAAAATCTCATTTTTCACATTCCAACATGCCCACAATCTAGCTACTCATGCCCATGGATCTAATTTCAACCAAAATTACTAAGGATGCTAACTATGAAAAAAGCATTCGAACTGGAGTTTTGATCAGAAAACTAACCGATTCTTTTACTTCCACTGTAGATGATGATCGTTGATTGCGACGTTGGTGTAACTCCGGTGGTCGGTCGGTCGGATTTCTCCACTGGTCGGTCGGTCGATTCGATTGGTGAGAGAATTATCAAACAGTCTGAAAGGTAAAATGGAAAAATACTGTGAAGTTTTCTTTTTAACTTAATTTGTTTTTTTTTTAAGTCATTTAATTGGTCAAATGCCAATGTCAATTTTTGCTACGCGGTATTTCCTCCTTTCCTCCCCTTTGTCCCGATTGCGAGAGGCGAGAAACAACCAGAGAAAGGCAAAACCCGCGTTGGCCGCGCGTACCTCGATTAAAGGTAGTGGAGTTCTGGTTATTGGTTCGTCTTCTTCTTATCTATAGCAAATAAATTGGAAATTCTGTATAAACGTTCGTCATAGATTCGAATTCTTTGATTGGTTCAGAATCTGCGTTTTACCGGACCCGAAATCGAAATCGAAATCTGGTGTTTGTGGTGCTCATCTAATAGTCCTGTGACCTCTGAATTCCTCTGGTAAAACATGTACCTTTTATCCATGCATGTGTGGCGTTGTGCGAATGTAGTGTTTGTATGTATGTGTTTGAATTATTGGAATTTTAATACAGCAGTACGGTATATTAATTGGCTACATTGTATTTTTTTTTTTTTGTAATCAATATAAAGTTTGGCTCTTGTGACTTTTCCAATATGAAAGGGAAACCTGATCATAGATATGCAATCTCCAATCAGCAGGCATGGTGTAGGGGCCCGTGCACCAAATCCATGAAGAGGACACCCTAAATTCTCCAAATATATCCTTTTTTATGTGATGTAACAAAAAGGGTCTTAATTAGGGGGCCTAAAATTTGTATTAGTGGCTAATTTGCACAAATAAAAGAGCTCCAAATTGTTTGTCGACAAAGATAGGGTAACTTTTTTTTTTTCTGTCACTTAAGATTTACAATAAACTGTTATATTAGCAATATGTTAAAGAGTTTGATTTTTAGTAACTTAGCATACAGTGTGTTGGATGACAGCAATTGTGAAAATTAGAAGAGCCGAATTTGCTTTCAACGCATTTATTCAATTCTTAGTAAATTGTTCACCTTCTCAAGTAGAACTTCGGCGAGTTAAACTATTTGATCTTTAACTTGTATATGAGTTTAAACTTGGTGGTATGCATGTTAATGAATTGAATTAAGTCAAACTTGATGAACCAGGCTTACGGTGATTTAAGAATTTCTTCAACGGATAGAAACTTTGATCTTCTCTATTTTCAGTTTAGGATATCTATAATGCTAGATGAGTAAACTTTGTTTTTTGACCTTTTAGTTTTCTATTTTCTCTTATGTGAACCAAAATCTACAGGGTAGTTCATTGCAGCAAGATGAGTATGACACCTGGACCTCTACATCGAAAATTTATACCTGTTGAGCAAAGCAAAATTTCTTCAATAAGCCTGATGGTAGGTGCATTAGTGTTAATGAATATAGTTTTGTTTCTTTACCTTTTTCAACAAACCTTTTTGCAATCAAGCACTGGGTATGTTTTTGGATTTGTTACTCCTGATTCACTTTATGCACAATTCTACAGGCTTCAATTTCCGACTTGTATCATATAATATTTTGGCTCAGGTATTTAGACATCTCGTTATTTATTTGGTAGAATTGGATAAGGTCTTTTTTTTTTTAATTATTATTATTATTATTATTATTTAATTTTTTTTTTGATAAGTAATCAAAAATTTAATTATTATTATTATTATTATTATTATTATTATTATTATTATTATTATTATTATTATAACAAACATGCATGAGAACCATTTCACAAAGTATGTGTCCAGATAGTTCCAAAGTCTCGATAGTTAGCTTCACTCGTAGATACATTATTTAGATAACTAGAATTTCGATAACTGTAAAAAGAACTTTCAAGTTCACTTATAAAAGAATTAAGGTTTCCTTTGTACTGGAACCTATGAAAACAAGTTTTAGAAATGCAATCAAGTCAACTCTTAGCTTTTTGATTTAGTTATCTCCCTTCTTGTCAGTGGTTAGTTCCTCTACTTTCAATTACAGTACATCATCTCTAAAATGAAAGGCTGCCTAAACTGGTTTGTTTCTTAACTTCAACACAGTTGACACTTCACATCCTATACTCTCCATATATTTTTTTTAATGTATCTAGCTATTGGATTCCTCTCAACATTTTAACTAATAATTTTTATTTTAATCTATCCAGTCATATGTGAGGAGTGTTTTCTTTCCATACTCTCCATCTCCTTGTCTCAAGTAGGTAACTTGCCTTCAAAATTGCTCCCTTATGGATTATTTGTTATATCTTTTGATGTTTTCCTGCCAAATGTAATTTTTTTTTTTTTGGTTCAGTTATGCTTTGATTATAAACTAAATGAATTGTTAATAATTATACACTTTTGTCTGCTTCAAAGTATTTTCATCTGTGACTTGTAGTGTTCAGAAAGACGAAATCCTATTCTGTCCCTGTTGAGGTAAGGAATAATCCTTGAGGCACTTTTGAGGTGTAAGTCACAACAAAATATCAATAAAATATTTTTAAAAATTACAAAATTATGCTCATAATAAGGATAAACCATCTAAAACTTTTTAAGAAGTTCAAATAATAAAAAGTTTATTTGTAAGTAGAAACATAGTGCTTGTTTGTAAAAAAATTATAGGTCCCGTTTGGTACCCATTTTTTTCAAAATGCATTTTTCTCTCTTCCTTTCAATCACACATTTTTTATTAAAATAATATTACACGTAAATCAAAAAAAATTTCTTATTTTTCAATCACAGATTTTCCATCAATTTACTATTCAAAAATGCATTTTTACATAAAAATGTCTCCCAAACACCCTCATAATTTACTTGTAATTTGCGTTCAAAAATTAGTTTCAACCACACGTCACAACTATTACTCACTTATTATCCACACATGTCGTGGTACTTATTACTTGTATTCATTATAATCTTTTTATAATGACACCCAAAAAAGAATATAAGCTCTGACAAACGGCATTCAAAGCGCAAGCTTTGAGGCCTCTAATAAATGCCAATCTCTTTTGAAAACGTGATCACTTGTTTACGATGCATGCTTCTCAAAAACCTAGTTGGGGAAATCCTTAAGAATCAAATTTTATTAGTGCGAGGAGTTGCACATTCCAACTTTCCACAATCACTCTTAGCGAAAACAATAAATATCAATTTTGTTTATGACTTGATACCCTGGACTAGCTTCATAAAATTAGGACAATGTATAAACTTTATAACTAATGCATATCAATACTTGATATTTAGTTAGAAGTACCACCTACTTTATGAAAACCCTTTCTTTCCAGTTTTGTTGGGTTACTATTATGTCTTAGCTAAGCCTTTTGACATTCAGTACTTCAACAAGTTGATAATATTGCCTATTCTATAATTTTTTTCTTGAGATTTTCCTTTTGTTTCGTTTTTTTTCCCCCCCCCCCCCCCCTCCCTCTCTAGAAATTGGAATTATGAATGATTGATTGGGAAAATATACCTACTCTCAACAAAACTTGCTATATTAACCAAGCTAAACTAAATAATGTCTCTGGTTAACACTTAATATATAGTTTTCATTTAGATATTTTCGGAAGCTTGTTATGAACTTGTATAGTGTGCACTCTCCCTTGTCGAAGGCAGACCCACATTTTATTGTTCACATAGGAAAATCCATGCTTTCATTTGGTGGTTGAAATAAATTTAGAATACTAGGAAGATGCTTTTTGATAACTTACAAAGTTAAGCAACACTCAATATTGCATGTTAAGGGATATATTCCATATAGATTAAATATTGAAACTATAATCCATATATAAGGACTACCCATTTGAAAAAGGTTGACCTTTTAAGATAGAACTCCATGTTTTAATATGGTATCTCAACCTATTAATGTCGCATAAGCAATTTAATCTAAGATTCAAACAAACACATGATTAAGATTCAAATGAACTCATGGAGTCCAAGAGTAATGTTTTCAAATGAGCAACTATCTTGGGAGGTATGTTAAAGGTTAAAATACGCATCAATTAAATATTGAAACTATAATCAACGTATAAGGACTTGGGCTATTTTCTTAATAAGGTTGACCTTTTAAGAAGAAACTCTATGCATATGGCATTTTACCGTTCAATTTAAAAATGACTTAAGTGGATGTTTTCGGTGGAGTATTCATATTACTTGATCGTTGGTCATCTACTTTCTAGTTTCTGCTTGGAGTTTGAGTTTCTAGCCCTAATTGCCTAACGTTAATCTTGTTTTTACATGGAGTTTCAGTTTCTATTTCCTATTGCAATAGAGTTAACGGCTGATAATTATTTATTTTTATTTTTCCCTTGATAATGTCCTCAACTGTTAAGCTGATTGAAAATTTTTTAGTGTTGTAATGGTAGTTGTAATTAAGTTCTGGCATTCGAATCACCTGAATGAAAATTATAAGTTAATTACACAATCCCTATAAACCTATACTTCTTTATGATTGCCAACACATTTTTTAGTCCTTCAAATCTTTTGGTCATTTCAGTTAATGAGTAGTTTTCTTTCTCATTCATGATCATGTCTGTACACATCTCACTACTAGAGGTCATATTACTTGAATTGGCATAAATGTAAAGTTACAGCTTAATAAGTTTGTGGACGACAGGTGGAAAGCACGTTCTCAAGCAATTTTAACTGTTCTTAAGAGTCTTGAGGCAGATTTTTATTGTCTACAGGTGTCTATTGCTTTCTCATTCGTATTTTACAATATGATTATCTTAGAACTTATTGTTTGTATATTCTTTGACATTTTTTATTCTCATTTATTTGGCTTCTGTCATTAATTAATATTCAATCCGTATTAGGAAGTAGATGAGTATGATAGCTTCTATAGAAAGAATATGGAGAGCCTTGGCTATGCAAGCATCTACACTCAAAGAAGTGGGAAGAAAAAGGATGGATGTGGGATCTTCTAAAAGCACAACATGTATGCTGAATGTCATTCTTCTCTTATTTTATATCAAAATAAATTAATAACATTTACATTTGGATCAGTTTTATGTCCACTGTAAAGGATATCTAGGATACTCGGAGTGTAGTTTACTTTTTCTTAACATTTGAACTTCTATGTATTAATAAGTTCTATATTCTAAATATAAATAATTTTAGGTCAATATTACTATTGGTCACTTATCTTCTTAACAATCTTGATTTATTTTGTTGACTCTCTCAGGTAGGAGTCTTAAGAACTTTAATCTTAAAACACATCAAATTAAGTCAAAGCAATGAAATTTCATGTAGTTTGTTGATAAAATAACATTATAATCATCTAGCTCAATTGATCCAACGTTTATGTTTTGATACTTCAATTAGTGCGGAATTGGTCATAGAAGAGAAGATAGACTACAATGATCTGGTGAACTCAGTTCAAGATGGAAGAACCGCATTCATGGATAAAGACTGTGATTCACTGATTCATGAGACTGAAAGTGAGTTAAAGGATGGTAACTTGTCAAATTAATTCTTACGCGGTCTTTAATTCCCTTTTTTCCTTCTAAATTTTCCTTGGTGTTTGGTGAATTACTCTTCTACAATTATCAAAGGGTGGTAAACTGGTAATGTGAGTGTTTTATTGTTAGCTCTGTGAAATAAATCTCCACATGGTAATCACTGCACCAATTTACATCCAACCTTTCATTACATATGTTGATGATATGATACAAAGCTATCTGGTTCAATTTCACTGAGACTCTTTCTGTTTATTCATGAAAATGGAAATTTTAGATTTATATGCAAAAAGTTGGTGATAGAGACAATTTTGTAATGTATCATTAGATTTAGATTGTTGTAAAAGATACAGTATTCATTAGTTGAACATCTGAAATAGTTTGATTAAATTCGTAATTGGATTTTCTCGGCTGGCTAAGTAGTTCTTCAAATGAGTTCTTCGTGTGACTTATTTAGCTATGATGGTTTTTTGTTGCACCACAATCATTGACTTCATTCTGCAATACTAAATTATATTGTCAAACTCTAGCTTTTAGCAATTTATTATTTCAGGTTTAGAGCTGCAAGACATTCAAAACGACCATGGAGATCCAAATGATCCTCGTGTAAGATTAAAGCGTGATTGCGTTGGAATCATGGCTGCCTTTAGATTTAAGAACCCTTCTAGTCATCATGTTATTATTGCAAACACTCATATCTATTGGTAAGGTGGTTCAGAATTTAATTCTTATTTTACATTAAATGATATAATATTTCTTTGCGTTATTCACTAGCTAAAAGAACAGTTTTCCTGGACTAATTTTTTGAAAAAAATGTTGTAGAAGTCAGCACATATTTATACTCTGCTTTTTATACAAAGATTTACACTTTCTGATGAAATTCAATTTACTAAAGAAAAATCTGTTAATGTATAGTTGCATCTTTACTCAAATTCGCTTCGTATATTGAAAGAAATTGTTGCTGCAGGGATCCAGAATAGGCTGATGTCAAGCTTGCGCAGGCTAAATATCTACTTTCACGCTTGGCGGAATTCAAAAAGATGGTAGCAGATAAATTTGAATGCACCCCTTCAGTACTTGTTGCTGGTGACTTCAATTCAGTACCTGGAGATCAGGTTGGCTGGTCTTTTCCTTATTTTATTCTTGCAAGTTACATAACTCGCTCATTACTTTGCCGCTTGTGTATATTTCACATTTTCTTGCTGATGTTGTGGGGATGAAGGCAACTAATTTCACACTATATTATTCTTAATTATACTGGGACCATAATAATAAATTCAACTTGAAAATGAGAATAGCCTTGCCCTCTTCCTTTATTTACTCCGGAATATGAAGAAGTAATGACATATATCAACGAAAAGAAAGAAAAATAAGTGGGATTAGACTCTCTTACAACTAACTAATAACCATGGTTTGTTAATAAACACTGGCTTCATTCATCTTGCAAAATGATGTTATAAATTTATATTACATAGTTAGCACGTGGATATCTGTTATTTTGAGAATAGAGCAGTAGAACGCAGTTCTTTGTGTCGTTTAGTATGACTTATGAATATTAAACCTGCAAATTGTCTGAGAAAATAAATACGATGCACCATATCCGTTTGTCCGACACGTATGGCAACACAAATTTTCGAAAAAGTGCTGTCACATTAATTAAATCCTTAAATTCTTTATTCATATAGCATAAATTTAGTTTTATATTTGTTATTAATTTTTCTTGTTGAAATCATTTAAATGAGTACTTATTTGTTATTTAGCTCATGTTTGGTTCTCATTCTTTGACCATAAAAATAAAAAATATGATCTTTATCTATCACATCAAGCCACCATATTTGACTTTCTATCTCTAATATGGGTCTCGTAACGGATATATTTTTCATTCTCATTCTTAAATATATTGGAATCAAACGAGACCTTGATGATAACTTTGAGTTAAAAATAAATAATATTTCTTCTAAACAAAGAAAAATGACCACAATAGAATGTTTAAGAAGTGTTGATATCCAATATGTGTCGGATATGAACAATCTACCCTATTTGAAGTATCTGTGCAACACGGGAAAATAGTTTAGTATTTCCTAAAAGATTTTGGCCGTTGCAGGTGCATCAGTATATTGTTTCTAGGACCACTTCGGTGGGGGCGGAAATCGCTGAAGATCTACCGATTCCATTGTCCAGTGTATATGCATTCACAAGAGGAGAGCCACAGTTTACTAATTGCACACCGGATTTTACTGGAACCCTGTACTATATACTGTTTTTCCCTTCTGAAGACATAAAACCAATTAGCTATCTTGAGCTTCCAGAACATGAATCCTCTGGCGTAAGCGACGGATTACCCAATTACTACCATCCAAGCGATCACCTTCCAATTGGCGTTGAATTCGAAGTTTTCCAAGCGTAGAATCTACGGGTTCGACTTCATTGCATTGGTCATCTACGCCTTTCACCCCAGATGGTGCGATGGGGTGAGGGGCTGACGATGCTTAGATAATCAGTAGTATGGTCTTTTCGTTGATGGTTGTTACATTTTTCCTTCTCGAGGTTTGTTTTACGATTAACTCTAGAAGTTTTCATTTATTAAGTAGTTAAGAAAGTAAAATAAAAGGCAGACTGTGGACATTTTTTTGTTCCTTCCAAAATGAGTATAATTTTCATTTTCCTGCCAAATTTCTTTTGCGGATTTTTCCTTTCTTCTGTTGTAGGAATGGAGCATATTCTGATAATAGTCTGATTAAGTGCAGAAACCAAATTTAGATAATAGTTCGAGGATTTACTCTTGAAATTTGTAAATGTTACTTGAATATTTCTTCCACCACTCTCTTAGGTTCATAGTTAAATTGAACTATATTCTTAACAATTATTTAGAACATGTTATTTTTAGCACATCTTTCACATGGTTTATTGTGATTGCGCCACTTTGATCAATGGAAGTCCCTATTTGGGCTCCATTTTGTTCAAAATGCATTTTTCTCTTTTATTTTGAGCCGCATATTTTTTTAATAAAATAATGTTATGCGTAAATTTAAAAGTTTTCCCTTTTTTTTCCAACCACAATTTTTTCAAAAAATCACTATTTTACATTTTTTTTTCCCAAAGTCAATTTTAATGGAGCCCAAACATAGGCAAAATTCTTTTAGGCTTATTGAAAATATGTCAACCATTTAACTCATCATTCCCTTAACTTTTCATCTATCAGCATTAGTACACATTCTCATTTGTTTTCCTATCCATATTTATATGAACATACATCCATTTTATCAACCTTGTCTCTATGGACACACTTTCTCTTTGTAATAATCATGAGGTCATTACTTCAGAAATTCGTAAAAACAATGTTTTTACATGGTGTTTGACTCAAGGCTAAACCTAAATTACCTAATGTTCCCTTAAATTCTTGGAATTGATATATGAGAATTCCCATTTTCTTATTGTAGTACCTCTCAACCATATATTGTGACCTTTGTACTAGGTCTCTTGGTTTTATGTTGAAGTTCGATTGATGATAGAACTACATTCGACAGGAAAGGTTACGTGAGTTGAAATAGGTTGACCTAACGTATTTTTATGAAGGGTAGGAATTTGACGATGTTAAGGTATGCGTGGTGCTAAGTTATTGACAAAAATTCTAAGCCCAAGACACTTGCCTCCAAATTTTTAGTGAAGACATCTTAAATCTATTATCCCTTTAGATGTCAAAAATGGCCCTTATGGGAAGATTTTGTTACTGTTAGTTTTGCAAGTGAATTTAAAAGGTACCTTTGAAGGAACTTTTGTGCTACAAATATATCACCACTTACAAATTGGTGTACATATACAAGATGTGATGAGATATGATTGAATTAAAATTTCTCTAACAATTAAAAAAAATAAAAATAAAGCTCCAATGTTTTCTGGAAGCCTTATCTATCTGTAAAATTTTTGTAATTTCTAATGTACAAGTAGTATTATTCTTCACTGAATATGTCCTAACTTACCATTTGGTAAAAGTTACATGTTAATGACCAAAAATGCACAATGGGCATATATTAGAAACCATTTAAGCCAAAATCCCAAAAATATTATCAAATTTTCTTCTTCTTCTTCTTCTTCTTTTTTGCTTTCTTCCTTTTTTAAAATATTTTTTTCTCCCTGCTTTTATTATTGTTGCTATATTTGACTCGACCCTTTTTTATGATCTCGGCATGCCTAAGACTTTCTAGACAAACATGGTCAGGCTGGCCATCCATGCCAAGACTAACATTTTTTATTAAATTTTAATTAAAATGAAGGAATTCTAAATTAGTCAAAAGACAAGATTTCATTTTAATTCAAGCCCAAGCAAACTGCAAGCATCTACAACTTTTGCTATGTATAAAAATTACGTGAAGATATCTCACATTTATCAAACTCGACAATAAATTATGTCAATTTAATTGGACGCGTTAAATCAAGCACTTCATCTTGAACTTGGGCTCGACATATTAGTCCCATCGAACTTTTTCTCAAATAGTGCCTGTACGTGAAGAAGTGATTAGAATTCTATCGACCACACGTCTGTCCAAAAAATTGAGGTCAACAACTTTTATTATGTGTTTTGTAAGAAATATGACGGACGGATACAAATAATCTTTATTGAGACCATGCTAAACATTTCAAGTCAATTATAAATTAGCCATAATTTCTTTCTTTTTGCCGAATAATCATGAAATGTACAATTTGTTACTCAATAATCAAATGAAGTATGAACCAATTAAATCAAAAGTTGGAAATTTAAGAACTTGTAGATTTGTGTCGATTATTTGCATATTTGGAGAAGAACTGAAGAAAAGGTGGTTGAATCAAACCTTGATCTTGTTTGGCCTTGAGTTTTGCAAGATATCCTCTTATTTTTTTGATTTTGTTTCAATTGGAGGGTGTAGGTATCAAAATTTCAACTGCTAAATCATCTCTTTTCATTATGTTGTTTACAACATATTAAATGTCGTTATAATGACGAAAATTATAGTATTTTATATATTAGTCCCATGTTTATAATAATTTTTCGAAAAATTCCAAAACTAAGCCACTGTTCTATCTCTATTAAAATTATAATTATTTTTTTCTCTTTTCTTATCAACAACACATTCTTTAATAAAATAATATTACACGTAAACTCAAAATGAATTTTTTTTTTAACCACACATTCTTAAAAAAAAACCATTCCAAAACTATAAATCTCAAATAATGGTAAATAATGGGGGCCGAACGGGGCTAAGTGTATTTTTGTAAGTGCCCAATACTATAAAAAAAGAAAAAAATTAAAATAATACACTTAAAACTAATTGTGTCTTTATTAATCATATTAATTACGCTCAAATTCATCCCAAATGTAATGCTACGACCCCTCCTTCCAAATCTAAATATTTTCGCTTGTCAGATTTTTATTATTAACATTTTTCATTTGAATATTTTACACTATGATTATTCATTTTGAGTTATTCAAAATCTATTAGAAAGCTTGCAACATGACTATCATAAATATATTATGGATGAAGTATAAATATTGAAAATTATCTTGCATTAACTATTGAAAGAAAAATCATTATTATTAAAATTTTCTTTTAATTTCTTTTCCGTATCTATATAGTGTAAAAAATTATGAAGTTTAAACCATGATTAATTATTAAGCCCATTCCTTGCAATCATTTTTCAACTTGTTATTATGTACTCGTCATTTATCGATTTTAAATTTGAAATATTTATTTCGAAGTTTGCCGTGAATACTGCAAAAAGATAACAAAAATCTCTTCCAATGAGTGAAGAAACATAGTTCGTAAATAAGTCAAAAGAGTTAATACCAAAACATGAATTAAAAGAAAAAATAACTAATTTGTTGTCCTTAAAAATGTGACATGATGGGTACACTTTGAACTTCAAAAATTTGTTGTTTAATTTAGCATATATAAAAAGATAAGGATACCCAAGTTATTTTGTTGATGAGATTGCATACAAATGAAAACAATGCATTGTCTCTTGCAAGAACTTATAGTACCAATACTAAAAATATTTATAATAGTAATTGGACAATTGTACTCAAAAGTGACATTAGAAGAAATACAAATGAAATAGTGTAAACTTTTTTAAAGAATAGTGACAAAGTATGCCCCTTTTAAATTTCAGCACATTAATTCATATAAAAAAATAAATAAAGTGTTATATCATGTCACTTTTTTATTTAAAGCAAAATTTGAATTCATATTCATATTTAAATTTTCACAAAGAAATTATATGCATCTCTTTAATTTATTCAAAAAGAATTCAAATGAGATGCTACGACTTCTTAAAAAAAGTAACAAAGTGTGTGACTTTCAAATTTATCGCCTTAATTCATGTGCGAAGACTAAATAGAGTGTTATATCATGCTATTTTTTAATTTTAATCAAAATTTGAATTTATATTCGTATTTGATTATTCACAAACACACATGTTTGCATTTATTTAATGGATCCAAAAAGAATATAAATAATATAACTAGTCTGCAACTTTCTTAAAAAAAAAAGTAACATAGAATGTCACTTTTATATTTTAGCACCTTGATTCATAAACAAAAGTCAAATAAAGTGTTAAATTATCTCACTTTTCAATGTAAAGCAAAGTTGAATTCGTATTCATATTTAAATTCAAATTTTCTCAAATACACATATATGTATATCATTAATGGAACCAAAAAGTAGTTGTGCCTCCGCTGATTTCGGATGAAATGGCTCGTCAATCAGGGACTTCACTAGCATATCGTCGATGTAGACTTCGATAAATTTTTCGAGTTGATTAGCTAACGTACAATTCAGTAGCCGTTGATATGTTGCCCCAGCATTTTTTAGTCCAAAATGCATGACCTTGTAGTAGAACGTGCCTCGCTCCATCCAAATTTGTGCATCATTTTCTCTGGGTCAACACCAGTCATGTCAATGTGCGACCGAGGAAAACAATTGTGGTGTTCCATGAGGAACTTGATAAGGCACTGCCTGAGCTCTGGATCTAGCCTTACCTCAGCTGGAGTTTTGTGCTCTAGGAAGTCGGGATGGATTTGTACTTCATCTAGCACTCTCTGGAATCCTTTTGATCACCAAGAATCTCTCTTATTCTCCATTTGGTTGGAAAACGGAGTACTTGATGAAATGTTGATGGTACAACCTTCATTTTAAGGATCTAGGGCCTTTCCAAGATAACATTATATGCTGACGGGCTATCCATTAAAAGGAATCGGGTGTGGAGGTTAACTTTTTTTGCATAAATAGGCAAAACAATCTCGCCTAGAGTATTCTTTTGTTCACCACTGAAACCAACTAGCACTGTCATCCGACGTGTAATGTTTTCATCTAGAATTTCCATAGTCTTAATGGTTTCCAGGAAAAGTATGTTTGCACTGCTATCGTTGTCTATCAAGATGCGTTTGGTCAAGTAGTTGGCGATGTTCAAAGACATGACCAAAGCATCATGGTGTGGGTTAAGTAGCTGTGCCTCAGAGATCGTAAAGCTAATGATCTGTGGTGAGTCTGACTCGCTTACTTGGTTCAGACTCTAGAAGAGGTGAGTCGCTCAACACGCATGCCTTCGTGTCGCTGCCCTTGTTATCCTACTAACTTCTGAACCGCCAGTGATGAAGTTAATAGTTCAATCATGTGACGGTGCGGTCGTTGGTACAAAGCCTTGCTTACCATACAGTTGTTATCATCTGGCAAAATTCTCTTTTTCTTTATCAATGAAAACATCCGTGGGACATCCCTCCTTCGATAGCTCTATTATTTCCAACCTTAGGGCAATGCAATCATATGTGCGGTGGCCATGGTCGGCGTGAAACTCACACCATTTATTTTTATCTCATTGGTCACTAGAGCTTCTCATTTTTCTGGGCCAATTTACTATGCTGCCTATCCCCTTTAGCACCACAATTAGTTCCTTTGACTTAATAGAGAGGTTGTATTGAGGGACCCCAACCTTTGTTCTCACAGAAGGGTGCTCAGTTGGTCTGGGTAGCTCTCTGCACTTGGTGTCTCTCTTGTTCGAAGGGCTTTTTTTTCACCCTGTTTTGTTGTCGCAGTTCTTCTAGGGGGTTAACGTCTGGTGAAATTAAATTTAGCATCATTCTCTTCCCATTTAATCTGATCTGTAGCTCTAGCCAAGGCGTCCTCTATCGTACTAAATGGATATTTGGTCAATTCTTTATACAAATCAATATCTAGGAGGAGTGCCTTTCGAAAAGCAAAAATAGCAGTTTGTTGTTGCGGCTAGGAATGGAAACTTTCTCTCGATCAAATCATCTGACAAATTCCCACAATGATTCATTTCCTCTCTGGACTATATGATGGAGATCATCGGATCGCTTCTCAAGTTTTCTGCTGCTTGCAAACTGTTCAACAAAAGTATTAGCTAGTTGTGCGAACGACGATATAAAATAATTAAGAAGGTTTGTTTACCACTGTGGGCTTGGTCCCACAAGATTGGAGTCGAACCCTTGCACATGTAAGCCTCTCGACTGTCTCTTGGTATATCGACGGTAAACGTTCTCTGTCTATATTGAGCTATATGATTGTTCGGATCGATTGTCCCATTATAGAGCTTCATGTTGGGAAGCTGAACTTTTTGGGCATTTCCCACCAAGGCAATTGCGTCGACAAAGGGAGAGTCGGTGAAACAACTGGCTACACTCTTTTTGATAGGTGCTGGCATCCTTGGGATACGTTAGACCATGGCTTTGATCGTCGCTAACTTTCGTACGAACTCTGGATCCTGTCCATTAGTAGGCTATGGTTGTGCACCTTCTAACCTTCCATTAAGCGGTGTGGCAAATTATACATTTGAATCAATGCTCCTCTAGATTTGACTAAATATTTTAGTGATATTTCAATGTAGGATATTAGTCAATTGTCAATTTTAAGTGATACTAGTTTAGTTATTATTTTCATTAAAAATCATAGCTTCAACAAGATTATAATCACAAGTAATATCAATTTAAACAATGTAAATTATTTTTGGACATATTAATTATTAGTTTTTGATGTTATAAAACAAATTACTATAGTTATTTTTATCTTATTTTAATTAATAAAGAAATAAATCTCTTTGAATATTTCAATTAGTAATATTATACTATTATCTAATATTATTTATTATTTGAAAATTAAGTGAAGCATAATATAAGTTTCAAAATGCAAAAAAAAATTATGTTTACTAGATTATGATATAATATATAAAATATATTATATTATATTATATTATTATAATAAATCGGATCGGATCGACCTATATCTATATTTGCTCCATTTAGTTAACGAATTATCAAATTCGGATCTTAATCGGATTATCGGACTGAGATCCTAAATCTATCTCCCATTAATTTCAGTGGATTCAGATAAAAATCCAATCCATTGACAGCTCTAGCTGGACGGTTGCAATGGTTGGCAGAGCGGTAGCATGACTTAAGTTGTCTCTCTTTGCGTTGTTGCTTCCACCTCTTGACGAATCATTTGTTTTGCTTCTTGACGAGCCATTTCATTTGAAGCATAATCAGCGGAACCGTCCGTACGATGAATTCCAGAAGTTCGTGACATAGTGAGGATGATTGGTAAATAGTAATGGTAAGAGTCCTGTCTGTAAGAATGATTGCTAGTGCTTAACAGTGGGTGCCAAATTGTAGACAATAGATTCTACGATCAAGAAAACTGGATCAAGTAAACAACCAGCAATCCTACGGGACTCGAGAAAAATGAAATAAAGAAGAAAGACTGCAAAAGATCTTAAGAGGACACCGGTGTTGTGCCGATCAAAGACCCTCTGATGGTCAAGTTAGTAAAACTCGTTAAAAATTGTATGAATACTAGATGTAAAGAAAGAAAAGGTAACTCAGAGTGGAGTAGAGTAGATTGAGATACTCGAACGCTTGACTGACCATGGAATTTATAGGAGTGAGATAATTGTCTAAGTAGAATTGGTGGGGATTCTCCAAGATTTCATAGTTGCTTGGAGCTAAATCTAATCCAATCTGTTCGGTTGAGATATCAAAGTCGTTTACAGATAACTCTTAATGGATCAGTGTAAGTCACAACGTGATTTATTTTGAAAATAAATTATTGGAGGTTTCAAATTGACATGTGGGTCTTGGACCACGTAATCTGATCGATCGTTATATTGAGTTGGGCCAAGGATAGTGTGGTTGGACCGTCTGTGGACCCTATTTTATGGTTTGAACCGTTTGGACTAGTGGATTAATTTTTACCACGACACTTGATAAGGAAGGTTTAAGCATCAAATTTTCAACTGCTTAATTGCCTCTTTTCATATATATTTTTTATACTTACGAAATATGATTACATTGATTAAATTGAGTATTTTATTTAACCCTATGTTTTTTTTTTTTTTAAATCGCAAAATTTAGGGTATTTCTATAAGTTCTCCGACTTTAGGGGGGTTTTTTAAATGGATTAAGTCAAACTTGCAAACTGGCTTGTTGGTCCTTCGAGGATTAACTACCCATGTTGAGACTCGTAATTAGCTATATAAGATTAGAAAATTTCAGACTGAACCTATTTTTATATCTAATACCCTACATCTCAACTTTCAATTTCTTAAATCAAATACAAAGAATTTTTATTCAAAAATCAGATATATCCATTGAATCCACCCACATGCAATTCTTCCTTGGCCACCCCATTCCATCTTATATTCTTCATTCTCTCTATATATTCATTTTTGAAACAATCATTCTCTCAGCACCCTAGTCCCACACCATTCCACCTCACCCACCATATCTTACCTTATCTCTTACTTTCTCTTTACAAATCCTATTTCTTTGGCTTTCTCGATACAGCAGCCATTCTACTTTTTAATATCCACCAATTCAATTTCCAAATCTAAGTAAGCAACATAAGAAATTAATTAATTCTTTTGTGTGTGATATGAGAGTGGCTCATGTTATGGCAAATAGTGGCATTGGAATAGCGTGCGTGAGTGTGATCCGACTAGAGATAGTGATAAAGTCGAATGTGCTAGTGGTTATGGCTGGAGTGCAAGTGTGATGGATTGCGGTGTATAGATCTGTGTGGATGGTGGTACAACAGTGGTGATGTGGGTGGTGTGGTGGTGCGGAGAACGTACAAATTTGCATCGTGGTGGTGAGGTGGCAGTAGTGTTCTAGGTATAGATCTTCATGGTATGATTAGGGGTGGGCATGAGTTGGACTGAGTTTAAACCATTAATTGGGTTGGATTGATTTGATTTTAGGTTAAACCGACCATGTTGAGTTTGGTTTGGGAATGTTTATAAATTATAAGACATCATATCTTTACTATTGTGTTTATTGTAACCATAATTATATATTATTGTAACCTTAGCTTCTTTAATTACATATTTAATTAATACCATCTATTTTTACAAAAAAATCATAAGTTTCTTAAATTTGAAAGTGTATCTTAAAATAATAGTAAGAGTAATTATATTTATACCACAATTTTATTTCTTGCACCATCTTTTAATAGTGGTTATGGCTATTAATTTTTACTCATATAGCACTTACATTCCTAACATTTTTCACGTTACTTTTATCCTCAAATTTTCTATCAGTTAATACCTTTTGTATTTGATGAAAGTTTTATATGTAAAAGTCCGTTGAAATAACATAAAATAATTTAATTTTTTGTCATATTTTTAAAAATAAATATATAATATATATATATTCCTAATTTCGAAGCATGAATTTTATTTATTTTTTAAATAAATCATCATCAAAGATGATATATACTAATTAATGAAAGGTTGAATATAAGAATTCGACGAAAAAAATTTAAGAAAATAATTGTTATAATGAGCAAAGATTGATGAGTTTAATTACAATTAAAATATGGTGTATCATATAAAATTGTGGTGATAATATAATGACCCTTTATGATAATGACGTAATTTTCCTCACTTTTATATCATTAATGGACCTAAAGAACCTTTCTTTGATGGTCATTATTTTGCCAATGATAATAATAATATTATTATTAATAATAGTTTTTTGAATAGCAAGTTTTGAAATCATGCTTCAAAAACAGAAATCTTTAACAGACAACATATGACAGGAATTGACTGAAAAATAGAAAGAGAATAAAAAAAACAATTCAATCATCTGCGATTACAACGTAGGTAAAAATTCTGTAAAGAATTTTCTGTACTCATGACTTTTTTCGTTTTAAATAATGTATGGATAAAATGTAGTGAAAAATTATGAAGTTAGGTGTAAATATTTTATTTGTATGAATGCAATTAAGAATGAGTGAGAATCATGAGTTGTTTTAAAGGTCCTCATTGAAAGCATTTAAAGTAGAGAAACTGTGAACGCGAGTTTAGTTCAGGATTACAGTCTAACAAGCACGAGACATACCGTTGAACGCGACTTAGTTCAGGGAAAGAAGGTTACAGTCTTAAGACTCTTAACAAGTTCTACCATTGTAATTCGTATGCGTAGGAGAATCCCAAAAATGGTTCAGATTGGTTCAAATTCTCGCTCGGGTGAGTACTTAGCAACATAAATTTGATTTACCCCTTTTCATAATTTCAACACGCTTGAATATCACTGTTTCTATTTCAAGCAAAAATAAAAACAAAATAAAGAAGAAAGAAAACCAAACATTGTTTTTGAATTATGGGATATGTGTTTCAGTTTAACAATTAAAGATTGAATCTATTTTTATACGTTTTGTGTTTCTTTGTATTTTTATTCTTTTCATAATTTTCTATATATTATTTTGAGTAATTTGTGCTATTGAAAGCTAAGAATGGTAAATCTTCGTATATATTGCTATCACGATACTTTGCAATCGTATTGTTGCTTGCAGCCATTAGTAGACTCGAATATTTTTGTTGAAAAACAATATTTGTTTCTAACCTCGTAGTTAGTTTCTGTACAAGTTGTCAATTTATTACATATTTACTTTGTGGGTTTTGTTTCTTTTTTCTCTTCTTTTCGTTTTTTTGGTAACTTTTGTACTTTACTGGGCAGTGGTTGAACACAAGAGAGTAGTAATAGAGAGCACCCATGATGAGAAGCTTGTTGGGATATTGCATGAAATGGGCTCTCCCGAGCTTGTAATTATATGCCATGGTTTCCGTTCCTCGAAGGTTCGCAATTTTGATCTAGAAAATTATCTGTGCAATGTAAGAGATATAATTCTCAATTTTTGTGTTCCATCCGCGTCTCAGGATCGAATTCCTATGGTGAACCTTGCGGCTGCTTTTGAAAAAGAAGGAATTAGTGCCTTCCGCTTTGACTTTGCTGGCAATGGGTATGTGTTGAAGCTAGTTACTCATAATATAAGCAGTTTAACAACACATCATATCTGTAATCTATCACTTATTCTTGTTCTCTTCCTAAATTGTTTATCCTGTTGAAATTTTATATTAATGATCATAAAATTATTCTTCCATTGAAATTGAAATTAGAAATTAGATGTATCTAGCTGTAAATGAAGTAGATATTCTTACTCTTATGGTTGCTTTTAGATTATCATGTTTTTGTTCTTGATATATGTCGAGATTAGGTACTGAAAACTTATAAATTTTATGCTTCATAAAATGTGGGTTCTTTGCCAGCTGCACGTGTTTCTTTCCTCTGGAAGCAGTTATATCCTAGAAACAAATTCTCATGATTTTATTTTTTTCAACATTATTTCTTTGCTTTCACAGTAAAGAAAAGGGAGGTGTCTTAGATAGGATTGCTTCGTTACTTTCATTGTCAGTGAATATGTGATCCTATTGTGCATGACTCACTATTTCTTCTTTAAGTGTATTTAGTCTTTATCTATTGTCTCGTTCTCCTGAAAAATAATCAGGTTATCGTTTTTCATTTAGATGAAAACCCGAGTCCTTGGTGGATACTGATGTTTTATTCAATTTTCCATTTGCTTGGGTGACCGGAGGCAACATATCCACTTCTGTGTAATCTTAATTATATTAGTTTCTCAAAGTTGTGGGATGCTCTAGGTTGTTACCTATACATTTTTTTCCCCAAACTTTTTCAACAGAATTCCTGATTGCTTAGCATCTGACAATTTCTACTTTTACACACCTAAGATTTATTTTACTTTGTCTGCAAAATAAAGTGTAAACTTATGGTCTAGAAAGGGTTGGTACTGGCATGCAGTATTACTTGTAGCGTGCCAAAAAAAAACCTTTGGGACTCACACTCAGAGGTGGCCTTAAGTTCAATTGGGTTGATCTAACTAAAGCTAAACTATAACTGTGATAGGCACCATGTTTTCGTCTTCCCAAAGACATGACTTGTCTCTGAAAGCTTACGATGGGTCCAAGGTTTACCAAGTATCTTGTTCATTAATAAGCAGGTTCCTTGAAATTGCTTCACAAACATGCTTAGATCCTCCATTTACCCGAGACTTGTGGAGTTACTAATAAAGAAATATTCTCGACTTATCAGGGAAAGTGAAGGAACGTTTCAGTATGGTAACTACCGTAGAGAAGCTGAAGATCTAAGAGCCGTGGTCGAACATTTTCAAGGGGAGAAACGATGCATAGTGGCAATTATTGGGCACAGCAAAGGTGTGCTAGATATATCTCTGCAAACTGAACTTTTCGGTTTTTTCCCCCCTTTTCTTTTCTTAGATTTTGTATTTTTTTTCTCCTTTTTCAATTTTCATGAGGCTGGGCTTTGATGGGTGGGGGTGGGGATGTGTAGGACGCTAAGAGAGCTATGAGCATAGGAAATCTACGTGAGATTTTTGAAGTACTTACAAAAACTTTTAGAGTTCTAAAGACCATTCTTTTTTGTTCTATAAATCTTCCCAAAGACATGACTTGTCTCTGAAAGCTTACGATGGGTCCAAGGTTTACCAAGTATCTTGTTCATTAATAAGCAGGTTCCTTGAAATTGCTTCACAAACATGCTTAGATCCTCCATTTACCCGAGACTTGTGGAGTTACTAATAAAGAAATATTCTCAACTTATCAGGGAAAGTGAAGGAACGTTTCAGTATGGTAACTACCGTAGAGAAGCTGAAGACCTAAGAGCCGTGGACAAACATTTTCAAGGGGAGAAACAATGCATAGTGGCAATTATTGGGCACAGCAAAGGTGTGCTAGATATATCTCTGCAAACTGAACTTTTCGGTTTTTTCCCCCCTTTTCTTTTCTTAGATTTTGTATTTTTTTTCTCCTTTTTCAATTTTCATGAGGCTGGGCTTTGATGGGTGGGGGTGGGGATGTGTAGGACGCTAAGAGAGCTATGAGCATAGGAAATCTACGTGTGAGATTTTTGAAGTACTTACAAAAACTTTTAGAGTTCTAAAGACCATTCTTGTTTGTTCTATAAAAGTATTTTCTGTACATTTGAATTTTTTGTCGATTGAAAATTATCTAATTTTATACTTCTCATGATAACATATAAATTAAGTGAGAATAATATTTTATTCCACTTGAAATCTACACATTGTGAATTCTGTAAACGCTCCGTGCTGCAGCCTACAATTACTTTCTGGGTGGTTTACTCTCAGGACCTTTTGATACATTTTCCACTTATCAGTTTGAAGAAAAATTCCTGTTCAAGGAAGTCTTCCAATTATTGCACAAATACAGTGTATTGTTTCACGTTAAAGAATTCTGCTTCTTAGAGCTTACAAGTGTCAACTATTTATGTTTATGCGAATGGACTTTCTTTCTGTGCTTCCTTTCCTAAAATATTGCCGTATGGTTGGATGACATTCTTACAGGAGGTAATGCTGTGCTTCTTTATGCTTCTTGGTATAATGACATACAAACAGTGGTAAATATTGCTGGGCGTTATAATCTAAAGAGAGGAATTGAAGGTCGCTTGGGTAAGGACTTCCAAAAGAACATTGAGCAAAATGGATTCATTGATGTTAAAAATAGAAGAGGTACGTATTATTTTTGTTTCACTGACATATCTGCATCACTTCAGTTAATGTTTTACTGCCAGTTACATAAATACTTTGCATCACGAACTTTCGTCTTCTCAATTATCTAAATATGTCCCATAAACGTTTCAAGATAAATAATGTTGAAAGGTACTTAGATTTATTTGCAACCTTTGAGGGGCCGCTTTTTACTTTCCATTCACTTGGATTTCTTTTGTTTCATCAATTTTGTTCGGTTCCTCTTTTTCTTCCGAAAAAAGGAAAGGAGAAGGATCTTCTTCGCGGGATCTCTCATGTTCCTATTTAGTCCCCTTCATTTCGGAAGTTAGTATAACTCTAAGTATTACTTTTATACAAAGTCTCTTGTTTTCACCTAGGATTCTTGCTAAAGAAACCTAGTTCCAAATAAAAAGAAAATGGAATTCTTATTTTATGTGTAGAATTTCTAACTTTTTATTTTTTAAATTATATTTATTATTCTAAATTCTTTAGATATCTATATAAATTTCCTTTTATACGGATATTAGTGACATGTTTAGTACGGAAGACCGTACAAAACAAGGAGAAAAGTTACAATTTTGTTTGTTATACCGTTCAGTTTTGTCCAGTCTCTTACATAACAAACCCGCATAAGAAGTTTTAAAAAACAGGTAGTTCTCATTTGCATATCTTTAGAAGGATTCATATGCCATATCTGTCATTTTTCTAGGGAAGATTGAATATCGTGTGACGAAGGAAAGTTTGATGGACCGTCTAGCAACAGATATGCATGCTGCATGTCAGTCTATTCATCCAAGCTGCAGGTTCGGAATAGCATCGGACATAGTTAGTTATTGATATATTGTTTATTGTGAATTCTAGTATTTCCTGTTCTTCATATATAAATGAAACATCAAATCAATTTACTTTGGCAGGTGAAGGCATCCAGTATTTCTTGTTCCTAGTATTTCTAGTATTGTCATTCTTATGTTGCTAATAAGGGTTAACAAAATATTCGTGCTTCTATGCACTTTTGCATGTACATACACAATGGATAATATTTTAATTTCTTTTTTATCCTTTAATACTGTCTAATACCAGATAGTCTAACTTAGCAAACTTGTTAGCAGGGTATTAACCGTTCATGGTACGTTGGATGAATTTGTGCCTGTTGAAGATGCAATGGAATTTGCCAAATATATACCAAATCACAAGCTACAAATTGTTGAAGGAGCTGATCATGAGTACACTTCACATCAAGAAGAGTTGGCTTCTATTGTGCTGGATTTTGTGATGGCGAGTCTATATAAAGACAAGTGTGTTTCTAAAACATCGTTGTCTTGTTCAAAAACTGATAAATTGATCGATTCACGCCTTTGAATCTTGAATATATGTGAGCAAAAGATTGAATTGCACATTAACTTGAATGACAAAAATATTATGAGGGTCTTTCGTCTGTATAGTTAAACATTTAAACATGATAAGCATTAATGCTCTTGTTCTTATTATTGTTGAGTGACTCATAATCGATAACATTGTTTGTGGTGAATCTTACAGTGTCAGTATAGCTAGGGGTGGACTCAGAAATTTTTTCCAGTATGGGTGATATTGCTAAAGGTCAAAAAGAAAAAAAAAAAAAAAAAAAAAAAAAAACAACATTATAACACAAATGTTATACCAAAAATGAAATACTTTTCAATTGTTCTTTACGAGTTTTCATACTTTGATATTTTAATACAATCACTTCATTATCAATATTTAAGAATATATCTTTCTTCACGTAAACAACAAGACTATCATTCACCGCCACTTCCTCAATCCTATTGCGCAAAATCAAAAGCTTGTAAACCAGTAGATATACTCTAATTTTATTTATCAAAACTAACTTTCGTGTGAGAGCATTTTGTTCAATTCTAATAGATAATTTATTTTAGCATCAGAAGCAACTTCATAGATAGAATCGGAATGGATGAACTTCAGTTGAATAAAAATCTCAGTTCCATATCGTACTGAGAGGGATCGACATTGAGCTTGTTTTGTAAATTATGGTAAATTTTCGTGTATAATGTACTTTCTATTACGAAAATTGAAAAACCACCTTGTATAGTACTTGTTCATTTCCATAGAAATCACCAAAATAACAAATCAAGATTACAACAATATTTGCTTCACAAAGCTGAAATTTTAATTATAAAAAAATATATATATAGTTGAAATTTGGTTCAACCCACTGGGCAAGATTTATTTTCAAAAAAAAGTTTTAAAGCCGGGTGTTACGTCGGTCGGTCTCAACATGCAAATAGATTTTTCTTA
Organism: Olea europaea var. sylvestris; assembly: GCF_002742605.1. NCBI lineage: Eukaryota > Viridiplantae > Streptophyta > Magnoliopsida > Lamiales > Oleaceae > Olea > Olea europaea. The sequence goes on along the minus strand of NC_036244.1, from coordinate 7,153,155 downwards.
TCATGCTTAAAAAAATTATAGATTTAGTAACAAAAAAATTATTCTAAAAGTATTAAATCAAAATAAGATTTGTCAATTAAAACGTGCATTAATTTAACGAAAACGAAATTAAACATACGTAAATATATTTATCGATTCAAAGTAATTGATATAAAAAATATTTCTTTGTTCAACTTTCAGTAAATTACTTAAATTTTGAGGTTGGAGCGGATGAGAGATGAGAGAAATTTTATCTGTATTGAGATAAAGAGATAGAAAAAGTTATCTGATTTTGAAATTTTAAGTGAGAAGTGTTTAATTTTCACTTGTTAACTAAAATAGTAATAATATATTTTAAATAGAACAATATTTTATAATTGTACAACATATTTAAGGACATCTTTATCTTTTAAAAATGCCATTGTGAAAACTTTCAATTGTTCAAAAGTCGAAGTGAAAATTGAATGGTTTGACTAAGCCAACCTTAAAAGTACCCCCAAACTTCACTTAGGCTATCCATGATCATGATCATATAAGACTATCCAACTCATATAAGTACACATAAAACAATACAATATTTTTGGAAAAAAATAAAAATAAATACTATTTTGAAAAGAAAATAAACCACGCGTAAATTTAAAAAAAAAATAATAATAATAATGATGTGATAGGCCTAAACTTGAATTGACATTTTCCTCAATATGACCGTGAAATGAGTTTTAGGAAAGTTAGCAACACTCGTCGTGTCATGTAATGATGCCTATATTATCACTTAAAATATATCTTCCTCTATTGTTCTTTGCTTGTACTACAAAATATTTTTAAGATACTTGGAAAGAAAAATGACAATTAAATACCAATATAATCACACGAAGGTTAAGGCTAATCCTTTATTAATTGTGAGTGTGGGATGAGAGAATTCGAATTTCTTGAAGTTTTCAAGGTTATAACGTGGAAGAGAGCTAGGCGTCCGCCTGGTCCATTCCCTACCTGTTTTATCATGATTTTTCATGGTGTTGTGATCGTTAGCCAAAGAAGATGTGCGACCACATGAAGCTCAAATTTCTCCCCTAAAGAAAAGAGAAAAAGAAATTGGCATAATTGTAATGTTGGAATAATTAATTATTTCATATGTGGGCTTCACATTGGATTGCAAATTTTATGGGTTAGATATATGGCTCATAATGATATTTGAGTTTGAGCCAAATTTATTAAGTGATCAATTGTGCCTTTTACACCTTACATGTTGTAATTAATTTGATGTGGTAATTTAAAGTATGTGGGCCAGAAATAAACCCTAACTAGAATTCTAGTCGTAATGGGACGGCTCAAATTATTTCCTATATATATAAAGGCTAGGTCCCCTCTCCTCTCCATATATTTCATTAGCTTGCCCCATTGATAGCTATCAATTTGTGAGGAGCAAGGAGGGGAAGATCTTGACTGCTATTACAATTATAATTCATATCAACAATGACTTCCACAAGTATGAATTCGTTTCTATTAATTTATTGGATTGTGATTATCGATTCTTAACATGATTAAAACTAAATTCAACAATTAGATCAAAATTCTTCATGAAATTTTTAATTTCACGTTTTTGTGCATGTATATTTTCGTGTGTGCATATGTGTATAATTCAGTAAAGAAGCCGAAGACGTAAGCCATCAAAACGCCACATTCTTCACGCAACATTCTCAACATCCTTCAAGGGTTTCGACAATGGGTTTTCGACCATAGCTTCCTATGTACGAAACTAGTTGGGCTCATTCCAGCAAAAACCCAATCTTTACACCCGCACGATTTTTCTTTACACCCCTGCAATTTTTCGTATCCATCTTTCCACGGCTAGCGGTCGGCGACTGGTGATCGGAGTTTTTTAAAGTTCGGTGAAGATTCTGGTTAGCGCGTGGCGTTTGAGTCGTTTTCAATTGAAAAAGATTATATATATGTTTTTGGACAGATTTTGTTGGAGATTCGTCGGAGTTGAGCTGCGCCGTTGCAATTATGGCCTCATCTTTGTTTGCTAGTCAGAATGAATCTAGCTGGGTCCACATGGGGAAGAAGATTTCGAGTTCGAATTCTCGACTGAATGCAAACCCTAAACCTAATTCTAACCTGAAGAAAAAGCAAAAACAATTCCACCATGTAGCCACCAACGGAGGATCAGCTGGGCGTTATAATGATGATTCCCCCATCGTCACACAGACTGCCTCCGACGATGCTTACTCCTTCAACCAGACCTCGACAAGCTGTAGCGGATTTAATCATGGCGAATATTTGACCTACAATGTCTCATCGTACTCAAAATCATAGCCCCTGTCTGCGATAACAGATGTAAGGGGAGACGGGGGCTCCTCTTGCAAATATTTGATTTTCAAGCCCCTGTCTGCAATTAGAAATTGGGGTTAAGATTGTAAATAATAAAAGGAGGACATGTCATCTAATTTATATAATTAAAAGGGCCTATTAATAATTTTAGACCAGGGGTCATGTTGCAAATTTTTAAATGGGTTTTGACTCTAAAAATTTCAATTTTGACCAAAATTAAAAATTTTATTTTAAAATTGACCCGTTTGAAATAATAATAATAATAATAATTGACAACTTTTATATTTTCGTTAAATGTATAATTATTGTTATTATTTGTTCGTTTAAATTCCGCCTTTTATATATTAAAATTTTGTTGCCAATTTTAGTTCTCAATCACATGTGAATTTTGTCATTCATCAATTAGTGATTATTATTTTGTGATTGAATTTTTCTATGGGCCTTGCAACGATTCTTGTTTTCCCACTAAGAGAAATATTTTGAAATAAAAATAGGTAGTAGCTGCTAAAGTGGCACACTCATTATTAATTATTCGATTTTCTCTACAATAAAAATACATATATTTTTGCCCAACAACTTTTGATTTATTGCATATAATATCTTGCCCAAAGGTGTTATTATATGTAATATTTTTGAAAAATGGCATGAGAAAGTTAACGGCTTATTTTGGTTTAGAAATTTCCTTCTGCCCAAAGGTGTTGGAATTTTGAAAACCAGTGTAATTTTGTTAACTGGCTACATGATGTGTTTTAAGAGTACCTTATAACATATTGTATTGTCGACCTAAAGGTGACTTTACGATGATGCACCTAGGCTCTTACCGTAATAAAATTCATATGTTTCGATTTAAATTACAGATTATCTAATTAATAGCCCATATTAATTAGTTGATATTTCATCATCCATTTGATTGCATGCATTACGTTTGGATGATATTGGCTGTGATATTTTATGTTTCCACAGTTTATAATGCCTCATCTCTTTCGAATCAATTGTTTGCCATTGAAACATTGACTGGGAATAACTATGTGAGATGGAAACGAGACGTAGAAATAGCACTTGGTCTTTTGGGCTTGGATTTTGCAATGGAGAAAAGGCTTGAAAAACCCACAGATAAGAGTACCGTTCAATATGTAGCCGAGCATGAAAAGCGGGAAAGGGCTAACAAACTCTTTTTGAAAATCATTAAGCGATCGATATCTGATTCCATTCTAGGTGCCATTCCTGATAATGAAAATGCCAAAAGTTTTATGGATGCCATAGGAGAAAAATTTGTTGAGTCTGATAAAGCCGAAACTGGGGATCTGATGGATAAATTTATGAGCATGAAATATGATGGTACAAGTGGTGTTAGGGAGCATGTTATGAAAATGATAAATATATCATCTAAGCTAAAGGCTCTTGACATTCCCATTACGGAGCCTTTCCTGATCTATCATGTTTTGAATAGTCTTCCTAGCAAGTTTAATCAGCTTAAGGTTGCTTACAATGCTCAGCGGTATAAGTGGAATTTGAATGACCTCATAGCAGTGTGTGCCCAAGAAGAGTATAGGATGCACCGTGAAACTGTTGAAATTGTGCAATTAGCTTTTCAGCCATCACAGAATAAGGGGCCTTCTCATAATCATAAACCTAAGTTTTGTAAGGGTAATAAGTCTCACCGAAGTCAGCAGAATAAAAATTTTAGTGGTCCCAAAGCAATTATAAAGAAAAATGATCAATGCAAGTTCTGTAAAAAGAAGGGTCACTGGCAGAAAGACTGTTTTAAGTTCAAGACTTGGTTGGAAAAGAAGAAAAGTTCTTCAGGTATTCCCTTGGCCTTAGTTTGTTTTGAGTCTTCTTTAGCAGATGTACCTTTGAATTCTTGGTGGTTAGACTCGAGAGCTAGTATTCATATTGCGAATTCCTTGCAGGGGTTCATAAGCAAACGGAGGCCAAGTGAGAATGAAGTAAGCTTGAGCGTTGAAAATGGATTCCAAGTGAAGATTGAATTCATAGGAATAGTGAAGTTAACTTTAGAGTCTGGTTTTTATCTTGTTTTGGAAAATACAGTTTACGTACCGCAGATGAGACGGAATTTAATTTCTATACCAAAACTTGATGCTTGTGGTTTTACATTTAATTTTGGTAATGGAATGGTTAAGTTATTTAATGATTCTCGTTTGATTGAAAATGGCATTTTATGTGATGGTTTATATAAATTATCTTTGGCTTCTTTTGGTGATGTCTCGTGTGTTACAAATGTATCAAAGAAAAGGGCTTTAATTCGTGAATCATCCTCTATTTTGTGGCATAAGCGATTGGGTCATATTTCTAAGGATGGAATGGAAAGATTAATAAAAGATGAGATACTTCCTTTCTTAGACTTCTCCGATTTTGACACCTGTATAGATTGTATAAGAGGAAAGTTAACTAAGTCTACGAGGAAGGGTTCGACTAGGAATAATGGAATTTTGAACTTAAATCACACTGATATCAGTGGACCTTTGCTTTCCACTATATGTGGGAATAAATATTTCATAACTTTCATTGATGATTTCTCACGATATGGATATGTTTATTTGATTAACGACAAATCACATGCACTTGAGAAATTCAAAGTTTTCAAACTGGAAGTAGATAAACAATGTGGGAAAAGTATCAAAGTTGTAAGATCTGACTGAGGTGGGGAGTACTATGGGAAATATGACGAGTTTGGTCAAAATATGGGTGATTTTGCAAAATTTTTACAAGAGTGTGGAATAGTGCCCCAATACACCATGCCAGGGACACCTGAGCAGAATGGTGTTTCTGAAAGACGTAATCGAACTCTAAAAGATATGGTTAGAAGTACGATGAGTAGAACAAATTTGCCTGAATATTTGTGGGGTGAAGCCTTGAAAACAGCTATGTATATTTTGAATAGAGTTCTAAGTAAAGTTGTTGCAAAGACACCTTTTGAATTATGGAAATGACGTAAGCTAAGTATGGCTCACTTTAAAGTTTGGGGATGCCCAGCTGAGGTTAGGATTTATAATCCATTTGAAAAGAAATTAGAGACTAAATCAACTCCTGGCTACTTTATTGGGTATCCGGATAGATCAAAGGGATATAAGTTTTACTGTCCAAATCGTAGCACTAGAATTGTGGAGTCTATTACTGCTAAGTTTCTGGAGAACGATTTTGGAGATAGTGGGAGTTCCACGCTGAGAGAAATTCTTGTTGAACCTGATCAAGTTGTAGTTCCAATCCCTGTCATACAGGAAAGAGTTGGTTCCCAACCAATTGAAGTTGTTAATGAAGAACCGAGGAACCAAGAGGAATCTCCAATTCCTCAAACAACGATTGAAACGGTTCCTGAACCACAAGTTAGGAGATCACAAAGGGAAAGAAGATCTGCATTGCCCAGTGATTATGTTACATATTTATTGGAGAGCGATTTTAATATCGGGCATATTGTTGATCCTGTAACTTATAATCAAGCATTGACAAGTCCTGAGGTAGATAAATGGATAGCTGCCATGGAAGATGAAATGAATTCCATGGAAAGGAATAAAGTTTGAGATCTTGTTGAACTTCCTCCAGATGCTAAGGCTGTAGATAACAAGTGGATTTTCAAAAGTAAATTAGATTCAAAAGGAAATGTTGAACGAAAGAAAGCAAGATTTTGCAAAAGGCTTCACTCAGCGAGAGGGCATTGATTATGTTGAAACCTTCTCCCCTGTTTCGTTGAAAGATTCTTTTCGAATTATCGTGGCTCTTGTGGCACACTATAATTTGGAGCTTCATCAAATGAATGTTAAGACAGCATTTTTGAATGGAGATCTTTCTGAAATGGTTTATATAAAACAACCTGAAGGTTTTGTTGTAAAAGGAAAANTATGTATATTTTGAATAGAGTTCTAAGTAAAGTTGTTGCAAAGACACCTTTTGAATTATGGAAATGACGTAAGCTAAGTATGGTTCACTTTAAAGTTTGGGGATGCCCAGCTGAGGTTAGGATTTATAATCCATTTGAAAAGAAATTAGACACTAAATCAACTCCTGGCTACTTTATTGGGTATCCGGATAGATCAAAGGGATATAAGTTTTACTGTCCAAATCGTAGCACTAGAATTGTGGAGTCCATTACTGCTAAGTTTCTGGAGAATGATTTTGGAGATGGTGGGAATTCTGCGTTGAGAGAAATTCTTGTTCAACCCACGTTGAGAGAAATTCTTGTTGAACCTAATCAAGTTGTAGTTCCAGTTCCTGTCATACAGGAAAGAGTTGGTTCCCAACCAATTGAAGTTGTTAATGAAGAACCGAGGAACCAGGAGGAATCTCCAATTTTTCAAACAATGATTGAATCGGTTCCTGAGCCACAATTTAGGAGATCACAAAGGGAAAGAAGATCTGCATTGCCCAGTGATTATGTTACATATTTATTGGAGAGCGATTTTAATATCGGGCATATTGTTGATCCTGTAACTTATAATCAAGCATTGACAAGTCCTGAGGTAGATAAATGGATAGCTGCCATGGAAGATGAAATGAATTCCATGGAAAGGAATAAAGTTTGAGATCTTGTTGAACTTCCTCCAGATGCTAAGGCTGTAGATAACAAGTGGATTTTCAAAAGTAAATTAGATTCAAAAGGAAATGTTGAACGAAAGAAAGCAAGATTTTGCAAAAGGCTTCACTCAGCGAGAGGGCATTGATTATGTTGAAACCTTCTCCCCTATTTCGTTGAAAGATTCTTTTCGAATTATCGTGGCTCTTGTGGCACACTATAATTTGGAGCTTCATCAAATGAATGTTAAGACAACATTTTTGAATGGAGATCTTTCTGAAATGGTTTATATGAAACAACCTGAAGGTTTTGTTGTAAAAGGAAAAGAAAACTTGGTGTGTAAGTTAAACAAATCCTTATATGGTTTTAAGCAAGCATCTCGACAGTGGTATTTGAAGTTTGATGAGGTTGTGACATCTCTTGGTTTTGTTGAAAATACTATTGATCAATGCATATATCTTAAAACCAGTGGAAGAAATTTTATTTTCCTTGTACTGTATGTTGATGACATTCTGCTTGCTAGCAGTAACTTAGGGTTGCTTCATGAGACAAAGAAAATGTTGTCTGCTAATTATGAGATGAAAGATTTCGGAGAAGCTTCCTATGTACTTGGCATTGAAATACATCGTGATAGAAATCGTGGTTTATTGGGACTTTCTCAGAAAGCTTATATACGACGTGTTCTAGAAATGTTTAATATGCAGAATTGTGCACCTGGTGATGCACCTATCATAAAAGGAGATAAGTTTAACAAAACTTAATGTCCAAGGAATGAGCTGGAAAGGGAGTCTATGAAGATGATCCCATATGCTCGCGCTGTGGGGAGCTTGATGTATGCTCAAGTTTGCACTAGACCGGATATAGCCTACGCAGTAAGTGTCCTTAGCAGATTTCAGTCTAATCTAGGACAAGAACATTGGAAAGCAGCTAAGAAAGTTATGAGATATTTGAAGAAAATTGAAGGTTATATGCTTACATTCCAGCGTACAAATCATCTTGAGGTGGTAGGATATTCAGCTTCTGATTTTGCTGGATGTCAAGATGATTTGAAATCAACCTCAGGTTACATTTTTACATTAGCTGGTGGTGCCATTTCTTGGAAAAGTGTTAAACAGACTCTAATGGCATCTTCTACTTTGCAAGCTGAATTTGTGGCATGTTATGGGGCTACAGTCCAAGCCGTTTGGTTAAGAAATTTTATCTCTGGCTTGAAAGTTATTGATTCCATCTCAAGACCGATCACCATTTACTGTGATAACAGCGCAGCAGTATTCTTTTCAAAGAATAATAAAAGTTCTGGTGGATCAAAACATATTGACATCAAATATTTGGTTGTTAAAGACAGAGTCAAAGAAGAGCAGACGAAAATAGAGCATATCAATACAGAGGCGATGGTTGCAGATCCCTTGACTAAGGGACTCGCTCCAAAAGTTTTTAAGACACATGTTACTAATATGGGTATTGTGGAAACATTTGATATTTTTGGTTAGTGGGAGTTATTTATGTAAAGAACTACGTTTTGAGATTGATCCCTTACGGGGTACGTAGGCAACCCATATGTTTTCGGGTACAGCCCCTTCTGATAATAAAATAATTTTTCCCCTATCCATAAACTATTTTTAAGCATGCATTTCACTTATATCTTTTTATATTATTGGCATCTTGAAATATGACGTATAAAGACATAAGATGAGTATCTTTTAGAGACATGTGACTTTATTTTGATTCGAAGCATTATGAGGACAGATATGAGTTAGCACAGTTTTTGATCACATTTGGTGCTAAGTTCATACCACGTAGGTTGGAGGATGGGGATCCATGTTGATAAGGATGTTGACATTTGTAGCTGTGGAATGGTCTTACACCTCTTAAATTGGTGTAATGACTTCCATGTTCGGTGTTAATATTCTTGTTGGATCGAATCATATTACGTAAGGTGTCATCATTGGAGCTATATTTTTGTGGCCACCTATGTAGTCTAACCCGGGTGTTAAAATTTTGTTATGGCAATCAAATGTTTGCCCAAGTGGGAGAATGTTGGAATAATTAATTATTTCATATGTGGGCTTCACATTGGATTGCAAATTTTACGGGTTAGATATATGGCTCATAATGATATTTGAGTTTGGGCCAAATTTATTAAGTGATCAATTGAGCCTTTTACACCTTACGGGTTGTAATTAATTTGATGTGGTAATTTAAAGTATGTGGGCCGAAAATATACCCTAATTAGAATTCTAGTCGTAATGGGACGACTCAAATTATTTCCTAAATATATAAAGGCTAGGTCCCCTCTCCTCTCCATATGTTTCATTAGCTTGCCCCCATTGATAGCTATCAATTTGTGAGGAGCAAGGAGGGGAAGATCTTGACTGCTATTACAATTATAATTCATATCAACAATGGCTTCCGCAGGTATGAATTCGTTTCTATTAATTTATTAGATTGTGATTATCGATTCTTAACATGATTAAAACTAAATTCAACACTCTAGGAATACAACCGTAAGTATAAAATAATGAAAAAACTTAAACTAAATAATAATTAAACGTGAATAAGTACCAAATGCACTCCTAGTTTTGTACATGCAATCAAATGAATAATTAAAGCCAAACAAAAGATAGAAAAATAAGTTGCCTCCCATTAAGTGTTCAATTCACTCATTATTGCGGCTCGAATCGGGCTTTGTCGACCTTGCATGCTTGCAATTATCGGCTTTACAATTTTCCTTCTTCACCCTCCAAATCTTGAAGTCTTTGAGGACTCCTACCAACCCACCAATTTTCCTTTTGTGGGCTGCTTCATTGATCACTTGTATTCTCTTCTTCAATTCTATAGCAGTTCTAGAGGTCGAATGTGGTGTATAAATTGAATATTTCTTGCTCATATTTCACTCTCAAGATTAGCTCAACCTTCTCAATGTCAATTAGGGCTCAACTTGTTGCTCAAAGGTCAACCCAAAATCAATAGTATATTTCGGTCTTCATTTTTTTCAAGTGTGATGAAATATGGAGGGGAGATGAATTTGCCTACTTTGATGAGAACATCATCAACCACGCCTCTTGGATGCTTGATGGATCTATCAGCAAGCTGTAGAGATACGGTTTTTTCTTTGGCCTCTCCCAAACCTAATTTTACATAGAAAAAAAGGACATGTAAAATTAACACTATCGCTTGAATCACATATCTATAATATATTACAGTATCACATCAAGGGAAAATCATTTTTTTTTGACAATTTTAACTCCCATACAATTCAATTATTTCAATAATACTTTACTTTTCGTTTTTCGATATGTAATAAATACTACATAATTATTGTCATTTATGAAATTTGTGTTATTAATTCTCAATTAATTAACATTCACATTAATCTAGATTCAATGAATTTTCACTTGATGAATCTTAAATTATATGAATCTAGAGTTATTATAGATCAATTTATTTATATTCATGTATTTATAAATTTTAATGGGTGTTTAAACTTATATATTAACAATTAATTTTTATGTATCAAATGTAATATAAAAAGATTTCTCATTTAGAGTATTTTATCATTACTAAAAAATTAAATCATAGAAATTGAGTTTTAAGAATACAATTTGAGTAACATTTTCTTCTATTAAATTTCTTTGCTAAATTTTATTTTATTTTCTTTAATTCGCTCGAAACTCATCAAATCCTACAACAAATTGGTATCAAATTTTACTTTTACATCACTTATAAAGTATTTTAAAATAACGTGCAATGCACGTTCAACTTTGACTAGTAGCATTAAAAGTACACGATTTCCCTTTAGAGCAAGGTAATTTGAAACTCATGAATTTTTAAATTTTGGAATCAATATGTTGAGCAAAATAGCTCTACACTCCACAATTTAAGTCACAATTTTATAATCTTTTAGTATTTTTCTTTGATAGCATTGCCTTGAATAACTCGTCATAGCACAAAATTTTCAACGTGGCACCAAAGAGTGAGATGTTGATATGGAGCTTCTTGAAAACATCCAGAAACTGAGCAAATTTTTCTTCAAGCTTGTGTTTCTACAGCCTTTAGAAAATGAATAGGTAGAACATAAGCTTTAACCGATATTGGTATCTCAGTTGTAGGCGGCTGTGCCCTATCCTTTCGCTTAACATCCTTCATCGGTTCAGATTTTTCTTCGCCTGCTTCGTTTTCTGTTACCACTCGTTCATCTCTCCACTGGCCTCTTCAAATTATTCTCTGGCAATTGTACCCTGCTCCGCGTAATTATTGCCTAAATCATTTCCTCTTCTATGTATTTTCGAAGCCTACTAGAAAATGAGATTGGAGAAACGTATTCTTCGGCTGGAACTCTTTCCTTTTAATTCGGATTCCTGAATGTACCATTCTTGATATCATTGATGCCTAACACCTACTCCTGTGCATTTCCTTGTGTTCGTTAAGAAATAGCACGAGCTAATTGGCTTATCCAAGTCTCAAGATTATTTAAAGTTAACGATTGACTCTAAAACTTGCCTTTTCTTTTGCCATGAACTGACTGTCTTTTCCATGTACTGGTCAGTTCTTTGCACAAATTTACTCAAGATGCCATCCAATGACGAGTTCTCGTCCTGTTGTGGTACACCAGGTGATGGTTGTGCACTATTTTGGTTGTTACTCTGGAAGAAGTTCAAGTGATTTCGCCAACCTGGGTTGTAGGGTTTGGAATAAGAATTGTTTTGATGACATCGAATGCTTTGAGCAGGTTAACTTTCTCTATTGCAGGTAATGTTATCTGACATTTGCCACTATCAGGAGCTTCCCCGAAGTCTTCACAGAATAAGAATCTTGCTTTCGTTGAGCTGTCGATGATTAGTTTCTCCATCATCTTCTTCTTCAAAGAATTCATCTGTACCAATAAGGTCACGACTATATCTATTTCATGGATTTCAGATGACTTCTTCTGCATAGCTCTTTCGAATGGCCATTAAACAATGTTAGCTGTCATTTTATTGAATATCTTGATATTTCTTTGGTTGACTTTATTGTGATGGATCCATTTGTAGCTGAGTCAACCATTGTATGGCTCGATGGTTCAATTTAGTGTAGAAATATTGGACAATTTGTTGTAGTTCTACTACTGTGATTTGTTGTTATTGTTTAACTTCTATCTGTTCCTTGTGTGTCTATCTAAATATACGTTCAACCGTTAATTTAAATTGCAATAGATTACCGTGTCTTGAACTTTGCATGTAAGAGACTTGAAAAAGACGAAAATTCTGTAGTTCTAAGAAGAAAAACAAAAAATATATATATAATAAAATTCGAATTAAAAGAAAAATTTGTTTGCCTAAATCGCGGGTGTATACTATTGTGACAATTAGTAGTATAGTCGTGAATCCAAGTCTCATTCTCTCAGCCTCTATGATTTCAATTAGATTCCCATTAATGTAATTTTGATCTAAAACAACAATTTTGTAGAGTTTTATAGTAGCAAATTAAACTATAACTTATTTAGTTAGCAAACTTTTAAAGCATGAGGACTTCGAATTCCCCTATATTCTTCCATTTTACTATAAGTTTCATTACTCTACAACTCTTACTTGAATATGACGATGGATGTTCCTAACTATATAATAATCCCTATCAAGTAATGTTAAACATGTCCCCACATGTGACCTTACTAATAAATAAAGATGTATTAAATTACAAGAATATTCATATAACTATACAAAGTATAGAGGTATATCTTTATTCATATTAAAGTTTACAATGATTATTACTATGTGATATAATTCTCATTACTTTTCTCGAATGAAACATATATCACACATCTAATCAATCATTGGTCAAATAATTAAAAAGCATTAAGATTATAACTATCATTCAAATCAAACAAATATTAAAGTCAAAATAAAAAAAAAATGTTAAAACATAGTTTGTCATTGTCCTAACCTCTATACACTTAATCGACCACCATAGGATTACACAAACACAAATTGAACTGATAGTACATCAATTGATATTAAAGTGTAGAAAGAAGATTGAAGGTATTCTCAAGTTTTTAAATTTCTTCAATGGCTTTTGATCGATGGTCTTGAAATCTTATTCTTCTTTATATTTCAAGTAATTGTGTCTAAGTCGATGAGAGATTAACTATTTTGTGTATCAAAAGCTTCTTTCCCTTGAATTATAGATGAAAGTATGTATTTAGAGTTCCAAAATTAAATCAAAATCTCGTGCCCCAGTTACATTCCTTTTAGATGTTGAATCAGATTAGGAAACATGAATCTGCCTTGCTCGCAACACAATGCGATCTCATGGTGTTCTTTGGTTTTCCTTTTTTCATTTGCTAGTAGTAAAAATAATTTCATTGCGATCTCATGGCATCTCTTTTTTGTCCCCATTCAATTTAGACTTTCTTATTTGGTTCATCTCGACTCCTCTCTTATTTGCACCATGTGTCCATCTTAAATCTTCACACTTCGATCCTCATTATCCACAATCATCTGTAATTGATACGTTTTCAAGTTCTGAAACTTTGTAATTGTAACGCCCCGAGATTTGTTCATTTATTATTATAAATAAAAATAGCTCGAGGTGTTACCAACATTTTTTTTGTCTAATTTAAGTGGAAATATCATTTTCACTAAGTGTTGAAAAGGCATAAACATAACTATTAAACAACGTGCACAAAATTAAATATGAAAACGTTCTTCAAATAAAAGTTTAACAATTACCTTTTCTAGAAAATTTACTTGGCGATCCCATAAGTATCACTCAGTCAATTTTCCATTCTTCCAAACGACCCGTTCTCATCTGAAAGGTATTGTAAAAGTGAATATTTTGAAAACACTTAATAAGAATATGTACACACTCTTATTCGTATGATATAAATATAAAACTAATATAACATACCAACATTTCTTAGATTTAGAATTCAAGGAATTTCTTAAGAATCTTCATATCCCCTAGGATTTAACATCTTTGACCAAACAATCCATCCCGTAGAATTTAACATCTTTGACCAAACAATCCATCCCGTAGAATTTAACATAGAGTTTGACCCGAAGGCCTCATAACATTTTAGGCCAAAAATTATACAAATATCAAAGAAAAAGAATTTACCACTTTGCACGATATATTCTTATCTCAAATGATATAAGAAAATTCTAAAAATATTCCTTGAGACAATAATTAAAATGGGTAGGATGTTTGTAAGAGAGAAAAAGCCCAACTTGTGAAATTCTAGAGGTGATTGGTGAAATAAAAAAATACTTCTATTTAATAGGTGGGGTTAACGTGTGTGAATGTGTGGGATCACCTTTTGCATGGCAAGAGAAAAGATACTTCACATATACATTGTATATATGCACACAATATCCACCTGAATGAATGTCAATCGTCCACAAATTTCGAAACGTAGAAGAAAAATTTAATTGATCAATTATTATATTTTTTTTACTGTCAATTATTAGGTGTGTAAATAAAAAAAGAGTAATTACTTGTTTATTACTTAACTGACTTGTTTACGTTTTATATTCATTGCAAATGTCACTTCAAATTTCCGAGTAGTACCTGACATGAGTTTATTGATTTGTGTGTTTCTCTCTTTTCTCTTTTTATTATTTTTTTTTCCCAATGAATAGACGTTTCTATTTTGATATTTCAAATGAATGGTACAATTCAATTTATTTTATACTTATATAATAATATTTTTTTAAAAAAAATAAAATGTAGGATTTATATAATTTTCTTCATATAAAAATAACTTAGATACAGCTAGTTCAAAATTATTTCTTCTTGAGCCAAATTATGTTATTTAATAATCAAAAATGAGTGTAATATCGATATATTTATTTTTATTAACAAAAAAATATTTAAATATTTGACCCAAATAACTTACGATAAATTCTAAATATACGTGAGCAAAATAAATCATCAACCTTTGTACTTTTAGTGTGACGACAAATTTAAACATGAATTATTTCATTTGTTAAATGACCCATATTAAGTTTAGGCCTATATGAAAAATAGTAAAAAAAAAATTCGGGATGTTACAGTAATTGAATCCTTAAACTTTTAGAATATTGAATTTAGCTCTCGAAACATGTAAATCTTCTTCAATTGCCCTCTTTATACTCATTGATCACATACAATTTATATGGTATCCAATTGTTCCAAAACAACTCCAATTAAGATCAAAATTGTCTCCCTTCACTCCGGCTCCTTTCAAGTCCAGGTTTTCTCATATAATTAATATAAATATTCATAAAGTAAAAAAAACATTAATAAACGTTTAGAACATACTTATCAGGTACCATATTGAAATTTCTAGCTATTATTAATCGATACAAATTGCGACCCATCTTGCCAATAATTTAATTCTAGCAATGATAAATCTTCGAACGTACAAATTAGTCATCACGATCGTTCTATTTAAAAAATCCTATATTCCATGGACACCGTTCCTTGAAGCTTGGCAATTGTGATCTAGATAAATTCTTCTGCATTACCAAAATTAATTAATTAGTTAATTAATTAATAATTCTCAAATTGTTAACATGTGGTGAATCTGAGAAGGAATTACTGCGTTTTGCTTTGACTTCGATGGCAATGGTTAAATGTTAATGAGAGTGAAGCATAATTATGAGTGGTTTTACAAAGAATCATGTCAATAAAAACATTTTCTCAGAGTGGTCAAGGTTTCTAATTTATATTATGAGATAGAATAGTGTTATCACGTAGTGTTAAGCAGGTGTTTAGGTAGAAGTGATTCCCTACCTTTAAATGTTCATGAAATAATGCTATTCATTAAAATGTGTTAAGCAGGTGTTTAGGTAGAAGTGATTCCCTACCTTTAAATGTTCATGAAATAATGCTATTCATTAAAATGTATCACAATTTCTTATTAAACAATGAATCAAGAGTCTATTGTTACTTTGACTCATGATGATCAGAAATTGTATCAAAATTTCGTTGGACGATTAAAAATAAATAATTATTGTGATTTAGACCGTTGTCAAGCATCACTTATATTAGATAACATAACTATATAACATGAAAGAGTAATATAGCCCTTGTTTGAGCCATATTTTCAGACACAATAAATGAGAATTTCTACCGTTGGGGAACAATTTCAACCATCATATTTGATTTCATCTCTCTTAGATGGGACCCGTTTTTGAAAATAATGGTCTAAATTTTTCTACTTTCTTCCTTGAAAATATGGCTCAAATGGGGGCTTAATGATATTGACTAATCGATTGAGTAATATGACTCTCGTGTCTATGCATTTAATTGATCATCAATGATGATAAATAGCATTTTTTGATTTGAGTATAGGGTGATATTTTAATATCAAGATAAATAGTAGTGGTGGTGTTGATTTGCTTAGTCTCTGTTTCTATAAATTTATAAATGGTTTCAATCAAAATTAATTATTAATTTTAATCATACATTTTCAATGAATATACAATTCGTTATTATTTACGTATTTAATCCTGTTTTTTAGAAAGGGTGATTAGCACAAAACGTCCCTACCTTTGGAGGTTTTTGTGGATAACGTCCCTACCTTTAGTTTTTTGGTGGATAACGTCCCTACCTTTACCATTTTTTGCGCAGAACGTCCTTCTGTCAATTTACCGTTAAAATGTTCCGTTAAATCAAATAAAATGGATCTTTTCTTTTTAAAATGCAGGGGTCATATCGTCCATCAATATTTTTTTCACTGTGTAATCTCTCCCGCCTCTTCATTTTACGCATAACCGACCCTTTCTCTGGATGAAGCGAAGGGGACGACACTGTTTCTTCTTCCTGCCCAACCATATTTTGTGCGCATTTCGGTTACCCTTTTTTCCTCTACGGTGATCACCCTCGTTGTCGCGCAGTCGAAGCACGCTTGAGGCAATTTGAAGCGAGCGAAGGTAAGAGATGTTTGGGCTTGGGTTTTTATGATTTCAAGTTAGGGATTCGGCCTTTTTTTCATGATTTAGTGTTTTAATTGAATTTTCTACTGCTTTATTATTGTTGTGCAGGCAGAGAAGGACCCATTACAGAATGGAAGTCCAAAGCTGCCAAACTTGCTCCGTCTTCACCCGAAGCCGCTGAAGGAGATGAAATAGGCAGGGGTGAGTTACCACCCATTCCCAATTTTATCCTTACAAGTTATTGTGATTTGTGAATATGTGAAGAGATTTTGAAAAAAAAAGCATTTTTGTGAGCATATTGGTTAAAATTTCTTACATATGGCCAATGGCAGGTATATGCTCCTTCCATGAGCAACATGTTACCTCCGATTTTGAGAGATCTTGGAGACAGTCCACCCATTTATGGTATAGTCTTACATCTATACATTTCTGCCTGCATTAATTTCTCCCAAAACTCCCCAATTTATTACTTGATAATGGTTTTCTAATTCCCTACCATTTGCATGCAGGTGCTAATTCTCCATATTTCACCGTTGAATTACACTACGGCGGCAAATTTTATGAAAAACCAAACAATTTGGTGTATGAAGGGGGCTATATGGTTTTTATTGATTTCTTTTGTGCTGCGTTGTTTACGAAAGAGAATTTGATGAAATTCTTACGTGCAATTGGTGATGAAATANTTGCCGTTGCATGCGAATGAAGTTGATGATGACCAACCATTGGAAGGTTGTTATGTACCAATTGTTGAAGAGAACGAAGGAGCAGAGCCTGAAGTTGCTTGGTCAGATCAATTTTTTGAGGACAATGCTGAAGAGTTGTGGGCACAATATAAGGAAAGTTTACAATATCACTATGATGCGAATCCAAATGTCGGTGATATGAGTGAGGGGGTGGAGGAAGTTGTAGTTGAAGATGTCAATGAAGAGCAAAGTGGGGGAGAGGAGGTTTAAAGGTTGGTAGAATCTGATTATGAGATGGAGCATGAGCCAGTAGCTACTGGTGAAGCAGGTAGTCAACGGGTTAATTTTGATTTCAGATTTGGTGTATCAGATACGCAGCAAGTTAGGGATTCAGATACTGATTATGAAGACTCCGATGAGTTAAAAAGCATTCAAAGTGAAGATGAGTGTACAACTTCAAGAAACAGAGCTTTTACTGATGGTTTCAATGTGAGGACAAATATGGAGGATCCAGAGTTTAGAATAGGTTGGTTGAAGATTTTCTTTACTACAAATTAAATGTATTTTGTAATTTATTTTATAGAATCAAAGGCCCTAATATTTTTTTATCATGCAGGTTTGGTATTCGAGTCGAAGGCTATCTTGAAGGCTGCAATCACTGCACATTCAGTTAATAAAAATCGAGAGATCAAATACAAGAAGGATGATTCATACAGACTGAGAGCCATATGTAAGGGGGATTGTCCGTGGTTGTTATATGCTACAAAAGAGCATAACAAGACAAGCTTTGTGATTAAAACTTTTATCGAAGAGCATACTTGCCCTATGGTGTATAGGAACTTCAGAGTGAGCTCAACCTACCTGGCTGATAGGTACTTATCCGATTGGAGGGCTGAACCAAACATGTCAGTTAGTACATTCATGGAGAGGGTGAAAAAGGATGGTTTGGGTGATATCTCCCCTTGGCAAGTGTACAGAGCAAAGGAGAAAGCACTTGAAAAAATTCGAGGTAGTGTGATTGAGCATTACAGAGTACTATGGGATTATTGCGAGGAGTTGAAGAGAACAAACGTTGGAACAACTGCTTTAGTTGAGGGATATGCCGGTGAATTCAGACGACTGTACATTTGCCTTGGAGCATTGAGGGACGGTTTCATTAGGGGCTGTAGAAGGTTGATTGGGTTAGATGGTTGCTTTTTGAAGACAGAGCATGGTGGGCAGTTATTATCTGCAGTTGGTGTGGATGCTAATAATGGTATGTACCCAGTGGCGTATGCAGTTGTTGAGGTTGAGAACGGGGATAACTGGAGATGGTTTTTGGGGTTGTTAAAGGACGATTTACATATAAACAATAGTCAGCATTGGACATTTATTTCTGATAAGCAGAAGGGGTTGGTTAATGCAATTGAGTCTTTGTTCGAGAATTCGGAGCATAGAACATGTGTTAGACATTTATACAATAATTTTAGTGCCTCACACAAGGGATTGGCTTTGAAGAATTGTCTGTGGGATGCAGCCAGAGCGACTACTGTATTGCAGTGGGTTCACCACATGCAGCGGATGTTAGACATAGACCAGGCTGCGTATGAATGGCTTGAATCAAAACCAGCATCTTATTGGAGTAAATCCCATTTCAGAGAGGGAAACAAATGTGACATGCTTCTCAACAATTTATGTGAATCATTTAATAGTACAATTGTCAATGCAAGAGAGAAGCCCATTTTGACCATGCTAGAGGAGATTCGGATTTATTTGATGAAGAGAATTGTTATCCGTAGAGAGTT
>NC_036244.1:7044121-7132474 GCF_002742605.1 Olea europaea var. sylvestris | reverse complement strand
CGCAAAAAATGGTAAAGGTAGGGACGTTATCCACCAAAAAACTAAAGGTAGGGACGTTATCCACAAAAACCTCCAAAGGTAGGGACGTTTTGTGCTAATCACCCTTTTAGAAATTAAAATTAATATTTCACTTTAAGTAAAAGTCTGCAATAAACTTTAATCACATATTTCATTCGATCCACAAATTTTTGAACTAAAAATTTGATTTTATTTCCTACCAAA
Source organism: Olea europaea var. sylvestris (assembly GCF_002742605.1). Taxonomy (NCBI): domain Eukaryota; kingdom Viridiplantae; phylum Streptophyta; class Magnoliopsida; order Lamiales; family Oleaceae; genus Olea; species Olea europaea. The sequence continues at coordinate 7,132,252 of NC_036244.1, read as the reverse complement.
CAAGGATTTAATGAGACTCATTACTATTTTTCTATTATTTGATTCTTTGTATAAATTATTTATAAATTTGCTATGGAGCCTTAAATTTTACTTCAAGCACACGTGGGTGTCTTTCTTTATCTGAGTTATGACAGCGAACTAAAGGAGTTGGAATATGTTGGGGGCACGTTCTCATTTTACCTTTTTAATCCGAATCCAAGTGTATTTCTCAGTGTTTTTTTTTTTTGGAAGTTGGTATATAAGTTTTTTTACATTTCTTCCGTTTACAAGGTGGATTAAATTTGAATGGATTAACCCCAGCGAACAGGGCTTCATTTCACAGGGCATTGCTAGGTCCCTCACTGTAGTAGCGGGCCCCCCCTAGCCAGAAAAAAAAAAAAGAAAAAGCGACGAGCCCTTCTGTGTGTGTATTCTGACAGAGACCTGAGTACATCAAGCGGTGTTCAATTTGAATTTACTGAGTCCATAGAGTTCGGATTGCAATTATCGAAAATCATTAAAATGCTTTAATCATTGTAACACTAATATTACTACGAAAATGCAGCTTCACAATTGAGTAAATGTCACGCAATTTGGACTGGTTGGGATTAAAACCTATATTTTAAGTTAAATTATAGCCGACAGTTAATTTTAACCACATATTTCATAAGACTGTCCCATTTTTCAATTATATATTTTACAACTTTCATCAACATTTATTAAAAATGTGATTTTAATTCCTAGAGTATAGTGGTAACTTTGCTTTCCAATTTGGAGATGTACTAGACCATACTTTATTCCTACCCTGCTAATCAATCCGCTTGTTGAAGAAGCATTGAAAGTTCAAAATGAGAGACTATTTCTAAATTTACCATGCTTGTTCGGGTTTCATTATGAGTTACTAAAATTATAATGTTATAGATTTAAGTGATATATAGTCACATGAAATGTATGTTTATTATTAAAATTTGATTTTGACCTTTAAATTTTATGAAACTTTTGATAAAACACAAAACATTACAGATTGTGGATTAGTCCAAAAGTAAAGGAAACTCCTGTTTATATTCATTTAACAAGCCGTTAGCTAGTGTTCGGATAAAATCTGCAAGCATACGAAATCATTGGCAAATAATAGAATTGACGAGTTGAGTTATCGTCCCACAAGGACTAATAGCTAACTATAGTTTACCAGTTTCTATCAAATCCAATGTTGATAACACAAAAGACACGTGATTTTTGTGATTATCCTAAATTAAACTGTTAATAATGTAAAAGATTGGTTTTATCTGCTATGAGACATGTATTAGATTTCAAAATTCACCTATTGATTTCTATTTTCAATGCTCAACTTAAAAAAAAAAATAGTGTTATTTAGGAAAATTCTACTTACATAATTATTGCATATAATGATATTCATAATGTGATGTGACAATCATCCGATTGTTAATGTGCAAGTGTGATATTTGAATTAAGGGTTGGATCCAGTGACACGTGTAATTATGTCACCATTATATAGATAATTATGTACATGTATTACTTCCTTGTTATTTAATTGTTCGTAACAATCGATAATCCATTAATGTCTAATATTCTTTTCCAAAATATATCAAATCTATCCTTGGCATGATTCTGTCATATTTCTAGTCTGAATTCATATGCCAAAAAAGTATTCAATCACATGATTATCACTATAGATTGCATACGCACTAAAAAAATTGTTAATACCTAGTACTCGCATATCAAATAAGCAGTATTCTACTTATTGTAAATTTCTCAACACTACAATAAGTAACAAGTTATTTAATTTGTAGCTACGCAATCAAATAACACAATAGTCATGCATATTTAATCGTAAATACAAGAAATAAATAAAATACGATAAGTCTTGAATTAGAAATATAATTCAAAAGATTTTATCGTTCATTCAATACGCAAAAAGTTTAACCTCATCATGCTATTCAAATTATACAAGAAGATATGGAAAGACACCACCCAAAATTAAAAACAAAAAGGGTGAATGACTCAAAAACTTGATTTCTTGAACTTCAATCTTCAATCTGAGCTTTGAAACTTCAAATCTTTTTGGAAAATTCTTCTTAGCCACTTGTTAGACTCACTTCAATGACAAAATAATGGTTTTTCATGTTCAGGACCTTGTTTAGGTCATATAAGATGCTAAATATGTCATTCCATATATAGCCGGATAAAAAAAAACGAAATAAAAATCTTTTCATGGGAATGAACCAGGCGCACGCCTAGTAGTAAGTGAGATGCACGCCTAGTTATGTCCTCGAGCAGCTATCAGTATTTTTGTCATATATTTCTCTTTGATATCAGATTAAGGTGATTCAAATTGTATTGAAAAGACAACTCAAAGAGGTTACATTCTTCTAAAAATATCATTTTTGCCAATTCAAATGTTTAATGTGCCAATTATGAGTCTCATTTAGAGTCTAAAAATTCGGAGCATAATCTTTTTGGCTGAAAATTGATGTGTGAATATATTTTGACTATATTTCACTATTTTCGCTTCTTTTCTCATCTAATTGAACCCTAGCATTATCTAATTCTTATCGTGAGGTTCAATACAATTTTGAATATTTGCACTTTAGTCCTCAAACTTTGAATATTTACAATTAAACCTCTTTTCACATTTTAGTTTTTTGTTTTTGTACAAACAGCAAAATCCATTTACTAAATTTTTATGATCAGTGATCCACTTGTTGCAAGTGCTAGAATTTTTTTTACAATAAGTAAAAACATCTATTTTATAAAAACACGTGATTAACACTTGGCCATGTGGGAACCTACTCTCTCGGGCACTGCCGCTGATCCACCATTGTGATAATCTTAAAAATATCAAAACACAAGACTGCTTTGACTCCATGACAATGACAGTGCTAAAAAGGAAAAAAATGGAAGAACTCAAGAACCACGTAAACATCATGAAATGAAATTATGCATTTGTGTCTAAAATTCTTGATAATATCATTACAACTTATATATATATAAAGTTTAAAACTGTGACCCAAAATCCCCATTGAAAAGCAAGAAGTATAATAATAATTAAACTAAAAGGTCCACTTGAAGATCTTGAGATCAACCTTACATTTTGCATCAGAAGTATTGGCCAAGGCAGGATTTTTGCCCTTTTGCACCCATCCACGAATGCCATCACACTTGACTCTGATTCCGACCTTTTTGGTCTTCAGCTTTTCCATTTTCACCCCTATCATCGTGTCCACCACAATCTGTAATGGGATCCCATTTCTCTTCTTCAGATCTGACTTCAATGAATTCAATTCGTCCCCGTCTAATAATTGGTAGTTTAATCCAGTTGTGGTGTGTATTATGAAAATGGTGCCTGGTGAATTGGTGAAATTTTTGAAAGAACCAGATGATATGGTTACTTGATTAGATGACACTGTGATGGACATGGGATCGTAGTAGAATATCACCTTTGTGTTGGAATTTTTGGCGGAAAGAGTAAGGTTCAATTGAGTTGTTAAGTGGGTTGTGCCGTCGAAGGTGGTGGTGGTGAGGTTGAACTGGGTGATTTTCAGGGAGGAGACGGAGAATGCAGGGCGGTGGGGGTGGTAGAGTATGTAGAAGGCAGCGGCGGCAATTGCGACAAGGAAGAAAATAGCAATGAGTAGGATAATGGACCCGAAGCAAGATCGGCAGAAGCAACGGCGGCAGCTGAAGCGTCGACTGCTGAGGTTGCGGGCGGTGGGGTTAGGACGGTAGGGGTGGCGCATGGGGTTGTAAAGCTGGGTTTTGGTTGCTGTCTTGTTGGTGGTGGGCCTGGTGGCTGCGGCGGCAGCGGGGTTAGCGGTGGCCCAATTTGTCTTCATTGATGGGTAACTCTATCTGTCAATTTCAGTATTGTCCAAGGTCAGATTTGGAACAAAAATTATATATTGTGCTATGGAGTTGTAAAGAGAGCGTTTCTACTGTGTGACTGTGTTTTTTGTTAGAGAGAAGTTTGAAGAAGAGTACTGTGTTTATTCGAGAGAGAGAGAGAGAGAGAGAGAGAGAGAGGGAGAGAGTACGTATGTGTAAATAGAAGAGGGAGAGGAAGAGGGAGAGGAAAGGAACACTCTTACTCTTAACAATGACGAATGTTACGTTAATTTCATCCTTGGTCACTGAACTTTAAAGAAAATATCAATTAGGTAACTGAGCCTTTGTTTGATTCCCTTTAAAATTTTAATATATTGTTATCTTTTCTTTATAACCACACATTCTTTAATAAAATAATATTACACGTAAATCAAAAAATTTGTATAAGTTATACACAGGGCCGGTCCTGAGGCGAGGCGGATGAGGCCTATGCCTCAGGCCTCAAGCTGAAGGGGGCCTCGTTTCCATGGCCATTTTTTTTTTTTAAATGAAGAAATCATTTTCCTCTCCAGCTCGCCTATGGCTGCTGGGAAGTTGAAGAATATTCTGGAAATCATTTCTTGCTGGAAACATCAAGGTTGGATGCAGCCGCCATTGTTGTAGACTTGCACTCCAGAAGCTTGAACGTAGAATAGAATTCGGAAGGAAGGGAAGATGATGACTGATGAGTATTTTCATTGGGCCAACTTTTAATTTCCTCTATTTTCCAAAGTCCAAATGGTAACTTGTAAGTCTTTTGTGTTGGGCCTCTTATTTATTTTTAAATGAGGCCCATATCTTGTATATTGTGAAATGATTAAAACAAAGTTGAAACCCTGTGATTCTCAGTTTCTCTCCTGCCACTAGTATTGAATGCCGACCTGGTGATTTTCGTTGGTAAAAATAATGAGAAATTAGCGATAGGTTCGTTGGATCCATTTTTTTCCCATCTTAAATCAGCTAAAGATCAAAATTAAAAGTGGATGTTTCTTGGTCGGTTGGTCCGGTAAAGCCATTTTAGAAAGGTATAGTACTAAATTTTTATCAATTATATGTCTATCTAGGTTTTTGTTTTTATTCTGTTAATTAATTCTGTATTTCTGTAGGAGTGGTCTTCTCTTTTCTTGAATTTTTTTATTTTATTCAAGTTTATGAGATTAGTCAATATGCCAGAAGTTCTTGAGAGATCTGTGACAATATAGAGAGAGATCGAACAAATTGATAGTTCAGTTCAATCAAATGTAGCAACAGAAGCTAGAATACCATTTTCTTTTCAAATCTTACAACTGGGAGAATGTTTCAAGAAGTGAAGATCCAATTTTTGTAATTCTCTGTGGATGGCTCTACCGGAGGAAAGAACGAGAAATTGAGGAATGCTCAATTCCATTTTCATGAACTTTTTATACTTATTAATTAAACATGTTCTGCTATTTGTTTGTGTATGTGTTTTATTTGTGAGCTTGTCTGTTGGAGGCTTAGGACGATTTCAATCTAATTTTTATTTATTTATTTATTATTTTTTTTTTGCTATACATTAATGTTTATGTTTTGCTAAAAATATATCTTGTAAAATCTATGGGGGGCCTAACTTATGGCGTTTGCCTCAGGCCCCGGAAACTACAAGACCGGCTCTGGTTATACGTTTCGTCATGCTTGATTTTAAACTACATTCTTTTAAAAATAACTATTTCAAAATACGTCTTATCTAAATTTCTCATTATATGGAACAGGGGCTAAATGTTTTTTTCTCAATTAAACTATAAAACTCTGATTTAGTTTCAACTTCCATCATTCCATAACATTTAGTCACAAAATGTCTATATCAATGGAAACTGTTTATTTGACAACTAACTGACATGGCTTATGACACCCTAAAAATGAAAATTAATAAATGCAAGTTTATGGAAAATGTAATTAGATTATGTTAAGCCCCTTTTTAAGTCCCATTATTTCAAACTTCATTTTTTAAAACTTATTTCTAAACAATTTTCCTGATAAATGATTTTACACATAAATTTAAAACTTATTTCAACTTTTTAACAACATATTCTAAAAAACACGCTATTACAAAATTTATTTTTCCAACAAAATAGGGCTCAGATAGTGACTAACTCTTTTATAACGTAGCATAGTAATAATACTATTTATTAAATAATTTTCATCAATTTAAGAAATGATACATGATGGAGTCGTGAAATTAAAAACTATAATGAAGTTCAGGGACCCAATTAAGATTTGGCTCACAGTACAGGGACCCCAGATGAAATTTACCCCTTAACGTTTCACGTCACCTCTTGTTTTTTCTATACGTCTTCCTTTCTCTTTGTATAAAGCTTTATCTGCCGCTTGGATTGTATGTAGTGCATGTATATATGTGATCTCTGATTACTAGGCATGTTGTTGACACGTGGGGATCTTATAAACAAAAGAAAGTGGAGCCCAGTTTGAGAGACCACCAACGGAACTTTTTTGGATGAGTTACATTTTTATTTTTTCAACCTTGTTTGACTCCCATTTATTAAATAATGTATTTTTTTAAAATTTATTTTCAACCATAAATTTTTATGTAAAATAATTGTATATGTATTTCAAAAACGTTTCCTTACTTTTTAAATACACATTCTCCAAAAAATTACTATTTCATAATGCATTTTATATCAAAAATGAAAATCAAATATGGGATCAATCTTGAGAGCATGTTCGATGATTTTCTATATTAGATCTAAATTGTTGTTTAAATTTTTGAAGTTATCGAAAACATCCGATGGAAAGAAGCGAAGGAAATATAAAGTAAGTTTTCAACAAAAAATGCAAAAAAAAATAACAATAAAAAATGTAAATTTACATTTATTTTTAGATGTACATGTGGGATCGACAAGAGACAAAAAGCTATACGTTTTATGAGATTCACAATTTTTCAACTATACGTTCCATTAATTTTTGTCAAGACCTATTAAAAATCTAAATTTAATCAACACCAACCAACAAGAGCTTAATTTATAACAAGAAAAACTGGGCCTGGATGCTCTAGTTGATGGGCTAAAATGCAAGTTATAGCTTCAAGAATTCTCTATTGTATGTCACTTCCCAAATTACTCTACTCTCACTAGTGCACGTTTTGTTGTGCTTAAAATGAAGGTTTTTTCCCTTGGGTTGTGTGCGATGGGGACAGAGGCAGACTATCATGACAGATCAATTATAAGGTTAAGAATAATGCAATTTAGCATGATAGTATAAGATCAGTTTAGGTGACGATAAATGATAAGTTTAATGAAAATTAAAATTAAGTAATTCATTTAATTATATATCTCATTTAATGTCACATCAGTGTCACGTATTTTAACACTAGTGCTAAATAGTATTAAACTCATGTTTGAGCCACATTATTGTAAAAATGAGAATGAAAAATATAGTCGTTATGGGTTCCACACAAAAAATAAAAAGTCAAATATGATGGCTTGATGTGATGAATAACGATCATATTTTTCATTTTAATGAAAAAATAATGGGGCTCAAACAAGACCTAAATGATATATATTTTTATTTTGTAGAAATGAATTGGATTAATTTTTAAATTTGGCTTCAATCAAAACAACTTTAATTAATAATTTATAATATATTAAATATCACATCAAGTGAGAATCATTTTTTGAAAGATTTTAACCTTTTTATAATTCAATTATTTTAACAATACTTTACTTATAATTTTTCAATATATAATAAATACATGAATTACGTGTTATAAATTATCGGTTAGTTAATATTCACATTAATCTAAATTCAATGAATCTTGATTTACATGAATCTAAAATTATTATAGGCGAATTTATTCACATTCATGTATCTAAGAATTTTAATGGGTGTTTAAATTCATATATCAGCAATTAATTTTTATGTACCAAATGTAGTATAAAAAGATTATGCATTCGTAGTTTTTCATCATCGCAAAAAATCGAATCATAGAATTTAAATCTTGAGAATAAAATTTTCTTCTTTTAAATTTCTATCCCAAATTTTATTTTCTTTAATTCATTTGAGACTCGTCAAATCCTTTCAAAAAATTGGTACTCGTGCAAATATTATTCTTACAGCACTTATAAAGTATTTCAGAATAACATGCAATGCACGTTCAAATCTTACTAATTAATAAGAAAATCCTACATATCATGCTACCGTAATTAAAGCGCAATCAATTGTGTTAAATCTACCCGCAATATAATGGTATGGAGACTAACGGAATTATATATTTAATGTGTAGAAATGAATTGGATTAATTTTTAATTTTTTTAATATAGTGTTATTTAATGTGTCTTGGTATCAATAAATATAAACTATTCACATTTAAATTATTTTTTAATGTAGGAGTATTTTATGAAAAATGTAATAAAAGTTTATATTTTCATTTTTCAACTAATTTAATTACATCTTTCTAATTTGCATGAAAATGAAAGCAAATCTTTCTTGAGGACGAAGAGAGTATGTGAAATAAAACACTTAAAACAAAAATAGAAATCTATGGGATGACTGCCCAATTAGACTAAGAACTTTGATCCCATTTCTTAAATATCATTTTTTTTTCTTTTTAATGTTATTTCTAATCACACATTTTTCGGGTTACACAATTTTTTATCAACTTTTCATCCACATATTTTATCAACTTTTATCAAAATCTACTAAAAAATATTTTTTTTTTATCCAAACCGAACAAGGACTAAACATATAAATTAAAAATTTACGTGCGTTACATGTTAGCTTGATGGTAGGAACCAAAACCGTATAGCCTAGAATATGAATTATATTCTCTCTTTATATAATAGCAAACGATTGTGAAGCTAAGTGAATGATATATACACAGTGAACACATTCTAATATGGTATTAGACCTTAATCATGGGCAATGTCGTACCATCAAACCCTAATCCTTCCCTTTCTTTACCTCGCCAACCATGTCGCCAGACTCCGATGCAAAGAAACAAATTGGTGCATCTCTATCGAATTTCATCTTCATCGAATTCACAGCAGAAATCACTAAAACTCTTACCAAAGTCCAAACACTGACACTGACACTGACCCTGACCACCAAATCTTTCGTTGCTCCGTTCAGCATCAAGTTGGTGTTGACCTATGGTTGATTATAACCTTAAAGTTTTGATTATAACAAATAAATTAATTTTGTTTACTAACAAATTGAATTTAAGTGATTAGAGTTTTCAAAAGAAAAACTAATCGACGATCGTCAAAAGATCAAAAGTTATCATCACAAATTTTTTTATGAAGAAAGATAAAATCGAAGTCACATATTCAAGAACTTAAGAGCCAAATTTCGGAGCAGGATCAAAGACTTGATTCCTTGGATAAAGTGTAAATGTACTATCACTTTAATATTTGACAATGAATGCTTAAACTCAAAATCTATCTATACATTAAAGATAATTTTTGTGCATTAAAAGTCATTCTAATGCAATGTTTTGATCAAATAAAAAGATGACTTTTAAAATGATATTTGAATTTGAAAAATATCTTTTATCTTCAAAAATTAGTTAAAAATATTTTCCAAAAGTCCATATCTTTCAAAACTTTCTAATCGAATCAAAAGGGACCAAAATGTAAAAATATCTAAACTGCCGAACAGTCAACCCGTCAGATGAGGCGATCAATCGAAAATTTCTAACGGTAAAAAAATTGACCATTCTGACGTCTAATTTTTACTATACAAACGACTATATTGATTATCCAGACAAGAGGTGCTCGACCAAACATGTCATCCGAACTTACAGATTTTTTTAACATTTTCAACTCTATAAATATCCCCACTGTTTTATTCTTCATAAGACTTTCATGAGTATCAAAGTGGGATTATTTTTATTTTAGAATTCTTTAAGCTTTCCTTTGCATTCATTTCATTCATTTCTTTATATCAAAAAAATTAATTGATTTAAACTCTTTAACCATCATCTTTATCAAAAATTTTCATCACTCTTTTTGGACTTAACTTATTTCTATCATTCATAGAAGATAGATATATTTTGAAGAAAAGTTTTGAACTTACATTATATCATTTCTTATACTTCTCTATACCAAAACTTCGATTTATTGAATCAAACTTGTACAATCATCATATTCATCAATGTTTCTTATTTCTCTCTTGGTATTTAATTTATTACAATCATTCATTAAAATATAAATATATTTTAAGATGATTTTTTGACTTACATTTTACTAATTTCATCTTCATTTTCTTATTGAAAAACTTTGATTAACTGAATCAAATTGTTAATTATTATATTTATCAAAATTTTTCATCTAACACTTGGGTTGTCATTTACTGTCATTGATTGAAGTGTTAGTCATTCTTAATACTTAATTCATTTGTATTATTTATTAAGAGGGAAATTTTATTGTAAAATCATTGCTCTAAAACTCCCGTGAAAGCTAAATAGCATAAGGATCAGTGCTCCTTGTTGTAAATCATCGCGTGGTGGTCAACCGAAAATTTCTAACGGTCCAAAATTTACCATTCCAACCTCTAATTTTTACTATACAAATGGTTATATTGGTTTTTCGGACAAGAGACAGACAATAGGACATGTCATCCGAACTTACAGATTTTTTTTAACATTTTGAATTCTATAAATATCCTCACTCTTTCCATTCTTCATGTGACTCTCAAGAGCATCAAAATGAGATTTATTTATTTTTATTTTTTTGAGAATTCTTTGAGCTTTCTTTTACATTTATTTCTTTATATCAAAAATTTTGATTGATTCAAACTATAATCATCATCTTTATCAAAAATTTTCATATCTTTTTTTGTACTTAACTTATTTCTATTATTCATAGAAGATAGATATATTTTGAAGAAAAGTTTTTAACTTACATTATATCATTTCTTCTACTTGTCTATACTAAAACTTTGATTTATTGAATCAAACTTGTTAAATCATCATATCCATCAAAGTTTTTTTTTCCTATCTTGGTACTTAATTTATTACAATCATTAATTAAAATAGATATATTTTGAGAAGATTTTTTTAAGTATATTATACTTAGTTTTTCTTCATCTTCTTATTGAAAAACTTTGATTGATTGAATCAAATTCTTAATTATCATATTCTCTAAAGTTTTTATCTGACACTTGAGTTATCATTTATTTTTGTTCATTAGGAGTTAGTCTCTCTTAGTATTTAACTCATTGTATCATTTATTAAGAGAGAAATAAAATCATTGCTCTAAACGTGTAGGTCGTATTGAGGTCTTGTGAAAGCTAAATAGCATAAGGATTGGTGCTTCTTGTTGTAAGTCATCGTGTGGGTCATATTGAGATCCTGTAAAACTTAATATTGTATAAGGATCAGTGCTCCTTATTTGTAAGCAACTAAAATCATTCTAAATAATTGGATTGCACCATAAATCAATCAATAAAGTGAAAAAAGCTTTGTTTGTGCCGTAAAGCTTAATAACAGATAACATAGATTATTAATTTGGATCGAACCCCTACAATGGCATCGTTTGCATCCTCTCTTCTATTTTACTTATTGTTTTCATATTTTTGCTTATAATTCGAATTAACCTATTTAGTCTTTATTTGCTTGAATTTAGATTAATTCTTTGAAAAAATCTTAAAATCCAATTCATCCACCTCTTGGTTAGCTATTCTTAGGCTTTCAGTTGGATGGCACCAATTATGCTCTCACGTCCCAAGTTGTAGAGACATATATTTCTGGGAAAGACAAGTTGGGATATATCAATGGAGATATTCCATAACCACCTTTAGTGGATCCATCCTTTCGCAAATATCACATAGACAACGCCATTGTCCAAACTGGCTAATTAACACGATGGATTCCTTATTAATAGAGAATTTCACTAGGTTTCCTATGACCAAGTTGGTGTGGGACTCCATTGCTACCACTTACTTTGATGGGAGTGACACGTCTCAAGTCTATGATCTTAGACGTTGTGTGACACAGTTTGAACAAGCTGGAGGCTTCCTTGAGAAATACCATAATGACCTTCAGGGTTTATGGCATGAGATTGACTTTTGGCATCCTAATCCAATGAAGTATGCAGTTGATATTCATAAATATAATACTATCATTTAAGAAGACCAGGTGTATGTTTTCTTGGATGGCCCTGACGATCGACTGCAAAATATTCGGAGTGACGTGTCGCGACTTCACCCATTTCCTACCATAGAGCAAGCTTATGCTCATGTCCGTCACGAAGCAATTCATCAGGCTATGATCAGTGGCAGTGCAGATGCTATTCTTGGATCTATTCTCACCACCAAAAATCTTACTTAGTCTTTTCTGACCAATTTTCTACCGTGTACAATGGGAAACAGAAATCATCATCAGAGGGTTCGAAATGCACCCATTATGGCAATCAAAAGTATGCCTATGAAAACTGGTATCCTGATTGGTAGAATGATCTCTAGGCTAAGAAATATCATCACACGAGCAATAAAGACGAACATTCTAGTAAAGCGACCGTGGCTACTGCAGAGCCTTACATATCCTTTAAACCACAGGCAGCACCGGTCCCGAACTCCAGTAATAGTGGTTGTGTTTGATATAGCTCATCTAATGATGTTGACCGTGTTGCATTGCTGCTGGACTCTGGAGCCACTAATTACTTGACGTTGCAGTTGATTTCTCACAAACTTCCTTACCGAGACATACCAATATCGCCAATGCTAATTAATGATATAATATCTCTTGTCGATGGAGCGAACACTATGTCACTGTCACCTATTATATAATTGCATAACACATTAGTTGTTCCATCATTATCTCATAAGCTTATCTCCGTGAGCCAAGTGACATTTGATCTTAATTGTATTGTGCTAATGTACCCTACTTTTTTTTATCTTCTCTAGGACATTCTCACCAAGGAGATCATTGGGCATAGTGCTAAGAGAGGAGACCCTGTTATGTGGAAGACTTTCAAGCACATCACATGCAGAATTCTCTTGGTTCGAAGAATAGGAGATCAGGCTTTGGCATTGTCGATTAGGACATCCGTCCTTCACCTATATGAAACATTTGTTCCCGAGTTTGTTTTCTTATTTGAAACATTTTGATTTTCAATGTGAAACTTGCATATTGGCAAAAGGTCATGGAGTGTCTTATCCCTTGAAGTCGAATAAAAAATACTCCTTTTACATTGATCCACTTCGATGTGTGTGGTTAATTTGAACAATTATTACTGTATCCGGGTTCAAATGGTTTGTGCTACTTGTTGATGATTTTACCTACATGACTTGGCTTTATTTGCTAAAGCATAAAGATGAAGTATTTGGTGTGTATTTAAGTTACTGCATGTTGTGGTGCAAACATAATTTTCTGCTAGTGGTGGTGAATTTATTAATCACCAATTTCGTGATTATTTTTAGCAACATGAAATCTCATGCTCCCACACCTCGCAGCAAAACGGTATTGCTGAGAAAAAAACAACACATGTTCTTGAAACTGCCTAAGCTCTTTTAATTGGCACCAATGATCCTAATGGGAGTTGGGCGGATGCAGTTACTAATGCTGGGTCTCTAGACACTATTACAAGCCCTCTTGGCACATACTCTTGTGCCAATAGTATTGATGTTTCCACCTCGTGTGTTTAGATGCATAGCTTATGTCTGTCCATAAAAACAAATGGACTAAGCTTGAATCTTGTGCCCATAAATTCTTAGTTTTGGGTTTTGTATTTCATTAAAAAGGCTATAGATGATATAACCCCCCCTTCTAAACACACCTATATTACTATGGATATCACCTTTATGGAAATCAAAACCTTTTTTCCACCTAATTCTCATCATCAGGGAAAGACTGGACAGGAAGAGCTGAACTGGATTGAATTAGGTTGGTCGGGCTTATTTGAAAAACATGTAGAACCGATACAGTCGACACATGTCTCTTCGGCTTCTGAATAACATGAAACTGCAATTTCTTTCCCCTTTGTAGCATCTAAAGACCCAGCTCCTGAGAATGATCTTGAGGTAAGCTCCATTAACGCAAATACCATGGAATCTCCTTGTGGTTATATATTACCTTACAGGCACGATTGTAGCAAGCCTCCAAACTGCTACTCATCAGACATTAACGAAAAAAAACAAAGATATCCCATCGTCAATTATGTGTCCATAAAGGGATTGATCGTCCCTCTTAACACCTTTGTGCATAGCATTTTTGTTATATCCCAGCAAGGGTGGAGGAAGCCTTGGAAGACCCAAAGTGAGCTCAAGCAATCAAAGATGAAATAGAAGCATTAATGAAGAACAAGATATGGAACCTAGTGCCATTACCGGCAGGAAAGAAAACTGTAGGGTGCAAGTAGGTGTTTTCCATTAAACACAAAGCTGACTGATCTATAGAAAGATACAAGCAAGAATCATGGCAAAGGATATACTCAAACATATGGTATAGACTATCAAGAAACATTCTCACCAGTAGCTAAACTAAATACCGTTAGAGTGTTATTATCTCTTGTAACAATCTAGATTGGGCACTAAATCAGTTTGATGTGAAAAATACATTTCTTCATGGAGATTTGAAGAAGAGATTTATCTGGACATTCCACCAGGTTACTCAGTGATCGTGGAAACTAATATGGTGTGCAAGTTTCAGTGAACCTTGTATGGATTCTAGCCATCATCTCATGCATAGTTTGGGTGATTTACTTAGCAATGAAGAAGTATGGTTTCCAACAAAACAACACAAATTATACCTTAATTCTTTTTAAAAAAATAGATAGGCATGATAACTGCTTTAATTGTCTTGTTGATGGCAATTTGAACTGTCAAAATCGAATGGAGCGAAAAAATCGAATCGATGGTGCAATGGGGCGGATATGATATTTGATTTTAGTGACCCGATTCGGGCCAAGGTGGGTATGGTATTTGTCCTGTCACCCCGCCCCGACCGATTGCCCATTAAAAAAAAAAGGAAAAAAATTGGACAATCGGGCTTTCCATTATTCTTTCTATTATAATTTGTCTAGCCAAAAATTTATGGCCCATTACAGACCCATTAAGTAACCTAACCCAATTACCACTTACCTACTAAGTATTAACCCTACCACTAAGAAAATTGGAATCAAATTCAACAAAACATTAGCCAACAGCTATCTTCACTCGAGTCTCTACAGTGTCTCCCAAAATTTTTTTCTTCTCCACATCATATTCTTTCTTGCTCGCCATCGTCAAATAGGAGGGTATTTTTCTTCCTCTTCCCATTTACTAATTGCTATTGCTGTAATCTGTATCTATTTTAGTTTTTGTTGAGTTTGAGTATTAGATGAAATGTGATTTTTTTCTTCTCTACATAAAAGATAAATTTAATGAATTAGTCTGCCAAGAGATATTAAGTTTTGTTGCTAGAGGAACTTGATGATATGCACTTTGAATTTGAGAATAATCAATGAAAATGCAAGGATACGAGCAAGTTATTAAGCTGTTGAATTTGCATTGCACTAGATTGCACGAAAAATCTCTAGAGGTTTTACAAAGAATTTTTAGAATTATTGAATTTAAACAAAGATATGGGAATTCCGCTCAAATGTCATTAGTGGATATCACTCAGAGAGGAACAAGTAATGCAAGATCTTTGACTTCCAAAATTATTTCTCGGTTGAATGTACCTCATGAACAGTCTTCATTTTTTTAAATTGTGATTAGGGCTGTCAAATGATTAGATTTTGATCTGAATCCAATGAAATTAATGGGAGATGAATTTAGGGTTTCAATCCGATAACCCGATCGAAATCCAAATTCTTATTATCTGTTAACTAAATGAATCAAATATGGATTTAGGTCGATCCGATCCGATTTATTATAATAATATATTATATTTTTTATATTATTGCATAATTTAGACACGGTTTTTTTCCATTTTGAAAATGTATTATACTTTACAAGTAATTTTTAAATAATAGATAATATTATATAATAGTATAATATTTTTAATTGGAAATTTTGAAGAGATGTAATTTTTTATTAATTAAAATAAGATAAAAATAATATGTAATTTATTGATTAGATTTACTATAGTAATTTGTTTCATAACATAAAAAACTAACAATTAATATGTCCAAAATAATTTATTTTGTTCAAATTAATATTGTTTGTAATTAAAATCTTATTAAGGCTATAATTTTTAATGAAAATAATAAAGTAAACTAGTAAGCACTTAGAATTGACAAATAATTATGATTAGTATCCCATATTGAAATATCACTAAATCACTAAAAAAAGAGAATCCTTTAAAAGGCTAGTATCCCGCATTGGAATATTACTAAAGTATTTCAAGAGGAGTCTCCTTTAAAAAGGAGTTAAAGGAGCATCAGTTGAATAAAAAAAAAAGTGGAAATTACAGTTTCTAATAGATTAAAAATCCTCAT
The DNA here is from genome assembly GCF_002742605.1 of Olea europaea var. sylvestris. Classification (NCBI taxonomy): domain Eukaryota; kingdom Viridiplantae; phylum Streptophyta; class Magnoliopsida; order Lamiales; family Oleaceae; genus Olea; species Olea europaea. The sequence continues at coordinate 7,115,999 of NC_036244.1, read as the reverse complement.
TTCATAAATAAGATGCAATGTTTAGTATTTCACAAATCAGAAATTTTTTTAATTAATTTTTATAGTTAAAATTAATTAAACAATTTCAAACCCTAATTATATAAATCTCAATTCCACCTCTCTTTCTCAATTCCCTCGACTCTCTCTCTTTCACTACCATTAATTTCTCCCCAATCCCGTCGGAAGACAAGAAAGTGCCACCGGAAGACTCCCCGAGAGACACCGCGAAGCCCCCTTGACGGTCTGTGGTACGATGGTGCGTGGTACGTCGATCTGTGGTATGGTGGTGCGTCGATCTGTGGTGCTTGGTCTGTAGTGGTGGCGATGGTGCGATGTGGTGGTGGTGGTGGGGTTGTGATTCTCTGGTGGTCGACGGAGGAGGTTTGGTGTAATTTTCGGTGGTCGATCGTCATAGTGGTGTACTATGCAGTGCAGGTGGTGATTTTGTACTTACTGTGGCGTGTTGTACTATGCGTTGAATCTGGTGGTGGTGGCGATGGCGGCGGCTCTGTTGTGGTGTTGGTGGCTCTATTCGGTGGCGAAGGCTCTACTCTATCTCCTCCATTCTCTATTTGTCAACGGTGATAGAGCGTCACTCTACGGTCGCAATAAATTTATGATTCAATTTTGATACAATGTCACCATATTGTGACCAATAGACATTGATTCGTTGGTTGTGTGCAGTTGTAGTTGTGGCTACAGTGGTGTTGGTATTTGCAGTGCTCTAAGGTGGCGATGATGTTGGTGGTGTTGGTTGTTTTTTGGTAGAGGTGAAGGAAATGATTGATTTAAGGTGGTTGTTCTGGTGATCGTTGAAATAGGTAGTGGTGGTGGTGGTGGTGACGATATGATAATTATTTAGATATTTTGACCAATATGATCGAAAATAATTTGTTATAACCAATAAATTGGCTAGTTTGTGACCAACGTGGTGGTGGTTTTGGCCGTGACAGTGGTGGTGTTGTTGGAGACAGTGTTGAAGTGGTGGTCGTAAGTGTTGGTTATGATTACAAATTATTTGGTTGATTGGGATAGTAAATTGGTTAATCTGTGATCAATGAAAAAAATAAACTGTGATCAAGAAATAATGTGGGACCTAAAAAATTAATAATTTGTGACTGTCTAATAACTTGTGACCTATAATATTTGTGATCTGCGACCTTCAAATTTTTTTTTTCGTGACTGAAAAATAATATGTGACCTATCAAATTTTTTATTTGTGACATAAAAATAAGTTGTGACCAATAATTTGATAAGTTGTGACTAAAAATTACTTCGTGACTAATTAATTTTTTATTTGTGACCGATGAAAAAACTGTGACCTATAAAAAATTTTGAATTGTGATCGTAAAATAATTTGTGAATAAAATTTCTGATTTGTAACAAAAAAATAATAAGTGACTAATTAAATTGTTAATTTATAACCAAATTGTATAAATATGTGACCTAAATATAATTAATTAATTAAATTATAAATAAATTTTAATAAAAATCTGATTTTTAAAGTTTGAAACTTATTTTCTTAATTTTGAAATATATTATACTTAATCTCTTACTTATGAAATTTTCTCATAAACTTTCCCCTCCAAGCCCACTACAGTCCATATACACACGTGTGTACATATACACACATCACGTGTGTTATATATGCACATTTTCAAAAATGCGTTTTGTACAGCTGTACCATTGGGAGGGAAAAATAGTGTGTGTTTATGTACATTTTCAAAAATGCGTTTTGTACAGCTGTACCATTCTCGTCTTAGGCGGGAGAAGGAAAAGAGTTTTTCTTTAAAGAAAGATTAAGTAAGTAGCAGATTGTTAAACTTGTAACAATTTACAAAACCCCCCCCTACATTTTAAACCCCTCTTTTTTGTTTCTTGGTTTCTCCATTTCTGTTAACATCAATAAACCGCCTAGTAGTGTAGAAAATAGTGAACATCACACACGGTTCTTCAAAGTTTGGCGCTGGACTTTTTTTCAAGAAGAATAATAAGTAAGAAAAATGAGTTCGATTGATTCTGAAGCGGTGGATAAAAATACTGGGTATATGGTAGAGGACGACCGCATGATTCCTGGTAACGGTTTGTTTCGGTACCCATCTGATGATACGGGAGAGATAAATGCGGAGTGTTGGGCTGTTGCGGAGGTAGCTGCTCAACAAGTATTGAATAGTGTGCATCCTATTGGGAATTTACTTAAACATGCACAACGAAATTTAACAAATTTCAATTCCCATTCAGGATTCACCTTTGTATTTAGATAAAAACTGTGATAAAAAATATACATTTTCTTTAATTTGCAAACTCCTTAGCGTTATTTCTTTCCAACAACTTGAATCTACCTCCCATAGTTGTCCAATTGTCCAGCCTCCAATGAAATCCACACAGAGAATAGATTGCAACTGTTAGGGTTTTCTCTCTTGTGCCAACAAAAATAATGAAAGCCTGATGAATTTCAAACCCTAGTCATGTATTTATATAAACTCAAACGGGCTCGACCCGGTCCGGTCCATTGTTTAATTAATCCATTTAATTAAACCCGATCCGTGAATTAATCAATCAAATTAATTAATTCGGGAATATAAATAACAAATCCAATTAATTAATTTATCCAACGATTGTTAAATTAATCAACTGGAAATTTGGAACCTATCAATTCTCTTTTGCGTGCGACCCATTAGGTTCTCGACCACGATACCTAACGACGTGAAATATTATTTTGATCTAATCAAAATTGATAAATTAAACACTCTTTTAATTTATCACAGATTCACACTCGTCGTCCCAGATTGACATCTAGCAATGTATCAGGGCAACACATGTGACGAAAAATGTCACATAGTATGACAAAACTAAAACTGTTCGTTTACCATGAAATTATAATCACTTCGTCAATATGATCCAATCAACTACGAGATATGGAAGCGTGTCAATCTTGATTATCGATCATATCTTTCATTCTTCTATTAAGTCAATATGAGTCGAAAACTCCTTTTCGACTTATATGTACACCTTGGCCAAGGATTTCGTTATTGACTTAATTGAACGAAATGCAGATCACAATCTCTTACTATCTAAGAGTGACGAATCCTCTATTGATCATTCACAACCTTCATATGGTTCTTGACATACCCGAACAATGTCATATTTGCAGCCCTTGGCAGAACAACATCCAACACCGTCAAAATATGACTGTCCTCATAAAAGGTACTATGATGACCTCAAGTTGTAGGGCCAATTTCATTACCGAACGTTGGAGATTAACCACTGACACTCAGATAGTTATTCATGTGGAATCTCTTAGCGGGTTTCCAATGTTTTGTTCTATAACAAAACATCCACGTGTTCATTTAAGTGTCACCACACTTTAGCTCGTGAGATCAGCTACTTACTTCACAAGTAAGAAATGTCACACGTGATGGTCTAACTATATTAACGATATCCATATCTCGTTATTACTTACGACCACGGTTTATTCAAGATCCAATTATATGTAATTTGTATCTCACAATCACAACTCCTTGTGATTAATAAATCACTTAAACTTGGATCTCCGGACTCTATTATTTAATATTATTTATTGCGAAATTAATTCAAATAAATAATAGATCTCGCCAAAATTAAATGCATTAAACATATTAAAAGCGTTTAGAACCTAAATCGATTGGATCTAGGGTATAACACTTACAAACTCCCACTTGCACTAGATCCAATCACTCACGTATCTAATACCATAAGCATCCACATGACGATCATGTTTCTGTTGTGACAACAGCTTTGTCAGTGGATCTGCAATATTGTCATCTGTGGGAACTCGCTCTATCGTTACGTCATTTCTTTGTATAATCTCCCTGATGAGATGATATCGCCTTAGCACATGTTTGGATCGTTGATGAGACCTCGGTTCCTTCGCTTGCGCGATGGCTCCATTGTTATCACAATACAAAGGTATGGGATCAACAATGCTAGGAATGACTCCAAGTTCATTAATGAACTTCTTGATCCGGACAGCTTCCTTCGCTGCTTCAGAAGCAGCTATGTACTCGGCTTCTGTTGTTGAATAAGCGGTTGTCTCCTGTTTGGAACTTTTCCAACTAACTGCTCCATTGTTGAGAGTAAACATATATCCTGACTGAGACTTGTTATCATCTTTGTAGTTTGAAAGCTAGCATCAGTATACCTATGAATTTTCAGTTCATTTCCTCCATAGATCAAGACCACATCTTTAGTCCTTCTCAAGTACTTAAGAATGTTCTTAACCGCTATTCAATGTTTCTCACCAGGGTTTGCTTAAAACCTGCTCGTAACACTTAGAGCATATGAAACATCTGGTCTTGTACATAGCATCGCATACATGATAGATCCTATCGCCGAAGCATAAGGAATCTTATCCATACGACTCCTTTCATCATGTGTTTTAGGACACATATCTTTTGAAAGGTAAATCCCATGCGACATGGTACATAATCCTCTTTTAGACTCTTGCATATTAAATCTTCTCAAGATTTTATCTATGTATGAAGATTAGGATAAGCCTAGTAATCCTTTATAACTATCTCTATAGATCTTGATTCCCAAGATATACGCTGCTTCTTCCATATCTTTCATGGAGAAATTTTTTGACAACCATAATTTTACTGATTGAAGCATTAGGATGTCGTTTCCCATTAATAATATATCATCAACATATAATATCAGGAATACGACCGCGCTCCCACTTGTCTTCTTATAAACACACGATTCATCTTCATTTTTGATAAAATTAAACATTTTGATTGTTTCATCAGAACGAAGATTCCAGCTCCTAGAGGCTTGCTTTAATCCATAAATGGATCGATTTAGCTTACATACTTTGTTGGCTCCTTTGGATTCAAAACCTTCAGGCTATGTCATGTACACCTCCTCTTGTAAGTTTCCATTAAGGAAAGCAGTTTTGACATCCATTTGCCATATCTTATAATCATGGTATGCAGCTGTTGCAAGCAAAATCCGGATGGACTTTAGCATGGCTACAGGCGAAAAGGTTTCATCAAAGTCAACACTTTATCTTTGTGTGTAACTCTTCGCTACTAGCCTTGCTTTGTATGTATGGACGTTTCCATTCACATCGACCTTTTTCTTGTAAACCCATTTACAACCTATCAGTTTTATCCCACCTGGAAGGTTGACCAAGGTCCAAACCTTGTTCTTATACATTGAGTTCATTTCGGATTCCATGGCATCTTGCCATCTCTTCGAGTCAACACTTGACTTTGCTTCTGCGTAATTTGTAGGTTCATCATCCTCGACTAATAATACTTGATTAGCAATCGTGAATTCGTACCTTCTGGGAGGTCGAATGATCCTACTTGATTTACGCTGAGCTGGAGTGTCCTCAGGGTTCTCTACATCCTGATCAAGAGTATGTCCATCAACAGGTGTAGGATCAGACTCAGGTTCATCTAATTGGTCAACAGTATCTGTGGATTCTTAAACTTCTTCAAGTTCTAATTTGCTCCCACTACCCTCTCCTAGAATAAACTCTTTCTCTAGGAATATGGCATGCCTTGAGATGAATACCTTCTTCTCAACGGGATTATAAAACTGATATCCAATTGTCTCTTTTGGATATCCCACAAATACACATTTGTCAGATTTAGCCTCAAGCTTATCTGATTCATTTCGCTTTACATAAGCATCACAGCCCCAAACTTTCATATGAGATAAGTTTGATCTTTTTCCTCTCCATAGCTCGTATGGAGTTTTGTCGACCGATTTAGATGGGACACGATTAAGTGCTACGTAGCAATTAGTGCATGACCCCAAAATGATTTTGGAATGTTTGCATGACTCATCATAGATCGCACCATGTCTAACAAAGTGCGATTCCTTCGTTCAGATACACCATTATGTTGCGGTGTATATGGCGGAGTCCACTGCGAGAGAATCCCATTCTCTTTAAGATAATCTAAAAATTCTCCCTTTAAATATTCTCCACCTCGATCTGATCTCAACGTGAGTATACTTTTACCAGTTTGTTTCGCTATTTCAAGTTTGAATTCCTTGAACTTTTCAAGTGCTTCATGCTTGAATTTCATCAGATACACATAACGATATCTAGAATGATCATCAGTGAATGTGATGAAGTAAGAGAAATCACATCTGGCAGTTATTGACATGGGTCCACATACATCAGTATGTATTAGTCCCAGCAATTCTGTGATTCTTTCTCCTTTTCCAGTAAAAGAAAACTTGGTCATTTTGCCTAACAGGCACGACTCGCATTTGTCAAATGATTCAAAATCCTTTAACCCCAAGTATCCACTTTATGTAACTTGAAAATGTGTTTGTCGTTAATATGACCCAATCTGCAATGCCAGAGGTATGTATTATTTAGATTATCACTTTTATACCTTTTATTTTCTATATTCATAATAGACGACTCAGTATCAAGAATATAAATTCCATTTTGCAACACACCACAACCATAAAAGATCTCATCTTTATAAAAGGAACAACGATTGTTCTTAACATTAATTGAAAAACTATTCATGTCCAAACACGAAATAGAAATAATGTTTTTAGTAATGGCGGGAACAAAATAGCAATTTGCTAATTCTAATACTAGGCCTGAAGACAGTGGTAAGAAGTATGTCCCTACAGCTAATGCAATAACTCTTGCTCAATTTCCCACGCGCAGGTCAACTTCTCTTTTCTGCAATGGTCTACTTCTCTTTAGTCCCTGCATATTTATACAAATATGAAATCCTCATCCGGTATCTAATACCCAAGAAGCTAATAAAGTAGACATATTAACCTCGATAACAAAAATACCTGAAGTAGAAGTTTCAGAAGACTTCTTTCCCTTCAAGCTTGCGAGGTAAGCCTTGGAGTTCTTCTTCCAATGACCTTTCACTCCATAGTGATAGCATGGGTCATCAGATTTGGTATTGTCCTTGCCTGCTTTGATTGTTTTGTTATTGCCCTTAGCCTTTTTGGATGTTTTCTTAAAACTTCCTTTGATTTTCCTCTTAGTTCCCTTGGAGAAATGAATAGCTAAGACATGCCCAGTGCTAGCCTTGACATTGGGCTCCACAGTTTTAAGCATATTAAGCAACTCAGGGAGTGTGCATTCGATCTTATTCATATTAAAGTTCATAATGAACTGTGAATAACTATCTGGCAAAGATTGCAGAACCAAGTCAATACTTAGTTCATGATCCATGATAAAACCCAGTGAACTCAGTTTTTCAATTAAACCAATCATCTTCAGCACATGAGCACTGACTGATGATCCCTCTGCCATTTTGCACCGATATAGTTGTTTAGAGGTCTCATACCTCTCCACACGTGATTGTTCATCATACAACTCTTGAGATGAAAAATCATAGTGTAAGCATCCATACCCTCATGTTGCTTTTGTAACTCAGGTGACATAGCTGCAAGCATCACACATGCTGCAGTGTTATCGTCATCACTGTGTTTGTTGTAAGCAGCCACCTCTTCCTGAGTGGAATTTTCAGTAAGCACCACTGGAAAGGACTGCCCAAGGACATATCCAATTTTATCATGCTTGAGAACGATTCTCAAATTGCGGTGCCAATCGAGAAAATTTGGCCAGGTCAGTTTGTTGGCATCCAGTATGCCTTTCAAATTCATATGATTACTCATGATTCAAAAAAACTGTAAATGACGAAAAACATAGAATTAATATGTATTATAATGCATATGCATAGATTCAATATGGACTTTTTTAATTAAACGTGTTCCCACTGTTTAAAACAAATTCATGACCCTCATACATGAATTATTTGAATCCACAATTAATTCCCAGTGGGCTGGGATCCTATTCGTTGTATCGAGATCTTGAGTGTACTCAACAAATCCTAATAAAATATTTGGGTAGATATTATTATCAATTATATCTCCATACAACTCCCAGATCATTAAGCTGACAACTCTTTTGTCTTCACACATCTTATGTGTTAGCTTAACGTACATCTAAAACTTATCTCCTTGAATGTACTCAACAAAAGATAAATTTTAGTTAAATCAAACCCATCATTCAGAAATATCAAATATTTCATAGTGTCAAACATATCCCTAATAGACCAGTCTTGAGTGTATTCAACAAGCTAAGGTCGATTTAGGATTCTCGTTTTTCACTATAATGATGAAAGACAAATAATACTAACTTAATATTTTTAACGAGGGATTTAACGTGCATGGTCTCATCAAGTAATTATATATATACATATATTTAAACATACATCTACTATGCGAATAAATACATATATAAGTAATAGTATGGATGATTATGAACTTGTTCTATCTAGTTTTCCCGAACCAAAGGGAAAACTAGTTGGTCAATTCCTAAGGGGTACAACATTGGATCAATAGTAATACACCATCTCCATGGTGTCCACCTTTTCTTGCGCCTCCAATTAGCCGAACTTGCAATATGTATCTTATACTAGTTGGCACGCAGGCCTAAAAGAAATCGGACTCGCAGACCCATAATAATAAAAATAATAATGGACTCGCAGGTCCAATATAATAAAAGGCTTGCATGCCCATAACAACAATAATAACAACGGACTCGCAAGTCCAAAAACAATAGGAAGTAAATCAATCATTCAACACATCCATATGGTCGAGTCCATAATCATCCATAAACATTCATCACATAAATATTTTCTATGTATAATATCTAATATTATATGCAATGTCTCATAAATCTAGCAATTATAGTCGTCAAAACTAATATAAAAATTTTGGGATCGAGATAATTAAACAATTAATTAATCATATTAATTAATTAATTTAATCGATGGGCCTATTTAATTAAAATCAAATTTTAACTAAATCCCGAATTAGAGTCCAACTCTAATTCCATAACTATTGGGCGAAGTAATTTAATCAAAATCAAATTTTAATTAATTATTAAATTAGAGTCATACTCTAAGTTTTAATTTGTATTGGGAAGTGGTACTAATTGAAAACAAATTATAATTAATATAATTTTAGAGTCCAACTCTAATAAAATTGAATTAATATTTTAATTTAGGACAAAATTCCCAAACAAAATAAAATTCAATTAAGGGTCAAAACTAAATATTTAAGTTAAAATCTAATTTTAACAAAATATAAAAGTCGTCAAATTTTAAATAAATTTTAATTCTGGGTCAAAATTAGGATATGGGTCAAACCCAATTAAAAACTCATTTTAAAAAAAAAATCAAAATCCAAAATCAAAACCTTTTTGACAATTTACAAATTTGACCCAAATTGGAAATTAACAGTAGACCCTTCCAAACTAAAAATTTGTAGAAAAGGTCCCTCATTTTAAAATTGCAAATGACCCCATTTTCGTAATTGCAACCAGGGGCCCCTAATTACATTATTTGCAACAGAGGCCCCGTCTCCATCACCAAACCCTAAAAAAAAAAAAAAAAAAATTGTTTTTCTTTTTCCTCCAGTGGTGGTGCCTCACCGACGCCGCCCAGCTGGTAGCAGCGACAATGGTGCCGCTGTTGCAGCAGCACTACCGCCCTGCAGCAGCGCCTACCGCACGGCGCGCCAGCAGTGCGCCTCGATCCAAAAAATTTTTTATTTTTTTTTTTGAACAGATTCGGAAGAAAAAATAAAACTATATTTGCTAGATTTAGGGATGAACATGATTAAACCAACATTTAATTTAATCAACACGTAAAACAGTTCCTGACAAATACAAAGTTGGCTCTAATACCACTTTTGGAAATTTACTTAAACATGCACAGCGGAATTTAACAAATTTCAATTTCTATTCAGGATTCAACTTTGTATTTAGATAAAAATTGTGATAAAAAATATACTTTTTCTTTAATTTGCAAACTCATTCGCGTTATTCCTTTCCAACAGCTTGAATCTGCCTCTCACAGCTGTTTAATTGTCCAGCCTCCAATGAAATCCACACAGAGAATAGACTGCAACTGCTAGGGTTTTCTCTCTTGTGTCAGTAAGAATAATTAAAACCTTATAGACCTCAAACCCTAGTCATGTATTTATATGAACCCAAACAGGCTCGGTCCGGTCCGGTCCATTATTTAATTAATCCATTTAATTAAACCCGGTCCGTGAATTAATCAATCAAATTAATTAATTCGGGAATATAAATAACAAATCCAATTAATTAATTTATCCAACGATTGTTAAATTAATCAATTGGAAATTTGCAACCCATCAATTCTCTTTTGTGTACGACCCATTAGGTTCCCGACCACGATACCTAATGACATGAAATATTATTTTGATCTAATCAAAACTGATAAATTAAGCACTCTTTTAATTTATTACAGATTCACACTCGTCGTGCCAGATTGACATCTAGCAATGTATTAGGGCAATACATGTGACGAAAAATGTCACATAGTATGACAAAACTAAAACTGTTCGTTTACCATGAAATTATAATCACTTCGTCAATATGATCCGATCAACTACGAGATATGGAAGCGTGTCAATCTTGATTATCGATCATATCTTTCATTCTTCTACTAAGTCAATATGAGTCGAAAACTCCTTTTCGACTTATATGTACACCTTGACCAAGGGTTTCGTTATTGACTTAATTGAACGAAATGCAGATCACAATCTCTTACTATCTAAGAGTGACGAATCATCTATTAATCATTCACAACCTTCATATGGTTCTTGACATACCCGAACGATGTCGTATTAGCGGCTCTTGGCAGAGCAACATCCAACCCCGTCATAATATGACTGTCCTCATATAAGATACTATGATGACCTCAAGTTGTAGGACCAATTTCATTACCGAACGTTAGGGATTAACCACTGACACTCAGACAGTTATTCATGTGGAATTTCTTAGCGGGTCTCCAATATTTTGCTCTATAACAAAACATCCACGTGTTCATTTAAGTGTCACCACACTTTAGCTCGTGAGATCAGCTACTTACTTCACAAGTAAGAAATACCACACGTGATGGTCTAACTGTATTAACGATATCCGTATCTCGTCATTACTTACGACCACGGTTTATTCAAAATCCAATTATATGTAATTTGTATCTCACAATCACAACTCCTTGTGATTAACAAATAACTTAAACTTGAATTTTCGGACTCTATTATTTAATATTATTTATCACGAAATTAATTTAAATAAATAATAGATTTCGCCAAAATTAAATGCATTAAATATATTAAAAGTGTTTACAACCTAAATCGATTGGATTTAGGGCATAACTCTTACACATCCAACACTCGGTTCTGAGAGGCAGCGGCAAGCAGTCATTAATTAAGTTAGTGAGCTATTGGGCAAAAACTTTGACTGTAAGGTGAATACAGGTTTTCTAATTTCTTGAGGTTTCTTTTTGTTTTTTGTGCCCTTCTATAAAAACTGCTTCCATTATAGCACGGTTATATTTCTGAGTTCTATGGGATGTTTAATTTGTAAATTTTTGTGGGTGTATTGGAATTTGGTATATGGTTTATATTTCTGAGTTCTATGGGATGTTTAATTTGTAAATTTTTGTGGGTGTATTGGAATTTGGTATATGTTCTTGGAAAATAAATTTGTTTTTGAGGTGTCGTATTATGGTGGGTGTATTGGAATTTGGTATCTGTTCTGGGAAATTACATTGTTTTTGAGGTATCTGTTCTGGGAAAATAACATCATTGATTGGACTACGTTCTTTTATTTGGCCCTTTTTAGACGGAGAAGAGTACATTCACGTGTTGCAGGTCTCTGGTTATTTGTTCCTGACTGTTGATAATAGAAGGTTGTGGCTTGTATGAGCGCTGTTTTCACTCTTTTGCTTTGACTACGTTTAAAAGAATTCAAGAAACTGGTAAAATGATTTGGACTATGAAAATGACCAATTCAAATGTCAAGACGCCTATACACAATCATTAAAGGGCAAGGGAAAGATTAAGCCATATTTTTATTTTGTTGTTATATTTTTATATATTTTCATGTTCCCATGTTTATATCATTTAGATTCCCGTATGAATTAGATAAGATTCTACTGATACTTGGAGTAATTTTTGCTCAATAAACAATATAAGGTTCACATATATTATTTTCAATCACCTTATTTATCCAAAAGGGCTTTTTTATATATTCATTCTGACCTAGATGTTGGTTCTGATTATGAATCTTATAAAAAATATGGTTATGCTGATACTTGTAATTCTCATCCCATCTTGTACTTACTGAAGTGTTCGATGGCTCAGTATTGCTAACTTGGCATTCACATGTCATAGGTGTTCCCCTATGGGTCAATGCCACTCAAGACGTACTTACCTCATGGAGATATTGACTTGACTGTCATTAGAAGTCGTGACGATAAGAAACCTTCGCCCTATTATGTTCTTTCTCTTCTAATGATGGCAGAGCAAAGTGAAAATGCTGAGTATGAAGTTCAGAATTCACAATTGAAAAATGCTCGGGTGAGTATGAGTTAAGAATACCCAATCAATCGATGTTGAGGTAGTCTCAAATCAGACATTCAATCAGTTTTATAGAGGTCCAGATGATACTTTCATGTGCCAAACTTACATGTTACTGCATCCTACTAGTGTTTTCTTTTTTTTTTCAACAGCTGAATTACATTTTCCTTCTGATCATTAAAGTCACATTTTGGTTTTCTATATTTTGCACCTTTTATCAAGGATTATGTGGTCTTAGTTACATTTTAGACATTTACGACTATATTGTGAGGTTCTTAACTGATTGTCTATGCTTCTTAATGGTAGGATAAAATTGTGAAATGCTCTGTAGAGGGTATTGCAGTAGATATATCCTTCAACCAGTTTGGTGGATTTCGTGCACTTTGTTTCCTGGAGCAGGTAGAAATTAATGCGTCCTATTAGTTTTAAAATGTAAAAAAAATTGCTCCATGGGTGCTTGGATACCCTTTATGTCACTTTCTTTTGCTTCCAAACCTATGGTGGCGAAGGAATGTGGAGTCCCTTTTGAACTTCAGACTGGCTGGTTGTATTGGAACTGATACCTTGACAATACAGAATGCTGACTATATATTTTGCTTACTAATTTTCTCCGGCTTTGATATTTCAAATGTAAATTTGACATGACAGAGCAAATGATGGATAAAATGTTACAGGAGAAGATTAAATGCATGTATTTACTTCATCATTAATTCCACCTAAAGTTGCCCAATATTTTAAAACAGTGTTGCACTCCTTAAGATATTTCAAGTTATTTTACATATAATAAGTTTTAAAGTTGCATGTCTTGCTTTTGTTCACTTACAAAATGCAAGGGATTCGTTTCTAAATGCAGGTCGATTGCCTCGTTGGGAAAAATCATCTCTTCAAACGTAGCATTATTCTAGTAAAAGCTTGGTGTTACTATGGGAGCCATATTCTTGGATCACAACACCGTTTACTTTCTACATATGCATTGGAAACGCTTGTCCTGTGTATATTCCATTCATCCTTAAATAGACCTTTAGAGGTAAATTACCTATTATATGCAATATTGACTCCGACTTGGGTGCCACTGCATGCATGACTTTAGTTTTTTGTAATTTTTTGCGTTGGACAGAAAATGCAAATAGCCCCTGTTTGTTCCTATTATTTCCTCATTAAAATGAAAAATATGACTGTTATCCATCGATGCTACCAAATTTGAATTTCTATCTCTTGTGTGGGGCTCATAACGACTATATTTTTCATTCTCATTCTTCCAAAAATGAAAAACAAACGGGGGCTAATTAACTATTTAATAGCTTAAGTTTTTGGATGGCCTTTCAACTTCTTATAAAAGTAGATAAAGTTTCAAAATCACGCTTATGAAAATTGTCCACACATTAGGCCTTTGATGGCAAAATGAATCCGGCTGGCACATGTTGAAGAATTTTTCCCTCTCATATAGTTTAAACTTGTAGATGAAGTGATTCAACAGTTTTGCATGATTTGACTAGGGAAAATTGACACTGATCTATGTAGAATTGCATGCAGGAGTTCTACTTATAATATCCTTTGCATGTTTGTAGGTTCTCTATGGATTTTTGAAATACTTTAGCCAATTTGATTGGAATACTTGCTGCATCAGTTTGCAAGGGCCTGTTCGTATATCATCACTTCCTGATATAGTGGGTGAGCAATGCCTTTGGGGCTTATTTTAGAGATTATTTGAATTCATCATCATTTTTCTGTCTGTCCGTCTTTGACAGCGAGACGCAATCTCACTTCCCCCTCTCACTAAGTTTTAGCTCTGTCTTTTCTTCTGTTTGCTCTCTGTTATGTGTTTATTTTTTCAATTAATTATAGCCTTCTCTTTCCTGATTTATTTGCAGTTGAGATCCCAGAAAATGAACAGAAGAACCGTATGCTAAGTGAAGAATTTTTGAAAAACTGGAAAGAGAATTTTCAAATTCATCTCGGAGCGTTGAGACGAAACCAGAAGAATTTCAGAAAATGCATCTTAATAGACCCACTGAAGGAAAACAATAACCTTGGGCGCAGTGTGAGCGCAGGTGCTTTTTCTTGATTGCTCAATTTTTTAAAGATTTTTCATGCACCGGTGATATGCATTATTTCGGAGAAATAATTTGTTTGCTCATTAAGTTATCACATTTTTTAGTTTTTGGGAGGATCTACGAGAAATAGATAGATGGTTATTGGTTTTATGTTATTTCAATTTTATCAACAATGTTAGTTCAAGCAATAATTGAAGGCACTTCAAGGAAATGTTGTTTCAGTCTTTTAGATGATAAAAGACCAACAAGGGAGGGTATTTTCTATTGGGTGATATATAGGCTTGTTCAAACAGTGTCGATCTTCCTACTTTTTTCTCTTGAGTAAGAAGTCTGAACTCTGCGGAAATTTTTAAACGGTTTGCTCTAGACATTTGAATATTAAACTAGAAAAAACTTCCTTTGGAAAAATAGTAATTTTCAAAGCCAAGCACCTTGACAACCTTTATCTTTCATATGGTAGCATATAATGTTAATTTTGTCCTTGTCATAGCTCCTTATTTGCCCTTATGAAAGCAGAAATTTTCTAAGTTAATTCTTGCTAAAGATACACTTACTTTCTCATCTTT
The DNA here is from genome assembly GCF_002742605.1 of Olea europaea var. sylvestris. Taxonomy (NCBI): domain Eukaryota; kingdom Viridiplantae; phylum Streptophyta; class Magnoliopsida; order Lamiales; family Oleaceae; genus Olea; species Olea europaea. Next base: position 7,100,944 of record NC_036244.1, on the reverse strand, counting down.
TAGGTAGGTGTAAGTTATAGGAGATTTCTTCATTTAATATGTTATAGCTATAACATCATATGTCATGTGATCAATGAACAATAGAATACTGTAGGTATCACAGTCTCTTACCATTATTAATAGTTTCATTATAGGAGATTTCTTCATTTAATATGTTATAGCTATAACGTCATATGTCATGCGATCAATGAACTATAGAATACTAAAGGTATCACAGTCTCTTACCATTATTAATAGTTTCAACAATATTTCTGGTAGCATGGAGGAACGCAAGCATAGTTTAAAGAATGTGTTTCACTTGTATCTTTAGCAAGAATTAACTTAGAAAATTTCTGCTTTCATAAGGGCAAATAAGGAGCTATGACAAGGACAAAATTAACATTATATGCTACCATATGAAAGGGAAAGGTTGTCAAGGTGCTTGGCTTTGAAAATTACTGTTTTTCCAAAGGAAGTTTTTTCTAGTTTAATATTCAAATGTCTAGAGCAAACTGTTTAAAAATTTCCGCAGAGTTCAGACTTCTTACTCAAGAGAAAAAAGTAGGAAGATCGACACTGTTTGAACAAGCCTATATATCACCCAATAGAAAATACCCTCCCTTGTTGGTCTTTTATCATCTAAAAGACTGAAACAACATTTCCTTGAAGTGCCTTCAATTATTGCTTGAACTAACATTGTTGATAAAACTGAAATAACATAAAACCAATAACCATCTATCTATTTCTCGTAGATCCTCCCAAAAACTAAAAAATGTGATAACTTAATGAGCAAACAAATTATTTCTCCCAAATAATGCATATCACCGGTGCATGAAAAATCTTTAAAAAATTGAGCAATCAAGAAAAAGCACCTGTGCTCACACTGCGCCCAAGGTTATTGTTTTCCTTCAGTGGGTCTATTAAGATGCATTTTCTGAAATTCTTCTGGTTTCGTCTCAACGCTCCGAGATGAATTTGAAAATTCTCTTTCCAATTTTTCAAAAATTCTTCACTTAGCATACGGTTCTTCTGTTCATTTTCTGGGATCTCAACTGCAAATAAATTAGGAAAGAGAAGGCTATAATTAATTGAAAAAATAAACACATAACAGAGAGCAAACAGAAGAAAAGACAGAGCTAAAACTTAGTGAGAGGGGGGAGTGAGATTGCGTCTCGCTGTCAAAGACGGACAGACAGAAAAATAATGATGAATTCAAATAATCTCTAAAATAAGCCCCAAAGGCATTGCTCACCCACTATATCAGGAAGTGATGATATACGAACAGGCCCTTGCAAACTGATGCAGCAAGTATTCCAATCAAATTGGCTAAAGTATTTCAAAAATCCATAGAGAACCTACAAACATGCAAAGGAAATTATAAGTAGAACTCCTGCATGCAATTCTACATAGATCAGTGTCAATTTTCCCTAGTCAAATCATGCAAAACTGTTGAATCACTTCATCTACAAGTTTAAACTATATGAGAGGGAAAAATTCTTCAACATGTGCCAGCCGGATTCATTTTGCCATCAAAGGCCTAATGTGTGGACAATTTTCATAAGAGTGATTTTGAAACTTTATCTACTTTTATAAGAAGTTGAAAGTCCATCCAAAAACTTAAGCTATTAAATAGTTATTTAGCCCCCGTTTGTTTCTCATTTTTGGAAGAATGAGAATGAAAAATATAACCGTTATAGGCCCCACAAGAGATAAAAATTCAAATTTGGTGGCATCGATGGATAACAGTCATATTTCTTCTAATCATGATATTAAGAATTTCAAACACTGGCTCAGGATTTCCTTTGCATGCCCACAGATCAGATTATTTAAAGCAACGGGATCTTGAACGCCCATTTTCATCAACTGTCGTAGAAGGATTTCTGCTTTTGCTGTCTGGCCATTGTTGCAAAGATATTCAATAGTCGGGTTATATGCACTAGGCTCCATATGCAAAGTACTCTGAGGCCTCAAAATGACCTCTTTCTCAATGAGCTTATCCAACAACTTAACAGCATGATCATATTGACCAGCCTTGCAGAAATTCTCAATTAGAATACCATAATGCCCCACTTCTGTCGGAACACTCAACCTAATCATAGCCTTTAGAACATCCATGGCAGCATCCAAATCACCAGCCTTACACTGGCTAGATATTAGCCTAGTAAAGATTGCATTATCCTTAGGTTCAGTGTACTTCTCCACCATCTCCTTCAAAATACCCTGAGCCTCAAACATCCTCCCTGCATCACACAGTCCCGATAATAAAGTTGAGTATGTAACGGCATTGGGTTTAATCCCAAAACTCTTCATTTCCTTCAACAATTTCAATGCATCATCGACCCACTCAACTGACATGTACCCTTTAATCAATGTTGTATAAGTAATTACTGTAGGCTCGATGTTCCTCCCCTTCATCTCCACAAGGAACTTCTCCGCCTCGTCCATTTTTTTAACCCGATGGTACCCATTAATCAATGTATTATATGTGACCACGTCCGGCGAAATGTCCTTACTCTTCATATCCTCGAAATACCTATCCGCAGTCTCGACCTTCCCTAAGAGAAAGAATCCCTAGATCATGATATTAAAAGTGTGTGTGGTTGGCTCAATCCCCTCACCCAACATCTTATTAAAATACCTATTGGCCATCATATACCGACCTCTATGCATAATCACCTTAAATAAAGTATCATATGATTTTATCGTCTTTTCGACCCCTAATTCATCCATTTTTTGAAACAAGTTCACACTCTCCTGAACTATGCCCCCCTTTCCATATCCTTCAATCAACAAAACCCACAAATCTTCATCCCATTCCACACCCTTTTTTGGCATATCCAATAAAATGCACCTAGCGTGGTTGAGCTTCGAAGCTCACCCCAAAATCTCGATGATTTTTAAATGGGTTTCTTTGGTGTGTTGAAAAAGTCTAGATCTTTCAACCCAGCGAAAGAACTGGAGAGCGTGCTCTGAGCTCTTAGAACCGTGCAACACATTATAAACAAGTTCCTGATCGAAACTCAGGACCAAGTTCCGAATCGAGTTCTGCAAATGAGTCATCCAGGCTCGATTGGCCATCATTCTATTAATTGCAGATGCTATTGGTTCTTGTTGCAATTTCATTATGTCAGATGATATTGGAACTACACTCTGATTCCTCGTTTTTGTGTTACTAACTCAACCAAAACATCAAATGCCCATGATCCAATACCTAGCCAATTTAAAACAAATTAAATTCAGAAATTGTTTTAACTAAATCAAGTTACATACTGCATTATAGTTACATAACAAATTCTAGTTACAAATCAAGTTACATAATTTAAATTAAAATAAATTCTACCATCAATTCAACTATTCAAGGTACAAATCAAGTTACATAATGCAAATTCTACAATCAATTCAATTATTCAAGTTACACAAACCAGGGGCGAATCCAAAAATTTAGAGCACATGGGCTGAAATTTAAGAAGTTCAATATACTAAATTAATATCTAATACTAAAAGTCAAATTCATCTATTTTGAAATTATTTTCAACGAGGATTTTAAAAACTGAATTTGAAATTATTTTAAACATAAAATTCATCTATAATAAAATCCACATATATCTTCTCAACAAATTCTCGTTCGACAAGACAATAACAATTCATTATTTTGGCCGATAAGACAACAAATAGTGAGATGTGCATATTGATTTATTGAGCGAAGCAAATTGCAGATTTTTAGGCCGCAAATTTTTCGACTTAGAAGCTTTTTCCAATGAAGAAAAATGAAACCATCTTCAATTGTGAAACCCAAGTTCAAGTCTACTAAATGAGAAATACCAAAACGCACAAGAATCAATCAATATTAAGTAAAAAAAGGAATAAAGATTAAATGAATCAACAATGTGCATATTATCCTATAAAGCATGATAATTTGATCCTAAGAAAATTATCAACAAGTTCAATTAACAAACATCACAGTTAAAAATCCTAAAAAGTTTGCTTCATTGTCTATTATAAGCAGCAATTATCCCTCATCAAAGTGAAACTCTCACCCCTCATGTCCAAAAAGTAATGACTCCACATCTCGAATACGTCCTTAGTGTTACGACCCAAAAGTAGTGAAGCCACAAAGATGACCTTATCTCGTCTAAAATACATCCCCTAAACTCATATTCATATTTTTCCATATCATCCACATTAAGCAATCATTCGTAGCCAAAAATTTTCCATTCACCAGCTGGAAAATACTAACTTGACAATAATCAAGGTTAGGTAGCAATGCTAATTTAATTAAACTCCAGTGGCCACTAAGCTTAGAAATTGATTTAGAAAATTATCCGTATGCTACTTTCAGAATCTACGTAAAGAGAATACTAAGCAATCTTAAAATAACAAAATTGGGGAACTAATTAAACAAGGAGTCAAAAGCATTATATATATATATATATATATCCCTGTAATTTTGTTCAAAAGAAATAGCCTTCAATGTTGAAATAGCCTTGATATTTTTCCAAACCTTTGCCTAATGAATGAATTTGTGAAAGATTTTCTCTCTCTCTTTCCAATTTTCCCTTGATTTTCCACTGTTGGCTATTTTTCATTGATTTTTCTCCAATATCGACTAGTTCTTTCTTGTTACCCGTGATGTTAGGTTTGAACGTATTTTGTACGTTCAAATATATCTAATTACCATTTAATCCTACTTTATCATATTTTTTCTTAACTGTCCCAAAATATAGGGTATTTGTGTAAGTACCCCAATCATTTTTGGTCTAACTAGAAGTTCACCAATTAACTCTAATTCCCATTTAGATTAATGCTTGCTTCCAAGTCCTCAATTTTTTCATGTAATGCATGTTAGTCCTTTTCTTCATTATCTCCTTGATTTTGATCCTCCACTTTTATTCAAGTGATATTTAATTCACAAATTTCTATTCAATAGCCAATTGATCATTTTTATTTTCCAATTGTTTCGAAGAGGATCCAACACAAGAAAAAAAGAAAAAAAACAAAATCAAGTTAAGTAAAATTTAACACTTTGACGACATAAAAATTGAGTAATGTGATTCGAATAAGTGCATAAATTGTACTTGTCGAACACCCCTAAACTAAAACATTTGTTCGTTCTCGAACAAAACAAAACATAGACGTGACATATTACTACCTAAACAAATCACAATCAACTGACTCAACGTTGAACTTTTTACCATATGCCTCAAGTTCAAATTTAAATAACACTTTAGAAATATCCAAACAACATCAAAAATAAATCTTTACTTATCCGATGCTCGACTTAGAGTGTCTCTGTGTGTGTGCGTGTGCACGCGATTAGCCAATAATTGAAATTATACCTATATTAGAACACAACCAACAAGTATTATTGACTTAATAATAATCTCATTCTCTAGTGGTCAGTTTTTTCTCATACTTCTTATGCAATATCACTCCTTACACTTCTTTCCAATCCCGAGGTATTTCTAGTATATATAGGTACCTAATAATCACTATAATGCATTTTCAACGTATACTAGGTACTATTTTTTTTAAAAACTTCAAATTTTTACTTTGTTTTCACTTTTTTATACAATTATGCAAGCCCAATTAGCAGTTGAAAAATAAATATATAGTTTTAATATCATATATACTACTTACCCATCCCCAAACAAAAATTACTAAACTCTTGTAACGCACGTTACGACGTCTAGTTCATATTAGTAAGTGATTGGCCTGTAAAAGAAAGTACTAGAATGTAAAGTCCTTGTTTGAGGGTCAATATTAGGAAAAAAAGTTGTTTTGAATTGTGATTTTTTTTTTTTTTAGAATGTTTGATTAAAAAATAGAAATTTTTTTGAATTTACTTATAAGATACTTTATTATGTGAATTTGTGGTTAAAAATGAGCATGAACATTAAAAAAAATTGTTTTAAAGAGAGAAAAATATGAACATAAATAAGTAATTTGTTTATTTAGCCCTTGTTTAAGCCCCATTTCAGGAGAAATAATGAATTTTTGAATAGTGTATTGATTAGAAATGTGTAGTTAAAAAATAAGGAAAAATTTTGAATTTACGTATAATATTATTTTATTAAAGATGTGTGGTTGAAATGATGTTAAAATATTATTGCAAAATGCAATTTTTTTCAAAAGAATGGGGCTCAAACAAGGGCTTAGTCTGTAATGGGCTTTAAGAAAAATATATTTTGAAATAGTTGTTTTTTTTTTTTTTTAAAGAAAGTGTGAATAAAAAAAGAAAGTTTTAATTTTATGCTTAATATTATTTTATTAAAAAAAATGTGTGTGAGAAAAAATATGAACCCTAGATCTGCACTCTCTCTTTCTATAAATAGAATGCTACATGTACAAACTTTTTTTACACAATCTTTTACTCACTACTCACAATAGGGGTGGGGACTACAAACCGCCATTTTTTAAATACATGTGGGGTCCACACAATATGTGAGAGAGAGTGAAAGATTTTGTCAACCATAGTTTATACATATATATTTATTCTTCTAAAAATACCAATGAAACCCAACATTACTTTCAGAGTAGCAACTGTTCAGTTTCCACCGGTAGAGGATTCCACCAGAAAACAGTGGAAAAATTCTCAAAAAATATTAAAAAGCTAAAAGAAGAGAGAAACAAAATCCAGTTTCTCTCTTGTTCCCGCAACTTTCGGTGGCAGCTCAGCAGCTTCTCCGACAATGTCTAGTCTGTGAATTCAAACCTGTGACTAGTGAACCTTGACCTTAACTCAATCACAAATCAAAAAATTTATGGATCACAGATTATGTATCGGTCATGAATCAAAATTTTTATAGATCATGGACTATACATCGCTCAAAAAATCAAAACTTTTGTTGATCACAACTCATTTATTCATTGCAAATTATCAAATTAATTAGCCAGAATTATTCATTGCAACTCATTTTTAAAAGTTTATAACCCATTAATATGTTGACTATGACCTTTTGTGACCAAGTGTGTCAATTGTGATCTATTGTGACCAGTAATGTATTGGATGTGACCTGTTGTCTAACTATAATATGTTATCACAAATTATATCTGACAAAAAATTAAGTGCATGTTTGATATTGATTTTTCTCCCCAAAAAATCAAAATTTTGACCGTTATTTCATTATTTCAACTGTCATTTTTTATTTTTCTCTCACCGATAGGACTTAACTTTCTCTCTAAAGGTTAAAAAATCAATTCTCAAAAAATATAACAAGATGTTAGGGACATAATTGTTATAATGACATAATTGTTATAATGAGCAAAGATTAAAAACCTTAAAAATGCAATTAAGCCCTTCAACAATGATTTGACACTATTTCATTTACACATTTTTCAATAAAATAATATTACACGCAAATTCAAAACTTCTACTTATTTTTAACCACACATTCTCCATCATAACATTATTTCAAAATGCATTTTTTGAGAAAAATAGGGCTCAAACAACCCCTAAAATGTGGCACAAAAAATAAAAATTGTGGTGTAAATATAATTACCCTTTAAAGTTTCTTTTCTTTGTATTTTCATTCATTAAATTTATAAGATAAACCCTAGCCTCCTTTTGTTTTCCTATCTATATTTTTTCGTATTAATAATGTAACAAGTACAAGCTCTCTAGCATTATAGATATCCTAAACTGAAAATAGAGAACATCAAAGTTTCTATTTGTTGAAGAAACTCTTAAATCACCGTGAGCCTGGTTCATCAAGTTTGACTTAATTCAATTCATTAACATGCATACCACCAAGTTTAATCTCATATAAAAGTTAAAGATCGAATAGTTTAACTCGCAAAAGTTCTACTTAAGAAGGTGAACAATTTATTAAGAATTGAATAAATGTGTTCAAAACAATTTCGGCTCTTCTAATTTTCACAATTTATAAAACAATGAAGATGTATATATATAGCTCCCGTTTGATTCTCATTCTTTGTCCATAAAAATGAAAAATATGACCGTTATCCATCACATCAAACCACTATATTTGACTTTATATCTCTTATGTGGTCTTGTGGCGACTATATTTTTCATTCTAATTCTTAGAAAAATGGGAATCAAACGGGCTTATGGTTCATTTGCACCCATGTAAATCCAATATAATTCACTTAACTTATTATTATAAAAAAATAAATCAAATTAATTTGATTGCTTACTTCAAGCAAATTATGACTCTTTATAAGCAGGGCCGATCCTGTAATTGTCAAGGCCAAAGGCAAAGTCCAAAAATCAGACCCCAAAAATCAACATAAATACAAAATTCAACTGCGTATTATGTTATCTATTGCTAACTTAAAACTTAATATTAAAACAAGAAACAAATATCTCAATCATCTCACAATTAATGCAATTTCATTTCGTTTCCCTTTTCTCTTTTGAGCACCAGACTTATATTTAGAAGGCATGATATATGAGTCTATATCTAATAACCAATGATTAATGTAAAAGACAATTACAAAATATCTCAATCATCACAATTAGAATTTTCAATATAGGTACTGCGTGCGCCTGTGCAATTGATCTTACAATAACAAATTACATGAGCCGACCAAGCCGCAATTATATAAGTCAAAAAGGCTTCAAACATTTCCAAATATTCAATAACAAGTTAGGACAAGTCATTGCTTACCTGAGAAGTAGAATTTCGACCAAATTATGGAATCACACATTTGAGAATTCCATCGTCCCAACTCACAAGCCTGAAATAAAAATTTAACATCAAACACCACCACAAATATACAATTCTATTGCATTAATTTATTCATCAAAAATTTAGAATCCTAATGCAAATTGCAATTTAATCAGAAATCCCACGAAATCAGAAATAAAAAATCTTGAGCTTTTCAAACTTAAAAGAAAAAAATTGTATCAATTGCTTTTCAAACTTCAATGATAACTTCCTGAGCTTACACAGTTTTTATGCTCAACATAAAAAGTAGACAACTCCGGTGACAATGAATTCGAGTAAAAATAGACTTGACCAATTGATTTAAATCTTAAAACATCAAATTCTACAATTCTAAACAAAAAATTCCAACATATAGGGTTGTGATCACAAAATTCCTTAATAGCTCGACCATAAAATTCATCATGAACACATAGATTAAAACAATTTTAAAACTTAACTTTGAAAATAGTCAAGCTTACCTGACTGAGATAGAAAATCAAGGGCTGTAATTGTCCATAAAAATATAATGGATGCGACCACAAATTTAATCTCAAGTTCTCTAACATTGTAGGAAAATTTTGTAATGGATGAGCTGAAAGTCTCAACAAAAACTCATAAATTTCAACAACACAAATAGATTCCAATGGAAATTCTCCACACCCAATTTTTCAATTAGAATTTCAGAATGCAATTACAGAGAAGAAACAATTAAACAGAAAAGGAGGAGAGAGGGAATTCAGAGATGAAATTTCCGAAAATTGGTTCTGCCTTCTCCAATTCAACTGATTTCCCCCCTCCTTTCTTCCATCGTAACAAAATTCAACTCAACTAGGGTTCTAATTTCTAATTACAAAATTCTTATATATGCCATACTCCAAAATGAATAAAATACATATATTGAAACATCTAATTTAACTTAATTTAAATAAAAAGGTCAAACTTACAGCAAAGAGCTTCACAGATTCAATTGAATCAATTCAATGCACAACACAGGGCATATATTTCTTTTTATAAATATTTCAGAACAAGTAAACAATCTGCTACCGGTTGAAATTTGAAAAAGGGTCGAAGAAGAGAAGAAGCTGCCTGCCTGCCTGCCGTGAAAGAGAAAAGGGAACGCCGGAACAGAAGAAGAAGAAGAAGAGAAAAAGCTGCTTGCCGTCACCTGGTCGCTGCCTGGCTGGTAGCGTCTTGGAGGCGGAGGCAGTCGAGGAACTCGCAGGAGCCAACAGGGTTACTTCTTTTAAGATTTAAAATAAATAAATAAATAATATTGGGCCAAAATAGGCCCGCCTACTGTTTTTGGGCCTGAGGCTGGTTCATTTGGAACTCTTTATCAGCAATTCCTTTTCCTTCTTTCAGAAAAATATTCTCATCCATCAAACAATGCACATCGCGACAAGACAACATGCGAATTGAAAAAGAAGAATTATAAACCCACAAAATTTCCATCAAATTCAAGCTACAAAGCAGCATTAATTCATTGTAAGAAACATTCTTTAGGCATTTATTGTTGCTCTGTGTGTGTGTATAGATATAAATAATGTATGATAGAGATGGTTACCTTGAGAAAGAGGCGGAAGGAGCCGACAAATGAGGAAGCAAGAGAGCACCTTAACCTTTCTCGCCTAAATAGGTTTAGCCAAGTACGAAATCTACGCTAGTTCCTTTAATGGGACACGGAACCTATGGGGCTAATTTTTGGAAATGGGCTTTTAGTTTTGAATAGCTTACATAAATACCCTCTGAGTCAGAGTAGAGATCTATTGAAAAATTATATGAAACATATTTTGAAAGTAAAAAAGTGCTGTGTAAAGTTAAGTGAAAATTTTCAATTAAAAAGTGATATACAATTTCACTTTTTTATTAGAAAGTGACTTTTTTTAATTAAAAATGATGTACATCGCTTTTTATTTAAAAAGTAACGTACAATGTCACTTTCTCTATTGTGAAAAATTTTAATTTGCATTTAACACAATTCAAAATAAATTAACATCTAAAAAAATTGTTATAAGCAAATTGATAGTTTAGCCAAAGATGTATTGTTATATTAGAAAATGATTGTATATGACATTTTAATTAAAAGGTGGCGCAACTTGCTCTGTCATTTTTTAACGAAAACGTCATGAATGCAAATGTCAAAAAAATTATGTTAACACCATCACTGTTGATCGGAGCTTATTAGTCAAATACAAATCATCTATCATCGAATATTTTCATTGTCATTTTTTAAGTTATCCTTGTCTCATCGAATTTATTTTCATCTCTACTTCATCAGCATATCACATATGCCTGTCATTTGATAGCGAATAATTGTATGTATTGTGAACTCATCATCTCTATCTCATATCTTTTTCAATGATATTAAATGTTGAATTAATTTAATAAAGTGATAGAAATTCTTTTAAAAAACGGCACAAATTCAAAAAAGTTAGACACTCCAAAAGTGACAAATAATATTTAACAGCAATTAAAACATTAGATATTTTACACGATAATTGCTTCTTCTTTTTTTTTTTTTTACATATTATTTTTTTTTTGTGATTATATTTCACTTTTATTAACTAACATATTAACTTAGATTCATAAGCTATTCAATAAAGTGACAAAAATTCAAAAAAATGATAAATATTCAAAAAAGTAACAACTTCTCAAAAAGTTATTCGAGATAATCACGAATAATATTTAATACTAACTATTTTGTCCAAAGTCTTAAGAGTGTATTCAGGAGAATTTTCCTAAGTTTAAAAGCACCCTTTTGAAAGTCAATCTTTTATTTTTGTGACAAATAAAAATTAATGTTTGAAAGGGTCAATTAAAGAAATAAATATTCTGAAAGAAATAAATTCAATTAAAGAAATAAATATATTTATCCAATCTTAACTTAATTAATTTCACCGGTTACCTAATAAATCTTTGCACGCTTCTTATTATTGATGTATATTTATTTGCATGTTAGATGTATGATAAAATAAATGGAATAATTATAATAAAATCTTTGCATGATAAACCCTTCGTAAAAGTATAAGTCAGGTTTACAATTCGCTTTCCATCCTTAGAGTAGAAAACGAGAGTCCCTCATTGATGTCAGTTTGTTAAGTACATTTAAGGCTGGTACATTAGGAATATGCTTGATATTATCAAATATTATAAATTTTTGAATGATAGATTCGACTTAACTAAAAATTTATTTTTTTGTTGAATACACCTAAAGAGATAAATTTTAGAAGCTTAATAAAGCTTACGAATAAAATGTGTGAAAACAAAGAGTTGTTTTAGCAGTCCACAAAATGAACTAGCCGAAGAGTCCCAAATCATTATAATAAAATCTTTGCATGATAAACCTTTCGTAAAAGTATAAGTCAGGTTTACAATTCGCCTTACATCCTTATAGTAGAAAATGAGAGTCCCTCATTGATGTCAGTTTGTTAAGTACACTTAAAGTTGGTACATTAGGAATATGTTTGATATTATCAAATATTATATATTTTTTAATGATAGATTCGACTTAACTAAAAACTTATTTTTTGTTGAATACACCCAAGGAGATAAAATTTTAGAAGCTTAATAAAGCTTACAAATAAAATGTGTGAAAACAAAGAGTTGTTTTAGCAATCCACAAAATGAACTAGCCGAAGAGTCCTAAATCATTACCATTTAATAAGAAATTTGACGTACTTAATTTTTATAATTATATAGACATATCCTTGAATATCAATACCCTTTTATTTTTCTATGTTTTTCCACTTTTTTAACATATTTATTTATAACTCTTAGATATACAATTACATATTTAACAATATATTACATAGACACACAATAAATTAACATTGTGGTATGAAAGTGTGAAAATAAAATTATATGCTAAGGTTCGTTTACTTCATCATTTCACACTAACCATATAATAAATATCAACAAATTATGAATATACACTATTAATTAATCTAGAAGATTATATAAGCACATATAAACTAGAATGTCTCCATGTTCTAACCATTATCAATAGATAATTTGTATAAGTCTCAACTTATAAAATCATACAATTGAATCTCGACAAAACGTGTACATAGTCACGTGGATTCATTTTATATTTCTTTTTCTTTATATGTTATATATAGACATTGGACGTCAAGTTATAAAGATAAGTATTCCATGTCAAGAATGATAAAGAACGCCTCTTTGAACCCAATAGATCTCCAAAAAGTCCAATATGTATTATATTTTACAGGCAATAAATTATAAAAGCATTTATATTTATCATTAAGGAAATCATAAATTAGAATAAAACAAATACGGAATGCTAACCTCAAAATTAATGAAAATCATGAAGAATTTTGTAGTTTCAAGCATCAATAACTCTCATCTGTCTTATTTTGGTGTGGTGTAGGATTGAAGTTTAGGAAAAATAATTTAGCTATGGAAAGGTTAAAAACAAAAAAATAGTGATTGGGAGGGAATGAATTGGACGATTTCGATTCTAGGATGCCAATTTGTAATTCATTATGCAGTGTGGAGTCTAAATTAGTAAAAATTTAACTTCCATTCTTAGATAAATAATATATGGTAAATTTGCAAATAAGAACTCCTTCAAATTAGCTCCACTGCCGAGAAAATGCCCTGTATATTGACTTTCTATTAATTAAATTAAATAATATTAAATTTACTTATTAGAAAAAGTCATGAATGTTTCCATTCATATGTAGATTAATTTTCGTAATAATAGTAAACTATAAAATCATAGACATCTATTAAATTCCATGTTTTACTCTTAGTTTCATTTAAATTAATCCCAATAACAATAATATTATTAAGTACACACTAAATAAACATTAAGAAAGCACAAACATCAATTACATAAACCATATGTGGCATTACAAATACATAGTCTATTCAGACATAGTAATTACGAGAATGAAGCACGTGGTGTTACACAGTTCATCGACAATACACCAATCAAAATATCAAGCATCTTTAAGTAAATTCACCGCCATTGTCATCTACCAACTCAACCAACCCATTAATCATATAAAAAAATTTGGAAGCAAAAAAATACTGTGTAAAGCAGCATCCTTGGTGATACTAGAGATTACTTGTCATTCCCTACCATTGTTAGATTGCAAGTTTGCTCACATATATGTTAATATAATATAAGATTAAAATTTATGATGATATAGGGCAAAGAAAAAGGCCGACTAACATAATCAGAAGTGTCATTCTTCATCCAAGTCGAGTTCACCAATCGTTGTCTCCTCTCGCCAAAAACAACTTTGAAAGACTTGTTCTCACCACCACATTGCTACCATCTTAGGAATTGGCACCAATGCTAAATCTGGTTTCTTTTCAAGCTATCAAAAGTACCACAGTGGACTGCGATAACTTGGATTCCTTCCGCCAACATCAGAGGCTCAAACAGTTGAATAAATGAAATACAAACGGATCATTGAGCTGATCTTGCCTCAAATGAAATTCAAAATAAAGAAGCACAACACATAAAATTGATACAAGTACATCAAGAAATAGTTTAATTGAACTAACAAGCATATACATCCTATGTGATCCTCAATATTTTAGTGGTTGCTATTTACTTTGCTTAACACTGACAAGATTCATACAAGCAAAAGTAGGTAAAAATTTGGTTACCTAATAAGTTCTTTCTAGAGTACATCACCTTGTTCGGTCCTCCTATATGAAGTGGCACCAAAACCAGTTGTGACACAACAACTATCAGTCCTTTTATTCACACTCTCCATAACTCAATCACTGCTAGCTTTAACGTCGGCCCGAGCAGCCTTAGCCAGCTCCACCTTGATGACATTATCTCGAGAGGCAATCTTTGCCACTTGAGAAATGGTTAGGGTTTCTCCTCCGAGCTTCACCAATGGCTTCCTGAATTCTTCCACCACATGCTTCACCTCATCGAGGTGGCTATCTGTCAATGATGACTCAACAACTGCTCCCTAGTTAAACAAATCTTTAATACAAAAATTCAAAAGTTCACTGTTCGAGTGACCATTTTTTATCTCAGTATTATTTTTTTTATAATAAATTTTTTGAGAAGTGATTTTTTTTTTAATAGTAAGTGGTTAAAGAGTAAGAAAATTTTAATGAATTCATGTGCAATTTATTTAATTAGGAGAATGTGTAACTAAAGATGTGTTTGGAGGAAAACAAATTTTTAGAAATGGGAGACATGAAAATATTGCATGTTTTGGAAGTGGTTAAATTAGTGCACGCTTAGGTTGTACAATACTTGATAGTTTGGTAGAGTTTACAAAATATTATTAAAGAAAAAAGATAAAGTCCTTGTTTGGTAGAAATAAAGATTCACATTTTAATATAAGTCAAAATTAAAAATTAATTTTAACTATATATTTCATAAGACTCATAATTTTTGAACCGTTGGGAGTGATTTTTCAACCCAAAAAATTGATTTTTTTTTATCATTATTTCACTATTTCAACCTTAATTTTTGACTTCTCTCACATGTAGCCTCCCCTTTTCTCCTAACAGTCAAAAAATGAATTCTCAAAATCTCTTCCAAACAGGCCCTCAATCAACTTTTATTAAAATTTACTAAAAATCTTATTATAATCCCCTCTAAACATGGACAAAATCTATTTCTTTATAGTTTATGCCGTTTAGTCCTACTCACCCAATAACGTATTAATGTGTACCAAACATGTCATACAAGATTTCATTCAAGGCCAGTTAAGGGAAGACAATGGGAAATAGTTCATGTCATGGTTAAAAAGATGAAATATCCACTTCGCACGGTCCAATAATAATAATAATAATAATAATAATAATAATAATAATAATAATAATAATAATAATAATAATAATAATAATAATAATAAATGAAGTAACGTTTTATCTTCTGATTTGTCGGCAAGATTACTTTGAACTTCAAAGCTAAAATCGCAATGCATAATGAAAGCTGCAAGTTTATTTTTATTTTTATTTTTTTCTCACAACATGTTAAAACAGAGATCCTGATGGCACACAAGTTTTAATGCATGTGTTACTGTAGAAAACCTTGTTTCACAAAAATATAGTGGCATCAAACAGGGGCTACATATTACAGCATGTAAACCGAGAAACCAATGTTCAAAACTATCACATGCTCGACTTGTATAAAGAAGTATGGTAGTCTCCTACCCTATGACATTACAACCAAGTTCACTTAAAAAATATGAGTTACAAGCCAGGAAATGGGAATCGAGTAGTAAAAGCCTCTACTCTTCTTTGCAGATCCAACACACGGTCAATCAATGGGAAGTCCAAAGATGTCACAAATTTCATATAATCTTGGAGCTTAGAGCCGGAGACACACTTTTTAGCTTCTAGAGTAATTTGCACACCCTCGTGAATAAAGTCTGCAACGGACACAAACTCATCTTCATCGAAACCTCTGGTAGTCATAGCAGGTGATCCTATGCGTATTCCACCAGGTACTAGTGCACTTTTATCACCTTTAAGTTCAACATGACACTTGTGCATCACAATTAATTCAAAGTTTAAGCATATACGAGTCTATGACATCAAAGCTGCAGAGAACTCACCAGGTACTGAATTTTTGTTGAGGGTGATGGATGCCATATCAAGAATTTTCTCCACTCTAGCACCATCAATTCCCTATGCAAACAGGCAAGGGTTGATTGATATAAAAAACTATGACACATTTTACGAGTTTTTAAGTGTACAACTATAAAATAGAATTAGATACCAGAAACTCACCAAGGGCCCGAGATCCACAAGAACTAAATGGTTATCAATGCCTCCCGAGACCAGGGTGTATCCCAACTCCATCAAGCGGCTTGCAAGAGCTCTATAATTAGAGACTACTTGAGAGATGAAATAATGGTCACATATGGAGTTATATAGGGTTATGAATTAGCCAAAATAAGTCAACATTTACTTGATTTTGATAAGCCTCGAACTCCCGTGATTTTGCATTTTTCAAACAAATGGCAAGTCCAACAATTGTGTGGTTATGTGGACCTCCCTGCTCGAGGTAATAAATTTCTTGATTAGCTAAAAAAAATTTACATTCAGTATATTAATTAAAAGCCCAATTTTCAACACTTTTTTTGTATTAGGTATTCAGTATACCAAATCTACTAGAAATACTAATTAGAAAGGGATCACGATGAAACTCTCAATGTTGTTAAATATTTTTAAACTTACTAGAACCAGTACTATAACAGAAAGGGAATCTCATCATACTTTGATCAAGCAAAAACCCCATAAAAATAATCTCTGAAGTCTTGAAAATTCATCGTGTGATTGAAAAAGAGAGCCATTTTAATCTTGTTCATATTTTCAATCTCCTTCATTAATACATTGTGATTAGGATGCCGCTGCTGGGGATTTTTCTCCAATTTACATGACAATTTAAAATGCAATAAGGGGACGAACTAGAAAACACAAGAATTGAAGCAGTCGGGCCTATCTAGTTTTCAAAACCTTGAATGTTTAGTGCAAAGTTCAGATCATTAACATTTAACTTGAGAAATTTATAGGTTCTTTATACTTGTTTGGAAATTTAGATGATTTTCCACCACTAGTACAACTAGACAGCATTATGGAGAACAAAAGACTAAAAGAACCCGGTCCAACAATGCACAAATAATGAGACCATCTCTTAAAATTTCCCGAAACATTAAGAAATATGAAGGATATGTTACAAATCTATGAACCATTGAAACCCCTCAAAATTCCAAAAGAAGTGTAGTTACCATTCCGTGACTCTGTCAATCGATGCCCATTGCCAAGTTGCCCAATAAACCAATATTAGACCGATCAGCAGACTTTGACCGACTTCTCAAAGATTTTGGGAACTAGCATACAAAGCAGCTGGTAGCAAAAGGGCGGAGGCGGACTGGTGGAGACTAGAGTGGCCTAACGGAGACGACACGGACACTTAGATGATGAGCAGGTCATGGATCGTATTTCAGATTTTGGGATTTTTGGGTAGGTGGATTGTGGATATTGGATATATAAGTTAGGTTGGAATTTAAGGGTAAATGAATTTGTGGGCTGTTGTTTTGTTATTGGATAATTAGTTTTGGGCCAACTAACTTGTTTTGAAAAATAAAAATAAAAATCTGGGCCAAAATTAGGCCCCCTATGGTATTGGGTTTGAGGCTCAGGCCTTATTTGCCTCACCCAGGATCGGGCCTAGGTAGAGATGGGTGCGTTTAGAAAGAGGTGGAAGGAGCCACCTTAACCTTGCTTGTCTAAATAGGTTTAGCCAAGTACGGAATCTGAGCTAGTTCCTTTAATGAGACACGAAACCTATGGAGTTGGTTGTTGGGCTTGATGAATTTTTGGAAATGGGCTTTTAGTTTTGATCAACTTATATAAATACCCTCAGAGTCAGAGTAGAGATCTATTGAAAAATTATATGAAACATAAAAATACTGTGTAAAGTTAAATGAAAATTTTCAATTAAAAAGTGATAGACAATCTCACTTTTTTATTAAAAAGTGACATTTTTTAATTAAAAATGATGTACATCGCTTTTTACTTAAAAAATAATGTACAATGCCACTTCCTCTGTTATGCAAATTTTAATTTGCATTTAAAACAATTCAAAATAAATTAACATCTAAAAAAATTGTTATAAGCAAATTGATAGCTTAGCCAAAGATGTATTGCTATATTAGAAAATGATTGTATATGATATTTTAATTAAAATGTGGCACAACTTGCTATGTCATTTTTTAATGAAAACATCATGAATACAAATGTCAAAAAATTTATGTTAACACCATCAGAGGCGAATCCATGATCAAAGTCAGGGCAGGGGCGAAGGTTGACCGTCAACAATCGTAATAGTCCGATCATTTATGAAAATTTGGTTACATAATATTAAAAGTTATTCAGTATATATGTAAATGAACTAAAACATATTCTCAATTAAAAAAGTACCAAGTACACACGGGTTGAATTGAGCGGCCATGAGCGGCCAACATCTTCTCAATTAATTTTTTTCCATTATCCTAATTTCCTAAACATAAACTCCCAAATCAATAATCATAGGATTCATAACATAAATTACTTATCATAAATCACAATTCGCAAACATAATTTCGTAAACATAAATTGTAGCACCCCAAATCTTTTCATAAAATTTAAGTCGCTACCAAACGTTTCTATAAAATGTGCTTTCTTTAGGTATACAACGAGACATATAATCTTCAAGAGTATAAATAAGTTTATACCAAATTTGGCATTTTTCAATATATTAAACCAATTTGAAAAGGGATGAAAGTTTATTTGGGCTTGGACTTTTTTTAACTAGTTGGTGGAATTGGAATCAAATTCGAATAAAACTAGAACGAGAATTCAAGGAGCTGGGCGGAAATAAAAGGGAGACCAAACCATAGAAAAAAAGAAGGGCAACCTTGGAGAAAAAGGATAAATAGAGCCAGATGCGGATTTAGGGGGCGGCCACTCTAGCCGAATTCGTCAGGGAAATTTTTTTTTTTTTTTTTTTGGCTAATAACAGATAGAATTTTTAGATTATATATTTGATAATTCATATTAACAACAAATATCTCTAGTAATTTAGTTGGTTAGCCCTTTCATTATTTAATTGGAGGTCTTGTGTTCGAAACTCTTCAAAGCAATAATTTTTTGTATTTTAACAATTTTTATCAAAACAAATGCAAGGAAAGTTATTCGAACCTGCTACATTCCTTAAAGATATTGGTCACTTTACCATCATTACAATTATTGATATTTAACACATAATGTAACAAAATAATATATGTTCAATTTACAGGTTTAATGCAAGTTGAAACATTCAAGCTGGTGCTTTGTCCCTCTTCTTGATTTTCTTTTTCTTTTCTTTTTTTCCGCCTCTAATCAATTGATTTGAAAGTTTGGTCAATTAATGGTAGATGAATTTATAGAAAAATTTACCTTAGTGTCATAAGGAATCCTTCAATAAAACTTATTTAATTAATAAAAGGTTCCACATTTTCTTCACAAAAAATGTGATTTCTTTAGATACACAACGAGACATATAATCTTCAAGAGTATAAATACAATATTCTTCTGGAATATTGACATTAACAATTCATTCTACCTTTAAAGCTAAATAATAAAATTTATGTCCTATATGAGTAACAATGAAATATTCTTCTTGAATATTTATACAACGTGTGTTGTGTTTCTTCGAGAACATCAACATTATATTTGTTTAAAATAACTATAATTTAAATTATGCTTTTTCAGGAGCATTGAATTAATATTATTTTGGAATATTAAACTTGTAATATCATATTTTTCATAAGCAAGTAATATTCTTTTAGAATATTAACAATGTTGTGCTATTTCAGGAACAACAAGGAACTATTTATAATAGATAGGTATATAATTAATATTCTTCTAAAATATTAATTATAATGTTATGCTACTTTTGGAGCAACAGCATGATAAATTATTAATTTGAAGTTTATAGAAGAATATCTAAAAATATTTAATTACCATATAATCATGATATGAATTTTTATAAAAAAAATTAATTATCAAACATGTATTAGGAAAAAAAATCTCCATACATAAAAGTTAACAAAATCGGCTAAATCTTTTATCAACATGCAAAAGATTCTAAACATGCACATGAATTCCACACATACAAAAATCAAAAGTAGAACTAATATGTAACAGATTCAAAAGACAGAATTAATACGTGAATAATATGTGATAAAATTGATTGTGTATGAATCCAAATACATGAATTAATATGTGTACAAATTACACGTATAAATGTGAATTAAAATTAATATGCATTCCAACGAAAAGCAAAGAAGAAGAAGCAACCTCGTTATGATGCATATGTATATCGAAAGAATTCACATGCCACCAAATTAATTTTGGTACACATGACAGATAATTGTACTTATAAAAATTATTACCTTCTAACTAATTTACTTTATTTTTGAGGGAATCGTGTTGTTAACGTGTTATAAAAGTGAAGAAAAAAGAAGTGAATAGAATGAAGTCGATAGATTTGTGTATATTTTATTAAGGATCAAAGCCTTGTATTTATAGGGTAGAATCAGGGATACAACGGTAATAATTTCTAACGCTGTCGGGGTATAATTGACATTCACCTCTAAATCCTAATACACTTTCCTTTTACAACAATTGTATTATTATAAACTCTTGTGAATATTACAATATAGAAGACCCTATTTATATGTTTACAAATAAATCTAAAAGGAAATAATTCTAAAATGAAAGATTGTGTGATAATTACACAATCAACTAATAAGGAAAATAATCATACACTATTGGAAAAATATATTGGAAATTATTCTAAACAATATTTTCCTATCTTTAACAATTACTTAAATCAATAAAATTTCAAATAAAGTGATCTCTCAACAAATTTGAGGTTGACTATATAAAACCTCTTTTATTACTCTAATTAATTCATTGTGACATCTACTCAAGATATATTACTCGATCAATTGCTTCTTATGGACCTTTGATGAATAGAATATAATATTATTATTTCTTCCAAGTTAATAAGATCTGGTCAAATGCATTACTTCAAAATGAACAAAATAAAAAGGGGTACCCATATTATATAAATTATTCTCAAGTCAAATGTTAAAGTCAAACCAAGAATTTGAACTCCAAATATATGAAATAAAAAATAAAAAAGTGTATTGAAACATATATTAAACAATACATACCTGAATATAACTAACAACTTATTATTGACACACCAAATAAAATATCTAATGATATTGTCATAAAACCAAGTGCAAGAACTAGTTTTTGTTATAGGGTTTTAATTTGGCATGTATATAGTAACTTATGTCTAAGTGTGAAATGTAAAATATTGATTTATTTTTTTTATTTTCAAATCATCGATAAGTATTTCATTGTACCTTTTTCATATGGATTCTGTATTTTTTTTTCTTGGAATACTAGAAAGAGTGAACTTGGAATTAATTGTCGATATTTGATGCATGTATTAAATAAAAATTTAAATGCCCCTCCCCCCAAGCATTAAGTCTATTTTATTTCAATCGTGATGCTATCTCAGGGAGGGTTTTGACACCCTTCAAGACCTACTCTCACATTTGGGGTTGGTGGGCCCTTTTTGCATTTTAAATTCACCTCGAGTCCCACGCGGTCCCACAACCATGTGGGTACTTGTCAAGGAGGTGGGCAAACTTTCTTTGGCAGACCAGCTTAATTCATTTTATTTCGGTGGAAGGAGAAAAATTGTCCGAACCCTTATTATTTAATGTGGGATTAAGTTACCTTTTACATTACTAGTAGTAAGCACTTGTGTTGTATGTAGGGATGTCAACGAGCCGAGTTGAAACTCAAGGCTTAGCTCGAGCAAAATTAAACGAACATTTTTCTAGTCCGAGCCGAGCAAAAGCTCGACCCAAAAAACAAGGCTTGGGCCTTGTCGAGCCGAGCCCGAGTCGGGGGGGCTCTTTTAAAAAAAAAAAAAAAAAGATTACGAATCTAAAGTCGGGCAGGCTCTTTAAAAAAAAAAAAAAGATTATGAATCTAACATTTTCTTAAAAAAAAAAATTAAAAATTGCATAATTTATATGAGTTACAAATCAAATAAAAATTACAACTTATAAAATTGCATTACAAATTAAATAAAAATTACAACTTACAACCCTCCTCTTTTTTTCGGGTATAGAACCGGCTACATAACTTAAGCGGAGTTAAAATTGTACACGAATAAAATATTTCGTGTATAATTTTTCTTGAAACAAATAAATTTGAAAATTACATATTGTTTTGTAATAAATTATTTTAAAAACTTACAACATTCTATATTTGGATCTGCTGCAACTCTTCGGCTAGTATACTGTCAACATGTTCCTAAACACGTAATTCTACACATTCTCAATCCTTCAAGCATATTAAAGCCTCTAATATATCTTCTTTTAGTCTTGAACATTCGTCAGATAAAATTCGACCATCTAAACTGAATGTAGCCTCTGATGCTATCGTAGACACCGAAAGTGTTAGTAGATCACGTGCAATTTTTGATACAATTAGATTCTGTCTTTCATTACACCTCTACCAATTTAGAAGACTAAATTCCTGTAATTCTTTTTCAGGAAATATACTACGAACGTCCACGCATATATATCTAACTAACTTAGAGGGAATTTTAAAATTTGTTCCACCGATATTTATTACTCTTGACATCGATGAACTAGAACTAAATGAGGGAACACTTGTATTGTTTTTCAAAAAATTTCATAAATTATCTAAATTTGTTAATATATTTCTTGAAGAAGAACTTTGGGAAGTAGAACTACACTGGCCTTCTTTATCAGCATAATAATTATACATTTTAGATAACGTAGATTCTATATTCGCATATGATAATTCCACATTTATGAAATTTGAAATCCCCTTTACAGTGGCTATCGTGCCATTCAAATTAAGTTGAAGTTAAAATAAATAAAGAGGGCAATTCTTTCCAATATTTACGAAATTTTAACTCCATAGAGCAAACTAAGTTAGAGAAAGAGGCAAATTCCTGTATTTATGAAATGTTTGTGAAATGTAGAAAAAATATTGTAAAAAAAGTGAAGATATAGGATAATAAACTCCGCTAATTCCTTTGTAGCATCGAAAAAAGATTTTAAAATTTTTTCAGCTGAAATGCAAGAGACCATTCCCAATCTTCTAAATTATGTTCGAGTTCGTATGTATACCTACCATTATAATATGATGAAATCACTTTATTGTAATTTTCACACGAATGTAACATAAGATATGTAGAGTTCCATATATGTGTTACAACAATGGCAAATGATTTCTCCTATAGCCATACTCTGCACACAAACTGTTAAATGCTTGTTTTGATGACATAGTAATAAAATTTATTACTTGTCTAATTTTATCTAAAGGAGAACTTATATGTTCTAATCCAACTTTTACAATTGAATTGATAATATGACATACACACGTGGATGAAAAAATAAAGTTCCAAATGAAGGGTTGAGATCATTAATAAATTTTTCGGTAACACTTTTATTCACACTAGCATTATCAAAAGTAAAATTTCGAATCATATCTTGCATGACATATTCTTGTTTGATATCTTTTAAGATCATGTATATGTTGGTGGCATTATGATGATATTCTACACATCTAAATGCAATAATCATTTTATGTAAAAGCCACAGGTGATCAATATAATGAACCATAGTAGCAATATAACATTTTCTATTACCACCGGTCCATAAATCAGATGTAAATGATATAACACTATTAAAAGTTTTTAGACTTTCAATAGCAACTTGTTTTCTTTTGTTATATAATTTTATAGTATCTGAACAAAGAGTATTTCTACAATAAGAAGAATACCTGGGTTGGAGATATTTCTACACGAGGTGGGTAAAGTATACTGAGTCTATCATCATAAGCGAGATCTCTGCTACAGCCACGTATGCAGCCATTCCTTCACGAAATCTTTCCTATGAATATACAAAGGTGGAAAGAGTAGAACAAGAACCGCCAAACACTAGTTCGATCTGTTTCGAGTCGAGATCGACTGGTTTCGTTATGCAACTCCTTAATATGTGTCTATTCAAATGTGTTCTACTCGAATTGGGCTTCCAACTAAGTTCTTTGCCATAGTAATTGCAACATGCTTTCCAAATATCCACTCCATTTTGAACACCAAAATTTTTATGTATTATATGTTGCCAACAATCCAAGGATTCTTTTTTCGACCTTTTAATCTCGAGTACTTCTTCCTCTTCAATATTCTCAAAATCAATTCGAACATCTCGAGATGCATCGTCGTAACCGGATGGAGTACTCGAGCTACCCTTAAACTGATTAAACTCATCACTAGTAAAATTCATTTATAACTAGTATAGTATAAAATACAGAATATTAGAGTATGAGAGTGAAAGAAATTGAATATGAGATTGAAAGCAAAGAAATTGGAGTTGAAACTTGAAGCTATAATACTACAAGTTAAAATCGATTGAAACAAATTGATTTGAAATTTAAAAATTTACCCCGTATTTATAGCCAAAAAAATCAACTTTACCTCCAAATTTGAAATTTGAATTTGAAATATAAGCTTCTTAAATTGAATTGTAAAGCACAGTAGAAAATCAGACAATTTAACTTGTTTAATCAATAGTCAATTAGGTTGCCCTAAGGCAGCTGCTTTGACCATTTTAATTTTTTTTTTTTGGGTTTGAATTTCGGGCGGGCCTTGTACGAGCCGGCCTGTGTGGCTCACCGAGCCACAATGTGCTGGCTTGGGCTCGGGCTGGGCCAACGCCCCAAAATGGGGCTCAGCCCAAGCCTAGGCTCGCTGCATCTAAGCCACGAGCCGCCCGAGCCATCGAGCTGGTTTGACATTCCTAGTTGTAAGTCTTATATATAAAATGGGTTATATGAGTAGTATTTTTGAAGTATTAATATAGTTTTTGAAAGTATTGAGATTATTGATACTATCAAAGAAAAATTAAAATTATTAAAAAGAATATATATGAATATTTTTTATGAAATTATGACCTTGGTTGATCCACATTATTTCAAAAAAATGTATTTTTAAACAGTGACTTCACATCATTTTAACTACACATTCTTTAATAAAATAATATTACACGTAAATTCAAAACTTTTTCTTATTTTTAACCACACATTTCTCATCAATCACTATTCAAAAATGCATTCTCGTAGAAATAATGTGGCTTTATGTATATAATGTGAAAAGGTCAAAATAAACCGAAATGTAATAATTTGATTGCAATAACTCTTCTTTGTAGACAATATTTTTTGTCAACGTCGCACAACTTTTCTTCTTTTTTATTTTCAATTTTATCAAAACTTTTATTGTATGCATTAAAACTCCATGAGCAAATATGACATATAGCTTGCCATAAGAGAATAAATGTTCAGGAATGTATATTCCAATGGTAGACACTATTTGTCCTTAGGCCTTGTTAATGATTATTGCAAAGCATAGACGTAATGAAAATGATTTCCTCTTGAAATTTTTATTTCTAGGAAAAACTGTAGCAGCAGTTCCTAACCATTCATTTTTTTTGCAGACTTTATCTTAATTTTCAATTTGTGCCACCCACAGTTCCAAACCTTTTAAAAATATGCACTCAAAGTCCAAATGGATGGAAACCATCCAGTTGACCATTAGCTTTCCAAGGAAGGTGAACTTTGACTAATTTTGACCAAATTGAAATAGGTAAAATGGTAATTTTTCTATTATACACATACAATAATTTAAAAAATCAAAAATAAAATAAAATAGGGAAAAGAAATAAAAATAAAAAAACCAAACGCTAGCACCGACCTATCTTTCTCACCTTTACTCAAAAAATCAGCCACCAACAATGCCATCCAACTCGACGCCACCCTCGGGGTCGATCCCCAGAGTTAGCCCATCGAACCCAAGAAGATCCTTCCAAATTTCCCACCTTAGATCTTAATTTCTTTTCTTTTTCATTTGATTATTCGATTTGGGTTTTGGATTTTATGATAAGTTACAATCTCAACTTTATCCTGCAAGATGTTTTGGGGGAAAAAAGAGAGTTAGGTGGTGGTGACTGTTATAGGCGACGATGGCCAATGGGGATGGACTAATTTTGGGGAAGGAGGGTGGGCTGGTGGTGGATAAGATGTTTTAGGAAATGAGAGTTGGGTGGTGGTGATCGTTGTAGATGGCGATGGGCAATAGTGGTGGATTGATTTTTAGGAAAGAGAGTCAAGCGGTGGTGGCTTTTTTGGTGGCGACGAGCGATGGTAGTAGCTTTGTCGACGACGATGGGCAATGGTTGTGACTGTTGCCAACGACGATGAGGGATGGTGGTCAACTAATTTTGTGGAAGTAGAGTCAGTGGTGGTAGACAAGATGTTTATTTTTTAAAAAAATTTATTTTTATTTTTTTAGTTTGTTAATTTAATTTTTTTAACATATTTAATATAAGGAAAATGTAAAGTACAATTTTATCCATTCTAATTTGGTCAAAATTGATTAAATTTTGACTTTTCTAGTTAACGAACGGTCAACTGGACGGTTTCCATCCATTTGGACATCAGGTACATATTTTTGAAAGATTTGGGATAGTGGGTGGCACAAATTGAAGATTAGGGTATAGTATACAAAAAGTGAAAGGTTAGAGACCATTGTTGCAATTTTCCCTTATTTCCTTTAAACTACACCAGATTCTACAATTTTATCAATACAACTTCACAATTTCAAGATTGCCCATTTTTCATCAAATTGCAGAAGCGTTTTCTTATGTACGGCAAAAAAGAATTTTCCATTCAACTTTTCACATTCCCAAAAGGGAAGGTTCAAACTCCTAAAGCCGCTATCAAGTTTGGAAATTAACACAATTGACACCCCATCAGTGCACAGAAGATCCAAAAAGAGCTCCAAATATGGAAACCCTAAAGCTAAAGGACATGCTGCTGGTACAGTACTTTGGTGACTTAAGAGATGAAGTTGAGAGAGAGGTATTGAAACATGCTGATGGATATATGCAAAGCTCAAGGGTTTGCTTATGAGATCACTCCAGATAATTTCATATCAGTGAATAATGTTTGGATCTTTTGCTGTGTAGATCTTTGTATTTGTATGTTTAAATGAGTTATAAAAAAAAAAAAAATGTTGAACCCCAACCTTAAGGGCCTCCACTGACCCTGTCCTGGGCCATCGTGGAGGAGGTAAATCGCAGGATGTGCCTCCCAAGAGTCAGGGTGGAGAGCACATAGATAGGCCAAGGCTGTTAACCCATATGGTAACTCCCGCTTGCAACAAAGCCAATTCCACCTTGCGGGAAATCGAACTCTGTACACTGCCGCGCTGAGCCCTATCCGCCCTCCCTTTTGCCACTGGGAGATATGCTCTAGGGGCTAAATGAGTTATATCTTTTATGGTGTATGGATGGAAATGGAATGAATAAATATATTAGTTAATAATAGATAAGATACATATGTCATTTCACTCACGGTTATTTTATTAAATAAGAAAAATGTGATACACCAAGTACTTATTGTGATGGTAATATAATTACCACTGGCGGACCCACATGGGGTCGTGTGAGGTCA
Source organism: Olea europaea var. sylvestris (assembly GCF_002742605.1). Lineage (NCBI taxonomy): Eukaryota > Viridiplantae > Streptophyta > Magnoliopsida > Lamiales > Oleaceae > Olea > Olea europaea. The sequence goes on along the minus strand of NC_036244.1, from coordinate 7,073,195 downwards.
AATGACCTCACAGTTTTTTAGATGTTTTAATTTTTTTTTAAATTTTTTTATCCCTTGTTTAAAAGGTAATTTTTTGTCAAAGTAGTGAGCCAACCCCAATTAATTTCGCTAGCCCAATGCCCAAAAAGCCCAAACCCAAATCTTATTGTAGTAACATATGGTCTTATTTTTGTTAATGATATGTTGTTCGAGAAAAATTTCATTTTTGACCCCACAGTTCAAACTATTTGGGTCCGCCCCTGATAATTACCCTAAATTATATGTTTCTATTTACTAACATGATAGTTAGTATTAAATATTATTCGTGATTTTCTCGAATAACTTTTTGAGAAGTTGTTACTTTTTTGAATATTTATCAATTTTTTTGAATTTTTGTCACTTTATTGAATAGTTTATAAATCTGAGTTACTATGTTAGTTAATAAAAGTGAAATATAATCATAAAGAAATAATATGTAAAAAAAAATAAAAATAGACATACCTCTAAAATTTCTTTTTCTCTTTACATAAAATATTTTTTTATTTATTCCACCACAATCATTTAGCCCTTGTTTGAGCTACATTATTGGAATGAAAATGCATTTTTAAATAATATATTGATGAAAAATGTGTGGTTAAAAAAAAGAAATGTTTTGGATTTGCGTGTAATATTTTTTTATTAAAGAATGTGTAGTTAAAATGATGTCAAATCACTGTTAAAAAATATATTTTTTTCAAATAATGATTTTGCTGGTATTTTCTGGGGTTTTGCTTTAGAGCATATAATTCATTTTGAAGGGAAGTCTGTACTATGAATGATTTGGATGAACATCGATGATTCAAGCAAGTAATGAAATTAATTTTTGTCAAATCCTTGAGCATTCTGGCTTCCGCAATTTTAACAAAATCATGAAGTTTATTGTGTTGGTTATAATTAATTTTTGGTGAAAGGAGGGGGGGGGGGGGGGGGGAGTAAGCAGTTAAGAAAATGACAATTGAGGGTAATATTTGGTAAGGGAATGACTGCACTCAAATCAAATTGAAAACCAAGAGAACATATAACAAAAGGCTTGGATGGACATGGAAAATCTTGTTGAAAAATCTCATCTTTTCTCCTTTGTTTCTTGCTAATGAACGAGTGAAATCAAATGCACACGGAGATCTCGCCAGAGTTGCCGGTAATTGAGGGGGGAGAGAGAGAGAGAGAGCAGGGAAATGGAAGGTAATGAAATGTGATGTCCAGTGTATTTCACCTTTTCTTTTCTTTTTTACTCGTTAATAAAGTTATGGGTATATTTGTGAATTTAATGTGGTGTATTTATCAAAATTTTATCTTAATTGTTGTGTATTTATAATATGGTGTGGTGAATAAATAATGTAGTGGTAATAATTACCCTTTCAATTATTGTAGATCAATTGAATGGCCCATGCGTGCAAAGATTTATTAGTCAACCGGTGAAATTAATTAAGTTAAGATTGGAAATTGAATTTATTTCTATTAGTATATTTAATTCTTTAATTCACTCTTTCAAACATTAATTTTAATTTCTCACAAAAATAAAAGATTGACTTTCAAAAGGGTGCTTTTAAACTTAGGAAAAATTCTCCCAAATACACTCTAAGACTTTGGACAAAATAGTTAGTATTAAATATTATTCGTGATTTTCTAGAATAACTTTTTGAGAAGTTGTTACTTTTTTGAATATTTATCAATTTTTTTGAATTTTTGTCACTTTATTGAATAGCTTATAAATCTAAGTTAATATGTTAGTTAATAAAAGTTAAATATAATCACAAAGAAATAATATGTAAAAAAAATCAATTATCGTATAAATATATTCTAATGTTTTAATTGCTGTTAAATATTATTTGTCACTTTTGGAGTGTCTAACTTTTTTGAATTTGTGTCATTTTTTAAAAGAATTTCTATCACTTTATTAAATTGCTTCAATATTTAATATCATTGAAAAAGATATGAGATAGAGATGACGAGTTCACAATACATACAATTATTCGCTGTCAAATGACAAGCATATGTGATATGTTGATGAAGTAGAGATGAAAATAAATTCGATGAGACAAGGATAACTTATAAAATGACAATGAAAATATTCGATGATAGATGATTTGTATATGACTAATAAGCTCCGATCAACAGTGATGGTGTTAACATAAATTTTTTGACATTTGCATTCATGACGTTTTCGTTAAAAAATGACATTAGCAAGTTGTGCCACCTATTAATTAAAATGTCATATACAATCATTTTCTAATATAACAATACATCTTTGGCTAAACTGTCAATTTGCTTATAACAATTTTTTTAGATGTTAATTTATTTTGAATTGTGTTAATTGCAAATTAAAATTTTCATAATAGATGAAGTGGCATTGAACGTTACTTTTTAAATAAAAAGCGACGTACATCATTTTTAATTAAAAAAATCACTTTTTAATAAAAAAGCGAGATTGTATATCACTTTTTAATTGAAAAATTTCACTTAGCTTTACACAATATTTTTTTATTTTCAAAATATGTTTCATATAATTTTTCAATAGATCTCTACTCTGATTCCGAGGATATTCATGTAAGTTGATCAAAACTAAAAGCCCATTTCAATAAATTCATCAAGCCCAACAATCAGCCCCCGTAGGTCCTGTGTCCCATTAAAGAAACTGGCGTAGATTCCGTACTTGGCTAAACCTAATTAGGCGAGCAGGGTTAAGGTGCTCTTTTGCTTCCTCATCTGTCGGCTCCTTCCACCTCTTTCTCAAGGTCACCATCTCTATCATACATTATTTATATTTATAAACACACACGCACATAGCAACAATAAATGCCTAAAGAATGCTTCTTACAATGAATTAATGCTGCTTTGTAGCTTGAATTTGATGGAAATTTTGTGGTTTTATAATTCTTCTTTTTCAATTCGCACGTTGTCTTGTCACGATGTGCTTTGTTTGATGGATGAGAATATTTTTCTGAAAGACGGAAAAGGAATTGCTGAGAAAGAGTTCCGAATGATTATTTATTTATTTATAAGTAAACCTGTTGGCTCCTGCGAGTTCCTCGACTGTCTCCGCCTCCAAGACTCTACCAGCCAGGCAGCGACACGGCAAGCAGCTTCTTCTCTTCTTCTTCTGTTCCGGTGTTCCCTCTTCTCTTTCACGGCAGGCAGGAAGCTTCTTCTCTTCGTCAACCCTTTTTTCAAATTTCAACCGGTAGCAGATTGTTTATCTGTTCTGAAATATTTATAAAAAGAAATATATACCCTGTGTTGTGCATTGAATTGATTCAATTGAATCTGTAAAGCTCGTTGCTGTACGTTTGACCTTTTTGTTTAAATTAAGTTAATGAGATGTTTCAATATATGTATTTTTTTTCATATTGGAGTATGACATATAAGAATTTTGTAATTAGAAATTAGAACCCTAGTTGAGTTGAATTTTGTTATGATGGAAGAAAGGAGGGGGAAAATCAGTTGAATTGGGGAAGGCAGAACCAATTTTCGGAAATTTTATCTCTGAATTCCCTCTCTTCTCCTTTTCTGTTTTTCTGTTTAATTGTTTCTTCTCTGTAATTGCATTCTGAAACTCTAATTGAAAAATTGGGTGTTGAGAATTTCCATTGTAATCTATTTGTGTTGTTGAAATTTGTGATTTTTTGTTGAGACTTTCAGCTCATCCATTACAAATTTTTCCTACAATGTTAGAGAACTTGAGATTAAATTTGTGGTCGCATCCATTATATTTTTATGAACAATTACAGCCCTTGATTTTCTATCTCAGTCAGGTAAGCTTGATTATTTTTCAAAGTTAAGTTTTAAAATTGTTTTAATCTATGTGTTCATGATGAATTTTATGGTCGAGCTGTTAAGGAATTTTGTGATCACAACCCTATATGTTAGGAATTTTTTGTTTAGAATTGTAGAATTTGATGTTTTGAGATTTAAATCAATTGGTCACGTCTATTTTTACTCGAATTCATGTCACCGGACTTGTCTACTTTTTACTTTGAGCATAAAAACTGTGTAAGCTCAGGAAGTTATCTTTGAAGTTTGAAAAGCAACTGATTACAATTTTTTTCTTTAAGTTTGAAAAGCTCAAGATTTTTTATTTTTGATTTCGTGGGATTTCTAATTAAATTGCAATTTGCAATAGGATTCTAAATTTTTTATGAATAAGTTAATGCAATGGAATTGTATATTTGTATTGGTGTTTGATGTTAAATTTTTATTTCAGACTTATGAGTTGTGACAGTAGAATTCTCAAAGGTGTGATTTCATAATTTTCGTCGAAATTCTACTTCTCAAGTAAGCAATGACTTGCCCTAACTTGTTATTGAATATTTGAAAATGTTTGAAGCCTTGTCGACTTATATAATTGCGGCCTGGTCGGCTCATGTGATTTGTTATTGTAAGATCAATTGCACAGGCGTACGTAGTACTTATATTGAAAATTCTAATTGTAAGATGATTGAGATATTTTGTAATTGTCTTTTACGTTAATCATTGGACATTAGATATAGACTTGTATACTATGCCTACTAAATATGAGTCTGGTGCTCAAAAGAGAAAAGGGAAATGAAATTGCATTAATTGTGAGATGATTGAGATATTTGTTTATTGTTTTAATGTTAAGTTTTAAGTTAGCAATAGATAACATAATACGCAGTTGAATTTTGCATTTATGTTGATTTTTGGGGTCTAATTTTTGGACTCTGCCTTAAGCCTCGACAATTATAGGACCGGCCTTGCTTATAAAGAGTCATAATTTGCTTGAAGTGAGCAATCAATTGAATTTGATTTATTTTTTTATAATAACAAGTTAAGTGAATTATATTGGATTTACATGGATGCAAATGAACCATAAGCCCATTTGACTCCTATTTTTCTAAGAATGAGAATGAAAAATATAGCCGTTACGGAACCGCACAAGAGATAGAAAGTCAAATATAGTGGAAAAATATAGTCGTTACAGAACCGCACAGAATGAGAATCAAACTTGATCTATATATATACATCTTCACTGTTTTATAAATTGTGAAAATTAGAAGAGCTGAAATTGTTTTGAACGCATTTATTCAATTCTTTGTAAATTGTTCACCTTCTTAAGTAGAACTTTTGCGAGTTAAACTATTCGATCTTTAAATTTTATGTGAGTTTAAACTTGGTGGTATGCATGTTAATGAATTGAAGTAAGTCAAACTTGATGAACCAGGCTCACGGGGATTTAAGAGTTTCTACTCTGATGTTCTCTATTTTCAATTTAGGATATCTATAATGCTAGAGAGCTTGTACTTGTTACATTATTAGTACGAAAAAATATAGATAGGAAAACAAAAGGAGGCTAGGGTTTATCTTATAAATTGAATGAATGAAAATACGAAGAAAAGAAACTTTAAGGGGTAATTATATTCACACCACAATTTTTATTTTTTTTGCGACATTTTAGGGGTTGTTTGAGCCCCATTTTTCTCAAAAAATGCATTTTGAAATAATGTTATAATGAAAAATGTGTGATTAAAAATAAGTAGAAGTTTTGGATTTGCGTGTAATATTATTTTATTGAAAAATGTGTAAATGAAATAGTGTCAAATCACTGTTGAAGGGCTTAATTGCATTTTTAAGGTTCTTAATCTTTGCTCATTATAACAGTTGTGTCCCTAACAGATATTCATATATTTTTATCCTCAAACTTTTCATTAGTTAATTCATTTTGTATTTGATAACAATTTTATGTCCAATGTCCATTGAAATTGCATAACACAATTTATTTTTCCATCACATTTTACAAAACATAAATAAAAAGTGTGAAAAAACATTTATCTGCAACCAAACCAACGTAACCAAACTACCTGGCAAGTGGTAGAAGTCATGCCATGATACTCTGCTTGTGTAGAAGATCAAGAAATAGTATCTTGCTTCTTGCTTTTCCCAGATAACCCCTAGGAAAGATACAAAAGCCAATAGTAGACTAATGATCTGTAGGATTACTAGCCCAATCAATTTCAGAATATGCTTGCAATTCTAATGAAGAGGTAGAGGAAAGTAACAGACTCTGAAACTGAGTGCCCTGAAGGTACCTCAAAACGAAAGAACAACATAATGAACTGTAATAGGCGAGGTAACAAATTGACTAACTATATGAATAGCATGTGGAATATTTGGACGAGTGATGGTGAGATAAACCAAGGTACCAACAACAGTACGATATAAACTAGGATTTGATAATTGAGAACCATCATAACCAGAATACCGTGCATTAAACTCAAGAGGTGTATCAACGGTCTTATTATCAGTAAGACGAGCATGCTCAAATATATCAACTATGGTGAGAGGCAGACATTGCATTAGACGATGTTACATTTGACTGCGTTGCTTGAAACTTTTGAAACTGTTCAAACATCAGTGTATCTACTAATGTTGCAACCACTACAGTATCAGGTTGAATTGGCTGGTTTCCAAATTTCCAGGGCGAAAGAGCCTATCGTTGCTGTTGCTATTGAGTTCGCTATTGTTATTGTCGTTAAGCTTGCTATTGTATAGCTCTATTTAACAATAGAGGTCATTGTCACTTCTAGTGACCCTTCTGCTTACAAAAATGACACTCATCATGAGCAACATTCGAAGGCAGCATACTTTGATTACTAGCGTTTCTCTGAGGTGCTATGAAAACTGATGGAGTAGTCCTTTATCTGCATGAGATTTGAAGAGTATCTCCTCGGCTAACAATTTAATAACCACAAAATAAACAGAAGGAAAAAGAATGTGATGCAACCTTTAAAATATCACGTAGATCATCAAAAATTGTAGTAGTTGTTGTTCTTCCCTTCGGGCGATATAAGGAAAATATGCTTTTAAATCTGTAGATTTTTTGAGTGCCAATTAATCCCATTAATCTATCGTAGTAGAGTAAAACTCCTGAACACTCATACTTTTCAATGCAAGTATCTATCTCTAATTGATACTCTTTTTCAAAGTTAAAATGCTTGTACAGTCTAGCCAGATGCTTCAAAACTTCTTTAGCATTATCATAGTTAACCAATTGTGTGCTAATTGACTAAAGCTCCTGAACACTCATACTTTTCTGTGCGAGTATCTGTCTCTAATTGATACTCTTTTTCAAAGTTAAAATGCTTGTACAGTCTAGCTAGATGCTTCAAAACTTCTTTTGCATTATCATAGTTAACCTATTGTGTGCTAATTGACTACACAACAAAATTATTAATCCAAGTAATATTCTTCGAATTATCAAATTCCCAATTATCTACCAACTCCACATAGTTGACAACCTTATCATTTTTAGGTTTTACCCAAAATATAATCCCACATACTTTTGCCCTTCAAGAAATTCCTCACCACATAACTCTAATAAGAATAATTATTCCCATTTAATTGCACACTAATAGATTGAAGAGAGTCGTCTCGATTTTCAACCATTTTAAAATAAACAAATAATTACCAATATGACAAAATACAAAAAAAATAATAATAATAATAAATAAAAATGGAGATGTGAAATCAAACCATAATCAAACAAAATTTAGCGGAAGCCAATTGTACGATCACAAATAAACTGCCAAATGAGTACTAAATTATTCAATAACATTCTTTAAATTATGGCCCAATATTCTAGCCTTATTGACAAGGCATCCCACTCATAATTCATGGAAATGCGACCGACCCACTTACTGCAATTTGCCATCAGTTTCCCAATTTCATATTGATTTTTGGAAGCTTTAATATTGTGGAAATAGTTTCTACAAAAGATGAGTAAACTTTGTTTTTTGATCTTTTAGTTTTCTATTTTCTCTTATGTGAACCAAAATCTACAGGTAGTTCATTGCAGCAAGATGAGTATGACACCTAGACCTCTATGTCGAAAATTTATACCGATCGAGCAAAGCAAAATTTCTTCAATAAGTAAGCCTGATGGTAGGTGCATTTAGTGTTAATGAATACATTTTTGTTTTCTTTCCCTTTATCAATAAACCTTTTTGCAATCATGCACTTGGCATGTTTTTGGATTTGTTACTCCTGATTCACTTTATGCACAATTCTACAGGCTTCAATTTCCGACTTGTATCATATAATATTTTGGCTCGGGTATGTAGACATCTCATTGTTTATTGGTAGAATTGGATAAGGTTAACTGTTTTTTTTTTTTTAATTATTTATTTTGTAACAAACCTGCATGAGAACTATTTCACAAAGTATGTGTCCAGATAGTTCCAAAGTCTCGATGGTTAGCTTCACTCGTAGATCCATTATTTAGATAACTAGAATTTCGATAACTATAAAAAGAACTTTCAAGTTCACTGATAAAAGAATTAAGGTTTCCTTTGTACTGGAACCTATGAAAAAACAAGTTTTAGAAATGCAATCATGTCGACTCTTAGCTTTCTGATTTAGTTTTCTTCCCTCTTGTCGGTGGTTAGTTCTTCTGCTTTCAATTATAGTACATCAGCTCTAAAATGAAAGGCTGCCAAACTGGTTTAGTTTCTTAACTTCAACACAAATGACATTTCACATCCTATACTCTCCATATTTTTTTTCTGTATCCAGCTATTGGATTCCTCTCAACGTTTTCACTAATAATTTTTATTTTGATCTATCCAGTCGTATGTGAGGAGTGTTTTCTTTCCATACTCTCCATCTCCTTGTCTTAGGTAGGTAACTTGCCTTCAAAATTGCTTCCTTATGGATTAATTGTTATATCTTTTGATGTTATGCTGCCAAATGAATTTTTTTTTTTTTTTTTTGGGTTTAGTTATGCTCTGATTATAAATTAAATGAACTGTTAATAATTATACACTTTTGTCCGCTTCAAAGTATTTTCATTTGTGACTTGTAATGTTCAGAAAGACAAAATCATGTTCTGTCCTCCTTGCGGTAAGGAATAATCTTTGAGGCACTTTTGATGCGTAAGTCACAACAAAATATCAATAAAATATTTTTAAAAATTACAAAATTATGCTCATAATAAAGGATAAACAATCTAAAACTTTTTCAGAAGTTCAATTAATAAAACGTTTATTTGTAAGTAGAAACATAGTGCTTGTTTGTAAAAAAGTTATAATTTACTTGTAATTTGTATTCAAAAATTAGTTTCAACCACACGTCACAACTAGTAGTCACTTGTTATCCACACATATCGTGGTATTCATTACTTGTACTTATTATAATATTTTTATAATTACTCCCAAACAAGAACATAAGCCCTGACAAACAGCATTCAAAGCACAAGCTTTGAGGCCTTTAATAAATGCTAATCTCTTTTAAAAATGTGATCACTTGTTTATGATGCATGCTTCTCAAAAACTTAGCAGGGGAAATCCTTAAAAATCAAATTTTATTAGTGTGAGGAGTTGCACATTCCAACTTTCCACAATCACTCTTAAGGAAAACCGTAAATATCAATTTTGTTTATGACTTGATACCCTGGACTAGCTTCCTAAGATTAGAAAGATGTATAAACTTCATAGCTAATGCATACCAATACTTGATATTTAGTTAGAATTATCGCCTACTTCATGAAAACCCTTTCTTTCCAGTTTCGTTGGGTTACAATAATGTCTTAGCTAAGCTTTTTGACATTCAGCACTTCAACAAGTTGGTAATATTGCCTATTCTATAATTTTTTCTTGAGATTTTACTTTTGTTTTGTTTGTTCTTCTTTTGCCCCCCTTCTAGAAATTGGAAATATGAACGCTTAACTGGGAAAATATACCCATTCTCAACAAAACTTACATATATTAAGCAAGCTAAACTAAATAATTTATAGTTAACACTTAATATAGTTTTCAATTAGATATTTTAGGAAGCTTGTTATGAACTTGTATAGCGAGCACTCTTCCTTGTCGAAGGCAAACCCACATTTTATTGTTCACATAGGACAATCTACGCTTTCATTTGGTTGTTGAAATAAATTTAGAATACTAAGAAGATGCTTTTTGATAACTTACAAAGTTAAGCAACACTCAGTATTGCATGTTAAATATCCCATATAGATTAAATATCAAAACTATAATCTATATATAAGGACTTCTCATTTGAACAAGGTTGAACTTTTAAGATAGAATTTCAAGTTCTAATGTGTATCTGAATCTATTAATGTCGCATAAGCAATTTAATCTGACTAAGATTCAAACAAACACATGATTAAGATTCAAATGAACTCACGGAATCCAAGATTAGTGTTTTCAAATGAGCAACTATCTTGGGAGGTATGTTAAAGGTTAAGATACACATCAATTAAATATTGAAACTATAATCAACATATAAGGACTTGGGCTATTTTCTTACCAAGATTGACCTTTTAAGAAGGAACTCTATACATATGGCATTTTACTGTTCAATTTAAAAATGACTTGAAGTAGATGTTTTCGGTGGAGTATTCATATGACTTGATCTTTGGTCATCTACTTTCTAGTTTCTGCATGGAGTTTGAGTTTCTAGCCCCATTTGCCTAGTGTTAATCTAGTTTCTACATGCATTTTCAGTTTCTATTTCCCATTGCAATAGAGTTAACGGCTGATAATTATTTATTTTTATTTTTCCCTTGATAAATGTCCTCAACTGTTAAGCTGATTGAAAAATTTGTAGTGTTGTTAATGGTAGTTGTAATTAAGTTCTAGCATTTAAATCACCTGAATGAAAATTATAAGTTAATTACACAATACCTATATACCCGTGCTTCTTTATGATTGCCAACACATTTTTTAGTCCTTCAAATCTTTTGGTCATTTCAGTTAATCAATAGTTTTCTCTCATTCATGATCATGTCTATACGCATCTCATTATTAGAGGTCATATTACTTGAATTGGTATAAATGTAGAGTTATAGCTTATTAAGTTTGTGGACGACAGGTGGAAAGCACGTTCTCAAGCAATTTTAACCGTTCTCAAGAGTCTTGAGGCAGATTTTTATTGTCTACAGGTGTCTTTTGCTTTCTCATTCATATTTTACAATATGATTATCTTAGAACTTATTGTTTGTATATTCTTTGACATTCTTTATTCTCATTCATTTCGCTTCTGTCGTTAATTAATATTCAATCCCTATTAGGAAGTAGATGAGTATGATAGCTTCTATAGAAAGAATATGGAGAGCCTTGGCTATGCAAGTATCTACACTCAAAGAAGTGGGAAGAAAAAGGATGGATGTGGAATCTTCTACAAGCACAACATGTATGCTGAATTTCATTCTTCTCTTATTTTATATCAAAATAAATTAATAACATTTACATTTGGATCAATTTTATGTCCACAATAAAGGATATCTAAAATACTTGATAATAAGTTTTATAATCTAAATATAAATAATTTTAGGTCAATATTACTATTGGTCACTCTTCTTCTTAACAATCTTGTTTTATTTTGTTAACTCTCTCAGGTCGGAGTCTTAAGAATTTTAATCTTAAAACACATCAAATTAGGTCAAAGCAATGAAATTTCATGTATTTTGTTGATATGTTATTTTATAATCATCTAGCTCAATTGATCCAACATTTATGTTTTAATGCTTCAATTAGTGCGGAATTAGTCATAGAAGAGAAGATAGACTACAATGATCTGGTGAACTCAGTTCAAGATGGAAGAACCGCATTCATGGATAAAGACTGTGATTTACTGACTCATGAGACTGAAAGTGAGTTAAAAGATGGTAACTTGTCAAATTAATTCTTACGCGGTCTTTAATTCCCTTTTTTCCTTCTAAATTTTCCTTGGTGTTTGGTGAATTACTCTTGTACAATTAGCAAAAGGTGGAAAACTGGTAACGTGAGTCTGTTTTGTTGTCAGCTCTGTGAAATAAATCTCCACATGGTAATCACAACACCAATTTACATCCAACCTTTCATGACCCATGTTGATAATATGATACAAAGCTATCTGGTTCAATTTCATTGAGACTATGTTTATTCATGAAAATGGAAATTTTCAGATTTATATGCAAAAAGTTGGTGATAGAGACAATTTCGTAATGTATCATTGGATTTAGATTGTTGCAAAAGATACAGTATTCATTAGTTGAACAACTGAAATAGTTTGATTAAATTCGTAATTGGATTTTCTCGGTTGGCTAAGTAGTTCTTCAAATGAGTTCTTCGTGCGACTTATTTAGCTATGATGGTTGTTTGATGCACCACGTCATTGACTTCATTCTGCAATACTACATTATATTGTCAAACCTCTAGCTTTTAGCAATTTATTATTTCAGGTTTAGAGCTGCAAGACACTCAAAATGACCATGGAGATCATAATGATCCTCGTGTGAGATTAAAGCGTGATTGCGTTGGAATCATGGCTGCCTTTAGATTTAAGAACCCTTCTAGTCATCATGTTATTATTGCAAACACTCATTTCTATTGGTAAGGTGGTTCAGAATTTAGTTCTTATTTTACATCTAATGATATAATATTTCTTTGTGTTATTCACTTGTTTGGAGAACAGTTTTGCTGGATTAATTTTCTGAAAAATGTTGTAGAAGTTAGTATATATTTATATTCTGCTTTTCATACAAAGATTTACACTTTCTGATGAAATGCAATTTACTAAAGAAAAATCCTTTAATGTACTGTTGTATCTTTGCTCAAATTCGCTTCGTATATTGAAAGAAATTGCTGCTGCAGGGATCCAGAATGGGCTGATGTAAAGCTTGCGCAGGCTAAATATCTGCTTTCATGCTTGGTGGAATTCAAAAAGTTGGTAGCAGATAAATTTGATTGCACCCCTTCAATACTTGTTGCTGGTGACTTCAATTCAGTACCTGGAGATCAGGTTGGCTGGTCTTTTCTGTATTTTATTCTTGCACGTTATGTAACTCGCTCATTACTTAGCCGCTTGTGTATATTTCACATTTCCGACTTACATATCAAAAATAATAATAAATTCGACTTGAAAATGAGAACAGCCATGCCCTCTTCCTTGATTTACTTCGAAACATGAAGCAACAGCGACATATATCAGCGAAAAGAAAGAAAAATAAGGGGGATTAGACTCTTACAACTAAATAATAACCATGATTTGTTAATAAACAGTGGCTTCATTCATCTTGGAAAATGATGTTATAAATTTATGTTACATAGCTAGCACGTGGATATCTGTTATTTTGAGAATATAGTAGTAGAACACAATTCTTCATGTCATTTAGTATGACTTGTGAATATTAAACCTACAAATTTTCTGAGAAAATAACTATGATGCACAATATGGGTTTGTTCGACACGAATGTTGACACAATTTTTTGAAAAACTGTTGTTACGTTGACTAAATTCTTTAAAATTCTTTATTTATATAGCATAAATTTAGTTTTACACTTGTTATTAAATTTTCTTGTTGAAATCATTTAAATATGAGTACTTATTTATTATTTAATAATAATTTTGAGTTAAAAATACATAATATTTCTTCTAAACAAAGAAAAATAATCACAGTAGAGTGTTTGAGAAGTATCGGTATCCAATGTATCGGATACAAACAATCTACCCTAGTTGAAGTGTCTGTGCAACACAGGAAAATAATTTAGTATTTCTTAAAAGATTTTGGCCTTTGTAGGTGTATCAGTACATTGTTTCTGGGACCACTTTGGAGGGGGTGGAAACCGTTGAAGATGTACCGATTCCATTGTCTAGTGTATATGCATTCACAAGAGGAGAGCCACAGTTTACTAATTGCACACCAGATTTTACTGGAACCCTGGACTACATACTATTTTCCCCTTCTAAAGACATAAAACCAGTTAGCTACCTTGAGCTTCCAGAACATGAATCCTCTGATGTAAGCGGCGGATTACCCAACTACTACCATCCAAGCGATCACCTTCCGATTGGCACTGAATTCGAAGTTCTCCAAGCGTAGAATCTACTGGGTCGGCCGCATTGCATTTGTCATTTGCGACTTACATCCCAGATGGTGGGATGGGGTGAGGGGTTGACAATGTTTAGATAATCAATAGTCTGGTCTTTTCGTTGATGGTTGTTACATTTTTCCTTCTCGAGGCTTGTTTTACCATTAACTCTACAAGGTTTCATTTATTAAGCAGTCAAGAAAGTAAAATAAAACGTAGACTGTGGACATTTTTTTGTTCCTTCCAAAATGAGTATAATTTTCATTTTCCTGCCAAATATCTTTTGCAGATTCTTCCTTTCCTCTATTGCAGGAATGGAGCATATTTTGATAATAGTCTAATTGAGTTGCAAAGACCAAATTTAGATAATAGTTTAAGTATTTACTCTTGAAATTTGTGGTTGTCACTTGAATATTTCTTCTACCACTCTGCTAGGTTCATAGTTAAATTGAACTATACGCTTAACAATTATTTACATGTTATTTTTAGCCCATTTTTCACATGGTTTATCGTGATTGCACCACTTTGATCAATGAAAGTTCCTGTTTGGGCTCCATTTTGTTCAAAATGTATTTTTCTCTCTTATTTTTAACTGCTTATTGTTTTAATAAAATAATATTATACGTAAATTCAAAAATTTTCCCTTTTTGTCCAACCACACATTCTTCAAAAAATCACAATTTTACATTTTTCTAACAAAGTCAGTTTTAATGGAGCCCAAACATCGACAAAATACTTTTAGGCTTATTGTAAAGGGAAAATTATGTAGAAACCTACTTTTAAAAATTTGTTTTCGTAAAGAAGAGGGATCATTTCAAATTTCACATATTAGGTGGTAATTAGATTTTAATAATTATAATTAATAAAAGTTAATTAAACCTAATAAAGTAATACAGTTTCATTTCCAAACCCTAATCATTTTTCCCATCCCTTTTCTCTCTCCACCCTATCCCTTCTCTCTCTCTCTCTATATCTTCTCATGTCTCTATTGCAAATCAGCACCGGAGATATAGTCACCACTGTCGTCGCCGCTCACAACATCGCCACCATCGCGGTGGCGCTTTGAATCAATTGGTCCGTTGGTGAAGTGGCGTCGTAAGCGACGCGATGCCTTTATCTGCGACACCTTTGTCTTCGTCTCCAGTAGCGACGTGATGATGCCCCAGGCTTCTGCATCGTCGGTTAAATTCCTCACCTTCCTAGCATATCCCTTTCAAACGATAAGGAACAACTTCCATTTTATCATCTTTGAAGCTTTCATATTCAGGCCATATCCACTGCGCTAAAAAAACGGAGGAAAGATTAGACCAATTTTTTTATTTTCCATCACCTTCGGTGCATTTTCACTATTTACCAGAATCTAGGATGCCAGTAATAAACCCAACGCCATAGTAACCTCTGAAGAGAATTCCATTGGGCGATTAGGGAGTGACTTCTAGAAAATCCCAAATTGTTGTGTGCAATTGAAAATTCGATTAGGAACTACACGAATGACCACGGGGCAAACCTGAATTTTGGATAATATTTGCCATGTGCTCCTTCGCCAAAAGTCACCTGGTTCGTTTAATTTGTTTCATTTCTAAAAGATTCATCTTCGATGAACATGAGAGCAAATTCAAAACATTTGTCTGAATTAGTAATAGAGTTCTTTAATTGAATAGTGGCTAGTTAGAACAGCGGCAAAAATGATTGTAGTGAACTAGTTGGTAGTACATGTGGTTCTAATGAGGTGGTGTACGTTTGGTTGTCGGTGTTGGGAATGGTGGTGAGTGACCAAATATATCTTCGTTGTGGCTGTCTGTGATCAGATTTGTGTTAACAGTGACCGTATGTGAGTTGCTCACAAATTAGACTACCATGGTCACAAACAATCACACCGAAGACAAATTTGGTCATGAACACAAAAGATCATAGTTTATACGTTATGGATCACAATTTGTCGTTAACGTCACAGTGCACTGGTCATATGTTTGAGTTCACAAGTCACAGCCATTTCATAAAAGTCACAAATCAGTATAAACGGATCACGAATCAATATTAATAGGTCACATGTCGTTTTGTAGAAGTCACGGATCAATTATAGGTCACATTTTATGTTATGAGTCACGGGTAACAAATCACAAAAAATCATATTTTACATGTTGTAATGGGTTAGAGGTTATTGCCCACAAATTATAGGTTAAAAATTATATTTTATATATTTTAATTTCTGTATGCATTTGAGCTGCTTAAGGAACCAAAATGTGTTAAGGTTCTAATTGAGTTTGGTGGCCTTTTTTTTTTTTTTTTTTTTTTTTTTTAAAGATGCTTGGGTTGGGTGTAAAATGGTTGAGCAAGATATTAAATAATTGCTATTGTATGCCTGTACCATAAGTAACTGTTCAAATGCTATTTAAGGCTTTTTCGGTAGTGATTTTGAAAATTTATTTTTTGACTTTTAGAGAGAAAAGTGAGTTCTATCCATGAGAGAAAAATAAAAAATGACGGCTAAAATAGTGAAATAACGGTCAAAATTTTGATTTTTTAGGGAGAAAAATCAATATCAAACGGGCACTTATTTTTTTGTCAGATATAACAATTAGACAACTGGTCACATCCAATACATTACTAGTCACAATAGATCACAATTAGCATACTTGGTCACAAAAGGTCATAGTCAACATATTAATGGGTTACAAACTTGTAAAAATGAGTTGCAATGAATAATTGTGGTTAATTAATTTGATAATTTGCAATGAATAAATGAGTTGTGATCAATAAAAGTTTTGATTTTTGAGTGATGTATAGTCTGTGATCTATAAAAATTTTGATTCGTGATCGATACATAATCTGTGACCCATAAAATTTTTGATTTGTAACAGAGTTAAGGTCAAGGTTCACTAGTCACATTTTTGAGCTCACGAGTCACGGTCATTTCGTATAAGTCACAACTCAGTACAAACAGGTCACATGTCATTTTGTAGAAGTCACAGATCAAATTTATGAGTCACATTTTATATTATGAGTCACGAGTAACAAATCGCAGGTTAAAAATCATATTTTATATGTCACAATGTACACAAGTCACAAGTTATTGCCAAGAAAAAAAAATTATGAATTTAATATATTTAATTACAAAAATATTTTTTTGATTAATTATTTCATAACTAAAATTTTAATATTATTTGATTTTTGAAATTTCAAACTTTATTTCTTAATTTTGAAATTGATCAGGTGCATATTCATTCCACCTGATTAGGTTAC
Organism: Olea europaea var. sylvestris; assembly: GCF_002742605.1. NCBI lineage: Eukaryota > Viridiplantae > Streptophyta > Magnoliopsida > Lamiales > Oleaceae > Olea > Olea europaea. The sequence continues at coordinate 7,056,124 of NC_036244.1, read as the reverse complement.
AGATTCAATAAAACCGATCACAGATGAGAATGTGCACAGGTCACAGATTTTATGCAACTGGTCACAGGTCATTGCCAATGAGTGGTCACCGGAATAGTCGTCGAAACAGTTGGAGAGGTCATCGGAATATTCGTCGGAACGGGATAAGTCACTGGAAGTTGCCGGAGAAGTGTTGAAGTCGCACGTCGTAAGTTGTCGGAGAAGCTACTGAGCCGTCGCCGAAAGTTGCCAGAGTCGTCGCTGGAAGCAGCAGGAGCCATCGCTGGAGAAGCTGCCGGAGTTGTTGTCGGAGAAGCTGTCCGAGCCGTTGTCAGAAGTCGCCGAAGAAGCTGCCGGAGCTGTCGCTGGAAGTGAGGTGGGATGGAGAGAGAAAGAGAATGGTTTAATGTGATGGGTCGATAGGTTGGAGATGGGGTAGAATAAGTAGATTAATTATATTATATTATAATTAAGTATTTAATAAATTTAATTATCACCTTATTTTTGAAATATTTTTTGAAGTTTGTTAGTTTTGAAATATGATTTTTAAATGAAGGACTAATGTGGTGTTCCCTACTGAAAATATGTCAACCATTTAGGTCATCATTCCCTTAACTTTTCATCAGTCAACAATAGTACACATTCTCATTTGTTTTCCTATCCATATTAATATGAACGTACATCCATGTTATCAACCTCGTCTCTATCGACATTCACATTCTCATCATAATAATCATGAGGTCATTAGTTTAGAAATTGGAAAAAAACAATCTTTTTACATTGTTTTTGACTCAAGGCTAAACCCTAATATTCCCTTAAATTCTTGCAATTGATATATGAGAATTCCCATTTTCTTATCTAAGTACCTCTTAACGATATATTGTCACCTTTGTACTAGGTCTCTTGGTTTTATGTTGAAGCTTAGTTGATCATAGAACTACATTATAGGTTGATCTAACGTGTTTTTACGAAGGGTAGAAATTTGACGATATTAAGGTATGCGTAGTGCTTAAGTTATTGACAAAAATTCTAAGCCCGTGACACTCGCCTCCGAATTTTTGGGGAAGACATCTTGAATTTATTATGCCTTTAGACATCAAAATAGTCTTGGTTTTTGTAGTGCTTAAATGTGATTGACAAAAATTCCAAGCCCATGACAATTGCCTCCAAATTTTTGGTGAAGACATCTTGAATTTATTATCCCTTTAGATGTCAAAATAGTCCTTATGGGAAGATTTTATTACTGTTAGTTTTGCAAGTGAATTTAAAAGGTACCTTAGAAGGAACGTTTGTGCTACAAGTATATCACCACTTACAGATTGGTGGTTAGGGCTTGATTTGGTTATTCAGCATTCGGTATGGTAGCTCAGCAAGCTCAAACTGTAAATATTCATTTTATTTCTCTCTCTCGTGAATTTATATTTTGGCGGCCGCACTTTATGATTATTAGATTCTTTTTTTTTTTTTTTTTTTTTGGTGGATGGGAAATAGGTTGGGTATGCGTTTGTAGACCAATATTATTACATACTCCACCGTTCGCCGGGGCATGTTCCTAATTTGTATAACAACGTCAGTAAGCTTGGCTGTCCTGAAGATGATGGCTCCATGAGCATCACCACCACTTTGCAAGTAAAATTTCTGTCTCTTGTTATGTGCTTAATTGGATTGCTAGATTGTATATTAGTTATCGTCGAAACCTGGTAGCACTAAGCTGAAAATGATTAGGTATAGGAAGCTTATATATCTGGCCATTGTTGCTAAGAAGTTTGGTGCAAGGAAAGAAGGGCAGGGACCGACTTTGTAAATTTTTTATGATGTTTAGTAATATCCAAGTTTCTATTTGTTAGGTCCTAGACAGTGAGATCTCTGCTATTGACAAGTGTATTTATTTTATTACCTGTCATTTTGAAGACTCATTCAATTAAGAAGCAAATGGTTGAGTTATTTAAATTTGAAATTTGAGATGTTAAAAGTTTCTTAATTTTGTTGGATATGAGAATACAGGCAATCAATGAGAAGATTCTGTCACTGAACTATGGACACTTAAGGCCTAAGATCAACACTCTGGATGCACAAGAGTCCTTTAATGGGGGAGTTCACGTCCTGGTGACTGGATATCTGTCTGGGAAGGGCAATACATTTAGGAATTTCTGTCAAACATTCTTTCCCATTCCACAGTATAACGGCTACTTTGTTCTGAACAACATTTTCTTATATATGGGGATTTTCAATGTGAACCCTGCTGTGGTCAGCAATGTTTTGAGGCCCATTACACCAGAGCTAAGTAACAAAAATTTAATGCTTTGTTCCATTTTATTTTACACTGTTGTTTGGACAAAAAAAAAAAAAATCTGTTTTCTGTTTCATCATTAGCAGGTCCAGCTCCGCTTCAGGAGATTCACGCTTCTCTGCGAAGCAGTTCATCTACTGATGAAGCTTATGGGGGAGAAGCTTCCACCTTGTATGAGATTGTAGATGTTCCAATCGTTGAAGAGGAAATTCCAAAAGAAGAAATTCGAGTAGCTGAGTTTTTGATGAAGTATGGGAAGATTTTTCAAATGGTGGTTGAATCTAGTCCACAAATTGAAGAAGTGCAAAAGAAGTCTTATGCTTCTATTGTAAGTGTCTACAAGATGTCTACCACCTTTAGTTTTTCCTTTATCCATTCACCTTGTTATATTTTTTTGCTACCTTGATCTCTACATAATTGTATTACTTTCTTATGGTACATCTAGAAGAAATTAAAAAGGAAAACATGAGCTAGATCCTAGCAAAATTAACCCCAGTTAGTTTATTACTGATTGACACTGAGATTTGACATTTCATTTAGTTGAATCTATTTTATTTTTCTGGCCTATTTTTCAATCCATCAGTAGTTCACTATTACCTTTTGCAATATGTTTTAGGCGACGCATCTCAAGGAAAGCACTGCAAATTTCTCACTGCCACCACATGATCCTCAGAAAGCTCCCCCAAAGATCACAGAGCAAGTGAATACACATTTACCACCGCCAACCGATGCACCTTTTCTAGTTCTGTTGCAATTGATATTGGGAATAATAAAGATGGTGAGAACATGATATGGCTAATAATTTATTGCCTGTTTATTATCAATTAATAAATTGTGATTTGAAATAATTCAAAAATCGTGTTATTTACTTTGAGCAGCTGATGGTTACTCGATATATATAAATGGCCTACCGATGACTGCTACTGAGTCCTTACTTGAAGTGTTTGAGAAATTTGGGGTAATCAAGAAGGATGGCATTCAAGTTAGAAGTAACAGAGTGCGTATTAGTTGGCATGCTCTATATTAATACAGAAATAGGTGGCATAACGAATGCTTATTCTCTCAGCACTCAAATTTATATTAAATCTGTCCTATGTTTTGGATTTGTGGAATTTGAGGAAGCTAATGCTGCACAAAATGCTATTGAGGTATGTGGTGTTTTGTGCTAAAAAATACATTCTTAAGTGCATATGAGGATATCTTCGTTTTTTTAACTAATATTATCAGTATTATAATTATTACATTATGTTGCCATGGTTTCTCGGCCAAAATGAAATTGTGGAAGGGGAATAAAGTTATGAACACAATTTTTATCATACATATATCATAAATGATGATCCTAATACTCTAGGAACTCCAGCAAAAAGGAAAACGCCAAAATAAAAATTTCGTAGGCATATCCGAACATGGACTATTGACGGACTCTATGCCTAATTTATTCATTATTATGACCCTTATATATACTCCCTGGCATTTGTTCCTTGTACAAAAGTAATTCGCTGTCATTACCATAACGTTCTAATGGAGTTTGGCATGATATCCAATGTTGCAAAGATGACTCTATTTTGGGTGGATAACTTTCATTGTTGTTCCGGGTAAAATATTTCAGGAAAAGAACAAGCTCTCTTTCTAAAGAGTTAAATTTGCTTGTGATCTTTCCTTCTCAGTCCAGTTCCTTTCCATTTTTCTTCTTCTATTGAAAAAGAAGTGGGTTGGGTGGCTGATGATTTTAAGGTGTTTGTTATTGTAGTGTTATATTAATTAATTTAGCTTAATCTCCATGATCTGTTCGACATTTTGATCATTTCAGTTATATACCCTATATTTACTGATGTTTCAGGCTTCTCTTCTTGCAATTGGTGGGTGTCAAGCAATTGTTAGGGAAAAGAAATCTACCAATTCTCAAGGCAAAAGGCCACTGTTGATGTTTAACTAGTTTGCAATTAAAGTATGACGTCTATGCTTATATCCAAATCTGAGAATAATATAAAAAGATAACCATAGCATGATGTGTTTAGTACAATATTATTTTTCCTTGCCTACTGAATTTGGAAAAAGCTTGTATGTTCCTCACCTCATTTATTCTGCTTTAAAAATTATGGAAACTGTGGAAATAATATCTGAATAGGTTGGTTCCTATTTTTAAAATGGAAATTATAATATGCTTGTTATCTCCTAAGATGAGAAGGGTGTGCTTTATTTTCCTCTGCAGTCAGCGAGGCAGCCTGTGAAGATAGTGTTGCATTTGTTGTAGTAGTGTTTATTATATACTTTGTATTTTTAACAATTGTGAGATTAAACTATGCGGGAAATATTTCATCTCAAAAGTTGCAGGGAACACTAGGAGAAGGTTCAAATCTGGGAGGGGTTCTGGATTCAGAAATGAGGCAGCGACAGGATGCGGAGCTGGTGGCAGAGGTTAAAGTCGTGGAGATTTTAATGCCAGGAATGAGTTCGCATATGGAGGTGGTAGTCGGGGAGGAATGATGGATATCAGAGGGCTGACAACATCAATGGCAATGTTGACCGTATGAGCGGCCGTGCTGGTGGAATGGTCAATGGGGCTGCAAAAACTGTGGCACCTTGGGTTTTGGCTACTCTTGAGAACGATAGTTAAAGAAGGGGCAATTGGTTTTTGTAGGCTTTTCCTTTAAAATTATGGTAAATTTTAAGTGTGTGGACATCCAGCGGGTAGACAGTTTCATGGACTGAATTTTTTATAGGGTTTTACAATTTTCTTGGCTGTTAGGTTTATATTGTGGTGCAATTTGATGTCCCGGAGTTGTAATTCTTCCTATATCATTTTTGGGCCATTTATTCCATATTCATTCTTGTGGAAATTACACCCCACCCTACTTTTGGAGATGTGATTTCTCAAATCAGGTGGGGGTGTTTTATCTTTCATAAATCAGAAATATATTAATTTAATTATAATATATATGTATAACAAATTATATTTAAATCTCACCTTTTTAGATGCACGTTCCAACCATATCCCATGAATTTAGAGTTTTATTTTAAGAAAACTCTCTAGCTTCCATATAGTTCGTAACCACATCCCACGTTCATATTATCACTCTCACAATTGTGTAAACTCCTCGCCATCTACGCCAACGACCCCACCCTCCGGTGAACTCCCAAACACAGCCAACACGCACATTATGCTCCCACTTCGTAACCATCATTCTACAGGTGTTATTATTACTTGGTTGGTGTGTGGGACCAGAGAATAATGGCTCGTTCGAAGAGCGATAATGCGGTGAACAAAGCCATAGATTCCTCAGATGGTAGAGGTAAAAGAAGGGTCGAGGAATCACATAATGTTTTCCCGTTGAAAAGGCACAAATCTTCTAGGTCGGGCTCGAAGGCTACTGCAAAGAAGGTATTTTTGCAGTCCATTGTGTTATTTTCAAATTGGTTTTGATTCACGAACCCCTAAAATTGATTGGTAGGGAGCATTCATTTTTGTGTTTTAAATTGTGAAGCATGCTATGTTCAATTTGTGAGATTGTTGTGCGGAGTGATTCAATTTATGACATACGAATTCGTCGTGAGCATGTTGGGTGCCATACTACTGCAAGTTATGGGTCATGTGCATATTCATCTGTTACAGTCTTTGTGTGATTGACCGAATACTGATGAATTGCATATGCAGTGTCCTCTATCCATATGTGCCCAAAACATTTTTCATTCATTTGTGACCAATATACAGTTTGAAGATTATGACCTGTCAAAAAAGGTACTTCATTTTTAGCTGATTCGTTTATGTGTCCTCAATGTCAATATGTTAACTTGTGGTGCATATCAATGGCATAATCTTACATCCATGTGACTTGAATATTGGTCACTACTATACTCACTTATGTAACCTGAATGTCAATATGTGACCAACTATTAATGTGACTCATAAATGGACTTCGTTGCCTTGTGTATTATGATTTTAGTACTTTTTGTATGTGACATTTGTTACTGCTTTTGTCATCAATATGCAAGTTTGGAGCTTTATTATACCATAGGATCACTGGTTCCCTGGAAAAATCACAGTTATTCCTACCAAGCTTGTGCTGACCAAATTCCAATAAAATCTTAACAAGACACAATAGAACATATTTCGTAACACGTGTTTCGATCACTTTTTAGATTTTCAAGAAATCGTGGTTCAATCTCAGTTGATTCATTAATTCCTATTGAGGTAGGTTCGACAACCAAGCAAGAATTAATTGTGTTTTGACATTGTAAGGATATTTGAGAGATTCTTTGTCACTGAATTTTGTTTGGTTTCTGGACTCTGATAATAGGCAACGATGATACAAGTAGATTCAAGAAGTCACCGTCAAGCTTGAAAGAAAAATATTTCAGTACCTTGAAGGTTGTCACACACAAAGATGTCAAGGACTCATTTCTTGCTGCAAGGGACATTCCAGATGAGAACGTTTCTAGGCTTGTAGCATTGTACTTTATCACCTCATTTCTATATCCAACAAACTATGAGAAGGTGGTTGAACACTTCCTGTTTGTTCTGGTTGAAGATTTTGATGAAATGAACGCATTTCCATTGGGCAAGTCACTGTTTGACACGTTAATCAGTTCTCTGAGAGAGGGGTTGAGTAAAAGGTCCAATCATTATAGATTAAGAGGTCCTTTGATAGTGTTTCGAGTCTACGAGGCAATACCCAATTTAGATGGCCATGTAGCCAGGAGGATTTCGAAAGCCTTTCCAGGAATAAGGAATTGGATTGTAGACGACCACCCTTTGGCTGCTGAGCTGGAAGCTCCTGAATGCCTCTCCAACCCAAATGTAAGGACTTTAAGACTATCGTTACACTAACTTGGAGGTCACAATCATTGATGAGTGCTTTACACTCATGATATTTATGCCACCTAATTTGTTATTTTGCTACTCTTGAGAGTGTTTTAGAATGTTTTAATGTGTGTTTTGATGTTGTGATGTAGATTAATGAAATTGGAGGAATTAAGCAAAAGTTGGCAAAATTGGAGAGAATGGGCCAAATTGTAAAAGATCCAAAGTTCGGGGACTAAAATATAAATAATCCAAACTTGCATCAAATCTTTCCATGAAGATCCAAGAGTGTTAGGAGTCAATTGGATGAGGAAAGATGTCAAAAGGATCAAATTTAGGCAAAATGTGATCACAAATCAATTTCCAATCGAAAAGTTATGATCCAGAATTTTAGCCTCATATTGAGACCTATTTCTGACATAGCAAACGATCGAATTGGAAAATGATGTTTCAGAAAAGTTATAGCCCTTTGAGTTACCTTTCCAATGCATCTTGAATCACCTTAATCGGATATCGGACGAAGAAGTTATGACAAAAATACTGAAGGAGGCGAAAACTGTCTTTTTCACCCGAAGTGGGCACCTGAAAACAACAGTGAAGGCGTGGAAAAACGGAATTTTATATTTATGGAATCTTTTCTTGGCCCAACTCAACCCTAATTCGTCCAATAACTTTAAGATACTATAAATATCATTCAAAAACCCTATTTTCAGGAAGGGATGGAAGGGGGCAAGATTGAAGAATTCAATCACACAATTTAAAGGAGGCAAAAGTTGAAGACATCAAAAGGAAGGAGGAACAATATCAAGGAAGAAGATTGAAGATCTACCCAAAAGACTAGTTTTTTCTATCCTTTTCCTTATGTTGTTTATTAAAATTTGTATGATTTTCATTTATTACACCATGAATTAAACAATTTATCTAGGGGATTGATGTAGCCGAATCAAGATTATGGTTTGATGATTTTATAATTATTTCTTTGATTTCCCGCTTATATTTAATTGTATCATGATTTTAACGCTTTCAATTGCCCGATCAACAATTGGATGATTTGGTGCTAGTCAATTCCGACGCTCGAGAGAGTGGGAATTTAGGCATGATCATAAGAGTGATACAACATAGAATTTATATGTTTCGAGAGAAAGTATAAATCAGTGAAGCTTACTCCATAAAAGAATCGAACCTTTATTAAATTCTTGATTTTCAATTTTGAACAGAGATGTTAGAATTGGGATCTAGGGTTAATTTCTAATCGGTGCTTGAGAGAGGGGGTTAGAAATACATTAGGATTTTTGCTTTTAAATATGGAAAAATTAATTGGAATAATTTGAATTCTTTGAATCATAATTGAAAGTTAGGTGAAATCAATCCCTAGGCCTTCTCATTTGATAAATTTGCATTCTCCAATTTTGTCGCATCCAATTCACGTTAGATTAGTTGAATTTATTCACTCATAAAACATTAAATCCATTCAACCATACATTTGTCTAAATAAAGTAGAAATTGCACAATTATAGTACTTAGTGAAATTTAAATTACAATCCCTGTGGGTTCGACACTCTTTACTCGATTACTATATTACAAAACTTGACACCGTACACTTGCGGTATAAAATCACGTTGCATAAAACGCGTGGCATGTTTTTGGTCCCGTTACCGGGGATTGTTAATTTGATTTTTACTAATATTATTACCAAGTAATTTCTATTTTAATTTAGATTTTTTTAATTTATTTTTTGTTTTTTTGTTAATTTTGGCTATCCACCCTAATCATTTTTGGTATTCTTTCCAGGAACTACCCAATAATATATGCATGTTTTCAACATTGGCAAGAGAGCATAGCAATTGAAATAAGTAATCTCAACATAGATACAAATGACATGGTTGTAGAAAATGTCTTCTGCCAGATTTGCTGGGAGATGCATTACACTGAGTATTGTTGGCATATACCTATGAACCCCCATATAATAAAGGTTGTAAGGTTTATACATTATTTAAAATGTCGACAAGAAGTGATTGACAACTCTGATGAAGACTATATGCCTTTGGAAGATTATGCACCTGACGATTGGGATGAAGACATCATACTTACGGGAAAAGGTCCTCCTATGTTGAATGAGAGGGTGATTGCAAAGTACTACAATAAACTGGCCAATTTGGAAGAGAGCAAAATATCGATTGGAGATTGGAGTTACTGGAGTGAATTGAAAAGGTGGAAATACAATCCACTTGAAGGGGTTAAAAGGAAAGATTCCTCATTGCTTGTGGATCTTGAATGTGGATCAATCGATCAATCCGAAGAAATTTCAATGATCTTAGAAGAGCCTGAAATGAGTGAGAACTTGATCACAAAGGAACTAAACGAAGATGTAGAAATCAATGAAGATGAAAATAACGTACATTCATCCGAATTCATTGATTATATGAAAATTGATTTTGTGATTAAGTCTGATGAAGTGATTGAAGTCTACATTGTTAAGTTTGAATCGAATGGCCTAAAAAGATCCTATTACATTGAAAATGACAACGACGAGATCTAAAGAAACAACGAGGAGCGGAGCAAAGTCAAAAGAAGAAAAATGGATAGGGCATCAAAAGCCTTCTTTAAAGTTCCATGATGCAATTGCCAAAGTCAAGTTAATGACTATAAAGAAGCGCTTCTTGGGAGGCAACCCAAGCATCTTATTTTACTTTGATTTTTATTTCGTTTTCTGTTTTTGATTAATAGGATAGTTTCAGTTATTTTATAATTTCTATTTAGGAATTCATCGGCCATATCCCGTCTTCCCTTAGGTTTATAAGTAGTCAAGTTGGTTATTTGATGTTTGAGCTAAGTAACACTTGTTCCATGTATTTAATATCTAAATTTGATTTTTCAGGAACGTGACGTCGCGGAACAATCATACCAACTTTGACGAGGAGAACATGAAAAATCTCAAATTTGGGGGTAAAAGCTAGAGGAAGCGTCCATCAAATTCAACGTCAGAGCACAGACCGTCATTGGCAATTCAGACAATTCAGGGAAGTCCACCTCATTTTCTTTTAATTTAACATTGGGGACAATGTTTAGTTTAAGTTTGGGGGGAGTATATTATAAATTGTCTAGAATTATCTAATTTTTTTATTATTGTGTAAATTGTGTGCATTTAAAAAAAATTATTTTATTTTATTTGTGTGTTTTGTTTTTAATTTCTTAATTGTCTGCATTGTTAAAAAAATCGATTTTTTTAATTATTATTTTGCATGCTTGTGTGAGTTAGATAGCCTTGCAGGTATTGATTTGTGTAATTAAGAACATGTGTTATTTTATGAATTGTGGATGAGTTATGTGTTCAAGTTAGATTTTTGCTTATTCATGTAAAATGGAAAATATATATGCACTTGAATTGATTGTGACGTTGGGCATGAGTAGGTTGATTCATGTTTATAGGTTGAATAAAAGAACTTAGATGCTAAACCCAAATAACATTTAAACATCATTATATCCTTAAACCAAATATAGACTGTTTGGTAGGTTAAGCTGTTGTAGGGAAACTTGGAGATATATGTGGATCCTTGGTGTGCTAAATTTTGTAATCAGAGACTAATAGGATGAAAATTGGGTGAAAACATTAAGTTAGATGTCAATTTTCGAGAATAAATGTTTAACAAGGGGTATTGCATTAATCATTGCATAAAAAAAAAAAAAGAACACAATGAGGACAATTTTAATAATCTCATTGCGAATTGTCTCTTCGTAACCTTTATGATTCAAGTGATTAAGCCTGTAGGGGTTTAAAATCCGGTGCCCTAAAGTCGTCTGATTTGGGAGTCATCGGCCTAAAGCTCGCTATAGGGGTCATTTAGAAAACTTAAGGGATGGACGTCCGCACAAAGGATGATTAAGGAATAAAATTTATATCTAAAAAAAATAAATAAATTTGGAAATCAGATGCCTTGATTAAGCCCCAAACACTTGTTTTAGAGAATTACACATTTGATAAGGGGTTAGTAACTTGATTGATTCTTAGAGGTTGAAGCAGTCCAAAATAAGGAGAATCCTCATTTGTTGACATGATGTACTACAATTAGTGACGTCTAACCAAACTGGGAAATACCTCAAATTGACCTAAATAAAGGAAGGATTTTCCAAAATAGCCTTTGACTTTTCTAAACATTTGGAACTACCTAAAACACCCTTAAACAAATATTAAAAAACAACCCTTTATCTAATATAAATCTTCTATTTAAGTCCTTAAAAAATTAACAAATAATTTTTCTAAAAATTTGTAAGAATTATTAATGACTAATTATAAAATAGAAAAACTCAAATATAAGAGAGGACCATATAATATAAAAAAGGTTGTTAAAAATAAAAAAGAAATTAAGTTTGAAAAAGAAATTGATAAGATAGGATATCAAGAACAATTATATGTATCACAAGAAATATTAAAATGCTTCAAAGAAAACTTATTAGAAAATTTTGCTAAAGGAATTGTTAGAACAATAATTATAAAAGATATACAAGATATCATAGATAAATTGGAAAAAAGGAAGAAAAACAGATATTGATATTATAAATTCTCAGACATTATTAGACTTTGAAGAATTACTTAAAAATCTATAAGAAGGCAAATAAAAAATAGATTAGTCCTTATCTTAAGATTTTATTTTAACAGTAAAATAAAAGAGTTTTTGGAATATAAAAAATTTTAGATTCATGGTTATTAGATTTTTAGATTATTAGATTTTTATTCGCTCATAGTAGCACCCGCATAGTTGGTATCAGAGCCATAGAGATTACGAGAGAAAATATAAAAAATAAAATTATGATTTTAGAAATTATTGAAACTTATAAAAATAGACTAAGGTACCAGGTAAAATATAGTTATGACATAGAAGGCTATATAGAGGAAGATAATATAGTTGGAACATATAGTAAAGATATAAAAGAA
>NC_036244.1:7040798-7043672 GCF_002742605.1 Olea europaea var. sylvestris | reverse complement strand
TGAAGTTATAAAACAAAAATATGATAAAATGATAAAAGAGTGTAAAAATGCTGAGTGTATAGTATTTTATTATTGTCAATCAAAAAATCGATAAAATGTCAATCAGTGAACATATGGAAGAATTAAAACATCTAATAAGAACATTAATAAATGATGTACAAGAAATTAAGAATGAAATAAAAGAAGTTAGAAATGATATAAATATATTAAAACTTGAAGTCAGAAAATTAAAAGAAAATGAAGAAAAGAATAATAGAGTAGATAAAAAATTTATAGAAAAAGAAGTAATCAGAATATGGAAAAAACATATTGATAGGAAAAATATAATAATAGAAACAGGAAGCATGGATGATGAGTTCAGAAAAAATATATTACCTAAAATAATAGAAGAAGAAGAATCTAGAGAAAAAATATTAGGTAAACAAAAAATTGAAGAAAATCAGGACAAAGAAGATGAATGAAGAATTAGATTTACTTATAGATAATTTTGATCATTTAAGTTTAGAAAGTATAGATGATGAATACCAAATCTTAATGAATACTGGAGGAGGACCTAATCCCGTAAGAACCTCTAAACAAGAATCAATAGATCCAGATGAAAGCTATGCTCCAATGTATAATAAACCATATAGGCAATTTTATGATAAAATAAGAGATAAACAACCGTCCAAAGGAAATAAATACAGTAATAGATTTGAATTAAATAATAATTATGATAAACCTATTAATCATGGAGGAACAAAATTAGACTTAGATTGCAAAATAGATACTAAGAAAGCTTAATAACTTGGGCAGACTCAATGATATTATTCTTTTTATATAATAAAGATGATACATGGAAAAATACTGAAAGGAGAATAGATTTTTTAATTGTATCTTTTGAAGGAAATGTTAGAAATTGGTGGGAAGTAATTAGTAGTGATACAAAATCATTAATAAAAAGAAACGTACAAACAGAAATAATAAAGTCAGATAAACTAGGAATAGAAAGATTGGTAGAATATATTGCAGATGAATTTTTAGGAGAAAATTGGTTAAGAAATTATGAAGAGGAAGCAATACGAGAAAAAGATAATGCAAGAGTTAAGTTAATTAATCTAACAATTTGTGATATGTGTAAAATTAAAGAATATACTTGTGAATTCAAGGAATACTATTATACTCAATTTTACAGTAATGAGAATCAAGAAGTATATCAAGATATGTATTATAATAAATTACCAGATTCATGGGGGATATATTTTAAAATAGAATTTGAAAAATATACTAAAGAAAATATAGGAATACCTAGAGCACTAGGATCAAGAATAAAATTCTTATTTGAAAGACTTGCATATATATGCCAACAAAGACAATTATTGAAAAAATCAGAAAAATTAACTAGAATATGTTGTGAAGATATGGAAAAACCTATAAAATGGGGATGTAATTCAGAAAAAAGAAATAAAAGAAAATATAAAAATAGGAAGTTTAAAAAATATAGAAATTTTAAGAAAAAATACATAAAACCTGGAAGGAAATATTATAAAAGGAAAAATAATATACAGAAAAATAAACCTTATAAGAAAGATAAAAAACAATGTAAGTGTTGGAATTGTGGAGAAGTAGGTCATATAAGCCCTGATTGTACAAAGAAAAAAGTAAGAATATTACAAAAGGATTATTTTGAAATAGAAAGCGAATTAAGTGAAATATCTGATATTGAAAATTATAATAATCAAGAAATATTTATAAGTGAAGTAGATTCAGAAGATTATGGATCAGAATCTGAATAGATAAATTGAAGAAATAGAAAATAATAACATAGAAATCCAAGAATATGAGGGAATAGAAAGTTATGGATTAAAAGTAACTTTTGATAATAATAAATTTAAAAAAATACAAAAGTTATCCTTAGATTTAAAAATAGGAAAATGGGAAATTCTAGATAGAATATGGAGAAGAGAAAGAATAGCAATAAATGAATACCATAAAATTGAAAAAACTATAGATGTTAGAACTACTCAAGGAACACATAAAATAAACCTTTTAACAAAAAATACAGTATCAGAATTATTATAAAAAATAAGTAAAAAGCATAGTGAAAAGATCCAATATGTTTATTTAGCAGGAATACAAATAATGTTTAAATATTTATTTAGAGAAGGAATAGATTCACCATTAACTGTAAGTTTACATGATGGAAGAATTATAAATTTAGAAGATGGTCATTTAGAAACTATAGAAGGAAACTTAGCATATCAAAAGTTAATATTTACTTGTTACCCAAAATACTGTGTCTCATTAAAAGATAAAAACTTTAATGAAATTTTAGGATTACATTTCAAATTACATAGAAATGATATAATGGAACCAGGAGATCAAATTATGACTATGGAATATAGGGCATTATATACATTTACTAATTCTAATTATGGGAATATTTATTCCAATAAACCATATATAGAAATTCATAAAGAATGTAAAGATATTAGTAAAATAGTGGAACCAAACAAACAAATAAATCTTATCCCAGAAGAATATGAATTTAATATAACTAAAAATAAGCCTGAAATAACAGAGTTAAGAGAAGAAGAAGACTATAAAATAACATTTCATAATGGAAGGTTGATAAAGAAATCAAAAAGTCTTAGACTACCTAATAAAAAGGAATATATAGGAGAAACTAGTGGTATAAAAGAAATAAAACCTCATAGCAATATTGGAAATATGAAAATAGAAGGAAAATATTTCAATGGTAAAAGGTATATAAAAGGACCAAATATATTGATAGATACAGGAGCTGGTGAATGTCATATGGCTGCAAATAAAAATGAAGGATTAATGACTTACAAGATAGAACCATATGAATATAGGAATTTTGATGGACAACTA
>NC_036244.1:7010014-7040190 GCF_002742605.1 Olea europaea var. sylvestris | reverse complement strand
AGAATTGTTGATATTACTTCACAATTCAAGTCATTAGATACCAAACAGGAAATGCCAATTGATACAATCTCAAAAATACAAACAGGTACACAGCCAGGAAGCAGCAGTGGACTCGGCAATATCAAACGAGATATAACAAGTCCCCGGAAGGTGACTATAAAAAATAATGATGAACATACAAGAGTTATAAGAATCAAAACTGATGAAGATGATGATACCCCTTTATCATCAAAAGAAGAAGAATATAGATCATTTGCCAAGATTGTTTATGAATTGGAAGAAAATGAATCTTATTTTATTGCATCAGGAGATCATGTTTATCCCAGATTAATAATTACCAAAGATGCAGATCCTTTCATGGTCAAGATGGCAGCAGATTATGGATTTCTGGATTTGATCTATCCAGGAAAAGATTTAAAAGAAATTGAAAAATTTGATGATATATTCAGGGCAGAAGTTTCAAAATTTGCCCAAGGAAGATCTATTTATATCAAATTTTATTCAATAAGTCCTGAAGTTGATGGAAGGATATACTATCCTGCTGAACATATTATTACCATTGGATATGTTGGCCGAGATTTCCAGATTGAAGTTGGCCGAAATAATAAATCATTGTCTAAAATCAATAAATCATGGATAAAATCTCGAAGAGTTTTGGGGATGAAAGTTCTTTACAATATTGCAAAGAACTTATATGATAAAAATTTCAGATGCTTGTGCCAATATGAAGGATGGATACTCCTTACAAATAATGGAAAAGAAAAATCTATCATTTTGAAAGAATATATCCAGAAATTTGATACTCATCAAATTAATGGAAGTCCAACAACAATTCAAGAATCATGCAGATTGAGAGAGTGCCCCACATGTAGACAAAATTGAGAGATGGATGAATGGAAAATAACCTACCACTACCAAAGCATCTGACCAGCTGTGTATGAAGACAAAGATGGAAAAGCAATAATAAAAAGCATCTAGCCAGCTGCATATGAAGCCAAAGATGGAAAGGCAATAATAGAAGAAAATATGCCACTTTGATGAAAAAGCAAAAAATGCACGTGAAGATGTAGACCCCAGGAGGAAAAGAATAAAGAGGCATGTGAGCCTTTTTCAAAATTCTGATGTATGGAATGATGTAATAGATCATTAATAGTGAGTTTGAGTCATGTATAAATAGAGGTCTTTGGGGAAAGAATGGCATCTCGAGTTAGAAACAATTCTCTTTCCTTAAGCTTTTTTCAAAACCAGTTTTTCTGGAAACCCCTTGTATACAATAGAAACCTTGTATGAATCATTATAGAAATAAAATTTCAATCTTTTGATATCAGAAAGATATGAGTTTCTAAATTTCTTATCCCATAGATTCTTGATAGATTAAAGAAGATAATTTCTTTCTTACTTTAACAAAGAAATAATTTTCTTTACTTAAGATCTTTACTCTTAATTCTAAGAAAAGATACAGTGAGAGCAAGAAGCTGAAATAGCAGAATTCCCATTGAGGCAAGAGGCCGTTTGAGGGAGCAGTTTGCAGATTCAGAGCTTGAAGGTCACTCGGTTCTAAGAATACAGATTCAAGATCAAAAGTGAGGTAAAATTATTGTCTTTGTTAAATTTAGAAAGAATTCTTCTAATATCTTGAAAGAATCGTAGGGATTATTACTTTTCATGTTTGCAAAAAACTTATCTAACATGTTATTATTATTCATAAAGCTTGCAAAGAATTATCTGAATAATGCCAGGTTATACAATTAAAAGATTAGATAATCTGTTAGAAAAACTAATGGAAAAAATAAGAAATATTTTTGCTCAACTAGAGATTATGGATATTTCATCTAAGGAATATGATAATTTTAGTAAATTACATGACAATTATATTACAGATTATTATAATTTATTATATCAAAGAATGGAATTATATATTAAAACTCGAAATGAGAGAAATAGAAGAATTTAGAACTATCCCAATAAATTAAGGATATCTTGTGTAAAATATGACAAATCCTTTCATTAAGGGTATTATAGACATTTTACCAAAAATGAATAGTAGCAGGTCATTTATAAAAATCTCCCAACCAAACTTGAGTGGTGTAAGAGATTAGTATTGAAAATTAACTTTAGATTACACCATTGGGAAGATAAAAGAAAACAAGTTTGGGGGTGTGTGAATCCCAAGAGCAAAAGAAGGGAATATTTGACTTTTAAGGTCGGAAATTGAATCAACTTATTATTGTATAGCATTGCACTTAACTCTTCACACACACACACACACACACACACACACACACACCTGTTTTACATTGAGTACGTGGGAATTTAGCTTGCACATTATAGCTTTGAAGTGATTCGAGAATTTGACACTATGTTTTCAATCCTAAGCTATGAAGGTAAGGTGTCTAGCACAATGTGTTTTTAAGTGATCTTGTGTGCTTTAATTGAGTTTGTGTGTTTGTTTGTTATTCTCTTTAGTTCGTGTTTGCTCGAGGACAAGAAAAATATTAAGTTTGGGGATATCTGATGAGTGCTTTACACTCATGATATTTATGCCACCTAATTTGTTATTTTGCTACTCTTGAGAGTGTTTTAGAATGTTTTAATGTGTGTTTTGATGTTGTGATGTAGATTAATGAAATTGGAGGAATTAAGCAAAAGTTGGCAAAATTGGAGAGAATGGGCCAAATTGTAAGAGATCCAAAGTTCGGGGACTAAAATATAAATAATCCAAACTTGTATCAAATCTTGCCATGAAGATCCAAGAGTGTTAGGAGTCAATTGGATGAGGAAAGATGTCAAAGGGATCAAATTTAGGCAAAATGTGATCACAAATCAATTTCCAATCGAAAAGTTATGATCCAGAATTTTAGCCTCATATTGAGACCTATTCTGACATAGCAAACGATCGAATTGGAAAATGATGTTTCAGAAAAGTTATAGCCCTTTGAGTTACCTTTCCAAGGCATGTTGAATCACCTTAATCAGACATCGAACGAATAAGTTATGGCAAAAATACTGAAGGAGGCGAAAACTGCCTTTGCCACCCGAAGTGGGCACCTGAAAACAACAGTGAAGGCGTGGAAAAACGGAATTTTATATTTATGGAATCTTTTCTTAGCCCAACTCAACTCTAATTCGTCCAATAACTTCAAGATACTATAAATACCATTCAAAAACCCTATTTTCAGGAAGGGATGGAAGGGGGCAAGATTGAAGAATTCAACCACATAATTTGAAGGAGGCAAAAATTGAAGACATCAAAAGGAAGGAGGAATAACATCAAGGAAGAAGATTGAAGATTTACCCAAAAGACTAGTTTTTTCTATCCTTTTCCTTATGTTGTTTATTATAATTTGTATGATTTTCATTTATTACACCATGAATTAAAAAATTTATCTAGGGGATTGATGTAGCCGAATCAAGATTATGGTTTGATGATTTTATAATTATTTCTTTGATTTCCCGCTTATATTTAATTGTATCATGATTTTAACGCTTTCAATTGCTCGATCAACAATTGGATGATTTGATGCTAGTCAATTCCGGCGCTCGAGAGAGTAGGAATTCAGGGATGATCATAAGAGTGATACAACATAGAATTTATAGGTTTCGAGAGAAAGTATAAATCAGTGAAGCTTACTCCATAAAAGAATCGGACCTTTATTAAATTCTTGATTTTCAATTTTGAACAGAGATGTTAGAATTGGGATCTAGGATTAATTTCTAATCGGTGCTCGAGAGAGGGGGTTAGAAATACATTAGGATTTTTGCTTTTAAATATGGAAAAATTAATTGGAATAATTTGAATTCATTGAATCATAATTGAAAGTTAGGTGAAATCAATCCCTAGGCCTTCTCATTTGATAAATTTGCATTCTTCAATTTTGTCGCATCCAATTCACGTTAGATTAGTTGAATTTATTCACTCATAAAACATTAAATTCATTCAATCATACATTTGTCTAAATAAAGTAGAAATTGCACAATTATAGTACTTAGTGAAATTTAAATTACAATCTCTGTGTGTTCGACACTCTTTACTCTATTACTATATTACAAAACTTGACACCGTACACTTGCGGTATAAAATCACGTTGCATAAAAACGTGTGGCAATCACATATTCACAAGTCATAGATTACTCAAACATGTCACATGTATGTAATCTAAGTCCTAGATTATTCACTTTAAGTCACATTTCACGTTTTTGACACGCTGCACATCTTCATCGCACAGTACGTATTAAAATTTTGTTTTCGTACGTAGACGCGTCAACTACTTCATACTTGGAATGGCAGGTTGAAATATTTGACCTTGATCCATCGAAAACGGAAAGGGCAATGCAAGACATGATTGATGCGGAGTACACAAAACTTGTACAGCCTAACTTGTCTCGTGGGGAGAGGCGAACAGGCACTACTAAGGAAAGATCAGTCCACTTTACTAGCACAAGTGCGGACCCAAGTTTGCCCATTGAGAAAACAACTATTCCCCTGCTTGCAATAACCGACGGCAGAGTTGGACACTCTGACGTACATATAGATGATGATGATTTTGCTGACACCCCATCCAGATGGCACAACCCAACATTCCACAGCAATTCTCCAATCAGGAAAAGATAATCAACTTATGCAAGTACTTTACATATTCCTCAAAACACTGGGCCTCACTCGAATGATATAAATTGTTAGATTCAAGTTAGTACCGTATATAAATAAATGTCCAATGCTGCTACATAGCCATCTTTACATTATGGTTACATGTATGAACGTCAGGTCA
The DNA here is from genome assembly GCF_002742605.1 of Olea europaea var. sylvestris. NCBI lineage: Eukaryota > Viridiplantae > Streptophyta > Magnoliopsida > Lamiales > Oleaceae > Olea > Olea europaea. The sequence continues at coordinate 7,035,421 of NC_036244.1, read as the reverse complement.
CAGATCATTTTACATTGACGTAATGTTATTCATATACGCATTTCATATGCTCTTGGATATATTGGAGATGTCAAACATATATGTGATCAAGTCATGAGCGATATTTCCATAGGTCACAGGTCATTTAATTATTTTTCTTTTCATATTAGAACTGATTATAGGTACTCATATGTTGCAGGCTGTTGACGAATTGAGAAAGCATTTCAGCAGAGAAATATCTAAACTACAGTCAAGAACCAATTGTTGATTTCTGAGCTCGATGACGTGAAGTCACAGATGTTGTGTGTCAAGTCTGATCAACATAAGAAAATGAACCTTATAGTGCGCTTGCAAGATGAAATCCGTACAGACTTGCTCGACATCAAGTCAAACATGCAATTGATATCAGATTCCGTCACTGCCATGATTGCCAGCTCCATGGACGAAGTTATGAACAAAGTTAGCAAAAAATTTGCGGCAAAACCTGCTGAAGGGCCTGAATCCACAGACGATGTATGTGACTGATATACTACGTGACTTCTTCAATGATCTTCAGTTCATGACTAAATTTCACTTGTCTGTTTCTCTCTTCAGGCTAAACACATTGGCAAAACTGGTGAATCGAAAGGTAAAGGTAAGTTGGACACCGCTGATGAATTGGGCTTTTCCTGTATTTTGGACCCCCCATCCTTCAATCTGGGTGTTGGACTACGCAGCCAAGCATGTCGGTATCAACATACTCCAGAGAAGTACAAGCACATGCTAACTTGGTCATATCTGAGGTCATGAAAGAGACGGAAAGTGATACGAAAGAGGTATTAATGAATGATTGTATTAGATTTCTATTCTATTGCATGGTGCACGTTATATCAAAGTCACACGTGGTGTCAAAATACTTTCTGTATAGCAGATTGGTCAAATGTGTCATACTTGTAATGGATATTTGTATACGGACCTTATTATATGACATTAATTACATTTTGTTGAGATATTTAACAACTAAGTATTGTGCGGGATACACCTGTTACCGCACCCAGGTCTGGCTTGCCTATGAAGAGGGCTCCTAGCCGGCCAAAGCTCTACAATCTCCATATATTGTCGCTGAAGGGAAACAAATCAAGCCTTCAGGACATGTAGTACTTTTTGAACATTATAATCAAAATGTGGATGATGTTGACGTCGTAGACTTCCAAAATTGGTTCCAACGAGGCTATAAACCACATAATAAGTAAGCATGATTGGTATTAAATTTATTATATCAGAGCAATGAATCATATTTGTTTGCTTGCAGGAAGAAGTTCGATGATAAAGATGATCACAGTCGTCCACCGTTCGTTGTTGGGAGTTTATGGTAGGAAATAAAACATGGTGGTATAAACTAGTGTCAAGGGAAGTGTCATTAAGTAGCTCGGTATGTTGTCTACTACTTCCATTTATATTATGGGCGATAATGTCACTGTTCGTTATCATATTCGTAGTCACAAACCATATGCAAGGGTTACATATTCCAGTCAAAGACTCAATTCTTTTAATGACGTTAATATTGGTCACATTACATTGTTTTGCATTAACAACCAAATCACTTTGACACACATTAGGACTATCACAAAACAATAGCGATACAGTCACATGTTATATGAAGTCATCATTTGCCATATGTCCAAGCCCAAGGTTATAGCATAAATACAATTCACACAACACCTACACTTGGTCACAATTGTACCATTCACATGTCAAATCTAAAATAAGTAGTTTAGTATGCATAGGTAACATGTCAGGAACAAGAACAATGTCATTATGCATGTCACATGTCATAGCACCTCATGTTTTACTCTTACTGGATTTCTTGCTATGACCTATTTGTACATTGTGGTAGCATATGGATGTCTGCTTATACTACATACGTCAGTTGGCAAGAAACGACCAAAATGTGAAATACGTTGCTACCACAACTGACTCTTTGTTTCAGGCCAAGCTTAAGAACATCTATCCTAAATTCAAGCAAGATACAAATGTGGTCCTCAAAGATTCAAGCCTTCTAAATGACAATTCCATTGAGCTCCCATGGTCTGATGTGGACATTGTGTTGATGCCAATTTTGCCAACCAACAAAGCTCACTGGATGTTGGGAGTTCTCAATATAAAGACGCAGCAGTTACTTGTGTTCAATTCATCCATGAAGACCTAAAATAACGTCAAGGTCCATATTGGAATTGAACCATTTGTAAAAAAATTTCCCCACCTCATGAAGCGTATTGTAGTCTGGAAAAAATACTCAAGTGCTCGTTCGAAGGATTCCATGGAGTTGAAGGTACTGCTAGACTTCTCACTTCCGCAGCAGAAAAATGGGTAAGTTCGTGACCACCAATTTTTCGTCTCACAGACATCGATATTGGTCATCCCGTACCTAATCATCTCTTTCTTCTTTTTCAGTCATGACTATAGCATTTATGTGATCAAGTATGCTGAATATATGTTGCATGATGCTATAGGCTCAATGTCAACCAAATTTGATACTAATAGAGCACGTCTGTATATAGCGTCGTTGCTATATAAACATCACGAAATCAGGAATGAAAGGAACAAAGTGCATCATACCGAGGGTGATAGCATAGTTATTGAATGATAGTTGATTTTGTAGTCTACTAATAGTTTTGGATACGTATTCAGACTTAATCAGAAATGTTCATTGGATGGTAGTTAGGTTTCCTTGGATTGTGGTTCGTAATGACTACAATTTGCTGGCTTTTGGTACAGTTTGGTTAATTTGCATTGATGAGATTGATTGCATTTGTTTCTATATTGCTTGAGAATAGTAGTTCTGTTATGTGTGTACTGTTAAATCAGAGGTCAAAGGTGTTTTTAAATTGTCACAGGTAAGTTAACACTATCAAAGCACATTTCACGAACGAGACTTACACTGTTGAAGGTTTTTGTACATGGGTACCGTACAAGTCACATATGGAATCACAGTTTCACATGATGGCGTACATGTTTACTTTTTAGGTTACAGATATATTCTAAATTTGTTTACACCGTAGGTCACAGTTTTGTTGTGGAAAGTCACAGGTTATGCATGCAAGAACAATATAGGTCACAATTGTTTGTTGTTGGCTCTAAAATCATTCATTCCGTAGGTCACAGTCTCCTTATCGACAGTTACATGTTAATGTTTTGCGAGAACATTATAGTTCACATATTTTCGTTTAATTGGTCACAGCATTTTTCTCATTTGATTATATCTATAGAGTCTCATAACACATGTCACAAAGATTTCACATACATCACATTACATTATCATGTCTATTAACGAGAAATCACTAAATTTGTTTACTTCATAGGTCACAGTTTCGTTGTTGGAAGTCGCAGGTTAATGTCTGCGATAACATTATAGATCACATATTTTCGTTTTATTGGTCACAGCATTTCTATCATTCAGTCACATCTGTAGAGTGTCACAACACGTCACATAGTTTTCACATATGTGTCACATTCACTATTATGTCCATTAACGAGAAATCACTAAATTTGTTTACTTCATAGGTCACAGGATAATGTGTGTGAGAACGTTTCAGGTCACAGATTTTTCATTTGATTGGTCTTAGTGTTTTTGTCATTTGGCCACATTTGTTGAGTGTCACAACACCTATCAAAGAGTATTGATGTATGTCACATTACGTTATCATGTCCATTAACGAGAAGTCACTGATTGGTCTGTGATTGTCACATAATACTTTTGGTGCTTGCAAGAGAGGTCACATATGTTTGTAAATTTCACATATAGCTTGTCACGTACAAGTGTTCACTTATCACATGATATTGGTATATGTCAAAACAACACACCAACTTTGTCATCGATCATTCAATATTGATAACACCATTACATACGAGATGTAAAAGAATAACTCTTTATTTCCATCTAAGCTTGATTGAAGGGGTTTGATTATGTCTGTCAAATAAGGGAAAACAAGGATTGAAAACATTAATAAATCATTGCATAGAGATCAATTTGTAACATCAGCTAACTTTTTTTTTTTTCCTTTCTTTGCTTTTCGCTTGGCTTTGACTTAATGGAACCAAGCTGTTGTAGGTGCGACAGTTTTGACCACTTTCACCACAATGTCCACATTTGATAACTATGGTCTGTTCACAAGCTATCTATATCTTTTCTCTGTAGGCTTCCACAACTGCACTTTTGATTAGGTGCCAAAATAATTATGTCTCGAAAATCTTCAGGCACTATCCATTCAGTTAGATTCCCAATAGGAAATTTTGCTTCTTGGTAAGTATTCTTGTATGCTTCTGTTGTGTAATAGTAGGAACAGTACCCTTATGGATCAATCTTCATACTAGCAATCATATCCAATGAGTATAGACACGGTAGTCGATCAACTTGAAACATTTGTATGTACATGTACGCTGTTTTATATCGACGTACGAAAGATGAACTATCACCACTAACCAAAAACATTGCCTGATTGACAGGAGCGACCTGCAATTAATTAAGAAAGTTATAGATGCAAAATGTTATATTGAACAACAGGTCATTGATATTGTAAACCATGTCATACACTACGTAATTTAATAGTTATACAAATGAATATTAGTTTTAGCAATTGACATTACCCTTAAGTTCCTCATATATGTGCTCAGTTCTCTTAACTGCCTCTTGTACTTGCTTGACAACTTCGTGAACGTACCATGTGCAATCTCCCTATGTTTGCAGAACCAAGATTGTATCATTTGTCGTAATGATTCTAGCAACACTATAATTGGGTAGTTTTTGACAGACTTTGTGACCGCAATAACTGACTCTACTATATTTGAGGTCATTGTGGAATATCTATTTGTGGGCATGTGATATCATGACCATTTCTTCGATCCAACACCATTCTACAAACAAAGACATGACAATGCATATAATATATTTTTACAACTATGTTAATGTTTGGATACGAATATAGATTGCAAATAATATGTATTTCACATGCCAGGTAATCCGTTATGTTCTCATTAATTGCAGCAAGTTGTTGCATGTGATATTCATATTCCGATAAGGTGTAAACTCAAACGGCTGCATTGAATGATTGTGCTATGTTGTGACTTGATTTTCCATAACGTGTTTTAAAATTCTGTAGGAGATGATACGAACAAATCTCATAATATGTTCCTAGATAGAATTTTTCAATGGCGTTTCTAATACTGTTGTGACAATCTGAAATGAAGCATAGTCCTCTACATTCATAAGCTCACTTCAATTCTTGTAGAAACAATGATCAGGAACTATCATTCTCATTATCCCCAATTCTAGAAGCAAGAATAAATATGTTGTTGTTTGCATCTTGGGTAAAAGCTGTAAATAGGGTCCCACCATAATGTCCATTCAGATACGTCCCGTCAACTACTGCAACAGGTCTACAATGTGCCCATCCACGGATTGATGCACCAAGTACCATGAAATAATATTTAAATCTACCGTGACTATCAAGCTCTATCCCTATGATCATCCCAGGATTTGTTTAATGTAGCATAGAAATGAATCTCGGTATCTTACCAAATGATTCCGTTGAATCAGCCCTAATCATTCTTAAAGTCTCCTCGCGAGATCTCCAAGCCTTCAAATAGGTCAAAGACACTCCATAAGTATACAACATATCATTACGTATATCATTTGGTATGTATATAGTTCATGACAATGCGTACTTGTATTTAATACAAGACGACACAATCGATTTTGTTACTTGCTTGTGACAACCCAGCACAATATTCGAAGCACATGTGTGTCTTTTCACAATATGTCTTATTTTAAACATCTCTATTTTCCCAACTTCGATGATCTGTAGATCCAGTTACACACGTCACATGAACACTTTACGAGGTAGTCTTTCTTGTCCGATCAAACAACCACGTATTCAAACATATTCTGGATTGCATAAAAGAACAAGCTCAACTTCAAAACCTCCTTGTTACAAAAAATCCTTCCTTTCTCTACATCCCTACCATCTGCGACCGATACAACCGTGAACTTATGTTCGAAATTGTCACATGCTGGTTGTTCAATTACTCCACATATGTCTGTTGACATTTCCAGCAATGAAAATTCATGTTCATTATAATGTAAATCACTAGGTACTATGAAATGTTGTCTTCCCATTTCTGCATCCGTGACCTCAATGTTAATCGGATATTTGGAAAGGTCACGATCCATATCCTTCAACACCATGTATGAAAACATGTTATTGTTATTCTTGATTACGATCGGAGGTAGGTCACTACGCAACACATATTTCATTTCACTGCCACATTAGTGGGATCCAATCCAAACTCTTTCATAACAGTATCGACAAGGTTTGTATACCCGTAATTATGATCAATCAAAACCAATGAAACTTGTGATCTATTCAACAAGCAGACGTGGACGTACACCATTTCTTGTAAAATCAAATTCACCAATTTCAGTTACAATTTTAATTCACGTCAAAACAAACACTAAGTCACATTTTAGTATTTTGCCATCAAATCTTCAACAATTGCATGTCAAATCACTCAATTGCAAACGAGATGGAAAAGAATAAGCTTTGATTTGCATGTATGCCATGTTTAATGGATTACATCATGTCCTTTGTAGGTCACAGATGTTTGGGTACCTTTTCACAATATTTATAACATACATTACAACATCATGTTTGTTCGTCAGTCACAAATGTAGAGTGTCACACATGTTGCAGAGTTTTCACGTACGTCATATTACACTATCATGGCACTTAATGCAAAAGTCACATGTTGGTCAGAATACGTCACATATTATTTTTTGTGATCTCATGCTATGTCACATTTTTTCGTCAGATAAATGCATGGGATGTCACAGCACACTCTCAAGACATGAGTTCGCATGCGACACCCCAACCATACAAGTAAATAAAATTAACACATCACAGGAATAAATCAACATAGTTTATATACATTTCCCCAGCTCAGTTTACGGAATGAATTAGATTACCCTCGAAGTCACAAATTTTACGTGCATGCGGATACTGTGACAGCATGGCGGATGAAGGCGTGTCTATTACATGTTCTGTCTAATACAATCGTGGACACTGATTCATTATAGTGACTATGTAAAATCAGACTGAAAATCCCTGAGCTGGCTTGGCCCATAGCTTGGCCTCCACGTATCACCACGTATTACGCCTTTTAAAACACTGATGATAAGTAAAGATTGAGAATAAGTGTAATTAAAATGTGGTGTAAAAAATAAAAATTGTGGTGTTAATATAATTACATATTAATAAATCATTTAACAAAAATAACCCCTTTTCAGTCACATTCAAATTAAGCTTATTTTAGATTCACTTTTGATAATGATGTAGACCGAATCTACAAACACACGATACTAACAACTCAAATGGATTGAACTCAAGAATCAAACATTTTCTTATTTCATGAACAACCAAAAATCCTAGGAGACATTTTCAAAGTCTTAATATGAAAAGAACAGATAACCTATTGGTCAGCAATACCTTAAAGGGTTGGGCTACAAAACAAGAATAACAAATACTGAAATTAATAAACTAAGAAACTTTAAATGCTGTTTTGACCTAGTAATCAAATTCAAATAGCTAAAATCCATCATACATCATAGCAAAGTGATGAGTTCATTCAGAATCGTCGCGAACTTTCCGAAATGTGGTTATGGACTCAAAATGGATACCGTATACAAAAGTTACGCCAATTTCTTCGAACGCCGACCATCCAAGCATTCCACATGCACAAGTGCTTGTTCTTCCACATGAACCTCATCAGATAATTAACCTACTTTTATGTCTTGTATGTACGTTAATGCTTTCCAGAAAAATTCCATCGTTAATGACATGCAGCTAGCTCCTCTCTTTGAAATTACTATAACCCTCCATTCATCTCCTCCCCCTATTATAGTTTGGTTGCACACTCCATTAGTAGGATCTGCCAAGATTAATACTAATGGATGTGTCAAGGATGACTTTGCGAGTGGGGGAGGCATCATCAGGGACCACACAGGAAGTGCATAAGGGCATTCTCAACATCATATAGACAATGTAAGATCTTAAAAGCAGAGCTTAGGGCTATTCTTGATGGGATGCTACTGGCTAGAGGTCTTAGATTTTTAGACGTTTAGGCTGAGGCACATTCCAGTGCAGCCATTCATTGCATCATCAAAGGTGGAAGACCATGGGCTATTCAAGGCATACTCAGAAAGATTGCAGACATCATCTCCTTCGGTAGAGAAAGAGTTATCCATATCTATAAAGAGGAAAACCAGGTTGCAGACGCTCTTGCCGCAACAGGTTGGGATCACCGGCGATATCAAACGTATGGATCAGCTGTCCTTCCACGTCATATTCGAGCATTCGCGCAAATTGATAGACATGGACTGCCCAACTTCATAATATGAATTGTAATTCTATTTTAATTTTAAATTTTAGTCATTTTTGTTTTTTTCATTAATTGCATCAAATATTGTTGTAAGGGAAGTAGTACTTCTTATTTTTCTGCTTAACACATTTTCTTTAGCAGTTTCAATTAATAGAAGGAAAATAGTCTTCCTAATTTACTGTTTTCATTTTTCCATATGTAACCACGGTATTCCTTCACCATAAGTGAGGGTAAATCAATAAAATTTCGGACGTACTTTTCTCCTTTAGCCAAAAAAAATAAAAAATAAAAATAAAAATTTAATAGTAATTGTATCTTAAGATTAAAATAAATAAAAAAAATAAATTTGGGAAAATTTCATAAGTAAGAGATTAATTACGGCACCTTTCAAAAACAAGAAAACAAGTTTCAAATTTCAAAAATCAGATTTTTATTAAAAGATATTTATGATTTCATTAATTAATTATTTATTTTACTAATTAAATATATTTAGGTCACATGTTTATACAATTTGGTCATAAATTAACAATTTAAGTAGTCATTTATTATTTTTTTGGTCACAAATCAGAAATTTTATGTCATAAATCATTTTACGATAACAATTCAAAAATTTTGTCGGTTACAGTTTGTTCATTGGTCACAAATCAAAAAATTAATTAGTCACAGATTAATCTTTAGTCACAACTTATCAATTTATTAGTCACAATTTATTTTTCGATCACAGAACGAAAATTTTATAGGTCACATATTATTTTTAGGTCACGAATAAAAATATTTATAAGTCACATATCACAAATATTATAGGTCACAACTTATTAAATAGTCACAAATTATTAATTTTTTAGGTTACAAATTATTTCTTGGTCACAATTTATCTTTTTAATTAATAGCATATTATTTATTGGTCACAGATTAACCAATTTAATGGTCACAATCACGATTAATTTTTGGGTCACAACTAAATCGATTGTGAGTCACAATCACGATTTTTCAGGTCACGTATCCAATTGTGAGTCACAGATACGAGTCACAGACATAGTCACAATTTTCATTGACACCACCGTCGCCGCCACACACCAACACCACAATTGTGAGTCACAGTCCACAACTACCGCAACCGTCCCAAATCATCGCCACCACCATCGTCGCCACACACCAACACCACAATTGGGAGTCACAGTCCACAAGCACTGCAACCGTCCCAAATCATCGCTGCCACCGTCGCCGGCACACACCAACACCACAGATCCACAACAGATCCACGATCTACAACGCAAACCACCACCATGTTAACAGAAACCAATCACCAAAATAATGAAAAACAAACCACCAGATCGTGTCACCCATGCCATCCCGACACCACCACCAGCCCTACATCACTACGACACCACAGCCACAATCTCCACCCAAAAAATCCCCAAAGTCGTGGCTATATGCACCACCAGAAATACCACTACCTCTCCAAATTACTGTACGACAGCTAAAAGACACCACCAACGGCAAAAAAACCACCTGCAACCACCACGATCTGCAACGATATGAGAACAGCGATCGAGCACAACGTCCATTTATCGACCAGGTCTGTGGCTAGACTTCGATTCCGTTCTCCAAATCCGATCTACAGCATCCAAAACCACGCTTTGCAATGACGAGTGCCTCACAAACACCATGATTTGCAATGGCGAGCGCATCGATATGCGGTGGCTTCGTGCAATGGAGAGAGACGACCAGCGGGTTGTAGGAGAGAGACGACCAGCGAGAGAGAGAAAGTCGGCCAGTGAAGCCACATTGCCTTCTAGAGCTGCTGGAAAAAGAGACGTGAGAGAGAGAGTATCGGAGGGGGGGAGAGAGAAAGAGGCAGAAAATGAATAAATTAGGTTTGAAATTATTATTTATTAGATTAATTTTTAAATATATTAATTAATTAAAAAATTCTGATTTGTGAAATATTAAACATGGCATCTTATTTTTGAAATGAGGATTTTTAATCTGTTAGAATCTAAAATTTCCACAATAAACTGTGGAAATTACATATTCTAATAAATTAAAAATCATCATTTCATAAATAAGATGCAATGTTTAGTATTTCACAAGTCAGAATTTTTTTAATTAATTTATATATTTAAAAATTAATTAAACAATTTCAAACCCTAATTATATAAATCTCAATTCCATCTCTCTCTCTCTCAATTCCCTCAATTCTCTTTCCCTCTCTACCATTAATTTCTCCCCAATCCCGTCGGAAGACAAGAAGTTGCCACCGGAGGACTCCCCGAGAGACATCGCGATGCCCCCTTGACGATCTGTGGTGCGATGGTGCGTGGTGCGTCGATTTGTGGTATGGTGGTGCATCGATCTGTGTTGCTTGGTCTGCAGTGGTGGCGATGGTGCGATGTGGTGGTGGTGGGCTGTGTGGTGGGGTTGTGATTTCTGGTGGTCGATGGCGGAGGTTTGGTGTAATTTCTAGTGATCGATCGTCATAGTGGTGTACTGTGCAGTACAGGTGGGGATTTTGCAGTTACTGTGGCGTATTGTACTATGCGTTGGATCTGGTGGTGGTGGCGATGGCGACGGCTCTGTTGTGGTATTGGTGGCTCTATTCGGTGGCGAAGGCTCTGCTCTATCTCCTCCATTCTCTATTTGTCAACAGTGATAGAGCGTCACTCTACGGTTGCAATAAATTTATGATTCAATTTTGATACAATGTTACTGTAATGTGATCAATAGACGTTGATTTGTTGGTTGTGTGTAGTTGTGGTGGTGGCTATAGTGGTGTTGGTGTTTGCAGTGCTTTAAGGTAGCGATGATGTTGGTGGTGTTGGTTGTTTTTTGGTAGAGGTGAAGGAAATGGTTGATTTAAGATGGTTGTGTTGGTGATCGTTGAAATAGGTAGTGGCGGTGGTGGTGACGATGTGATAATTATTTAGATGTTGTGACCAATATGACCGAAAATAATTTATTATAACCAATAAATTGGTTAATTTGTGACCAGCGTAGTGATGGTTTTGGCGGTGACGGTGGTGGTGCTGTTGAAGACAGCGTTGAAGTGGTGGTCGTAAGTGTTGGTAATGGTCACAGATTATTTGGTTGATTGTGACAGTGAATTGGTTAATCTGTGACCAATGAAAAAGATAAATTGTGATCAAGAAATAATGTGTGACCAAAAAAATTAATAATTTGTGACTGTCTAATAACTTGTGACCTAAAATATTTGTGACTTGTGACTTACAATTTTTTTATTCGTGATTGAAAAATAATATGTGACCTATCAAATTTTTTATTTGTGATATAAAAATAAGTTGTGACTAAAAATTAATTCGTGACTAATTAATTCTTTATTTATGACCGATGAAAAAACTGTGACCTACAAAAAATTTTGAATTGTAATCGTAAAATAATTTGTGCATAAAATTTCTGATTTGTGGCCAAAAAATAATAAGTGACTTATTAAATTACTAATTTGTGACCAAATTGTATAAATATGTGACCTAAATATATTTAATTAATTAATTAATTAATTAATTAAATCATAAATAAATTTTAATAAAAATCTGATTTTTGAAATTTGAAACTTGTTTTCTTAATTTTGAAATATGCTATACTTAATCTCTTACTTATGAAATTTCTCCCAAAAAAATTGATTTGGGCCTTCTAATATAATAAGTGAGCCCATCAAGATAGTTCAAATATTTTTTAAAATAAATAATTAATTAAAATCTTGTTGAGGCTATGATTTTTAATGAAAAAATAAATAAAATTTTTATTTTTCTAATTTTTTCAATTTTGGATCGAGTTATCGGATCGAATATCTGACAACATAACTAATCAGATACGAATTTAACATTTAAATATCCATTGGATTATCGGATCAGATAATTATTCTTAATAGATCGGATCAGATCGAATTTGAGCAGGTCCAATCCATATCTGATCCATTTACAACCCTAATTGTGATATTGAAATGAGGGTACATATTTTATGTGGATATTGAATTGGAATATTGTTTACATTTTCATTTTGGATGTTGTTCACTACATTGGCTTAGTATTATGTTTTTGTTTTCATTGACATTTTTTCATAAACTGTTTCTTTTTTATTTTGATGGTTGGACCTATAAAAAATAATTTATTTTCGTGGTTATTAACAACCCGAACCAAACCGAACTGAACCAACTTACGTGGTTATGGTGAGATTATAGTATGACCAAAAAATTGGTGGTTCGATGATGATTTTGGCCTAATCGACCTCGACCTGAACCGTTGCCAATCCTAAATTGCCTACATCGATGATATTATCATTACAAGAGATGAAATTGAAGAAATTCACGACCCCAAATGCAGTTGGCTAGTGAATTCGAAATGAAAAATCTGGGTTAGCTCAAGTAATTTCTGGGGACAGAGGTTGCCAGATCAACCCAAGGCATCTTTCTATCCCAAAAAAATATGTCCTAAATTTATTATCTGAGGTGGGATTGTTGGAGTGTAAACTGGCAGAATCCCCCAATTGTACAGAATCACAAGCTCAGGATATATCCAAATAGAAACCAATTGATAAGGGAAGATATCAACATTTAGTTGGCAAACTAATTTATCTCACTTATAAACAAGCCCAATAAAACATAAATAAGTGGTTTAATGTCCTTATCATCCAGTACTTAAGGGAGTTCTTTAGGATTTCAGACTCTGTAGAGACGATAGTGTCCACGGTAGATGAGAGAGAGGGCTTACTATCCGAGGCCAGGATGTACAACAATGAGTAATGCATTCTCCGAGATGGATTACTACTACCACTACACCCATTTTTCTGCCTCGTCTTGAGGGGGTAAGCCTGAGATGGCGTAGGTATGTTACTGCCTCTACTAGTGGTTTGGTAGATTGCGGGTGACGCCTCATTCTCGACACCTGGCCGAAAAACGCCCTTAGCCCTCCATTATGATCATTTCTTGGGTTAATATATGCCATTAAGGGCACCAATGTATATTGTTAAGACCACTTTTACCAATTCCCTTAATTCTTCAATTAATATTATTTTCAATTGCAACTTGACCACAATTATTTCAAGAAATTGAGAGAACCATTCCTTGAATGTTCGACCTTGATTCAGTAGGAGCAAGTCAAAAAGATTGAGAAATAGAACCATCAGTGATCTTATTTTATAATACCTTAGGAACTATATGAAATGCGCACCAAGAGTGAAGCATCTACTCGTCATTGTTATTAATGGTTATAGTTACAAAGACTTGACCTTTGTTGGTTGTTGTTTCTTCATTAGTAATAACAGCTCCACCTTCTAACTTTTGACTATTTTGAGCTTTTCAATTCTTTTAAAATAGCCCTTTTTGAAGTGCCACGTTCTTCTACAGAAATAGAATTCATTTGCTTTAGCTTTAAACTTATTTATATACTTGCTCTTAGCCCTTGGTCGTTTTTTGATTAATGTTTCCTTCTGATTACATCGATTGTAATTGTTTCCTTTATGAGAACTCTAGCCTTTAAACATTAAACCTGCCCCACTAGTGGTTACTTTAACTTCACTCTTAAGTTCTAATTTTTTGTTCTTTGAAGAAAAAACAATAATATCTACAGTTAACTTTTCCCTTCCATTCTCTTGAGATTACTTTCAAATCCCTATACTTTTAGAGAATTTAGAAGTGCCACATGTATTTATTCACCTGAAATCTTTTCTTTGCAGTTTGTTAAGTCATGTGTTAATTTTACTGAATCTATCCAAGTTTCTATCTAGATCAACATTTGGATCAAACTTAAAGTTGGAAAAAAAAAGTTTCCAAAGGTAGCATTTATTAGCATTTTTAGTCAATTAATTTTTTCCACAGAGCAACTATTGTACATGTTCTCCTGTTTCTCTTGTTACACTGTCCGATAAATGAAGAAACAAATAACTCCAAACAATTTTAACCTGAACACCTAGCCAGGGACGGACCCAAATATGGTCATGTGGGGTCAAGTGACCCACGAAAATTTTTGAATTTTTTTCAAATTCTGTAGTTGCCCTTATAGTCTGGCCTAACTAATCCACTAACTCAAAAAAAGACAAATCACCCAAGCAAAGATCTGTTGAAGGAAATCTAGAGTATTTGAGGCATGTAAAATGTGTTGAAATGCGCAGCATTTCTTTGGTAAGAAAATAGAGTTTCTATATCATTCAATTTGACCTAGGAATGTAAACGAGTCGGGTCGAATCGGCTCGCGAGCCTAAAGTTTCGGCTCGGGCTCGGTCCAGTTAAAATGGCTGAGCTTTTTTGCAGGCTCGAGCCGGGCCAGGCTTTTGCTCGGCCAAAAAATTAGGGTCGGCCCGAGCTTTTTGCTCGGGCTTTTTNCCCACAAACTTTTTTTTCCCCCTTCCTAAACTGTTGCCTTTTAAGCCTCAAATTTTAAATTTTTTTTTTTTTAAAAGCTCGCGAGCTCACGGGCTGGCTCGAGCAAAGCCCATGTCCCCAAAATGGGGCTCGGGCTTTTCTCGAGCCGAGCCACGGGCGGCTTGAACCGACGAGCCCGATTGCCATTCCTAATTTGACCCTTTTATGGTCTTTACTCTAACGATCTGCCTTTACCTCATGTTTTCTATCTTTTCCTTATGTTTAGTATATACAATTCAAATAAACACTCCTCCAATCTCCAATTTTAATCTCTATTCTTCAATTAAATAAATCCTTCTGCTTCAATATCTAATCTCTATTCTTCAATCAGGTATGGGATTTTACAGTTTTAAATTCTCTGTTCAATTTTCTGGTTTTACATTTGATTTTCTCTCATTTTATTTTTCTATGTTATTATTCATGATTGAAGGTATGAGATTTTGAAGTTGCAATTGATTTTGACGAAATGTTTAAAATTATAGGTTTTAATGTTTATGTTTGATTTCCCTCCTTTTTCCCTTAAACCTTATCACGCAAATCTGTGCTCCAACTGAAAATCTGACCTAGTCGCTTTGATGACCAGAATATTGACTTTAATTTCAGCAATAATATGCAATATATATTGCAGCTAATTTTTGCAAAATATAGAGGTGCAAAAGGCAGACTTGGATGAAAGGGTTGCTTAAGAACAATGTAATATTGCATATATGCATTTTTCTTGTTTAAGAAAAGATTATATAAGGTGAAAGGAAGAGAAATATGGAATGGTTAGATTTTTTTTAGAAATAGTAAAAATCACTTTTTCCTGCGCTTCACATTCAAATACCATCCAATTTGTATTGATAGTAGCTCACATAATGAAACCTGAGGCTTAAATAGAATCCAGGAAAGTTAGTGAAGTTCATTTAGTGCATACACAATGACAGATGAAAATAGTGCAGTAATTGGCTATAGAGCATTCTATAATTCCAACTTCCATTCAATTGACATTCATGTTGAACAGATGAAGTCAAACAATTTTTACAACCATTAACATTAATGAAAGCTTTGTGACACAAACAAATTGTGTTTTTTAATATGGTATTGAAAGATTTGTAAAGAATTTGATGTATGAAATTTACATTTTGAATATGTAATTTCAAGGAATTGTGTTTTTTCTAGAGAAATTAGGATCAATTTCAAGCTTGGACTTCATTCTCATTTACAAGTAAGTAATGATTTTCCTTATCTTGGTGATTTAGAATTGTTTATAAAATTAATTGTTGTTTACTATGAATTTAATGTTGTATTTTGATAAAAATTGAAATATGTTATCTACTTTAATTTCATATTTAATTGTAGGCATATAAATATTGGAATTAATTGTATGTTTACTATTATAATTGTTAATAGGAATAGATTTTGATGGATTACGAGATTTTAGTGATATTGCAAAAAAGTTGGTTGTGAAGGGGGGGAAAAAAGGTGCGTACCCATTAGTTTATAGCCTTGTAAATTGACATTAAATCTTTTAGTTGCTACTATTACGGTACAGAGTATTTTCTGCAAGGGTAATTAGCAAATAATAATCCCTATCGTTTAGTCATTGCGAAAATAGTCCCAATCGTTTCAAATTTGGCGTTTACACCCTTATTTCAAACCTTTCTTACGGAGTTGGTCACTTACATCATGTTCCATTAAATCCTCCTGTGAAATATGAGTAATTGTCGAAAAACATCCGTAACATTTGCATTCATTGTGCAAATCGTCCTTATCATTTCAATTTCGATATTTGAACACTTAGTTTGACATTTCTTTTCGCAAAAGATCATTATCGTCTATTTTCTTCATTAAAACAAGTCGCTATCACGTGCGTTGCACAAATTTTGTATTTATCGTATTTTTATTAATGTAAGAATTTTATTTTTTATTTTTTGGAAAGTTTTTGAAGCAATATCTAAAAATATTTTCATGATATAAGAAAATAATTGTAAATTATTTTTACAATTGCATAGCAGTATGTTATTTAGAAAAAAATATACTTGTTTATTTCAGCTTGAATAAAAAATATATAAACTATTTTGTTTGTATTCTTTGATAGTATTGATATGATTGAATTGAATGTGAAGATTATGTTTCTAAATTTTATGTAATTCAATATTATAAAATTGGAAAAAAAACTCTCTCCACTGTGCGAAGAGAGTTGAACCAAGTGCGGAATAAAAATAAAAAATAAAAAAAGGTGCGAAGAGAAAAAACCTCTCCGCACAGTGCGGAGAGAATTGAATCATGTGCGGAGAGTTGGCAAACTCTTCGCACAGTGCGGAGTAAAAAAAAATCTCTCCGCACAATACGGAGAGATGACAAACCAACTCTCCGCACAGTACGGAGAGTAAAAAAAAAAACTCTCCACACTGTGCGGAGAGAGTTAATCTCTTTGCACGGTGCGGAGAGTTGGTCGGCACTATGGTAAAACTCTTCGCACAGTGTGAAGAGAAAAAAACTTTCTGTACAGTGCATAGAGAGTTGAACCATGTGCGGAGTAAAAAAAGTACTCAGAGAAAAAAACTCTTCGCACAGTGCGGAGAGAGTTGAACCATGTGTGGAGAGTTACAAACTTTTCGCATAGTGCGGAGCAAAAAAAAAAACTCTCCACACAGTGCAGAGAGATGATAAACCGGCTATCTGCACAGTACAGAGAGAAAAAAAACTTTCCACACAGTGCGAAGATTTGTTTTCAAATTCCTTAATTACAAGTCAAATTTCAAGATTATAAATTTTTCGTATATACAATGAAACAGAGTCGAAAAACATGGCTCAAAATCAATTATGTCTTTTTTAAATTCCAGTCACAGCTCAATTTCTGAGCATGCAAATCATATTTATGGTATTCGAAATGAGCTTTCTCGTGATTCATACAATAAAACAATATGTGAGTTATGCAAAGAAGGGGATATTGATAGTACCATGGCATTGCTTTCACAAATAGAGGCTCAAGGGTACCACCCAAATTCAATATTTTACACTTGCTTAATAACAACTCTTAGACATTAGAAGCAGATATAATTTTCAATGAAATTATACTTTCGGGTTGTAGCCCTGAAATTAAAGTGTTCAATGTATTGCTCAAAAGTTATTTAAAAAAGGCATCTTGGAACTTGCAGATAAAGTCTCGAGAGTTTTTATTTTTCTCTTTACACTGTACAGAGAGATAGTTTGTCATCTCTCCGCACTTCGCGAAGTCTTTTTTTTTTTTTTTTGCTCTTGTGCAGAGTTTTTTTTTCTTGTCTCATGGAGTTTATATATACTAAAATTATTATTATTTTTTTAATGTGGTTGGTATGATGCGTGTGTGGAAGAATATTTGTCAATCACCATAAACAAAATTTTTCACAAAATGCAAAAAATAAAAATGCATAATAAATCTTCTTATTATGCAAATAAAATTACAATATTTTTTTTTATAAATAACATAAAAAAATCATTTTTATCTTCAATAAAAAAAACATATTTAAAAATTAGTAATTTCATAACCTTTTTTTTTTAAATTCTCGGAAATACAATTATAAAAAAGGAAACAATATTGACTTACAACATTAAATACTTAAGAAATTCAATATTAAATAAATTTTATACATTTATAACAAAATATAAATCCATATATGCAGCTTACCGTATTTGCAGGCAGCTTACCATATATGCTGCCTACCGTATTTGTAGCTTACCATATTTGCACCTTACCATATATGCTGCCTACAGTATTTGCAATTTACCATATTTGCAGTCTACTGTATTCACAAACAACACCTTATCGTATTTGTAACTTACCGTATATTCTGCCTACCGTATTTGTAACTTACCGTATATGCTGCCCATTGTATTTGCAGCTTACTATATTTTTATATACCGATTTTGCACTTACAAATATCGAGAATGCAGAATACCGTAGATTCACTTACCAAATCGAATTTCAAAAAAAATTCCAAATTTTTATTTTTTCAACATAAGCATAAAATAAATATTAAATATATATATGAAGCACAAAATATAAATACATATGAATATAGTGCTCAATCTTTAATTTTCCAATATTGAATTACACAAAATTTAGAAATATAATATTCACATTCAACTCAATCATATCGATACTATCAAAAAATACAAGCAAAATAATTTGTATAAACTCGTATATTTCTTATTCAAGTATGAAATATACAAATATTTTTATTTTAGATGATACAAAATTGTTATGCAATTGTAAAAATAATTTGCAATTATTTTCTTATATCATGAAAATATTTATAGATATTGCTCCAAAAACTTTCTAAAAAACTAAAATTCATACACTAATAAAAATACGATAAATGTAAAATTCGTGCAATGCACGTCACAGTCACTATGCAGAGAGTTTTTTTTTTTAACTTCGCACTGTACGGAGAGTTTGTCAACTCTCCGCAGTGTGCGAAGTTTTCTTTTTTGCTTTTTTTACTCCGCACTGTACGAAGAGTCCGCACTTTGTGAAGACAGTGTCCGCACGAAATGGCATTTCTCTGCACTCTGTAGAGAGTTTTGCCATGGTGTTTGTCATCTCTCAGTACTGTGGAGATATATATATATATTTTTACTTCGCACTGTACGGAGAGTTGGCAAACTCTCCGTACATGGTTTGCCATAAGTTTGCCACCTCTCCACATTATGCGGAGAGTTTTTTCTTCCTTTTTGACTTCGCATATGGTTTGACATCTTTTCGCACTATGCGAAGAGTTTTTTTTTTTTTAAACTCATGTGCAAAGTTTTTTTTTTTTTTTTGGGCTCATGGCAGTTTATATTTACTAAAATTATTATTATTTTTTTAATGCTAGCGGCATGATGTGTGAAATAACATTTGTTTGACATAATTATTTTTTTAATGCTAGTGGGATGATGCGTGGAAGAACATTTGTTTGATATAATAAAAATGAAAAATAAAAAATGACATCATGCATAATAAAATTGGATTCATTTACTATTACATGAATAGTAGATCTTCCTTCACCTTTTTATTAGAAGTTAGACATGGTAAAATGACCAACATATTCTCCTCTTTACATAAACAAACAAAAAAGAAAGAAATAGTACAAAAGAATTTGCATCTAGAGTTCTAAATTTTTAAAAAAAAATACAAATGAATTTCATGTAAAATAATTTAAAACATTAAGAAAAATATTTTTATCCTCCCAATTAATCCACCTACGCCTACGTCCTTCCCTTGTGCTCTACCATGACCACCAAAATCATTAAAAAAAGAATTAAAAGTATAAAAAAAATTAAAAATAGAAAAAAAAATTATGAAAATAAAATAGTGCTTCTTCCTCATCCATTGTCGCATCCTGCCATCAGTCACCATCACCACCCATTCTACCCATCGCACTATGACACCATCTAAATTTAGCTATTTTTGTGTAATTAAGTTTCATATTCTAATAATTACAAGAGTTTTTTGGTGATTAATTTTCAACAAATTCTTGTTTTTATATTCTTGTTGCTGATTACATACACACATATGTATACATATATATCCACTGCATTAGCTTTTGAGTTTTGTTATAATTTTCTCAACAATTCATTTTGGGACAAAAGAAATTACGATGAGGAAGAAGATCCTTTTCTTCTATTTTTACTTTTTTCTTACTTTTTTAAATACCTTTTTCTATTCTTTTTAATTATTTTGGTGGGGATGGGCGAAGGGATAGATGAGTTAATTGGAAGATAAATTATTTTTCTTTTGTTAGAATGTTTTAAATTATTTTACTTTATTCTAGAAAACTTGGAACTCTAAATGTAATTTTTTATTAGTTCGTTCTTATTTTTTTTATTTAAAGATGAGGGTAATTAGTCATTTTACAATACTTTAATGAAGAAAATAGACAATAAGAATTTTTTGTATAAAGAAGTGTTAATCTGAGTGCCTAAATGTTAAAATTGAAACAATATGGATGGTTTGAGCAATATAGATCAACAATAAAAACGTTTTACGCCAATTACCCATATTTCACAAATTGATTTAACGAAGAATCAACTCCCCAAGAAAAGTTTGAATTGAGAATATAAATATCAGATTTGAAATGATAGAAATTATTTTAAGATGAATGCAAACATTATGGTTTTTTTTTGTTAATTACCATTTCTGCAACGAAGATTGTCAGGAATCGACTACATAATCGGATGGAAAATTAATGGTTAAGTTATATTTTGGTGACATACATTGAAAATGATGTATGTGACAATATTAATGATGACATAATTATACGGCATTTTCAGCATAAGTTACAATTGTAATAGTGTATTGATTTATTTTCATTAATATTATATTGTTTTAAAAAAATTACATTTTAATTTTTTTTTATTCCATAATAAAAATGTGTAGCTCCGCCACTACAGCAAGCCAAGATTTGTTCATTGCAGTTGTACATTTGTACTGCAAAAGCAAAGGCTTCATTTTTAGGCAGGGGGAATGAAAGCAATGTTTTAAAAATCGGCCTGAACATTGACCCATAAAAGAAAGAGGGTTAAGGATCAAAGGGTCAAATCAAAGTTGAACCGTACTGAAGCAGATGCCAAATTAAACTAATAATATGATTAATTATTATTACAAATATTTTTAGTTTTATTTGCTTTACTTTTATCTAATTCTAGGATGCAACATCTTTAATGTATATTTTTTATATTTATTCTACTCAATATTTTGAACATCGAACTGGACCGAACTAGTCAGTTCAACCAAAAAAATGGGAACCGACCTCAAATCCTATCTGATAATAATAAATTAACTAGAAATGAAAAAATCGGTAAATAACTGATTGAACCAGCCATTTTAGCCAAAAACCGAAAAAACCAATCACAGTTTTTACCGATTTTTTACTTTGATAAATGGGCTCAAACATTGGCAAGCCCAATTTTACATTTCTTCCAATACAAGTGTTGTTTTTAAAAAGGAAGAAACATGCAATGTTTTCCTCAACTTTCAATGTGGGATAAGTAAAAGTGTTGGTTTTAAAAGATAAGAGACATGCAATATTTTCCTCAACTTCCAATAGGGTTGGGCAAATCTCCCGAACCGAACCCGACGGTTCTTGTCAAATTAAATACCCGAACGGGTATTTGAATTGAGAACCGACGGGTACGGTTCGGTTCTCGGTTCTAGACCAAGAACCAAAGAACCGAATAAGAACCGAATATTTTTAATTTTTTTTTTATATTGAGTAAATCAAATTATTTTAATTTTAATTTTTCTAAACAAATTAACAAATTAACGATTTCTAAATTCAAATTTTTGGCCAAATAATTTGTTTCATTTCTAATTTTTAAATTTTTGGCCCAATTACCCATTTTATTGTTTCATTTCTTAGCCAAGCAAGATCAAATCCACTAAATAACCCTAAATACCAACACTAAAGTGCATAACGTTGTCTTGACTCTCGCACTCACTCTCGCAGCGTCGCTAATATTTCAAAACCTATACAATCATCGACCGACACTGTGACCTCCGATCGAAGCTGTAACCTTCACCAACTGAAGTTTTGATCGTAGCGATCATTTGAACAAGGTAGTTTACCAGTCTCTGACATTCCAAAACCATTAAATGTATCATTAGTTGTATTTATATAATGTTGTTATAAATGTTAAGAAATTTAATTATAGTACAGAACCGAACGGACCCGAATCGGACCGAACCGAACAGAACCGAACCCGAACAGTTCCATAATTATATTTGGACCCGACGGTTCCATTTACTAGATACCCGAAAAGTTCGGTTCGGTTCGGTTCTCTTTAGAACTGAACCGAACCGACCCGCGCCCACCCCTAACTTCCAATGTGGGATAAATTGTAAAATCCTTTGCAATTTATATATTTAATAATTATTCATTTTTTTCTTTCTATTAAACAAATTTTGGTCCTCAAAAGCACAAATAATTTCAATTTTAACAAAACAAATTATTTTAGACACAATAATTGTTAGTTTTTGATGTTTTAAAATAAATTATAGGATAATAAATCATTAAACCTAATTGACAAATATTGATTTATATTTACTTCGAATTAGTAATACTACAATTTAAAATTTTGTTACTGTTATAATATTTTAGAATTTATTGGAGTATTTATTTATTTAATTTTGATATTCGGTTTGACCCTAGGTGGACCCCGGTTTGGCCTTTTGACCCTTAATCCTTTTTCTTTTTCTGGTCGATGTCCGAGTCGATTTTTAAAACATTAATTCTACCACACTCCACTAACAACTTCCAAACCTAAGTGATATTGGATAGTGTTGACAATCGCTCATAATCATCAGCAAAAACAAAGACACTTTACAACTATGATTGACCGTCGACCCCCATGAGCGCTCTACGTCCGCGCCAGACCGCCGACCCTTGTGAGCACTCTACGTCTACCCAAGATCGTCGACCCCCATGAGTGCTCTACGGCTACGCTAGGCTATTAACCCCCATGAGATTACCTATGTGACCAATCCAACACTTCGCTATAAAATTATCGATGAGTTGACAAAATGCACATAACGGTTGATATGGATACAACCAACTAGCGGTTAGCTGAAGACTCCCTACTTAGAATGTGGGGATTGTGGAAGAAGATACGTGGGACATATGGCACTATAACCGCCCAATCGTCGCACTATTCCACTCATCTATAAATATACCTAAGGCGAAACAGGTATAGATAGAGAAAAACTTTGGCTATCCGAATTCCATCTTTGTTTTTCCTAACACTATATACTGATTCTCACATCGGAGGTAAAATATGGAAAAGCCCCGCCTCATCAGAATAGCAAGAATGCCTTGCACCACCAAGTGGACACGGATGTATTGTTTCACAAATACTTCACAAACCAATACAAGAAGGCTTCAAATAGATGAAGCCAGCAACACCTCCACCACCTTCCAAATAATTAGCCCCAAATTTTGTGCAGCAAATGTTCCCCTACCTACCCACTATTCACTGCCATTAGCCCTAAATTTTGGATTGGGTAAAAATAATTGTCTTACTTTTAGTGTTGATAGGAAAAAGTTAATCCAAGAATGAAATAATAGTGAAAGCAACATAAGTTTGTCTTTTCCAGCGAATTCAGCCAGTGAGTTATGTATAATTCTATATCTATGAAGTTTATGTGTACTATCTACATATTACCAAAATAATTGATTATCCTTTGGTGACAGAGAAGAAAAGCAAAGTTAACTTTTGAGATGAGACAGGCTGTGACGTTTTTAATTGGAAGTGTATGAGATAACAAGAGTCGGTCGAGGAAGACGAGTGTCCATAAATCAAAAACACAGCAGGCTGAACAAGGATTATCAGCACTTGGAAATGCCAGCCTAATGCCTTCGTCAGATGGAAAGGTAAAATGGACTTGCTAAAATAATTATGTGAGCCCATCAAGGGACTTTCAAATTTTTTTATTTTTTATTTTTTATTTTTTGGGTGAAAAAATCGTTCCTGATTTTGGTTTATTCACTGATTTTTCATTCTCTTGTTAACTTGTGATGATCAGACCGGAGTTGAGGCTGCTTCATGATTTTTTCGATCATATTGGTGGATCTGGTTCGATTTTTATAAAATTAAGTGAAAAGTCTCTTTAATAGTTCTCTACTGTATTAGAGGTCATTTCTTAAAATTGTACAAACAAAAGAGTAATGTTACAAGCACATGGTTTTTGCATTGGAAATTTTTCAAAGACACGGGTGTCGAAACATCATTTAAAGGTGGAAAAAAAAAACTTAAAATATAGACAGACGGGAGTTTTTTTATTTCAAAATCCTGTATGAATTCTGTAAATTTTCCTTATACTTAGGAAAAAATCCCATACAAAATGTGTATAAGACAAGTAATTAATTTTACAGATTTTATTTAGGGAAAATTGCAGCCGAGGTATCAAATCTTTCGTTTATTAGCAGACTTTGCCCAAACCTTTAGTTTGTGCCACCCACAGTCCCAAACCTTTCAAAAATATGCACCGGGGGTTCAAATGGATGGAAACCGTCCGTTTGACCGTTAGTTGACTAGAAAAGTCAAAATTTGACCAATTTGGACCATATTAAAAAGGGCAAAGTGGTACTTTGCATTTTTTCTTAATATTAATAATTAAAATAATTAATAATAACAATAGAAAAGTAAAAACAAAATAAATAAAAATTAAAGAAAAGAAAAGAAAGGAAATACTGTTCATCTTTATCTTCACCCCACCCCACCCCACACTGGCATTTGAATATTCACCTGAGGAGCTTCCATTGGGTAAACTGAACACCAAATCAAAGAAAATTAAAAAGAAAAGAACAAAACCCTTTGCAAAGAAAAGGAAAGAATAAAAACCAGGTACTTTCAAAAATAAGATTATGGTACTTTCAAAAATAAGATTCTGGGGAAGCAACGCTAATACTGTATTTTATAGCTACAATTTCTGCCCTCATGGTTCCTAATCCGACCACTTACTTATTTCTATTCACTTTTCTCTTTTGCCAGCTTTATTTCAAAAAATTCGCACAACAATGAGCGAAGGCTTGGCTTGAGTTTCGTATTAGCAATGAGATTCTGCAGATTGCAAATGGTAAGTGGAGCCAGTGAATAAGATTCTGGTACTTTCAAAAATAAGATTCTGGGCTGGGCGG
>NC_036244.1:6962001-7009978 GCF_002742605.1 Olea europaea var. sylvestris | reverse complement strand
CGGGGGCGGGTGGGGGGGTGGGGTGGGGTGAAGATGAAGATAAACAGTATTTCCTTTCTTTTCTTTTCTTTAATTTTTATTTATTTTGTTTGTACTTTTCTATTGTTATTATTAATTATTTTAATTATTAATATTAAGAGAAAATGCAAAGTACCACTTTATCCTTTTTAATATGGTCCAAATTGATCAAATTTTGACTTTTCTAGTCAATTAACGGTCAAACGGTCGGTTTCCATCCATTTGAACCCCCGGTGCATATTTTTAAAAAGTTTGGGACTTTGGGTGGCATAAACTAAAGGTTTGGGCAAAGTTTGTTAATAGACGAAAGGTTTGTTACCTCGGCTGCAATTTTCCCTTTTATTTACACAGAATATATTTATGTTTAAGACAATTACTTTGCGCGTAAAGCTGTTATTCGCGGAGAATCGATAAGGAAAATACTTTAATAGGTGTATGGAAGGGTTTATTAAAAAGCCATAGGGGCGGGGCCAAAAAGGGAGCACCACATGGCGTCCCCCTATTGGAGGGACGGCTGTTAACTCCAATAGGTGGTGCCCCCGGTTCTTTGGCCTATTTTTGTCTCCAAAAAGCAGGCTTGTTATTACATTATAAATTTTTAGCATGCACTGCCCTGTCTAATTATAAATGACTGAATTTCTTCAGAGAAGAGTAAACATTTGTCTTATCGTTAAGGAAGAGAACAATACAAATTTAACATTTGTTTGTCAATTATTCTATTACATTCTATCAATTTATTTTGGAGAGCAATTTCTTACAGGGGACTTATCGATTAATTAAAGGGGTCGATCCTACATGGAAAAAAAAATACGCCTAGGCCTACAATTGTGAGTATTCTGGCAAGGATCTGTAAAACAGACCCCTGTAAGTGTAGCAGATTTCAATTATTTTTCTTAATACTTGTTTTCATCCGTATATTCTTCATTAAAATAATACTATACATAAATAAACAAATTTCATTCTTTTTTAACTATACATTTCAACATCAATTACCATTTCATAATACATTTTTTTAAATTAAAGGGGCACAAATAGGCCCTTAAAGTGGTTAAAAGATACAATTTCAAAATTAACAAACATGTTTTAAAACTTCAAAAATTATATCATAATTAAATTTTAATAATTAAAATAGATAATAAAAAATATTTTATTAATTAAAAATTATAAGGTCACAATACTATATAATTTATGGTCACAATTACTTACTAGTCACAATAAAAAAATGTCATAGTCACGAATGACAAATTTCATAAGTCACAACTTATTGATCGATCACAAATTATAAAAATTAATTGGTCACACATTATTTTTTGATCACAAAATCACAAATTTTATTAGGTCACAATTTATTTATATATCATAAATTATAAAAAATTAATATGTCACGTATTCTCGATCACAAATTTCATAAGTCACAACTTATTTCATGATCACAAATTATTAAATTAATTGGTTGTAATTTATCAATCATAAATTATCAAATTAGTTTGTTACAACTTCTTTCTCGGTTGCAATTAACAAATTAATTTATCACAATTATCCAATTAACTAGTTTCAAATTTTCACTTGTCTCCCACACCCCACCCCGTAGTCGGCACTACCTGACCACCACCTCATCAGCATCGTCGCATACACCCCAGCACACATAGATCACCACCACAAATCACAAACTACCACAGACCACCATACGCATATATCACTACCTCCATCACCACAACTAGTATCATCATCACCCCTAAAAACCACTACAGCCATTGCTCACGACGCATGCAGTGACGATGTCATCCCCATTGCTGTAGCGATGGTGGAGAGAATGAGAGAGAGAGGATTAGGGAAAATTGGGTTTGGGTGTGGTATATAAATTAATTTAATTTTATAATATTATTAATAATACCAAAAATTTAAACTATCAACTAATTTTTTAATAAAAAAAATTTTAAACCTCTTTTCTAAGTTGAAAAGTTAATAAATATGTGTGAGTGTAATTTCCACTTTAACGAGTTACATGTTCAAAAATAATTACAGATAGATTATCACATAAAAACCAGTCCTAATTCTTTCAGATTCTAAGGTTAGTCGCTCTTTGTTGGTCCTACCGAACCATGTTCTATGATCCTGTAAATTTTGATCAGCAAAACGAATACTTCCACGTGCACATATGTTAGATTATGTCTCTATTTACAAAATATGAAAATCAACATGCAACAATGATATCAAAACTATAATATTTTCAATTGAAATCAATATATATATATATATATATATCGATTGATTTAATGAAAATTTTAATGAACTATGCCTTAATTTTATGAGATTTTGTAATCAAATTGTACAAAGCACTGGGTACCGAAAAAGATATTCCTTCGATTTTTCAATTTTTGATTGATTAAAGGGTTTTGCTTGACGTACATAAATTTTTGTACATCAAGATGTTCCACACTCATATGGGGTAGGGTCTGTTCGAATATTTTATTTGAGTGAGCCCTACCCCATGTGAATGTAAGAATATATATATATATATATATATATATCGATTAATTTAATGAAAATTTTTAATGAACTATGCCTTAATTTTATGAGATTTTGTAATCAAATTGTACAAAGCACTGGGTACCGAAAAAGATATTCCTTCGATTTTTTATATTCTAATTGATTAAAGGGATTTGCTTAGCGTACAAAAATTTTTGTACATCAAGGTGTTCCACACTCACATGGGGTAGGGTCTGTTCGAATATTTTATTCAAGTGAGCTCTACCCCATGTGAATGTAAGAATATCTTAATGTACAAAAAATTATGTACAAGCAATGTTATTGTTGAATAAAATGTTTACCATTTAGCTAGCATCCAAAAGTCATTTGTGCATGACTAACCATTTCCATTCCAATGGGTAATTGTTAAATTATCTAAACATGTACGTTTTTAAAATTAAACTATTTAAGAAGAGCCTAAAAGCATGTTTTGGAGTTATTTATGATCAATTTAGATTATAAATTGATCATAAATAGATAGAAATAAATTATGGACGTTACTTGGGAGTCCCACGAAGATGTGAATAAGAGTTAATTTGACCAATTATAAATAAATTATAATCAGCAACGAAATATGACTTAGTCGTTAAAGAAAGAAAATATTTGTTTATTTTATAGTGAAAGTAGCATACAACATCTTAGTCAATGGCTTTCACATTATAAATTTAAAAGCAGACCAGGATAAAACAGGGATACCAGTCGGCGGGGGCCCATATGTCCTTTTACTTTTTTTTTTTTTTTTTTAAATGTTTCCTATATAATCTGTGACGCATTTGAATATTTAAATTGTGATTTTTTATTTATATCTATAAAAACAAAAATTATACCAATAGTCTAAAAATGAAATGACCACATTACCCCTTAATGACCCATTCGATAAGTAAAGCTTTGTTCACTTAATGACAATTTTTTCAACACATTTACTTAAAGATTTTAATGTATTTATACTCTAATTTTTGAGACTTTAGTAAAGGGTTCATTTTGTTCCACATTGAAAAATTATCAGTTATATTAGAGAAGCAAGGTCTGTATATAATGTAAATCTCTTCAATTTTTTATTTCTTTTGTCTCAATTATTCAAGTATATGTCATTCAAAATAAAAATGAATATTTAATTTAATATTTTAAATATAATAATTAAAATTTTGAAAAAATTAAATGAGGGCGGGCCTTTGCCAGAAACCGGCCCTAAGCGAAACATACCCGTCCCATTTGGGTTTAATTTTTCATGGGGCTCCAATTTGTTGAGGGCAAATTGTCATACTATGGTAGGATGTCAAATGGGCGAGCAGCTCGTCGGCTTGTTAAAGCTCGACTCGTGGGTGGCTCAAACTCGTCAAAGGCTTGGCTTGTCGAGCTCGCGAACCCACGAGCTAAAAATATAAAAAATGTGGAGAAAAGTTTGAAAATTTAAAAATAATAAAAAAAAATTATTGAGCTCATGAGCTCGACTCGGCATGGCCCATTAGCTCGTGGCTTGTGAACTCACGAGCTCATGAGCCGAGCCGAGCTCACCCCTTGAGTATGAGCCAAGCTCGAGCTTGGCTCGTGCTCATGCGCCGTTGCCATCTATATACTATGGTAAAGCTTGAAGAATAAGGATCTGTTTGATTGCGAAGATGAAATTTGGGTCGAAAGAAAATGAATTTCAGGGAATTGAATTATCTAGAAATTATTTTCCTGAAAATTGTAAATTGTTGTATTTGATTGGTATAATTTTTCACGTGGAAAATGTTGAAGTAAAAGTGCTTTTTGGTGTTCGTTTGACTTTGTTTTACATGAAAATTGTTAATTTAAGGGATATCAATTTCTACCATTGTTCCTAGAATTTGTTTTCATTGTCAACCAAAAAAAAAAGGAAAAAAAAAATCAAAAAAGCATCTATATTTTGGTGTTTGTTTGGCTTTGTTTTACATGAAAATTGTCAATTTCAAGAATATCCTCTTTTAAAATTGTTTTTAAAATTTGTTCCCATTGCCAACAATTAAAAAAAAAAGGTGAAAAATCAAAAACCACCTACTCTAGGAAAATAAAAAGTGGAAAATCAAGCTTTAAAGTGTTGTACCTAGAAATTCATGGAAAATCAATTCCCTGGAAAATTTTGTCAATCAAACAGGTCAAAAGTGGAAGTTGGAATTCGAATTCCAAATTTCATGGAAAATTTCGTGCAATCAAACGGGACCTAACTCTTTTGTCCCACATAAATTGCCTTACTTCAATTTTTACGTGTTAAGAAAACATAATTAATATAATTAAAAAATAAAATTTTCTAACATTTTTTCTAATAGACTCGTACATTACATAATAGTTTAAATATGAGTATTCATATCTATTTATAATAGGAATGTCAACGGGTCGAATTAAACCAAGCCGAGCCGAGTCCAGCTTGCGAGTTGAACTTGAGATTTGAGCTCAAATCGACTAAAATTAAGTCGGATACCTGAGCCGAGCCAATCAAAAGCTCAAGCTCGACCAAAAATTCGAAACTTGACTAGAGCTCTTTGCTCAAGCCTTACCAAGCCTAGCCGGTTTGAATTTATTTATTTGTTTACTTTTTTTCAATAAAACATAGGCAACAACTGCACTATGCTGGCGATTTTTTCTTAAGAGCCGGCCCGACAAGCCACATGTGCCAGCTCAAGCTCGACCCGAGCCTTAAGTCGGGCCCGTTTGGGCTTTTTTCATGGCCACCTGAGCCGACGAGCCAAATTGTCACCCTTAATTGATAACATGGCAAATGAACATACAGAAAACTAAAAATACTTTCAATAAGAAAAATAAACTATAATTTAAGATTGAAAAAAAAAAAAAGAAAAAAGAAAAAGCAAGTATATTTTTATGGAACGAAAGAAGTAATAATTAACTTGATATAATACTACACCTAACTTCATCTTTCTTGAATGTATAGAGGTCGATAAAGGTCGGTGCTCACATTATAATGTGGATTAAAGGGCATTATTACAACCCAAACTTGCGGGCATGTGCCCCAAAATGTTCCCCATGACATTACCAAATTACCCCAAATGCTATAACAAATTCAAAACTGGACAAAAAAGAACGAAAGTGTCTTAAAGACGAAAAGTTTAAACTAATAATTCCCATGTTCTGCACTAAATTCATGTTAATGATAGCGAAAAGTTCAATCAAAATTTTGGAAAAAATTAACAATCCCTGCAAAAGGCTAATGATCGAAAGTATCTGATAAAATTAAAACGATACAATTTAAGAGATTGGACATAACTCCTACTCGATGATGACAATAAGAAAAATGATAATCAAGATTCAAGGTCAAACAAGTCATTAGACCACAATTAAAGATGAAAGGACCAAAATGCCCATAAAAAATATTGCCATTATAAAGTAAAAGGTACAGGAACAACCAACCACTTGGACAGAGCAATAGATACAGCATCTGATTCACACTTCCACCACAGCTCTGACATAGTAACCCCAAACAAACCAGAAATTATAAAACAGCCCCGAAACTTGAATTATCTTACTTTCTAGTCCCCCTACCAATCACATCTTGGTACCTGATAATCCAAAAATTTAAAAAAAAAACCCCACGAACTAAGATAATCTTACCCTTTAGTCCCCCTACCAATCACATCTTGGTACCTGATAATCCAAAAATTTAAAAAACAACCCCAAGAACTGAAATAATCTTACTTTTCAGTCCCTCTACCAATCATATCTTTATACCTGATTCGCGGAATCCAACCTCTGAAGCTTCAACTGGTGCTTGAATTTGTTGATGAAAACATCAGCTTTCGCATCCACTTCATGGTCCTCTGGAAGCTTACTATTTCCATTCTCTCTCGCCGTCGCCGGGCGTCGCGCCTCAACAATGTCCTCCTCGAAGTGCCCAACACCTGATTTAAAGCTCGCCGACTTAATCATCCTCGCAGGAAGCTTCTCTGGAATCTCACCGGACGCCGGTTCAGTATCTGACGTAGTCCGAATAAAATGACTGCCAGTAACTTCACTGTAAACCTCAGCCATGCTCTGAAACTCATTTTTCTCAGCTTTCTGTTCATGGACCTCTTGAAATTCCAAAGGGGTCATTTTTTCTCCTTCAAAAATCAAACGATCTTGGGTTTCGTGAAAATCTTGTTGAAAAACGTAATGGGTCTGCGCCTGTGTAGTCTCAAGATTTTCTTGGAAACTTTCTTGATGAGACGGCTGAAAGAAATACCGGGAATGTTCTTCAAAATTTAGAGCTTCATGGGAGCTCTCAGGATTGAGAAGGGTGTCTGAATCTGTAACTTCTTTCTGGTGGGCATCTTGAGATCTGGAGAAATTGATAGATTTCAGGCGCTGAAGAACAGAGGGGGATCTGGCGATATTTTGCTGTTGAGGGTCATTTTGGGACTCTTTTTGGTTTGCTAATGTTGAGGTGAAAGCAATAGTGCCTATCACAAGATTGAGGAGAACAAAGAAAACAGTGGGAGTGAACCAGCTATTCATGGATTCCCATATTGAAGGTATTACAGATGCAGACTCTTCAAACATTGTCGTTAAACCTCTCTTGAAGAGAGAAGAGCGTATATTCACAGATGGGAAAAGGAAAATGAGGACAATGGACAGTGGGGATGGCCAATGGTGGGGTGGGTGATGGTTTAATTTATGTTCTGTTGGGTATTTGGTTTATTTTTGTCGACTGGTAGAATAATCTTTTATACTTATGTGTGAACATCAATGTTTTAAAGTTCTGATTCGAAAAAGGTAGATAACAAGACTGATGATATTTAACCTCTGTTACGAATTAAAATTAATTTTTTAATAGATTTTAATAGAAAATTGATAAAATATGTAGTTAAAAAGTTGTTAGTGTTACAAAAAGTGTGTGATTAATATTAGTTTTTTTTTTTTTTATCTTGATTTAAAATTAATTTCTCATAAACAAATGCTTAGACGCTATACGTTAAATGAGATATATCGTCCTTGTTTGATTCCCATTTAAAGTGAAAGAATGTATTTTTAAATAGTGATTGATGGAGAATATGTGGTTAAAAATTAAAAAAAAATTTGATTTGCGTGTTATATTATTTTATTGAAAAAAGGTGTGGTTAAAAATGAGTTTTGAAAAAAATGAATTTTTAAAAAAATGGGAATCAAACAAGGGTATAATTAAATGAATTATTTAATTCTACATTTTATTGAACTTATTATTTAGTGGCACCTATACAAATGTTATAGCACCGCTTATGGATAATCGAATTATTAGTAAACACAATTAAATATTGAACAATGAGTTTTAGCAGAAAACTAATTGGTTTAGTTTTCCGAATAAACTAGAGTTTCTAGAACAATTCTTGTAACTTTTTGAAATTTAGCCCAAGTTTGATCTCATTATTTAGAGCCTGTTTGGGGAGTGATTTTAAGAATTGATTTTTTGATCGTTGGAAGAAAAGTGGGATCCACCTGTGAGAGAAAAAGTCAAATATGTGAAATAACAATCAAAAAATCAATTTTTTTGGGGCAAAAAAGCGCTCCCAAACAAGCTGTTTTAGCCTTTTATTTTTTAAAACTCATTTTTAATCATATATGTAATAGGGATACAATTTTACAATCACATATTTTATCGTCTGTTATTAAAAGAGTAAATTTAACCAATAATCACTGAACTTTACACTTGATTACTACTTGCTCACTCATCTTTCACAGATTACTGAATGCTCACTCATCTTTTCATATAATTACTCATTCATCACTCGTCTCTTCAAATAATTGGGCGACTTTTACGGCAAATTTTCGACAACTTCCGACCACAAAAAATGTCGAATTTTGATACTGTTGGAAAGCCCACGATATCCTCTTCAATTACCACCCAAAATCTCATTATAATTTCAAGGGATTCGATCGAAAAATTGCCTTAAAAGTTGCCCAAAAATTTTGAAAATCTGCCCAAATTTTCATATTTTTTGGGCGACTTTTAAGGCAATTTTTCGACAACTTTCGACCATCAAAACTATCGAATTTTGATACCATTGAAAAGTCCACAATGTCCTCTTCAATTACCATCCAAAATTTTCCCATAACTCCAAAGGATTCGGTCGGAATAAACCCACAAAATCAGCATCTTGAAAAGGCGAAAATCTGGACAAAGTTCGGGACGCTGACTTTGTGGCTTTATTCCGACCGAATCCTTTGGAGTTATCGGGAAATTGTGGGTGGTAATTGAAGAGGACATCGTGGGCTTTCCAACGGTATCAAAATTCGACATTCTTTGTGGTCGGAAGTTGTCGAAAATTTGCCGTAAAAGTAGCCCAATTATTTGAAGAGACGAGTGGTGAATGAGTAATTATATGAAAAGATGAGTGAGCATTCAGTAATATATGAAAGATGAGTGAGCAAGTAGTAATCAAGTGTAAAGTTCAGTGATTATTTGTTAAATTTACTCGTTATTAAAATCTACTAAAAATCTAAATCAAACGTAAGCATAGGACACAAGGAAATATTTTTTCCCTAATTCCCTCGATTCCATCCCCTATAGTTCCCACCTTCAACTTATGCTATTCACAATAATTTGTCTCTCTCTTCACGAGCCATGAAATTTCTCTTCGGAGCATAACAAATTAAGGAAATCTTGAAATTAGACAAAAAATTCTTTTAAGTACCAATGTGTGTAAAAGTTGGAGCTTACGTATTGCGATGATCACTCGAATAAGTGAATATGGATGTGAATATGATACAATAGGATTCTTGAAACAAACCAACACTAAGCACCCGTTTGGCCCCCATTTTTTGAAATGAAAATGGATGGAATTATATATTTTTTTAAATGAATGGTTAAAAAAGAAGGAAAAATTTTTGATTTACGTATAATATTATTTTATGAAACATTGTGTGGTTGAAAATAAAATATATATATATATAATTTAATAGGGGCCAAATGGGAGCTAAGTATGCGTCTTTCCCAAATAATGTGCAACTTCAAACTTTTTTCATAGGTAACAGTTGTAGACACTAGCAAAATTGTATAATCTAAAGTCTAAAATTTGCGAAAGCACACTTAGTTACAGCATAATCTGTACTGTACATTCAATCATTCTCTACTTTATATGAATGCTTTAATATTTTTTTTCATTTTTGGATTATTATAACTTTGGGTGTTTGTTTTAATAAAGTAGAAGTGATATAGACAGCACCAAAAAATAAAAAAAATAAAAAAAAACATAAAAAGTGGTCATTTTTGGAGGTAATTCGTCGTCGTTTAGCGCCGTAGTGCAGTCTGGAATCTGGATTCTGGATATGCAGAAAAAAAGCTCTTTTTTTGTCTTAGCAGAGAAAGTGCAATAGTTAATGATTGTGCTTATAATTATTAATTGAGTTGGCTAATTTGTTTTGCACAGTTTTTGTTCCTATTCTGGATTCTTGTTTGGCTAATGTTTACGTACTTTTTTACTTTTGTTTCTTAAATGAACAGGAAAAGTTTGCTTTTCGCTTTTTTAATGATGCTTTTCTTTGGACATAAACTTGGCACTTTCATCTGATTTGAGCTCGTTTCTGCATGAACAGACGATTCCTTTAGAATAGGGCGGAGTCAACACTCGATGAGATGGCACGATCATCCGTGCTGGCTTCGCTAGAACTTACAAGTTGGATGTTGTCATTGTTGTAGACAATTGCCGCCCGCCAAGAAGCTTGAAGCCAGATGGATTAGGGAAGGAGGAAAAAGAGTCTGATGAACTTCGGCCATTTTTAAATTTTTTTTTCCAAACATTGGACCTTGTGATGTGAGTGAATGGGCTTTTCCTTAATCAGTCATTTTATAGAAACTCATCTTAATCTTTGCTATTGCTAGTTTTAACATTTGTACAGATTCTAACTTCGATTTACCCTTTTTTTGTGGTTGATGTCAGAAGGACAGATTGAGGACGGTGGTGCATAAGTTATGACCTGTCACCTTTGAGTAGTTGACGTCTAGCCTCCGCCACTACCTATCGCTGCTGTGTGAACCTCTCCTTTTCTTTTCTTTTTTTAGTTAATTTTTTATGCCATTTTCATTGCGGAATGATTTATAATTTATATTTTATGAATTATGACCATGAGCCTGCTGCTTGCTGCTGAGGTTTATGATTTATGAAAATTGCGAATTTTGTGAATATATGATATGTGTGTCTAAGTATTTAATTTGTGATAAATGATAAGTGACGGATCCAAGAATGAACCTCAGTTTTGACGGCCATTGGCCATGATCATTGACAGTCGATAGTCAACGATTGTTTATTTAAGTCGTTTATGAATATTTAATTGAATAATATTAAAAATTCTTCAATATATATATATAAACATGCTTTTGTATGATAAGTTCCTATTAAGATTTGGAGTCCATCTTAATAAGGTCAACCTTATTAAGAGGGGTGACCCAAGATCTATTTAAGTTGGTCAATATTTTGGTATTTAACCGATGTGAGATTTATTCCCTTAATATGCTCCCGCAAGATGGTGGTTCTTTTTTAGCAGACCAATCTTGAAATCCGTGTGCTCATTTTTTAGACTTAATCGGATCGAATAGGTCGTTGGAGCTTATTGGGTTTTGATACCATATTAAAATTTGGGGTTCATCTTAATAAGATCAATCTTATTAAGAGGAGTGACCCAAGATCTATTTAAGTTGGTCAATATTTCGATATTTAACCAATGTGAGATTTATTCCCTTAATAGTTCCTTCTCTATGTTTGAGAAGGCTATGAAATAATGAGAGTTAGCAATACAAATCTCTTTGATTTTATTCATGAATGTGAAGAACAATCTGTATGACAGAATCTTTGCATATCGAGATATCAAAGAAAAGAGAAGTGCAACAATGCATGAGTGGGGATGCAAAAATCTCGATATTATTAAGTTGGGTAAAATATTTTTTCATTTTTTCAAAAAAAAAATGAAAAAGATATGGAGAAACTTTATACAATTGTCCTTGATCTTATTAAACTTATCTTCTCATCTTCAAACAATTGTCAAATGATCTAAAAATTAAAAGATATCTTTTGATAGTCTATTTTATTTTTCCCAAGTACAAGCGAAAGTCAACATATTGAACCAGTCAGAAAGACAATCAAAATCAAAGTAGGATATTATATTTGCAATGCTAAAATCTCTGAAATTGCCTTATAGCTATGTATGGATGTATTGGTAATTCTTACTCCAAGGGGCACATGACAATTGCGAGTGTTTTTTTTTTTTTTTTTTTTTTATTTTTATGGATCAAAACAATATTTTAGCCCAATTTAAATTGCCATTGGCCCACCTCAAATAGCCCATTAATTTAAGAAAAGGAAATAAGGCACAATTTTTAATTACATTAAAAAGATATAAAATAAGACAAATAAAATATGATTTCAAAACTTAGGTACTTCTAAAAACCCTCAAAACCTCCTCTCTCTATATCATGCCCCGTTGTTCATCACTTTAGTCTTTAAACATATAGCATTTTCACCATTGTCGCAAATTTTCAGAATTCATGGAAACTTTGTAGAGTTTTGAAGGCAAATAGGTATCAACACAAAAGGTTGTAGCATTATTTGCTTGCCCTAGTGTGTGGCTCTTACAAATTTCTCTGGCTGAAACAAGCCTCCAGAGTCTGGTTTTGAAAGCTCTCTCAACAGTTCTAGAATATATTTTCAATGAATCTAAGGTTAATTATTCATTATTTACTTTTTGTACTAACACATTCAATTAATCATCATCATCATTATTCTTATTTTGTATTAATCTACGTAGATGATATAATTATTACAGGTCCGGCATTTCTACTATTCATGACTTCATTAACATTTTCTAAACAAACTTCCATATTAGAGATCTCAGACAGCTGGGTTACTTTCTTGAAGTTGAAGCACAAAGAACTAGTAAAGGTCTTCACCTAAGACTGTCCTAATACATCTTACTCTTTCTTGATAGCACACTAATGATGGTACAAAACTTGTGGCATGTCCAGCTACTTTTGGTACCAAACCTTTCTCTAATGATGGGCACTCGAATAATAGTGAATATAGGCGAGTTGTAAGGGCATTGTAGTATTGTACCATATCACGATCGGACATTTTATATGTTGTGAAACAGCTTTGCTAATTTTTGCATAATCCAAGATACTCTCATTGGATGATAGCCAAAAAAGTTCGACGATATTTAAAGGGAACAATTAACTATGCCATGCCTTGTGCTTATTCTATAGTATACTTAAATGTTTTTCTATGATTCTTGCCAACTATTTAATAGTATAGGGTGCTATCTCCCATTCAAGTACATGAGCCGAATACAATAGCATGACTTGTGTACAAGAGAGGCTCACTGGGTTCAAGGCTAATGAAGGATGTTATGAATTGCGCAAGATGATATGTGCAAGATGAAATAAACAAACAATCAAGAACACCAAGATTTTATGTAAAAATCCAAGATGAAAAAAAATCATTGGCAGCTGATGAGAATTCACTAAATCAAAATCAATGATTTGTTACAAGATTTGATGCTCTCAACCAAATCTAATGTCTCTCTAATGTTATGAAGAATCTAAAAGTCATAAGATATATATACAACCGTAAAAACTGTGTTTTAGATGGAATGGATACAAAAAAATGCATCAAAACGTGAAAACATCTTGAGCCGGACAAGACGACCGTCGAGAGACGTGCCTCATGCACAGTGAGTGGTCTCACTAGCAGTCAAGTGCAGGCTTGCACCCAACAAAATCCAGACTCTCTATTCTGAGCGCTTGAGCAAAAGTTGGGCGTTCACGAGAGTAAATGAATCGACTTTTACTCCTTGGTCCATATTTGGACTTCTTTAAGATCTCTTCAACCAAATACCAATTTCTTTCAACCAATACACCAATTTTCAATGGAATTTGGGTCACAATTCAACAAATCTCTACCTTAACTCAAATTTCAATATAAAGAATTACTTTTCACTCTTTAACATTATCCACCTCTTCCACTAATTCAACAACAAATACCAATCAAGTCCAAACAATGCTCAAATTTGACAACAGGAAGTGACTTTGTAAACATATCAACGGGAGTTTCCCTGGTATCAACCTTGCTTACATCAATATCACCATGAACAATCACATTACACACAAAATAATAACTCACATCAATGAGTTTTGTCCTCTCATGAAATATATGATCCATAGTAGTAGTAGTAGTAGTAGTAGTAGTAGTAGTAGTAGTAGTAGTAATAATAATAATAATAAAATAGCACTCCGACAATCACAATAAACTATAGATTTTTGTAAGTATTGATTTTACCAAACAATCCCCTCAATAACATAGCTTCCTTGTACAAGTCTCTATAATAGTTATGTACTCCATCTTAGTAGTAGATAATGCAGCTGTATTCTATAATGTAGCCTTCTATCTGGTAGCATAACCCTCAATAGTAAATATATACCCTGTAAATGATCTTATTTTATCAAATCCCCTGCATAATCTGAATCAGTATACCTAATAACTCTATTTGTATTTCTCCCGAAATGGAAATGAACATTAGTAGAGCAACACAAATATCCGTTGCACTACTTTTCCAATATTCCTTGTCAGGATTTATCGTGTATCTTATAACTGCACTGATTACATGTGCCAAATCTGGGCAGGTACAAACCATATCATACATGAGCGATTCAACTGCACTTGAATAAAGAACTTGTGTAATGTAATCAATGTCTTTATCTAAATGTGAACATAAAGTAGATAATAGTTTAAAATGAGCACCCAAAGGAATACTGACAGCATTTGCATTCAATGTATTAAACATATGAAATACTTTCTCAATGTACCATTTCTGACTCAAGTATAATGTGTCAGCCTTCCTATCTCTCAAGATTTTCATTCCAAGAATTTTATTTGCTGCTCCCAAATCTTTCAAATCAAAATCTTCACTGAACTGAGCTAAACTTTCACTTTCATTACCTCTTATCTATCCTTGAAAACTATCGGCATAGTATCACCATAAAGTAGTAGATATGTGAACGACCCATCATCAAACTTCCTAAAGTACACATAACTATCATAACCGTTTCTTTTAAAATCATAAATAGTCATGAATGAGTCCAACCTTTTATACCATTGCCTCAACGAATACTTTAGGCTATAAAAGGGACTTTTTCAACTTGCACACATAGTCCTCATTTCCAGTAACAATGAAACCCTCTATTTGTTGCATACAAATGTCCTCCTCAAGTTTCCCATGCAATAATGTTGTCTTCACATCCAACTACACAAGCTCTAAATCATGCTTAGCCACAATATCAAGCAAAGCTATAATTGAGATATACTTTACAACTTGAAAAAAACACATCTATGAAGTCTTCACCTAGAATTTGACTTTAACCATTGACTACTAGTCTTGCATTATATGCATTAATTGAGTACATAAAATTGATAGCTTTTTATGGGGGCTCCAAAGGCGGAGTCTTTATTTGCTGATATGGAAAGGATGTAAACAAGTTGAGTTGAAACTTCGAGACTCTGGCAAAAATGGATTGAACTTTTTTTAGCCCGAGCCGACCTAACCTAAAGCTTGGCCGAAAAATAAGGCTCGACTTGGGCTTTCGGATCGGACCTTTCCAAGTCCAGCTGAGTAGGCTCATTTTTTTTGCTGAAATCTTAATTAATTTTTTTAAAGACTGCTATAATTGCCTTATTTCAAAGACACGGGCCAAAATAGCCCATGTTGGTGTGGCTAACATTAGCTGACATGGGTCATCTCAAGCTCGGGCTAACACTTGAATATGAGGCTTGGCCTAAGCCTCTGTTCGATTCCAATAAGCTGCTAGTTGAGCTAACTCGAACTATTTTCAAGTCGAGTTTCGAGCCGAATTGACATTCCTAAGTAAAAGGAGATTGCTTGGCATAGACTTGAATAAATTACAATTGATAAACATCACCAAAAAAATTAAACAAAAATTGTTTCTCACTAAATGCAAGCAATGGAGGTTGCCAATGTTAGTTACATTGTCTATGATCACTTCCAAATGGTTATATTGCTCATAATTTTCCAACATGAATAAACTGTAAACGTTATACCCTAGGGTTAATCGTTTTTCGATATAAAAATTTTAATATATGCATTCTATTTATGACAAATCTATTATTTAATTGAATTAGCATTCTAATAAATTAGATAATAGATTTTGTAGATTCAAGTCTTGGTACTTTTTAATCACAATGAGTTGTGATTGACCGAATCTTAAATTATTCATGATCATATCATTATTATGGTTAGATCATCACGTGTGGCATTTCTCATTTTTGAAGTGAGTTACTAATCTCACAAGCTAAAGCGTAGTGATATTTAAATAAACATGTGAATGTTTTACTATAGAACAAAATATTGGAGACCTTGCTGGAGAGATTCCACATTGATAACTATCTAAGTATCAGTGGTTAATTTCTAAAATTTGGTAGTGAAATTGGTCCTTTGACTTGAAGTCATCATAGTACCTTACATGGGGGATAGTCAAACTTGGTGATGTTGGATGTTATTTTGCCAAGAGTCACTAATACGACACATTTCGGATATGTCAAGAAATTGTGGATGATCAATAGAAGATTCGTCACTCTTAGATAGTAAGAGATAATAATATACATTTTATTCAGTTAAGTCAATAGCGAAATCCTTGGTCAATGTGTACTTATAAGTTGAAAAGAATCTTAGACTTGTATTGACTTAATGATGGGATAAAAGGTAGGATCGATAATCGAGATTGTCACACTTTCATATCTCACAATTGATCAGATCATATAGATGAAAGGGTTATAGTTCCACGGTAAATGAACAAATTTGATTTTATCATGCTACGTGATATTTTTCGTCACATGTATTGCCCTGCATATTGCTAGACGTCAATCTGAGACAACGAATGTGAATTGGTGATAAATTAAATAGGAATATTTTAATTTATCGTTTTTGATTAGATCGGAAACCTAATGAGTTACACGCAAAAGGAGAACTAAAAGTGTGAGATTTAGCAATTAATTAATTGACAAGTGTTAGATAATTAATTAATTGGGTAATTAATTCATAGACCAAATTTAATTAATTGGATTAATTAAATATTCGACCAGGTTAAGTTTAAGAGACGGGTCAAGCTCACTTGGATTTATATTAAGAGGTTGCTAGGTTTGAAAAATAATAACATAATACAATTATAGTCTTGCTAGCACAGCAAAAGAAAAAATTCTAGTTCTCTCAATATTATTTCTCATATGAATTTTCATTAGAGATTAGACAATTCGAAAGCTGTGGATCGTAGATTATAATTGTTTGTGTTCAAGTAAAGTAAAGGAGTTTGCAGAATTCAACAAAGGTATAGTTTCTATTACGGTTTATATCTAAACACAAAACAAATCCTTAGTGGGAATTGAAATTAATTTTATTTTCCACTATGCATAATTAACTAAATTACCAATATAAACTACAAACTATACATGCATCTTCCATATATTGTACTGTCCTTTATGCATATTTTAATTAATAATATTTCCAGAAATGAAATTCTACTCAAGGCATCATTTGCAACATCAAAATTACAACCCCATCATAAAATGGCGGGCTATTTAGCACTAACAATGTTATTTAGAATTAACTTTGGTGTGCTTCCTATGAAAGAGGCTAGAATCTCCAACTTTCCATTACCAAGCATGTCTCTGCCATCCCAATGGAACATGACTTCATATCATATTATACTTATATTGTTCTCATATCCTATTATATTTATCATCTTCCCACTCGCCTCAGTAGATGGTGGATTTTAGCCCCTGTTTGGTTCAACTACAAAAGTTAATTAAAATTTAAATCAAAGTCAATAAGTAATTTTAACCTAATATTTTATGAGCTTTTCAAGTTTTTAACCACATCTTCCATCAACTTTTATTAAGATTTACTAAAAATTGATTTTTATCTAAATCAAAAAAGAGCTCAATGGAAACTGGAGAGATTTCCCACTAAACTTATCATTCATTAATGTTCTTTAATATTTGGATTCAATTTAAGTCTCTTAAAAAATAGAGATTTTGAGTTCGAATTCTGGAGACGCGATAGAAATTCATGAAGGATAAGATGTGCATAGGTTTTTTCAAGGAGGACAATACGTATGATAACGACTTAGACATAGAGATTTGGGTTGTTATACTTTCAGTCTAAAGAATGTTAGGGCAACATATTAGTGTCTCGTAAATGACATGTTTTCCAAGGAGATTGGTAGAACAATAGATGTCTATGTTGAAGACATATTGGTAAATAGCAAATCAGCTGAAGATCACATCATTCGTTTATCAGAAATATTTGGAATTCTTGTAAATACAAGATGAAGCTCAACCATTTTCAAATGTGCATTCGGAGTAAGCTCTAAAAAGTTCCTTGGCTACATGATGAATGAAAGAGGGATCGAAGCCAACTAAAACAGATCGGGGCAATCATCACAATGAAAGCTCCTACTCGACCTAAAAAAGTTCAAAGCCTCACAGGGAAAAAAAAAAAAAAAAAAAAAGGACCCGTGAAAACTCTTTATTGATAGATC
The DNA here is from genome assembly GCF_002742605.1 of Olea europaea var. sylvestris. NCBI lineage: Eukaryota > Viridiplantae > Streptophyta > Magnoliopsida > Lamiales > Oleaceae > Olea > Olea europaea. The sequence continues at coordinate 6,991,908 of NC_036244.1, read as the reverse complement.
TTACATTGGAATTTGATCGGGTACATAAATTATACTAGTAATCCTAGATCAACATTACTTATGTCAAGCACTAAGTTTCTATTTCAAGGTCTCCAACAACACAATTCGAATATAAAGCCATGATAGTCGGCCTAAACATGGCCATGGAGTTGAAGACACTGCATGTAATAGCAAGTAATAATTCTTAGCTCATCCTTATCCAAGTCAATAAAATTTGTTGACCTCAAAATATGTACCTCCATGTAGTCAACAGATCACGGACCCGCTTACACTCACATAAGCTCCTTTTCTACATAGTTGGACAAATCGTTAGTCACTCGTGGCCTTCTTCGATGGTGGGAGAGGTAGCCATAAACACTCTGATAGTCAAGTTAATCAACGAGAAGAAGATATTAGGTATGAGACGAGTTAAAAGTGCAAGCCACAAATGTGTGTTAACAACAAAATTCTATGAGAATATAGAGAGAAATAGAGCAACCTTACATTGTTTGAGGATTGAAATTGCATTACCCTGAATTGGTGTGAATTGTAAGCTTTTATAGTGGCCTAGCTGAAGTGGTGCCGTTGGATGAAAAAACACATGACTTCATCCTAATGTCCGATGCACCCCATCATAGGTATAACGTCAAATATCAAGGACTTATGGAATTTAATGTTATCTGAAAAGGTTGCATCTCTATGACCTAGAACTGCATACCTATGGAGTAGGTTAGTATTACTTGACGTTTATATTACTGTGGAAGCACATCAATCACTTCCATAAGATCTCTTATATACAAGAGATTTCTAGGGAGAATTCAAATTACCTAGGAGGAGTGATGAAAGATGCTTCTCAAAACAAGAGATTTTCACCTTCTTTATGTGGGCTTCGGCCTTACATGGCACTTCAGCTTATGTGGATTTCGACCTCACATAGAGCCCTTGCTAAAACATGTGTAGATCACATCTTTATAATTAGATGCAATGGGAGGCGCCAAGTCTCGGTAGCCTTACTTTAACGATGAATGGACTTTGATCATGGGTTTCGGTTGAGGTGCTTGTTTCACCACTTTTGCTAAGGTAGAGTGTAGAAGTTGATGAGGCGCCACATGAGTTGTTCTTCAATGAGGCTCTGCCTGAGCTTTTAATTGGTTACCACGTGGGTTTTTCTTAGGCCTTGATGTGGAGCATAACAATTGTCTCACAAGTACATGAATGATTATATATATAAAAAGGTTGAACCCCAATCTTGAGGCCTCCATCGCCCCATCCTTAGAGCTTTGTAAGAGAGGTAAATCGCGGGATGGACCCCAGTAGGTCAGGGAATAAGAGTTGCATGTACACTGCGCCTACAAGAAGTCCAATTTCATGTCTCAAGAATCGAACCCTCACACTACGGCTGCCAGTAAGACGTGAGATTATATATATAATGCTTGGACTTTGGGAGTATAACTTGATTTTGAGAAGTGATGTCCTACTAGTTACAGTCTTTTTTATAGAACATAATAGCCCTATTGACCTCTAAAAATGTACCTCCACATGGTTGTTAATGAATTATTGTTCGATAAAAAATACAACCAGTGCATGATTCGTTAACAAGTAGTAAAATGAATTTTGAGTCCAAGTATCGTTCACACGGAGATCGTACTAGTTCAAGTTCAAATTAATTTAGCATTAACTAGAATTATAAAAATTGGCATTTTTCTCTAACTAAATTGTGTTCTAATAATTTACTTATAATCGCAAGACCTAAATTAATTTTAATCAATATAAAGTTAAAATTAAATGCAAGTTTTATAAAAATATGATGATGAAAAATGTACTAGGATCTCGAATCCCCTTATATCAATTCCATTTAACCCCGAACCTTTCAATTTGACAACACGATTCAATTATGAAGATCAATATTCCTAATTTGCTTAACAATCTCTCTCGAGTAGAATTAAATTTATTCTTACTAGTTATCCGACTATATTTCTATGATGAGTGTGAATATATAAAAATACATTAAAAAATTATAAATACATAACTATCACATAAAGTATAGCGGTATATTTCTATCCCCGAATCTGACTCTACGACAATCGACACTATATCTAACTTATTTTGCATCTTTCGAGAGTAAAACAAATCACAATATTCATACAACTAATGATCAAGTAAAATTCATGTTAATCATTCAAGAATTGAAAACGTGATTTGCGTGTCAAAAATAAATAAAATCACGATTTAAAGGTTCATGATATAAGTTTCATCGTAATCCTAGTACAAAAATATTTATCCTAACATTCTAATGGAAAGAAATAAATAAAAGTAGAATGACATCACTGATAAATTGACAAAACATGTTTAATTTCCAAAATTTCTTGCACAATTATTGATAAATTATTGCATGGAAATCTAGAATTATTTTTTAATTATTTTGCCATCTCTTCCTCTCCGTCGTGTTTTTCCAATTTTTCTCTGCTGTTATTTTTCTCAAATTCTAGCCGCATCTGTGTGCCTTTTTGGTTGTCTTCTCCTCTTTTTATGATGTCCCCGTGTGTATATATCTTCTTAAATCTATCTTGTATGTTGTATATATATCTACCACTCGGTTGTTCATATTTGTTGAGCTGATTTTAGGAGGGCAAGGGCCAGGAACCAATAAGATTTTCATATTTACTATTTGTTTCCATAAGTAGGTAACAACTGTGAGATATGCAAAAGTGGTAAAATTGTCATAAGAATAACATGATTTTGGTATGAAATTTTGCTTTGAACTCCAAATTCTATATTGGTTATTGTAATAGTGTACATAGCGGTCCTGCTATAAGGCTATTAAGGCTGGGGCCTCAGGCCCAAAATCTAAGGGGGCCTATTTTTGGCCCAAAGATTTTTTTTTATTTTTTGTAAAAATAGAAGATCCATTCCATTCATTATTTTCTTCTAGGCCCAAAATCGAATGGGCCTATTTTTGGCCCTTTTTTTCATATATATTAAATGAGGAAAATTGGATTTTATATTTCATTCCTCCTCTCCTCTTCGATGACTATGACATCCAACTCGACCTCCGCCTTCAATCCAACTCCCAGAATCATTGGACCGACGACTACGACTCGACGAGGGCCTCATTTCCTTGGCCGACCCTACTTATCTTCTTCGTGCCAGTTCCCAAATCTCACTCCCTTCTCTTCACTCTTCACAAATCACAAGAACAAGAAGTTGCCCATTTTTAACCCTAAAGGCCTAATTTATTGCCCTTTTTCAGTGTTTGTTACCTCTCTTTTTTGTGCCAATCATCAATTTATTGCCCATCCTCTTCGATTTGATCATGGTATGTTTATTATATAATTAATTCTTTCTTGTCAAGATTCATGACAAAGTAAACTCCCTGAAAAATTACAATATCTCTTACGTAGCCCGTATATGTGGTTTTAATTCAGATAGATTGATGTTAAGAAGGGCATTTGACTACAATTATCTCAATCAGAGTGTTCATGTCTTGTTGATGAAGGTTTGCCTCATTTTTCCTTTGGTCGTGCTTCCCAACTCTTGTGTTTCTTCTATTTTATTACTATTGAAAAAATAAAAACATATATTGATTAGCAAAGATGTTATATGTCAGTTGTCCTGTTGCTAATGATATATTTGATGAACTGTCAAATCCTAAATGGAGCCATAACATTTTACAGAAATCATACATATCAGTCCAGTAACCAGATTTTTGTTTTCCTTTACTTGTGCTCATGTTCAATAGTATATTATTTGAAGACATTATCCACATGGTTGGTGTCATAGATATTTTAGGTTTGTTGTTTTTGTGAGATATGTCAGTAGTAAGGTGAACAATATCAACTAGAATGAATTTTGTCTATGGTTTGGTTTCCACTTTTTTATTTTGGTTTCCACTTTTGGTTTTTTATTGGTGGTTGATACCAAATTTTTATTTCAGGCTTGTGAATTGTGACGATAGAATTCTCAACGGCGTGATTTCATCATTTTCGTCGAAATTCTACTTCTCAGGTAAATAATGACTTGCCCTAACTTTTTATTAAATATATTGGAAATGTTTGAAACCTTATCGGCTTATATGATTTGTTATTGTAGGATCAATTGCACAGGTGCACATAATAACTATATTGAAAATTTTAATTGTGAAATGGTTGAGATATTTTGTGAAAAGAAGTTTCTCCAATTGAAGTTGATCAATACTTACCTTCGATCAACTATGTCACAAGAAAAAATGAACGGATTAGCTATGTTATCAATAGAGAAAGAAATGATTGAATAACTAAATTATTCAAATTTGATTAATGTTTTTGCCTCTAAAACGGCAAGGCAAATAATATTTAAATGATTATTTGAAACGTTGTTAGTTTTGTTATTTTATAATATAAATCTTTTGCATAATATATTTATTTGTTGTTTTACTATTAAATTTTAAGTTAGCGATATGTTGTATAAAACACAATTGTTTTGTTGGATTTTGCATTTAACTTGATCTTGGAGTTCGCCTCAGGCCCCAAAAATCATAGGATCGACGCTGATAGTGTAGGTGGGGTATTGTGTTATATGCCACGAAAACAGTAGAAACAAGAAAAGCTTTAGTTGAAACACATGGTGCTATGGGTTTATTTTTGTTTGTTCCTTTTTGTTTCACCATTGGAAAATGTTTGATGAGTTGTGGCTTTTTTGCATAAGTTTTAAGTTAGCAATATGTTGTATAATACATCGTTGAATTTTGCATTTATGTTGATTTTGGAGGGAATAATTTATGGACTTCACCTCGAGTCCTAACAATCACAGGACTTGCCGTGCATGTGAGTTGTTCGTCGATGAGACACCACATGAGCTTTTAAATGGTTGCCACGTGGGTTTCTAGGCCCCGATGCAAGGCGTAACAAATCCAAAGTGGAAAGAATGATCAATTACCTTCAAACCATGCAGAAACAAATTTAAGTATTTCAAATTTGCCAAAGTAAAGCAAATCTAGATCTCAGAACAGCCAAGATAAACGTGCCAGGGGGCTTGCAACCATTGAAACGGTGAAAGAACTCGACAGCATCCTACTAGGAAGAGTAAGACACTACGCCGTCAATAACAGTGGAGCAATTGCATGACCACAGACCAGAATTTGGCTTGGATGGATGAAATGATCAATTTCCTGAATAAAGCAAAAATCCCAACAGATCCAAGTAGTGCTCGAAAATTAAGAATAAGTGTAGCCAATGCACTCTCATAGGTGGGACTCTCTACAGAACAAGACATGCGACCCCGCTATTCAGGTGCCTAAACAATTTCAACTGGAGACCAAGCTGTATTCAACTTTTCAAGGTTTAGATCAATCTATTTCTGATTTTCACTTACAACTAACTAGTCTTTGGGATCAGTTAAGTTCAGCTGCAGTTCTTGTGAGTTGCTTATCGAGTATTGTTTACCGAGTATATTGATCGTCGCAAGATGAGATTTTTTCTTTTTTCAATTCTAGGCCTCGAGAGTTGTGTTGGGTAATTGGAAATTTAGATTATTGTATTTTTATTATTTGAGTTTTCAAAATTGTGTTTTAGATGCGTAACTCAATGTTTTGTGCCGTTGAACTAAAATAACTAGGTCATCTACTCATATATCAATTTACTTTTATTACTCATCATTCCGATATAAATGTTATATTATTTTAAAGTCGTAGATGAAATGACGGATGAAAAATAAAAGGTGAACTTTAGTGATTAATTTGACACATTCTAAAGTTTAATGACCAAAGCATGGTGAAAAGTTTAGTGACAAACTTGGTTTTTACCATAGTCAGTTATTGTACAAATATTAGGGGATATTTTTTCTAGGATTGTAATGTTGGTATTGAGAGAAATGTTTAAAAATAATAATTTTCATATTTAACATTGAAAAATTATATTTTATTAGTGCTTTCTTGTATTCAAAAAATATTTTTCTCCTATATTTGTATGTTTTCATAACTAAGGAGAATATGAATAGTGTTTTAATAATAATTAAACAATTTATAGCCTGATGTGTAATTAGAAATGTGCAAACAAGACAGATAGTTAATATATGAATTAGACTAATTTGTATTTCATGCTTAATTTGTATTTCATGCTTAATTAGGTGTCACAAGTGGTGTAGCGCTTCACGACACATGTAAGTTTCATTGTTCATGCATACATGTCAAGTAGAGCTCTTTGATGATGTATTGCACTCATTCTTTTGAAGTCATTTAATCTTGATGTTTAATTTATTTCTACGAGTTTTGGAACGTCTTGAATTGTGTTTTCGTGTTGTTTTATAGGTTAGGTGCATTGGTTTGAATTATGTAAAACTTGGAAAAGAGAGTGATGTTGGCATGAATCAAGGAGAACTTGATGTTAATTAGTTGAAACTCGATGGTTGGAAGCTAGATTAAAAAGAAAAAGTGAATAACAATAAAAAATGGTGAAATTCAATGTTTGAGGACTCAATTGCAACTTTTCAATATTTGATTTGGATCATAAAACAATAATTGAATATTGCTAGGAGTCAATCGAATGCGATAAAGTATGAATTGCAAAACATAATTTTTGAATTGCATCATGACCCTGGATGAATAAGTTATTTTCAAGAATAATAGTAGAAATTAAAGCTAATACATTTTTCGAGTGAGTTCCGTTGTGAAAATAATATTTATGGCATTTTTAAATAAAAATTTTCGTTGCATTCTTGTTCCAAACTTTTGTATTTGTTAGTTATCCTTTTTTTTTTTTTTTAAGTGCAAATAAGTTTCCTTATTGGACCCAAATGGTTTTTTGGACAAAATCGGCATCATGACAAGATATGCTAATTAATAGAAAATTGAAAATAAGAACCCAACCAAAAAAAATTGTGAGTATAAGTATTATAGATGAGCAAATATTGAGAACTTTAGTTGAAATTAAAATATGGTGTAACAAACACAAATTGCGGTTTGAATAAATAATTGGGTGGTTGATCACTTCCACAAATTTGTTTGTTCAACTGTATTTTATATTTTGGCTAAATATGTTCATACCACATTTTCTAATAGTATCATTATATTTAATTGTATTAAAAGTCTATAACTTTTACCAATTTTCACATTTATGTCCCTATTCTTTTCCTCAAATTCACACTTTCAAATTAAGACAAGCTGTCTTGAACATTTCCGTCCCAAAATTTCTTAAGATGAATAAAAGACTTATTTTTCCATCAAATTTTTAGATAAGCCAAAAGCACAAAATTAAAATTTAATAATTGTCCCTCATTTTAAAGCATGCTAGCAATATTTTTGGACGAAAATCATGATTAATGACAAGATTAACTAGCTGATGAAACTTTAGAAATGTAAAAGTCAAATACATGTGATGTAATTAAAATGGTCTTTATTTATAATCACCCTTATTTTTTTTATTTAATAAATAATTTTAAATAAAATAACATAATTAACCTTACACAAATGTCTCTCAATGCCAATAATTTTCCCTTTCTTTCCCCTCTTTTCTTTTCTATCTTCACTTCTTATTTCTTCAATTTTATAATATCCAATCAATATTGGCTTTTAAGACTAAATTGCGAAAAATAAACGATATTTAATTCAACCTATTGACCCTGAAAAATGGACCTTCACGTGGCCAACAGAAAGCAACTCTATGTATATTCCTCTTGCACACTTGGCACAAACGGTCAATCGCTTGTGGCCATTCCCAGTGATGGTGGCTGCAGCCATGAACACTCGGACAATTAAGTTAGTCAGTGATAATTGCACACAACTAATTTCAATAGCTAGAATCGTCGAAATTTTTCGATATTATCTTAAGAGGGGAGGAGAAATAGTGAATTCTTAATAATGAAGTTACATTACCTTACAAAGGCATAGAGCACAAATATTAATAGAGAAAAAGGTCGAAGAAGAAATGTTTGATGGAGAACACGTAGGTTCATCTGCTGGTCCGAAGCATCTCTTTATAGACGTCCACTTATCACTCTATAGGTGGTTCGGCAGGCATTTAATGTTTTTGGATTCGACTTGACACATTGGCATCTACTACAGAGATGTCAAATCCATCATTCACTAGATTTTATTTTGGAAAAATATTTGCCTAAAAGATCCGTATCTTATGTCGAATCATTTGTTACTCCCCAGCAAGTGTGTCTTCTAGCCATGCGGCTCAACCTTGTTCTTTGGATATTTGCCTTATACTATGTTGCTGTACTGCTTATGTGCTTTAGCACCACAAAGTGTGGGCCTATTTTGCTGACCTGGCAACTCATTATTAGAGGAGTAATAATAGCTCCCCAATTCCATGCATGGATTTTTATATAATGTGCGGACTTTATACTGAATGAACTAAATTTTAGGTGTTCATCACTTGGACAAGTCAAAGCATGAATATTCATATAATGTGTGGAATCAAGTATGGTTGTAACAAACGATCCTTACTAGAGGATAAGGTTCTGGAGGGTGGTAGTTATAAGAAAAGTTGAATTGGCAGAGGTAGTGTCCTAGCTGTGGGAAGAGGATTTGGTGGGTAGCAGGTTTGAGAAAAAATGGGTTGGTAGAGATGATATCTTAGCTGTAGGATAAGGCTCTAGAAGATAGCAGCATTGAGAAAAGCTGAATTGGCAAAGGCGGAGTCCTAGCTGTAAGACGAGGCTTTAGAAGATAACAGTATTTAGAAAAGCTAAATTGGCAAAGGCAGTGTCCTAGATGTACGACGAGGCTCTAGAGGGTAGTAGCTTTGAGAAAAGCTGAGTGGCACAGATAGTATCCTAGCTGTTGGATGAGACTCTGGAGGGTAGTAACTTTGATGAAAGCTGAAATGGTTGAGGCGGTGTCCTAGTTGTAAGACGAGGCTTTAGAGAGTGGCAGCTTTAAGAAAAGCTAGATTGGTAGAGGTGGTATCCTAGCTATAGGACAAGGCTCTAGATGGTGGAAGCTTTGAGAAAAGTTGGAGTGGTAGAAACGGTGTCCTAACTGTAGGACAATTCTCTGGAGGGTAGTAGCTTTGACAAAAGCTGAATTGCCAGAGGCTGTGTTCTATTTGTAGGACTAGGCTTTGGAAAGTGGTAGCTTTGAGAAAAGCTGGAGTGGCAAAAGAGTGTCCTTACTATAGGACGAGACTCCACATTAGAATTCGTGCAAATAATTTGAAGGCTATGGCATGCTTCCAATAAAAATAGTTAAACCGTCACTTGCTTCCTAGAAAAACTTTCCTTGGGACTGTCGCTGCTAATCATGGGCGCAGATGTTGAGGCTTGAGGAGAGGCATCACATGGGTGCGTGTGTTGTACTAGCATTTTTTTATATTTGATCTCAACGACAAGGATCGGCAAATCAAGGGACGGCCCGAATGGGACTAGATATCATCTAATGGTAATGGTTGATGGAGGATGCCTATAAAAGAAACTTGCTTCACTGTATGAACTTTTACTTTTGGCAAAAACAAAATTGCAATTTCAATCGACAGACACAAAAATTTCGATGAAGTTATTGTATTCCATCGCCGCATTTGAAGATAACCATCTTATAACAATATACGTTACTTTAGGTAAAACATTTGGAACTTTTTATTCCATTTTTATTTATTGATAAAAAGACTCTTGAGATGCTAGACAAGGTGATGGGGGTGAATTAGTAGTGTCTAGGCTGACTGAACCTAGGGTGTTGGGTTCGAACGAGGTGTTTAGGGCTATAGTTAGGAAAGAAAACATTTAGAAGAGACTGGATAGCCTTGTAGATACTTTAGTTCATTAGGGGGCTTCTGATTACCTTTCATAAATGAGGACTGTTGGCTTGACGAGATTAAGGGCAAAATAAAGGATCCCAAACAAAATAGGTCTTATAGTTTTGAACCCTGATGAGCGAGCTTGTTACCCAAGGCCTAGGTGTATAGTGGTGAGTGAGACCATTCTTAAGGTGGGGTTTAGATTGCCTATCCATCCATTCTTTCAATTTGTTTTGAGAGCCTATGGCTTAGCTCCAACCAACTAAACCTAATCTTATGAAGTCAAATGGTGGGTTTATAGATGCTATAGTGAGAAGCCTCTTATGGGATGGAGATGCCCTTTTATATTTTCCAAACCCTTTACATCCCCAAAATAACTAAGAACGACAATAAGACAAAGAAGTGGTACTACCTAACATCATGGGGGCTTACACTAAATTCCTAGTCGATTTGTCAACTTCAATTAAGGACTGAAAAAGCTCATTGTGCTCGGTTTCTGAAAGATAGGACACAAGGGATGGTGATTCCCTAGTGCCTAGACGGTTCCGACGAAGTTCTCAACATTTAGTGAGCACCTAGGAACTGGTTTTATGTTTAATTCATTGTGTTCGTCATCTAATCATTGTATTTGTGAAGGTATGTTACCTTAGTATGAGTGGTTAATGGAGGACTTCGACACCATTTTCATTATATACCAACTCTCGCACAAGAGCCAGTCGTACGACGAACTCATAAATAAGGATAAATACTTTGTCAACAACAATTTAATGGCCCTCCCAAGGTAAATTCAAACTAGTAGATCTTGCTATGGGTTCATCAAATTGAATTTCTAACACTTACTCTTTTTGCAGATGACCAAATAAAGAGAGGACCCTAAAGACGGATTTTGCCATTATTCAATGGCTGATGGCCGAGGCGAGGACGTTGAAAACCTTGTCAATTGTTTATAAGAAGCGGATAAAAAGATTTCTCCTGCTGAAGAACGAGAGAAAAATGAGACGTCCTAGACAAAGAAGGAAAAATGGCGGTCAGGTCATTCTCTACGAGGCCCACTATGGTAAGGCCTCCACGTCGTCAGTCCAATATTACAACTGGGATAATAATATGCCTTCAACAAAAGTCGAGGAGATTACTACCTCTAGTGTCACTATTTTTCAAACCCTGAAAGAGGTGCTGACATATGATTTGTCGAGGAGGAAGGAGCCACACTCGGATAAGATGAACAACATTTTAAGCACTAATCTAGAAAAGCTAGTGAATGAGGTATTGGAGGCATTGCCGCCTGAAACAACCTCAGTAGCCGTGGCCCACAATAAATATTGGACCAATACATAGAGAGACCGCACATCGTCCTACATAGCCGAATACTTCGCGACGATTAATAGTGCCTACATCGCCTGGGCCCTAAGCACAAGCATTTAGTTGAAGGCATAGTTAAGGTTCTCCTAGCCAAGAATGTCGACCTCACCCAAAGGCTAGAGATTGCCTTGTATTATGGTGATACAATAAGTACGAAGAATGCCAAGGTAGAAAATGCTGAGATGAAGAAAGCCCAGGCTGAGAGCAAGTTGGAGAAGGCCAAGACGATACAGAGCAGCTGAAAAAAAAAGCAGCACTAAACTAAATGCCAGGTGGCTATCCCTAACAAGGTTAGTGGCCTATGCCAATGAGTACCATCACTTAGCAACAGAGGATTTAGAGTCCTCGAATAAGGAAAATGCAGGGTTGAGATAGATGACGGAGGCCTGGGCAAAGTAAATTGAGTCCTTGAAGGTCGAGGTAAAAGCTGTTGGAGAAGCGGCAATCCAGAAATTCATTGACAACTTCAAGAAGACCGAGCTTTATGACACATTTGCCAATTACTGGGCTTCTTGAAATGCCAAGTTGACACTGGAGTGCCTAAGAAAAGTCCTCCAAACTTGGACACATCAACTTTAGAAGATGAGTTTAGGTAACCTATTGGGGGTCATCCCGACATCTATGCTGCTGATGAAGCTCAAGAGGCACCAAAAACCATAGTTGCTATTGAAGATGGGGCCATTGCCAGTATATCTTTAGGCTATTTCTCTTTTTGTTGTAATGACCTCAGCTCTCCTTTTGTACATCGTTCTTATTGATGTGATCATTTTCAGTGTGTGTGCCTCTTCTAAATAACAACAAACATTTTTGCTTTCATGTATTTTTTTCAAGTATGGACGTTTCTTCAAATGATGAACTGGCTTGGTTGTCTTTTTAATAATTTATAGTTTACGTTCCAGTATATAATAAAAAACTATCTAAGTATTGCCACTGCATTTTTCACAAAGGGTTCTTCTCGAAATGAACTACTCATTTTCTAAAGCACCACTTCCGAATCTACATGGAGATGACCTCATCCTTAATTGTGTTGACCCGTTATGCATAGGTCATTTATCAAGGCTAAAGTAATAAGGCATAAGTGGTAATAATATTCCATGAACATGAAAATATTTTCATAAATGCACTTAGAACAACATATTGCTTGTAGTACTTCCTTAAATGTTAAACATTCTATGAATGAGGCAACGACTTCCCTTCCAAGTTCTCAATTTTAAAAGTTCCAAGTCATGGGTCCCAATGTTCCCGTGCTTGGCTCTTTTAATGATGGAAAGCCCTCTGTAGCACACCTGCCTAGGCAAAACGTCCTATTTTTAACCTTGGCATTATAGTAACGAATCATCTTTTCCTGGTACACAATGAGCTTCGCCTGATAGGCATTGCTCTTTTCTTCCAGGAATTTGAGCTTGTACCTCTATAGTTCATCATTTGTTATTTCGTTGAAATGAATGTGATGATGGGATGATACTCCTACCTCTATCGGACTCATTGCTTCAACTTCTTAAATCATGGAAAAGAGAATTTTTCCCATTGTAGTTCGGCTGGTAATGCATATAACCTAAAGGATCTGAGCGATCTCATCTACCCAAACTCCTTTTGAAGCATCAAAGTTCATTTTCAGGGTATATTTGATGGTTTTGTTCACAGCTTTGACCTGACCGTTGGGTTGGGATGATGAAACATTGAGAAATGCTTGCCATCGTCGGATACAATAGAATGGAGAATGCCGAACCGACATATTATGCTATTCTAGTGGAACTTGGTAGCATTTGACTATTTGCCTCTATAAATTTAGCTAGAGGTTCCGCTTTGACACATTTTGTGAAATAGTCAATCGCAACAATAATAAAGCTCACACTCTATCTTCCTTTAGGTAAGGGGCCTACAAAATTGACTCCCCACTTGGCAAATGGCCAAGGGCTAGATACCACCGTAAGATTTTGGAATGGTATGGTTGCCTCTGTACATTAGAAAAATGTTGGCACTTGTCACATTTTTGTATGACCTGAAGCGTGTCCTTTTTCAAGGGTTCAGTAATATCCCTGCCTGAGTACCTCGTGTACTAATGCGAGCCTTCCAGAGTGTTTGCCACATATTCCCTCATAAATATCCCTCAGTTTGTAATTTGCATCATTTCCTCCAGTACAACAGAGGAGTGGTGATGAAAAGCCTCTTTTATACAAAATATCATCTTTTAGTGGAAAATGAGCAGCTCTTCTCTGAAACTTTTAGGCTTAGGCTTTATTGTCTGGCATGGTTTTTTCCTTGAGAAAATATATGATGGGTTGCATCCATAACAGGGTACCATCAATCCACATTACTTCCTTCCCCTTTACAATTGATGGTTTAGCGAGGTACTCAATAGAGACTACTCTGAAAAGTTCAAAATCTTTACTGCTGGCTAGTTTGGGTAGAGTATCGATGTGAATGTTTTTCAGATACAAAATTTGTACCAATTCAAACTTCTCTAATAGTGAAATTGCCATTGACCTGACTTACTATGATCAAAAAGTCACAGTTGATAACCAGCTTTTGCCAAATACACCTCATATGGGGGCACAAATTGCTCCACAACTATCTCCATCTCGAAAACTCTAGCAAATTACGCCATAAAGTTTGTTAGGGCTTGGCCCTTCATGGCATTTCAAGGTTTGTACAATAAATCAATCTCACTATGCTCAATAACCCATTTAAATAATCACCTCGAGGTGTCTGGTTTTTGAAGTACTTGCTTTAGGGAAAATTTTGTCAATACATGAATAGTACGAGCCTAGAAGTATGGCTTCAGTTTCCTTGATACTGTGAATAAAAAGTGAGCTTCTCCATATCTGGATATCAAGCATCTATTGTAAAAGGACTTGGCTTTTGTAATACACAGGTAGCTAGTGCGCACCGAACTGACTACCTCGTTAGAATAGCCAAGTAAAATAGCAAAAACTCGTATGGCTTTAGCTTAAATAAAAGAGGAGCTTGTTCCAAGTGTTTCTTTAACACCTGAAATGATTCATTGCATTTCGATATCCACTGAAACTTCTTTCCCTTTTAAATATCATGAAAATGTAGGCATTTGTTTTTGGCTTAGGAGATGAAGCGATTGAGTACGACTATTCTCCTATTGAAGCTCTAGACTTCTTTAAGTTTCTAAGGTAATCTCATCTCAACTAAGGCCTTGATCCCTATGAGGTTCTGTTTGATTTCCCAGATCCACACTGAACGTACACTTGAGAAAAATTCAACCTCATCCTATATTTTCTCAAAATTAGAAAGGTATTCTCCAAATGTTTCACAAGATCCATCACTTGAAGGCTCTTTAACAACAAACTATCTATATGGATCTCTATGGTCTTACCAGTAAGATCGACGAATATCATATTTACCAACCTTTGATAGGTAGCTCCAGCATTATTCAATTTGAAAGGCTTCTTTTAGGCATCTTGTAGCAATACAAACCCATATCTGTAATAAATGAGGTGTCTTTATCATCTGCGTAGAACATGAGAATCTGAATGTAGCCTGAATAGGCATCCATAAAGCTCAATATTGCGTGCCCTATTGCAGAATCTACCAGCTAGTGTTTGGGCAAGCTTGGTTTAAGTTCGAGAAATCGATGTACACCTTCCATTTACTATTTGACCTTTTAACCAATGCTGTGTTAGAAATCAACTTCGGATAAATGTCCTTGCGAATGAAACCATTGCGATTCAACTTTTCGACTTCCTCCTTAAATGCCTAATTCCTTTTTGCATTAAGGGCTTATCTTTTCTACCTATGCGGTACGTGTCTTGGATAACATTTAAATGGTAACAAATAACCTTTGGGTCTATTCTTACCATGTCTTCGTGTTTCTATGTGAAGACGTTCAAGTTCTTTTATAGAAAACTTTTAAACTCTTCTTTCGCCTTGTGTGGCAGATCCCTTCTTACTCGCAGGACCTAGGTAGGGTCTTCAGGGTTTGCCAGGAAACTTTCTAGTTCTTCCACTTGTACTATTTGCAATTCAAATTCGATGATGCGATGTCCAATTTGTTATGAGAGGTCCTTTTTGTAGGGGCTTCTGACATTTCAACGTCTCCCACTTGTTCAATGGTAGGCCATTCTTCAGGAGCGTCGAACATCTCAACATCCATAATTACCACATTCACACTTTAGGGTGCTAACTTTCTTAAGGAGTTGAGGTAGCATTCCCCTCGACTCCATCTGATCGCCTTGGATTGTGGCGATACCTTTCTCAGTAGGAAACTTCATGCACGGATGGTGAATTGATATAATGGCCCATAACTCCTTTAAAACAGGTCCACTCAACACTTCATGGTAAATGAACTGATGATCTACTACTAGAAAATCTATGAGATGGTGAGCCACAAATGGGGAATGTCCATTTGTCTACTAAAGTAATCATTTCTCGTGGGATAATATTGTTGCCAATCAATCCGTATAACCTCGTTCATGGGGGTGAGCTCGTGATCCACCAGTATCTTGTTATAATTGGAGCCAAGACTTCGATTGTCAACAAGCATGCATTTTAACCTATTGTGGGCTATGATAGCTCTTATTACCAACGTGTCACAGTGGAAGTAATGTAGACCTGCCCTGTCATCTTCAGTAAATGTAATTGGCTCAATTTTACTTACGCTCTGGAATGGTTAACAATGGAACTGGCCATAGGTGGATTCTTAACCTCTCTAGCACAGTTTTTCTACACGTTCCGAGAATTACCTCCTACATAGGGTCATCTAATAATCATGTCAATCTCCCGAATAGGTACATTTTTTGCAGTAAGGGTTGATTTTTCCTTTGCCTATGCCCACCTCAGGGCTTTTCTTCGTCATTATCTCTCCCTCGCCGAGGTGACTGTTCCCTCGTTGGTCTCCTTACACCTTTTCAGTGAGAGATTTGCTATTGAGGATTATCTTGAGGTCAACCTTCCCTCTGCTTGCTGTGAGAATTACTCCTTTCTATAGACCGAAAGGTATCTCTGTATTTACTTGTATCATGACAATAAAACTGGTAAAATGTACAATAGGGTCACACACCTCATCCGTATGCCTATGCCTAGATCCTCTTTCCCTTCCTTTATTTGTAGGCCCTTTTAATGTTCTTGTCTCAATGTTGGCAACGAGTCCAACATTTTCATAAGCAAGTGTTGGTACTGCTGTTGCTAAAGCTTATCCTGAAATGGGAGCCATGACATGTCCAACTTAAGTTCATTGTTGGCTACCCAAATGTGAAAAGTGGGACCTCTTCCCACCTGCCTCTGGGGTGACAAGAGCCTCTTTACCATCCTATTCCGATAATCAATCATTTTTCATTGACGATCTTAACCCTCATCATTCCACCAACTCATCATAATTGTAGGGTTCTTATTTTGCACATCCCTCCAAAACAAGATATTCATGTTAGGCCTCTTTTCAAGGCAGAAAGGGCCTTTTTCATTACTAACTTGCTCGCAGTAGGTTATCTCATCAATGAAACAAGCCAAATAATTCTTCAGTGTTTTTTCTGTAGCTTGTCTCATGTCTTGGAGGCGTTCAATGTGGGCCTTCCCTTCCCCCCTAGATAGATATTAGTTAAAAATGCCTTCTTCAAATTAAGCAGTTCCAGATGCTTAATGGTGGTAACCTGCTATACCAGACCTCGACTGCTCCATTTAAGGTTAAGTGGAAAGCTAGCATTTCAATGTTGGTGAACCTTCTCTCAAGCTCATCTATGTTTTGTACTTATTGAGGTGCTTTTCCAGGTAATATTTTCCTTCAAACTTTGGGATCTTGGGAGGTACGAAGTTGAGGAGGCATCAGAAAGCTTGAAGTTTTCGAGAAAAATGGACATTGTCATCATCATCATCATCAAGCTCGTAGGATCGACACGGCCCTTCAGAGTCATTCCCATCCACCTCGTGTTGAGGTTGTGATTGGAATGCCCCTCATTGATTTTCCCAATCTACTATGTTTTGTCTTTCCCGCCAATTCTTAAACGGGGAGCCTAGGTCTTTTAGTTGCATTTGTTCTTGTTGAGCAACTTGATGTGTAAAGTGGCTCTTATTTCTTAAATTTTGACTTATCCTATCGAACAACCACAACTTATGATGAGACATCTGCTCCTACTTTCTTCTCAACTAGGGCTTCTTTTTGGTTGCTGAAATGCCTTTGATTTTGTGCTTCTTCTTGGTATTTGCTGTAGGCTATCTAGGGCCTTTCCTGGGCACATGAAAAACCCTCTGACCTTGAACTTGTATGAGGATCTCATACATGGCAATGTTTTGTGCTGCGAATTTTCTCGTGTTGGTAGCTTTTTTGGCCACTTCACCAGTTAATTGTACAGTCACTCCTCTACCTCGTTGGCAATGATGTTGAGGTCTGCAATGAATGATATTGTTTTGGATGACCTCTTCTTCAAAGTCCTCTCTCACTCTTCTAGGATTAACTTCCTCATTACTTTAACTCATTGAATTTGCTTCTCGACTCCTTTCAGCAATCTAAATTAATGATTGGATTCTGGCCAACTTTCACTTAATCTTTGTCGAAGAGCAAAATATTTGTTTAAGGGAAAAGTTTTTGGGCTTTTCTAGTAAGCTTTTCTGGCGACAATCAAGTGGTTAGAATAAAAGTACAGATTTTTCACAAACGATGTCAATCTGTTAACCCTGGAAAATGGACTTCCACATGGCCAACAGAAAGCAACTCCACGTAATTTCTTCATGTACACTTGGCACAAACGGTTAGTCGCTTATGGCCATTCTCAACGGTGGTAGTTGTGGCCATGAACACTCTGATAATCAAGTTAGTCGATGATAATTGCACACAATTAATTTCGATAACAGAAACTGCTAGAATTTCTATATTATCTCAAAAGATGAGGAGAAATAGTGAATTATTAATAGTGGAGTTACATTACCTGACAAACGCATAGAGGACAAGCATTTATAGAAAAAAAATGTGGCAAAAAAAATCGTTGGATGGAGAACACATGGCTTTATCTAACAGTCCGAAACATCTCTTTATAGACGTCCATCTATCATTCCATAGGTGGGCGGGCATTTAATATTTCTGGATTCAAATTAACACATTGGCATCTGTTGCATAGATGTTAAATCCATCATTCATAAGATTTTATTTTGGATAGATCGTTGCCTAAAAGATCCGTATTTTATGCCCAAGCATTGATAGTCGACCAGCAGGTATATCCTCTAGCCATGCAGCTCGGCCTTGTTCTTCAAACATTCGCCTCGTATTATGCTACTAGATTGCTTATGCACTTCGACACCTCGATGAGTGGGCCTATTTAGCTAACATGGAGACTCGTTATCAGAGGCATAACACAACCAATTTGTTTTTTTAAGAGTAATCGATAATACGTTTTCTATATTCTTACTCATCCAGTTTACATCGCAAATTCAAGAGTGCGTCTGTGATTATATTTCTCATACATGATATTTATTTTGTATTCTAATGTGGTTGATGCTTTTACTTTTTACGATTATTTTTTATTAATAAATTACTTCCATGTCCATAGTGTATACTATAAAACAATCTATATTCTTGTTGTAAATATAATAGTATTTATGAATAACAATTATGCCACTGCAACCTTAGATATTATTACCATTGTATCCTTAATTTTTTCCTATAAATATGGAGTTTTGGTTCTTCATAAAATATACAAGTTTATTGGTTTCTCTCTTTTGTTCTCTCTTTAATTTATAACACGTTACCAGCATAATTCCCTCATAATCAAATTACATTAGTTAAAATGTAATAATTTTTATAAACATAATAATCTATTACGTGTACCAAAATTAATTTGATGTCATGTGAATTATTTCGATATACATATGTATCATAGCAAGGTTGCTTCTACTTCTTTGCTTTTCGTTTGTATGAATATTAATTCTAATTCACGTTTGTATGTGTAATCTGTACACATAATAATTCATGGTTTATTGATTAAATTCATATTTTACCATTAATTCATTCCTTTTGATTCATATACAATCAATTATGTCACATATCATTCACGTATTAATTTTGGCACATATTAGTTCTACTTTTATTTTTGTATATGTGGAATTCATGTACATATTTGGCATCTTTTGCATGTTGGTAAAAGATTTTGCCAATAAAAGATTTAATCAATTTTATTAACCTCTATATATGAAAATTATTCTTCTTAATGCATGTTTGGTAATTAATTTTTATATATAAATTCATATCATGTATGTTTGTTAATTAATTTTGTATCATGCACTATTTGTATGGTCATTAATATTTTTAAGTTGATTAAATATTTTTAGATACTCCGTTATAAACTTTAAATTGATAATCCATCATGTTGTTCATGAAGTAGCAGAACATTATAATTAATATTCTAAAAGAATATTACTTGCTCCTAAAGAGTATAAATTATAATTTTCAATATTCCAGAAGAATATTGACATTTTACTTCCGAAGAAGCACAACTCTATAAATATTAACATTCTACAACAAAACATGCTTCTGAAGAGCTAATGTTTATAAATAATAGTTTTTTATTGCTCTTAAAGTAGCACAATATTATTAATTTTCTAAAAAAAACTATTAACTATTCTTGAAGAGCGTAGTGTTATAATTTCAATATTTCAAAAGAATATTAATCAATTGTTTTTGAAGAAGCAATAATAAATATAACATGTTTTTGAAGTATTGAATTAGTATTTATCCTTGAAGGAAAACTTACAACTCATGTCATGTGGACATTAATTCATATATGACTATATCTTAGTATTTTCGAGAATTAACCATGTATTTTGTTTGATTGAATTGTTATTAAAATAACAAACATTATATTAAACGAGAAGTTTAATTATTGAATATATTATTATTTGACATAACTAATTGGATCATCAAGGAAGCAATAATAATGTGAAATTGAGAATTCAAATGGATATTCAACGAAGAATTAGAAGCTTCTTCAATCCAATAAATTCTTATTTAATATTCGATCTCCTTATTATTGGTCATTAACCATCACTAGCTAAATATGTATTGAATTTCCTATATTTCTGAAATTAATAAGGGTGATATATAAAGTCCATCATCCTCCACGATGACAATCTAAATATTATTTGTATTTAATAGATTTGATATAGATACTAAATAATTGAATGGTGTTTGCAACCTGAAATTTGTGAAATTACTACTTAAATTATGAGCATAATTTTTAGATTGTATAATCAAGAAGATGTGTCTTATTAATGTCAGTAATACTAAATCTCAACTTATTAATAAGTGTTAGTTGAGATGTTGATAAATAATTTAATATTATTGTTTGTTAAATATTTCCAATTAATTTAATTGAGAAAAAAATATTTCACATTTCTGTTTAGGGAATATTATTATGCATTATACCAACATCAAGTTCTCCCTATTATAATTGACTTATGTTCCGAGCCTGATTTCTTCATCTAATTATTCAATAGTACAATACATGTATAGTTAATCCAGCACATTGGATTAAGATGAAAAATAAAGAATACTAAGAAGAAATGTGTAATTTGAACCCTTATTTCAAACGGGTAATATTTAGTAACACAACTTATTGGTTGTCAATTTTGATTGGACAATTTTTTCTGAAAGAATTAAGAAGTCAAAAATAACGTATAAATGCATCATTATCTAAATCTTCGTAAAAAATCATTCAAACCCGAAATACAAAAGATAATTCATTTAGATACATTTACTGGCCAAAGAGATCAATAATATCTCACACGTTAACTTTAAATGCTCCAACTTGAACTAACATCTTAGAGGACAATTAGTCAATGCGATATTTGATGAAACGCCTGAAACGTGAAGATAATTAATTCTAATATAAAAAATTTTAAACGAAAATGAAGCAATTAGTAAAGATGGTTCCAACAAAGAGACATATACTTTTAATGAATATTTAGATACAACAAATTATAAAACCCTAGAAGAGGTATCTAATATGTTGTAAATTGAGATATATCAACAACACTTTTGCACATGATGTACTGAATCATATTATGAATGATGAGAAATGAAATATATTCGTTGAAACATATAGATTGAAATAATGATTGGCCAAATAAAATGATGCGATCGTATTAAAATTGAACTTTCTAGAGAAACATAAAGTGTCTAGACCTACGGTTCGAAAAAATCTAAAGATATATACTTTTACGAAAATAAAATGACAAAAGTAAAGTCGTAATATGAAATGTAAGATTCTTTATATTATAAATTTCGCGAACACTTATATAAATAGATAAATTATCATATAGTGAATGTAATTATCAGTCTCTGTTTTATACATATTCTATTTCCCTCATTAGGATTTTTCTCACAGAGTTTTTCCTAATAAAGTTTTAACGATGCATGTCTTTTGTGTGATGAATGTATATATCATGCAAGACATTTACCCTTAAATAATACTTCTATATATATGAGACTCTCGAAGAGATCAACGAGTACTATTTTCTAAATATTTATGTTACTACAGTCATCAAAAGTTGATAAAATATTTCATATAAAAAATAGTGCTATTTGAAGACATTGACGTAGAAGATATTAATATTGAAAACATTAGCATACAAGACATAGATCACTTGATACAAGAATTAAAATCAGATGAGTAGCTTTACTCTTTTTCCTTCGATCAAGTTTTGCTCCGCTAAATTTTCTTGAAAAGATTTTAAAAAGACAGCATTTTAATACTTCAATTTATTTATTTATTTTTCACTTTCTTTTTTTCATTTGTTGGCATTTTTCTCTTATTGGGTTTTGCCAAATAATGTTTCAATGAAATAATTATTGTGTAAATAGTCCTTTAATGGGGAGTATTGTAAATATATTAGTATTTATAAATGACAATTATATCATTGCAACCCTAGATGTTATTACCATTATATCCCTAATTCTTCTCTATAAATATGGAGATTTTGTTCTTCATAAAATTTACAAGTTTATTGACTTCTCTCTAGTTTATAACAATTCTCACCAATTATTTGCTATGAAACAAGGACTTACTGCGTATCTTGCCATCTTTTGGTTGTTCTTTTCTTGGCCTCTTTATTCTTTTTGAACCAAAATATTAAGTCTCTATCAAATTTCGATTTTAATTTAAGTCAATCAATAATTAATTTTAATCATATATTTCATGAGATTCAAAACTTTTTAACCACACATTTCATTAACTTTAATTAAAATCTACTGAAAATCTGATATTAATTACAACCAAACAAAGACTAAACGAATTAAATAATTAAAAAAAAAAACATTGAGTATTTTCTCAAACATGGCGGTCTTTAATTTCTTTATGGACTGCCAAACGTTTGACATAGTGTCGACATTTATATTCTAAGAATAAAACAATTAGAAGCGTACAAAGTTAGTACATTTTAATGGATCACATGTGACGCACCTCCTAGTTGACATCTAATTAATTATTATTGTGAAATAACTTGTCGAATTATTTAATTCAATAAAAGTGTCATTTTCAGCTGACGAGCTTTTAATTTTTTAAGTTGTAGTAATAGGATGTTTAGGGGTTTTATCATAAAAGAAAAAGGATGAAATCATATCGATGATAATTAGCACGATAATGTAAAAATAAATAATTATTTCAATATCATTACTTTTTGCACGCAAACTAGCATTAAATATTGAGCCCTTTGATGAGGATCAAAATCAAATTTGACAAAAGTTGATAAAATATTTGGTTGAAAAGTTCTAGATTTCATAAAATGTGCAGATCAAATTGGTTGTTGACATCGATTTAGATTAAGAATTTTAATTTGTACCAAATAAGAGCTGAACGCCGAATTCTTGTTCTAGCTTTTGAGTCTGTGTATAAGAATTTTAAAAATTTTATAATATGTCTATGGTAAGTCATACTCTTATTAACGTTGTTCAATTATATTATGTTCATATGAATAAATACAAAAAATGCAAATCCTAAATGGTGAAGTCCAATTAATATTAAGGCTTTATTTCAATTCATCATTTGGGGAAAAAAATGTTTTGTCCATTACTTCAAAACTAAATGCATGAAACAAATTAATTACTTTCTTGAAGTACAAGAATTTACAGATAGAGTCAATGTTCTTATGACGTGCAAGAACGAAATGAAAGTTATTCTTAAGGGAAATTTGCAATAGGGGTCCCAGATCTTTCGATTTGTAGTAGATTATACTCAAATCTTTTATTTTTATACCCATGGTCCCAAATCTTTCATTTCAATTACAGATAAAGGACAATAGAAAGAATCCATCCATTAGTCTATTAGTTGACCAAAAAATTGAAACTTTAACGTATTTTGAACAATTAAAAGAAGAGCAAAACGACCACTTCATCATTTTACCATTAATTAATTAAAGAAACAAAAAATGAGAGAAAGAAAATTTAAAGACTATTAAAAGAATATGAATTTAAATTTTCTTCTCTCTTTTAATTAAGTTATGAAAAATGATGAAATTACAATTATACCTTTCTTTTTACAAGTCAAGGTCTTAAGTTTTGGAGCCAACTAAGTGGATTAATGGACGAATTCTATCTCTTGTCCTCTAGCTTTAATCGAAATAAAAGGTTTGAGATCCTGAGTGCAAATTTGAAAGGTTTGAGACACTAATTGCAATTTTTCCTATCCTTAATTTCAAAATTAATTTGTATTTTACTCAACCTCTTTTATGTTTTAATTACTTCCATGTATTTTAATTACTTTCATATATTTTAATTTCTCTACGTACGTTACCACTTATTGAGCGGTGTCGTCTTTATATGGACAAACCACAATTCAACGATGAACTTCTTAGCTTTTACTTGTAATACAAGAAATACAAGAAAGCCACGTTCAAGTTAAATGTTTACGTACCTAAATGAAATTCAATCATGTCTCCATCACCTAGTGCTTAAAATGATGTTTAAGAAAATGAAGAGTCTTTAACTGAACACTAATTTAAAGAATCCCGCTACGTGTACGGAAAGATGATTGACAAAATCTATACAGATAAGACACAGTCGGGGTGGTTTTTTTTTTTTTGGCACTATTTTATACACATGAGGCCCAGCGCAAATGTGAGAGATCTGTAGCTTTTCGGTTAAATCAATTCTGTACAAATTGATTTTCCGAAATTTAAATACGGTGCTTAAGAAAATACCCTACAATTAAGCAAAACTTTGTAATAATCACAGCCATTAAAAAATTTATAACTGGCACTATTACTTCATCTTCGAAAAGGTGAATTGACAAGTCGGAACAAATATGAAAGACGAATTAATACTACAAAAATTATATTTTCCTTTAAAAAATAATATCGCCATATACTTTTGATAAGGTGAACTGGGCAAGTCCAAACAAATATGACAAAAAGGTTCAAATCTTAATAACCCCAAGTTTGATGGTTATTAAAAAGAATTTTTTGGGATAAAAAATTTTGTAATAATAATTTTTTTCGGAGAATATATAAAAATAAAAAATTATTTTAGATTTACGTGCTAAATATTTTATTGTAAGAATGTGAGGTCGAACATGAGGTTCTTCTTTTAAAACTAAAATAAATTTAGAGAATGGTATACAAATAGAAATGTTGTCTACTACATTGAATGAACAAATGTATGCAAGATTAATGAAGAGAGATAAAATTGTCACCTTGTTTAAAAAAAAAAAAAAAGTTGAACCCCAATTTTGAAGGCATCCACCGTCCCGTCCCTAAAACTTTATAAGGAAGGTAAATCGCGGGATGTGTCCCAACAGGTCAGGGAACAAGAACTACATGTACACTGTGCCTACAAGGAGTCCAATTCTATATCTCAGGAATCGAACCCTTACTGTGGCTGCCAGTAAGGCGTGAGATAATCTCACTTTTGTCCTTTACACCACTGGATTATGTCCCGGAGGACAAATTGTCACCTTGTTTAGCTCATATTTGGTGTAAATTAAAATTACATTTTTAGCATTTATTTGAGCTCCATTTTATATATTTTTTTTTAAAAAAAGAGTTATATATATATATATTAATTTCAAGACTTTTACCATTATAATTTGAAAACCAATGGCACTTATTGACGAAAATTTGCAGACCTATATACATTTTTGACATTTAACTCACTTTGTTTGAAAGGACATTGGTGATCATTTATAAGCTAGTCAGTAATTACGGCTGAAAGGGACCCACTACATTTCCAACGTTCCAAATTTTGATTAAAATCGTGTAAGAATCGCCCTCCAACAATTGAAGGGATGTGTAATTAAAAATGAATTTGAATAAAGATTAATTTTTATATAATGAAATTCAAATAGAGATTTAGTCGATTTTTGTAAAAGTTGATGAAATTTATAATTGAAAAGAATCTTATATTAATGTGCGATTAAAATTAATTATTGATTTTGAGTTGAGATTTATAGTAAGTGCTTATTTGGTAGGAATTTTCATAATTAATTTTTAAATCGTTAGAGATAAAATAAGTTCTATTTGTGAGAGAAGAATTCAAAAATGACGATTGAAATAGTGAAATATTGATCAAAAAATTAATTTTAATTGACTTAAAATTTGTACCAAATAAGCACTAAATGTTTATCAATAAATAAAGGGAGAGGTGGGGCTTAATATTATTGCAGAGAAGACGTATTACACTATACTAAGCCTATTTGATAGGAACTAATTAATTAAATAAAAAGAATTAATCCTTATTTTATTCTCATTATTTTGAAAGTATATTTTCCTCTTTTCTTTTCGAACAAATATTTTCAATAAAATAATATTACAAATATTCAAAAAAAATTCATTTTTTTAACTGTACATTCTCAGAGCCTGTTTGAGAGTGATTTTGAGAATTTATTTTTTGACTGTTAGGAGAAAAGTGGGATCTATCTGAAAGAGAAGAAGTCAAATATGACTACTGAAATAATGAAATAACGGTCAAAAAATCAATTTTTGGGCCAAAAAAATCACTCCCAAACAAGCTATCAATCAACGTAGTATTTTAAAATGTATTTTTCAATAAAAATAAAGCTCAAACAGACTTTTAATAAAGAAGACACGCGATAAAATTTGTCAAAATTTTCCATATAAATTAAGGAAATTACATTAAAATAGTTAATAATTCATAACCCTGAAACAAAATGATGAGAGGAAAAATAGTGTAAATAAATGTTGTCAACACAATACAAATAAATAAATAAATGCAAATTAATTATAAAATAAATACACTCACATATCGTCACGTATAGAGAGAGTCTTGCAATATTGCCTATATAGTGTCGACAGAGTCAAATCCTTTGCAAGTAAAGAATGCATCTTCCAGGATCCGCCCCCTGCATCTTCTGTTTCTCTCTCTACAAAATGTCGACATTTCTCTTTCTCTCACTATATCAACACCTCTGTATCTATACATCTATAGCTATATCTATACCTTCGATCTTTTCCTCTCTATCCGAACCAGTATCTGTACTTGAAGTCGTCAATAATTTTGATTCTTTTCATGCATGTAATGCGTGTGTTCTATATAGAGTTTCTGTAGTTGCTGGAAGATAGAAATTTGATTGAAAAGTGAAGAATAAAGGAGGAATTCAATCGTTGCCGATGTCATTTGTCGAGGTTCTCGTTTNATTCGCACAATGGGGTCAGTGCCAGCAGAATAACCCACATTCAGAAACCTTCAATCCAGGCTGGAGAAAACACCCAAATTTCTTGTGGGCTAATCAAAATAAAAACAAACCACAAGGGCAATATCAGCAGCAAGACAAAAAGTCACCATTGGAGGATATGTTCGAGAAATTTATGGCACAAACCAATCAGTACATGGAAGCCAATAACCAATTTATGCGAAGGACGGAATCAACGCTTCAAGATCAAAGTGCAAACTTGGAGACACAAGTGGGACAGATGGCAATTTCCATGACGGGTAGAGCACCGGGAAACCTACCCAGCAATACTGAAATTAACCCTAAGGAACATGCAAAGGCTATAACAACCAGAAGTGGAGTACAACTACCGGAGCCACATGTAAAAAGCTCGGGGGCCAGCAAGGAATCAACATCAACCTTGGAGGAAGAAATTGTGGACCAAACTGACAATGCAACAGGAGATAAGGTTAAGAAGAATTCCAAGACATCACAGGGAAAAAATACTAATCCTGTCAACCCTCATGAGCCTCTTATTCCGTTTCCACAAAGGTTGAGAAAGCACAAAATGGATCAGTAATATAGTAAGTTCCTTGAAGTCTTCAAGAAACTGCACATCAACATCCCATTTGCTGAAGCACTTGTCCAGATGTCGAGCTATGCAAAATTCCTGAAGGATATCCTCTCCAACAAGCGAAAGATAGAAGAACACGAAACAGTGATGCTAACTGAGGAATGCAGTGCCAGAATCCAAAGAAAACTACCTCCAAAACTAAAAGATCCAGGGAGTTTTACTGTACCTTGTACTATAGGAAATTGTCATTTTGATAAGGCTTTATGTGATTTGGGTGCAAGTATTAATCTAATGCCTCTTTCTGTTTTCAGGAAACTCGGCTTGGGAGAAGCAAAAGCCACAACAGTGACATTACAGTTAGCATATAGATCCCTTACACATCCAAGAGGAATTATTGAAGACGTGCTGGTAAAAGTGGAGAAGTTCATATTTTCAGCCGATTTTCTTATCTTGGACATAGAAGAAGATAAGGATGTTCCACTCATTTTGGGGCGACCTTTTTTAGCCACTGGGAGAGCGATTGTAGATGTTCAGAAGGGGCAGCTGATATTGAGGCTTGGTGACGAGCAAATCTCATTCAACGTGTTCATAGCAATGAAATTCCCTACTGAGTCAGACAGTTGTTTCCAGATCGATGTAGTCGACCGAATAGTTCAAGACAAATTTCTGCTACATCATCCTTCTTATGCATACGAGGCATGCATTGCACATTCACAATCCATCCATTCTGATTCAAGTGAGATTGAGACATGTGCTCGATTTTTGGAAAGTAACCAGCCATATATGCGCAGACGCTACTATGAAGAGTTGGGAACTAGGACTGCAAAATCAGTGCCATCTATTATGAAACCGCCTAAATTGGAACTCAAACAACTGCCACCACATCTTCGATATGCGTACCTGGGGGAATCTTCTACACTACCTGTTATTATTTCAAGCACTGTCAGTGAGGTAGAGGAAGAGAAACTACTTCGGGTGTTAAGGGAGAACAAAACAGCTATTGGATGGTCAATTGCAGATATCAAAGGGATCAGCATGTCTATATGCATGCATAAGATACTCATGGAGGAAAAATTCAAACCGAGCATTGATGGGCAGCGGAGATTGAATCCTCACATGAAGGAAGTGGTTAGAGCTGAGGTATTGAAGTTGCTCGATGCAGGCATTATTTATCCAATATCAGATAGTGCATGGATCAGTGCGGTGCAAGTTGTCCCCAAGAAAGGAGGAATCACAGTGATAGAAAATGAGAAAAATGAGTTGATTCCTACACGGACAGTGACTGGATGGAGAGTTTGCATTGACTACCGTAAACTTAACACAGCTACTCGAAAGGATCACTTTCCATTACCGTTCATTGATCAGATGTTGGAGAGATTAGCGGGACATTCACATTACTATTTCCTAGATGGGTACTCCGAGTATAATCAGATTACAGTGGCACCAGACGATCAGGAGAAGACCACTTTCACTTGTCCCTATGGCACCTTTGCATATAGAAGGATGCCATTTGGATTATGCAACGCTCCCGCTACTTTTCAGCGCTGCATGATGGCTATTTTCTCAGACATGATTAAGAAATTCATCGAGGTATTCATGGATGACTTCTCTGAGTTTGGATCTTCATTTGATGAGTGCTTGGAGCATCTAAGTCTTGTGCTACAACGGTGTATAGAGACCAACTTGGTGTTGAATTGGGAGAAATGTCACTTTATGGTACAAGAAGGCATCGTACTAGGGCATCGAATCTCGGCGAAGGGCATTGAAGTGGATAGAGCAAAGATTCAAGTAATCGAGAAACTACCTCCACCTACATCAGTAAAAGGTGTTCGTAGTTTTCTTGGTCATGCAGGGTTTTATAGAAGATTCATCAAGGATTTCTCAAAAATTACCAAACCTCTGTGCTGTTTATTGATGAAGGAATCCACATTTGAGTTTACTGATGAGTGTCTGCAAGCCTTTAAAACTTTGAAACAGAAGTTGACTTCAGCACCTGTAATTATCACACCGGATTGGAATCTACCATTTGAATTAATGTGTGACGCCAGTGATTATGCTGTGGGAGCCGTGTTGGGTCAACGAAGGAATAAGGTATTTCACGTGATCTACTATGCAAGTAAGACTTTGAACGATGCTCAGTTAAATTATGCCACCACGGAGAAAGAGCTTCTTGCTATAGTCTATGCATTTGACAAATTTCGATCATACCTTGTGGGGTCGAAGGTCATAGTCTACACAGATCATGCCGCTATCAGGTACTTAATGGAAAAGAAGGATGCTAAGCCACGTCTCATTCGTTGAATATTACTACTTCAAGAGTTTGACTTGGAAATTAAGGATAAGAAAGACAGTGAAAACATGGTAGCGGACCACCTATCTCGGCTTGAGGACACAGAACGGACAGAGACAGTGGAAATAAACGAAATCTTCCCAGACGAACAGATTTTTGGTGTGATGGAAACACCCTGGTATGCAGATATAGTTAACTATTTAGCCAGGTCTATCATACCGCTAGATTATTCAAGTCATCAGAAGAAGAAATTTTTCGCTGAATTGAAGTATTATTTTTAGGAAGATCCCATTCTCTACAGGCGGGGGGCTGATCAAATTCTTCGTCGCTGTGTACCAGAGGAAGAGGTGCCTTCGATATTAGAAAACTGTCACTCATCTATAT
>NC_036244.1:6961441-6961861 GCF_002742605.1 Olea europaea var. sylvestris | reverse complement strand
AAAAGGTGTGACCGATGTCAGCGCACGGGTAACATATCTAGAAGAAATGAGATGCCTTTGAATAGTATCTTAGAGGTGGAATTATTCGACGTCTGGGGGATCGACTTCATGGGACCATTTCCACCATCTTTTTTAAATCAATACATATTAGTGGCTGTGGATTATGTATCGAAGTGGGTCGAGGCTGTTGCACTACCTACTAATGATGGGAAAGTGGTGATTGAGTTTTTAAAGAAGAACATTTTTACCCAATTTGGAACACCAAGAGCCATAATCAGTGACGGGGGCACACATTTCTGCAATCGTCAGTTCGAGCAGTTGTTAGCAAAATATGGCGTTAAGCACCGTATAGCCACTGCATACCATCCCCAAACCAGCGGACAGGTCGAAGTATCCAATAGGCAATTGAAGCGAATACTC
>NC_036244.1:6948539-6957414 GCF_002742605.1 Olea europaea var. sylvestris | reverse complement strand
GTCCAGAAGAGGGGGGAACGACCAGAGAGACGAATTGGAAGCATAAAAACACAATCTTGGGTTGATTTCACAAGGATTGAAGAAGGATTTCAAGATTTCATACAAGAAAACAAGGATTTTCATACGGGTGTATTCTTTATATCTTTTAATTTCATTTTTATTTCTTGATTTAGTAATCATGATTGTAGGCTAGGGTTTTAAATTCATTAGGAGATCGATGAACCTTTGATTACTATTAAATTCTTATATCTCATGAATTCAATATAAAGTTTTGTTTGGATAATATGCTTTATTTATATGTTTTCATTGCATCCATAATTATTGGCCATATA
This sequence comes from Olea europaea var. sylvestris, assembly GCF_002742605.1. Taxonomy (NCBI): domain Eukaryota; kingdom Viridiplantae; phylum Streptophyta; class Magnoliopsida; order Lamiales; family Oleaceae; genus Olea; species Olea europaea. Next base: position 6,957,082 of record NC_036244.1, on the reverse strand, counting down.
TTATGTGAGATTAGATGATTTATTTCTTACATTCGAGAGAAGTGGAATAGATTCGATAAAATATAAATCAACATAGGGTCCGATAGGGGACAGAAATATACCCCTATGCTTTATGCAATTCGTTAATTGTTCATAGAAATTCATGCATTCTTGTATATTTGCATCATCCATAGAAATATAGGCTGGTGGTATACAAGAGTAGGTTTAATATATATCGAGAGAGTATATTGGATAGGTTTAGGAACATTGAATTGACATTTTTCCATCGATTCATTGAATTTGTGAAATTAGGGTTTTTGGTAATCAATTGGGGATTCGAGATCCTAATGATTCTATTTCAATTTATTTCTATACATTAACTTCCAAAATTGCATATTTACATTTTAATTGAGTTGTTGAGTCATTTAATTAGGGGAATTTCGAAATTAGGGTTTTCTTCAAAAATTAGGGTTTCAAATTGGGGGTTTCTCCCAAAATTAGGGCTTTTAACACTTAGACCAAATTTTCATTCAATTGGATTCGGTTAAGATCACATTAGTTTAATTAGAGCTAATTCAATCCTTGTGGGAACGATACTTGGACTCATAGTCCATTTTACTACTTGTTAACGAACCGTACACTTGCGGTGGGTTTTAAAATTAAAAGAAATGTTTCGTGAACAATGTATTATTATTCAACATTTTGTTTGTATAATTTTATGATGAGCTGAGTATTATGGACACTAGGATAATGAAGAACCTCATATTTTGAAATTTAATGTTAATTTCAAGTTTTGATGTTAAATATTTGTTTGGCTTAATGGCTGTTATGATATTAATTCTTTCAATTACTTGATCAATAATTGAATATGTTTTTATTTTATTTTTTAGTTTGAGAGAGAATAGAAAATTTAGCACGTTGTAGCAATCATTGTAAAGTCAAATAGTAAATGAGAATATATCATCAAGCGTTGCATGATCTTGTTGTGAATGTTCCTGTGACTTTAATTTATTTTTATATAGTTACACCCTTCGTAAAGATATAGTTGGGTCGTATGTGAAAATTTTTAATATTACTCAAGAGAGATTATTTAAGAAATATTAATCATCAAGTTTGAACAAGTATTGTCTATTACTTTATCTAATATTAAAGTGAAGGAATACAAGGGGTTTGAGGTCGTGGTTTTAATTATTTGAGTTTTCATCAAAACTTGATGGTTTATTTAAGTCTTATCTTTGGTTAGTTGTTGAATTTGAATTGCAATTACCCACATTTATAAAAAAAATTGTGTTCTTTCGATTAAAGTTAATATTAATCGAAATCTGACTGAATTCGAAATCCTTGCAAAAATTATCTTTTATTCACAGTTTATTACTTATTTACGATACCATATACTTTTAGGATTTTAGCGAGTTGTAAACGTATGATGCCTGGGCTTACATTTGGCAACAGTCTTGAAGTCATCTTCAAATCGACTTGTGGGGAATTTCAATAACCGCAATGAAATCTTCTCCTGGAAAATGACAAGAAGTTTTCACTTGTGGGTGATACAACAATTCTTGCTCAAACATTTCTATAATTATCACAATGTAGGAAATTTACTTCTTCCAATAAAGGTGAACTAACTTCTTTCTTATCCAAATAGTAGCCCTCAATACCTTCAAGCCCTCCCATACATGCAATATTTTGTTCGATCAATTCCTTTTGTCTATCACAAAAGAATGAAGAGATAGAAGATGCTAAAGCAAGATTATCAAGACAATGGGATGAAGAGCTTGTGCATTCAAGTTCAAATTGGTCGATCAGGGTTGAATGAACTTTCGGCTCAAAAGGAGCGGTTAAATTTAAATGGAATGAGATTTGCCATGAGAGTTATTGACATAAATAAGATTGGTAGATCGAGCTTTCTCAAAGTCTTCCGCATAATCATTAATAGCTAACCTTAAATTTCTTCCAATTTTAACCCATGGTTTTGCAAATATTCCTTTAAGCTACTTTTGAATTTACGAAAAAAAAAGTTAAAGAGTTGTAAATGGATAGAGGACGAATTATTTTCAGATTTTGGTTTTCAAAAGATATTGTATTTGGGTCAATTGTCCCACTGTGTGGGGACGATGAGTTGGGGCTGATTTTTGTTGGTGCATTTGTGAATTCCAATGAAATTGAATTCTGTGCGGAGACCGAATTGAGCTTGATTAATTGTAAGGTTAGTTTTGGGCTAAAAGGTTTGGCCCAATTAATTTATGGGTATGGCTTGAATTATCAAGGGAAAAATTCATATTTCAGGTGTATTCTTTACATCATTTCAAAAATCAGGTAAAAAGTTTGAAAATTCAAAATTCAGGTTTGTATTTAATTAATTAAAAATATTTATTAAATAAATATATTAAAGTCACAATTAAATAATTAATGGTCACAGATTTATTTACTGGTCACATATCATCAAATTAATTGGTCATAAGTTTATTTACTGGTCACATATAAAAAGTTTTATAGGTTACAAATAATTTCGAGGTCACGGATCAAAAATTTTAGAAGTCACAGATTTTTTTTAGTCACGAATTATCAAATTTCAAGGTCACAGACCAAATCGTTGAGATCACAGATTATCAAATTTTAAGGTCACATGCCAAATCGTTGGTCACATATACCAAATACTCCATTGCCGAACCCAATCCATCACCAATGATTGGTCACAGAGCAACCAAATGGTCACCACCACCACCAACAATGTCGCCACCACTAGATCCAACACATTGCCAACAAAAATACCACAACTACCACTATCAGATCCATACACACAAATCAGCACAAATACACCACAAATCGGCCACCTCCACCACCTGCGCCAGCGACCGTCGTCACTGCCGTAGCCACAATAATAATCCTAAAACCACCAAAAACATAAAATCGCTACAGCCTCAATCTGTGCCATCCCATGCCGCTACAGCCATCACGCACAGCACCGCGCCGAGATCTTCATTCCCCCCTCCCAGAACCGCACACCTCCACTACCACCGCAATCACAAAACTAGGACACCATCACAATGCCCCGCTCCACCTTCCCCGATGGCGCCATGCAAGGCACTGATCAATCGGCTAGAATAGAGAGCGTATGGGTAGGGAGAGGGATAAAGATGGAATGGAGAGAGGGAGGTAGAAGGGAGAGAGATCTAGGGTTTGCTATATGGGAGTTGAAATCGGCTTCTATTGTGTTTTAATTTAATATTTAAATATATAATAATTAAATTGAAACCTGAGATTTGCATAAACAACTTTGGAAGCTGACTCTTGCACTGGGATCTCCAAATACTTGGGATTCTGTAATTTCCTCAATTATCAATGGGAATGGTTGGGGTGAACTAGGCCCATCTTATCAAGAAAAATAATTGGATCAGATTCAATGTAGTCGTCTCAATGTTACTATATAGGAACTAGGAAGTTGCAAGAAGGCAACTCGATCTAATTTTAAAATAGTAATTTTTTTTAATGGATGGTATTAATGGCTCATTTGATATGACTTCTGCTTTTACTTCTGTTTTCGCTTCCTATAGAATGACTTCGAGAGAAAATTACCTGAATTTTTGTTTGGAAAACCAATTTTTAAAAGCACATTCTATTCCAGAAGTGCTTTAAGAGGATGACACATTGCAACAGCTTTAACATCTCTTCTAACTTGAAGTATTTTCATAAACTTGATCAAACGGATCCAAAAATCAATCTTGGATCTCAAAAACTCTTTGTATTTTTAAAAGCTATGACAAATGGACCTTAAAGCACGAGAGCATACTCTTTATAAAGGAAGGGGATTTCTCTTCTTTAACATACACGTTTAAGTCAAACTTTTGGCTTGCTACAAGCTGGGCTCAAGGATTGCAGTTTGTCCGGACCTAATAATTGGATTTTTAATAAAGGAAATTAGGCACAATAATGCTTTTATATTTAAAAGGTCAAAAATAGGCTTTTGGAAAATAATTATAAAAATCAGGTAACACTTGACAAATCCTAAAATTTCTTCCCCCTCCCACCTTCTCTCTCTCTCTCTCTCTCTATAAAAATGACTGCACGATTAACATATAGATAAGAGATGTTAGGAATAACAATATTACATGTGCAATTACCTCAATAAATGTGTGATTGAATGTATTATTATCTAGATAATCGTATAATTGAATACGTTCTACTCATTAAAATTCAAACTATAAATAAGATTGAATTGTGTTTAAAATAGAATTAATTTATCTTGAAAAGGAGAGTTAATTACAAAAAGAATATAGATTGTCAAAAATGTAAGAATGAAACAAATTACATAATTGAGAATTGGGAATAGGATAATAATATGTGGATTTAAAATTCCAACACATTCATCCCATATTTAGTTTAAATAATTTAAGTTAATTAGTAGTTTAATTTAGATATATAATCAAACACTCCCTTTTGTTACATAGATTCAAAATGAATAACGAATTGATAATATTAAATTTAAGGTTTGATCTCGGTAAGACGATACTCTTAACTAATTGACCTAGATATATAATTAAACACTCCCTTTTGTCAACAATTTTATACGTTTACGAGATGGAAGCTGCAATTTTCCCTTAGAATAAAGTCAATGTAACTCTTCTACTACCATATACAAAATTGGAAGGTTTTGCTGTCAAATAACAATATTAGTAAGGATCTTACAAGTTACTACTTATTCGCTTTGTCACTCTTAAAATAGAAACTATAATATAAGGACGTCATTTGTTGTTGAGTTCACTTGCACTAAGTTTTACCAATGATCAAACTGTGCCACGCGTTTTATGCAACATGGTTTAACCGCAAGTGTACGATGTCAAGTTTCGTAATATAGTGATATAATTGAATTGTTGAACCCACAGAGATTGTTGTTTGATTCCTATCAAATACTATAATTATTTTAACTTCCACTTTATTTAGAAAACCAATTTTTGACTTAAGTTTATGCTAAATTAATATGTTGTAAATAAAATGGCAATTAAAATAACTTAAGATGAAATATATAAAAATAATCAATGCAAGGAGGTCTAGGGAATGATTTTACCACCCTATCAACAATATCTTTCAATCTTAATGGTTAATTTTCTAAATTATTCTCAATTTATAGGCGAGAACCATAAATTAATCCCATTCCCTCTCTCGAGTGCCGAACAGAATTTATTTATATACTCTAATCCCAATATCTTTATTCCGGATTAGATCAATAAAAATTATCAAGCCCTTAGTTCTTAATTGGAATTAAGCCTCAAAGAATTCATGCTTTCTCTCGAAATCCACGAAATCTAAGTTGTGTTATTCGTAGATCAAGATCAAATCTCCCTCTCTCGAGTGCCAAAATTCAATACATCAATTCATTCAACCATTGATCAGGTGATTGAAAGCAACAAGCATGAATAACACAAATAAATACCGAAAAATTAAGGAAATATTGTATCAATATCCAAAAATAGTATCAAGTTAGGTTACATCAACCCTAGATCTAAGAATTTAGTTCATGATTGATGGAAATGATATTCTGAATTACAGATAAACAAGCATGGAGAAGAAGAGATTAGAAAAAAAAAACTCAGACGATGCTTTGAATCTTCTTACAATGATTGTACATCTTCCTCCTTAAATTTCTTGATCTCTCGTTTTTGCGTTGAGTTATCTTTTTCAATGCCAGAAAAATTCCCTTTTCTGATCTTTTTTGTGGTATTTATCTTTCCCAAAAGTTACAAGATGAGAGGATTCAAATCTGGGCCAAGAAAGTGTACTTTCCTATTTTTGCGTCGGGTGCCGCGCGACTTTTTTTATTGTTGGCCCCGCGGCGCCTGCCTTGCTGAATCTGTTTCTACGTTGGGCGCCACGGCGCCCAACTTTCTATTGATTTTTTCCCTTTTCCTTGGGCGCCTGATTTCAGCGTCACAGCGTCCATGAAGCTGCCTCTTCTTTTTTTGTTCAATTTTCACGCTTCGTTGCCATGTTCTTTTCATTTGATTCTCCTTTCTTCATACTCGAATTTTATGATCTTCATCACGGCTTCATACAACTCCAAAATGTGGTGTTTTCTTAAAAGTTTTCTAAACTGGAAAACAACATGAAAACCCATATCAAAACGTTCAAATGTGCTCAACGACAACGCGAAAACTAAAATTTAAAGGTGCTAAATTGATGAGTGAATTGCACTCATCAAACCCCCAAACTTAGTTCTTTGCTTGTCCTCTAGCAAACACAAAATAACACACAAATATGCTTACCCCAAAACACAATAAGTGCACCCCATCACACAAGACATGCAATTCAAAAACCCCCTGGACATATTGTTCTTTTATGGCTTAACTTTAAAAATACGATATCGAATTCATGAACCATTTCAAAGTTATAGTGCAATGGCCAAATTCTTACTGTTCCAAAGCAAACATGTGTGTGTGTGTGTGTGTTAAGAGTACAACACTGGTCATTTCTGGATTGTTTCATTTCCCGACCGCAAAAGTCCACTATTTTCTTTCACTACTCGTGAGGTTTCGCACACCCCTAAACTTATTTTCTTTTCACTCTTTTCCGAGGTAAAAATTGTAGTTTGTTTGTTAATTACTATTCCTTACCCTCTCTAGCTTAGTTCGATGTCTCTGTTGTAGTTCAACTTATCAGTAGATGAAGTTTCTCCTATTTTTGACTGCATCAACCGGGAAGAATCAATCAAGTTACCATTCCTAGTTAAAAGATTAATCTTCTAAAACGAGTGTTCAGGGCTTAATCAAGGCATGTAAAGCTTTTTTTTTTTTAAATCTTAGGTGCACACGTCTCTTCATTGAACTTTATAAATGACCCCTGTAGTTAACTTTAGGCTGGTGACTTCCAAACCAGATGGCTTTAGAGCACCACGTTTTAAACCCTTGCAAGCTTAGTCACTCAAGTCATAAAGGCTACGAGAAGATGTTTCATGCAAAGATTATTATTTTTTATTAGTGCAATGTCCTTTATTAAATACTCATTCTCGAAAACCAACCCTTAACTTAAGGTTTTTACTCAATTTTCATCCCATTGGTCTCAGCTAATCTGCACAAAATATAGCACACACGGATACCATATCTACATCCATGTCTGCCTACAACAGTTCCACCATCTAAACAATCCTAAAGTTTGTTAAGGGATGTGTATTGTTTAGGTTTAGCTGTTATTTGAATTCATCTATGGGGGTCAGTAGTTTAACCTATTCCAATTATGAATCGACCCGTTCTTGTCCAACGCTATACTCCATTTTCGTGCAGTTAAATCACAATTATTTGCAAGGAAAAGTAACAATCTGACTCAAGCACATAACTTATTCCTAATCTATCATCAATTCACATTCCCAAACATATGCATCATTGTCCACAATATTGTCCAATTCACACAAGCATGCAAAATAGGATTATTATTTTTTTGTACACATGTATCACGGAAATAAAGAGATAACACACAAAACAATTAAAAATTGAGAACTACCCCCAAACTTAGACAACACATTGTCCTCAATGTGGAAATGAAAGAAAGTATGAAAGGTTCCTCAGGAGGACACTAAATGTCCTCATCGCCGTCTGGTGGGGCAGGAGGGTAGGAATGTGATGGGAATTGCGGTGGTGGAGGAAAGGTCAGCTCAGGATGGGCAGAAGCCATGACTGCAATGCAAGCACTCTGATATTGAAATTGGGTATAGATTGATGTCTCCCGGCGATTCATCTGCGATTGCATCCTATCTTGCCAATGGGATAAGTTTAGGTCCATGGCCTACCTATAGTAACATTAGACGGAGGCTGGGGAAGGTGTTGAGTCGGGCCAGAAGATTGAGATGAACTGGGCCTATCCCGACGTCCCTTGAGCTTATTCCGAAGTTCCCGCGTGAGAGAGGGCTTAGGGTGTAGAACTTCATCGGATTCCCTTGTGGTGACACCTCTTTGGACACATAGATCATGTACGAGCCATGGATGTCCCAAACTACTGGTAGCAGAGCTAGCCAATATGCAAAGGATGCTATTCTGTATGACCTTGCTGGCGGTAATTGAGTACTCCTTCTGAATGGCATAGTTTAATAGAGCACGGTCCTTGGTCACCTCACTGATGTTGCTACTAGGCATGAGTTTGACAGATGTGAAGTGGTGCCAAGCCTTGCAATTGCTTGTCAAGTCCGAAGCAGGAAAATTTGTCACATCACTTGCATTCCGTTTCCATTCAGTCTCTTCTCAAGTCATGGTACAAAGTAAGGTTGTAGGGTCAACTCCTTCCTCACGCAACCTAGAGTAATCATCCACGGGTATGTCTTGGGTGTTGTAGAATCTATTTATGGAGGCATTGTCAAAGCAGATCCATTGACCTCGTACAAACACTTTAAAGTCATCATGTTTCTTTGCATTGGCGTAGAATTCCTTGACTAGGGGGATGGAGGCAGCTCTAGGTTGCATAGCAAATGTTGTCCAACCTAGACACTCTATTTTCTCTACCAATAAGTTCTCAAAACCTCTTTCCGGAATGCAATTCCGGTGTATTACACTTTGCTTGTAGCGCTCTTCTGCTTCGAGTCT
>NC_036244.1:6922764-6948222 GCF_002742605.1 Olea europaea var. sylvestris | reverse complement strand
GCATCATTCCGAAATTCTTCCAATTCATTAACTTTTAGCAATCTCTGGGTACCGGCCAATTTCATATCCAGATTCAACTTTTTTGACTGCCCAATAGGCTCGATGTTCCAATTCAACTGGTCGATGACATGCCTTGCCAAATACCAGGTGGTAGGGTGACATTTCTATTGGTGTTTTGAAAGCTGTTCGGTATGCCCACAGTGCATTATCAAGCTTCTGCACCCAATCTTTTCAGTTTGTGTTCATTATTTTCTCCAATATCTGCTTAATCTCTCGGTTGGAAATTTTTGCTTGCCCATTTATCTGGGGGTGGTAGACAAGTGCTACTTTGTGCTTGACATTGTATCTGGCTAAAAGAGAGTTGAAAAGTTTGTTACAGAAATGCGTTCCTTCATCAATTACGATTGCTCTAGGAGTGCCAAATCGAGTGAAGATACTTTTCTGCAGGAACTTCAAAACTACATTTGCATCGTTTGTTGGACTAGCAATGACTTCAACCCATTTGGACACATAGTCCACTGCAAGAAGAATGTATGCTTGACCGAAAGATGGTGGAAAAGGACCCATGAAGTCTATGCCCCACACATCAAATAATTCGACTTCAAGCACATTAGTCATGGGTAGCTCATGATATCTAGAGATATTCTCAATGCGCTGACAACGATCACATGTTTTTACAAAGGCATAGCAATCTTTGAAGAGAGTTGGCCAATAGAATTCTGATTGTAATACCTTAGATGCAGTTCGGGTGGGACCAAAATGACCTCCATAAGGTGAGGAATGACAGTGCTCCATAATTGACTGCGTCTCTTCTATAGGAATACACCTTCTAATTATCATGTCTGCACATCTTTTGAAAAGCAATGGACCATCCCACAAATATGACTTGACATCATGTAAAAATTTCTTCCTTTAATGGGAGGTAAAATCAGGTAGCATTTTTTCAAATGCCAAATAGTTGACAAAGTCAGCATACCATGGAGTTAGTGTTGAAACTGCTAAAAGAAACTCGTTTGGAAAAGTTTCTTGAATTAGACCATCTTCTGTTACATTCTTATTCTTTATCCGTGAAAGAAGATTAGCAACAACATTTTCACTACTTTTCTTATCCCGAAGCTCCACATCAAATTCTTGTAGCAGTAGGATCCATCGAATCAGGCGTGGCTTAGCATCTTTCTTTTCAAAGAGATAGCGGATTGCGGCATGATCTGTGTAGATGATTACCTCAGTACCAATGAGATAAGATCTGAATATATCACAAGCAAAAACCACTGCTAGCATTTTCTTTTCTGTTGTTGAGTAATTCAGTTGAGCTTCATTCAAAGTCTTGCTGGCATAATGAATTGCTCGGAATGTCTTTTCATGCCTTTGTCCTAGAACTGCCCCAACTGCATGATCACTGGCATCACACATGACTTCAAATGGTTCACCCCAATCCGAAGCTACCATTACTGGAGCTGTGACCAATTTCTCCTTTATTGCTTCAAATGCTTTTAGGCAACTTTCATCAAACATAAATGTTGTGTCTTCTCCAAAAGGTTTCACAAGGGTTTAGCTATCTTTGAAAAGTCTTTAATGAACCTCCTGTAAAACCCGGCGTGCCCCCAAAAAACTTTGAATGCCTTTAACATTGATGGGTAGTGGCAGTTTTGCTGTTGTGTCGATCTCTGCTCTGTCCACTTTAAGTCCCCTTGTTGACACATGGTGGCCAAGAACGATGCCTTCTTGTACCATAAAGTGACACTTCTCCTTGTTAAGAACTAAATTATTTTCTTCACAACGTTGCAAAACTAGAGACAGATTGTGAAGGCAATTATCAAAAGAAGTACCAAATACAGAAAAGTTATCCATGAATACCTCCATGATGTCCTCTATCATAAAACAAAGATCACCATCATGCATCTCTAGAATGTTGCTGGTGCATTACATAACCTAAAAGGCATCCGTCTGTATATAAAAGTTCCATAAGGGCAAGTGAATGTTGTCTTTTCTTGGTCTTCTGGTGCAATTGCAATATGGTTATAGCCTGAGTAGCCATCGAGAAAACAGTAGTGGGAGTATCTAGCTAATCTGTCCAACATTTGGTCAATGAACGAAAGTGAGAAGTGATCATTTCTGGTTGCCTTGTTCAGTTTTCTATAATCAATACACACTTTCCAGCCAGTTACTGTCCTTGTTGGGATTAGCTCGTTGTTGTCATTCCTAATTACTGTCATCCCACCCTTTTTTGGTACCACTTGTACTTGACTGACCCATTCACTGTCTAAGATAGCAAATATGATTCCTGCCTTTAGAAGCTTCAATATCTCAGCTCGCACCACTTCTTTCATTGCTGGATTTAATCTCCTTTGGTGCTCAATTGATGGTTTATAGGATTCCTCCATGAGAATTTTATGCATGCAGATCGTCGGACTTATTCCCTTTATGTCAGCTATAGACCATCCCAAAGCTGTCTTGTGTTCTCTCAGCACATTTAATAATCTATCTTCTTCATCCCTGGTGAGTGAGGAAAAGATTATCACTGGATATGCAGAATTTTCCTCTAAGAATGCATACCGAAGGTGATCAGGTAGCTGCTTCAATTCGGTTTTAGTGCTTCCATTGCCTTTATTTTCATCCGGTTCCATTGTCTGTTGGATATGTTCATTTTTGGATGGAATACCTTCATTTGGCAAGGATTCAAGAGCTAATATGTAATCAACTAGGTCATTGCTGCCCATATACCCTCTAGAGTAAGTAACATCATCCCGTGTTGCACTCATCATCATACAATGCTCTAGGTGGTCTTCAATGAGTACATTTTCTTCTTTTACTATAGCATCAATGAAGTCAATTCTATGGCATGTGTTTGTATCATCTGGAAATTGCATTGCCTGGTAGATATTGAACCTCACCTCTTCTTCATTTACTCTTAAGGTCAACTGACCTCCTTGGACATCAATCAAAGCTCTCTATGTTGCTAGGAACGGTCTACCTAGGATTAGCAGAATTTCTTGATCTTCTTCTATGTCCAACACTACAAAATCTGCTGGGAAAATAAATTTGTTGACTTTCACCAACACTTCTTCAATAATTCTTTATGGGTAAGTGAGGGATCGATCAGCTAACTACAAAGTCACCATTGTTGGTTTAACTTCTTTGAGACCCAACTTCTTGAATATTGAGAGTGGCATCAGATTTATGCTAGCTCCAAGGTCACAAAGAGCTTTATCAAAAGAGGAGTCTCCAATAGTGCATGGAATGGTGAAGCTACCTGGATCCTTCCATTTTTGAGGGAGTTTCTTTTGAAGAATTGCGCTGCATTCTTCTGTTAACTTCACTATTTTGTTTTCTTCCAATATTCTCTTCTTTGACATCATCTCTTTCATGAACTTTGCATAGTTTGGTATTTGTTCTAGAGCCTCAGCAAATGGGATGTTAATATAAATCTTCTTGAAGATATCCAAAAATTTGGCAAACTGCGCATCCAACTTCTTCTTTTGAAATCTTTGTGGAAATAGAAGTGTTGGCTTAACGATTAGTAGGTTATCAGGGAAGGATATAGAATAAGGTTTGAAATCCTTACGTGTTTCTTTGATCTGATTTTTCTGTGTTGCATTTGGCTGTTTTTCCTCCTTGTCAAGGGTGATAGTAGTTTTTTTTGTAGGCATATTTTCTAAAAGTTCCTTTCCACTCTTTAACGTGATGGCCTTGCAATGTTCCTTTGGATTGATTTCTGTGTTGCTTGGAAACTTTCCCTGTTGCTGGGATCTCACTAATGTAGTCAATTGCTTGATCTGAACTTTAAGATTTTTCATTGTAGCTCCCATGTTGGATACATGCGTTTCGATATTATCCAACCTCGATTCATCTTTGTTGAACCGTGATCTTGTCTCCGAGATGAAAGTTCCTAGAATGTCTTCTAAAGATGGCTTCCCTTCAGAATGCTGATTGTTGAACCCCGGTGGAGGTTGAAGTATGTTTCTGTTGTTACCATATGAAAGATTTTCATGGTTTCTCAGCCTTGGATGATAGTGATTGGAAGAATAGTTACCCCTCTGATTGAAATTTCTGTTGTTGACATATTAAGCCTGTTCGTTCACCATTTCTGTCTCCGGATGAATTAAGGAAGTGGCCATAACTGAATTTGCTTTTATAGTGAGTGAAGCTATCTGGTTGGTAAATGATGACACTTGAGATGCCAATGCTATGATGGGACCTACTTCATGCATACCTGCTACATTCTTCATGCTTGATCTTTCACTTGGCCATTGATAGCAGTTTGTAGCTATGTCATCTAGCAAAGCATATGCTGCTTCTGCTGTTTTAGCCATTAGAGTTCCTCCTGCAGCCGCATCCACAATAGTTCTGGTTTGTCCATTTAGCTCGTTGTAAAAAATCTCAATTTGCATCCAATTTTGATAACCATGCTGAGGACACCGTCTGAGCAAGTCTTTAAACCTTTTCCAAGCTTTATAGAACAATTCAAAATCAAATTGGCTGAATTGACCTATTTCACTTCTGAGTTGAGCCGACTAGGAAGGGGAAAACACTTGGTGAGAAATTTTTGAGCTAGATCATCCCAAGTAGTGATAGAGCCATATGGTAGTGATTGAAACCACGATTTAGCCTTATCTCTCATGGAGAAAGAAAATAAACGCAACCTAATCGCTTCTTTCGTAAGTCCATTCATTTTTATCGTTCACATATCTCCAAAAATGAGCCCAGATGAGCATTTGGATCTTCTGTAGAACTTCCCCCAAACTGGTTTTGCTGAACCATATGTATGAGTTCTGGCTTCAGTTCAAAATTTTTTGCTGCAATGGAGGGGCGTGCAATACCAGAGTAGTTTTCATTGACTATCGGTCTGACATTGTCCTGAATAGGCCGTGGTTGATTATTTTCTTGAGCTACTCTTGCATCCTGTTCTACCATTATTCCACATTCGTTCCTATGTAAACTTCTTAGAAGAATAAATGTACATTCTGGTTTAGGATCAATAGGCAATAGATCAGGATTTCTCACCCTTCGCATAAACAACTGAAAACGAAAACAAAGGGATTGTTGGAAGTAGAAATAAAATTAACAAAATAACAATAAAATCCAAAGTAAAGTAAAGTTAAGTGATAATAATATCAATAGAAATCAATCAAAACAATTCTCGGTAACGATGCCAAAAACTTGCCACGCGTTTTATGCAACGTGGTTTAACCGCAAGTGTGCGGTGTCAAGTTTTGTAATATAGTGATATAGTTGAATTGTCGAACCCACAGGGATTGTTATTTGATTCCTATCGAATACTATAATTATTTTAACTTCTACTTTATTTAGAAAACCAATTTTTGACTTGATAAGTTTATGCTAAATTAATGTGTTGTAAATAAGATGGCAGTTCAAATAACTCAAGATGAAATATATAAAAATAATCAATGCAAGGAGGTTTAGGGAATGATTTTACCGCCCTATCAACAATGTCTTTCAATCTTAATGGTTAATTCTCTAAATTATTCTCAATTTATAGGCAAGAACCGTAAATTAATCCCATTCCCTCTCTCGAGATACTCTAATCTCAATATCTCTATTCTGGATTAGATCAATAAAAATTATTAAGCCCTTGGTTCTTAATTGGACTTAAGCCTCAAAGAATTCGTGCTTTCTCTTGAAATCCATGAAATCTAAGTTGTATTATTCGTAGATCAAGATCAAATCTGCCTCTCTTGAGTACCGAAATTCAATACATCAATTCATTCAACCATTGATCAGGTGATTGAAAGCAACAAGCATGAATAACACAAATAAATACCGAAAAATTAAGGAAATACTGTAACAATATCCAAACACTGTATCAAGTTAGGTTACATCAACCCTAGATCTAAGAATTTAGTTCATAATTGATGGAAATGATATAAATAAGCATGGAGAAGAAGAGATTTGAAAAAAAACTCAATCGATGTTTTGAATCTTCTCCCAATGATTGTAGATCTTCCTCCTTGAATTTCTTGATCTCTCATTTTTGCCTTGAGTTCTCTTTTTCAATGCCAGAAAAATCCCCTTTTTTGATCTTTTTTCGTAATATTTATCTTTCCCAAAAGTTACAAGATGAGAGGGATCGGATCTAGGCCAAGAAAAGTGAACTTTCCTATTTTTGATCAGGCACCGCAGCACCCAGAATTGGCGCCTCGGATCCGTAGTTTTTTTACTGCTGTCGTCGCGGTGCCCGCCTTGCTAAATCTTTTTCTATGTTGGGCGTCGCGGCGCCCAGCTTTTTGTTGATTTTTTTCCTTTTCCTTGGGCGCCCAATTCCGGTGTCACAGCGTCCATGAAGCTGTCTCTTCTTGTTTTGTTCAATTTTCACACTTCGTTGCCATGTTCTTTTCATTTGATTCTCCTCACTTCATACTCGAATTTTATGATCTTCATTACGGCTTCATACAACTCCAAAATGTGGTGTTTTCCTAAAAGTTGTCTAAGTTGCAAAACAATATGAAAACCCGCATCAAAACGTTCAAATGTGCTCAACGACAACGTGAAAACTAAAATTTAAAGGTGCTAAATTGATGAGTGAATTGCACTCATCAAACTGTCAATGTTAAAACAGGATTGATTATAAATCAGGGGATGTTTGTGGGGTCTTAATTCAATATCCAGGAATTGAGGGTGAGATTTTGGATTACGTGGAGTTTATTAAGAATGCACATACCAATGGAGTTAAGGTTGTCATGGCATCTGATTTGTTGTCTTTGATTATGTTGAAAACCCCGGGAGAGTTGGGAGCAGATATCATGGTTGGTTCAGCTCAGAGGTTTGGTGTTCCGATGGGTTATGGAGGTCCTCATGCAACTTTCTTGGCTACATCCCAAGAGTATAAGAGGATGATGCCAGGAAGAATTATTGGAGTCAGTATTGATGCTACGGGAAAGACTGCACTTTGAATGGCAATGCAGACTAGGGAGCAACATATTCATAGGGACAAAGCTACTAGCAACATTTGTACAGCTCAGGTAGCTTTAATTTCTGTTGTCTTTCCATTGAAGCTGAATATGTCAAATTTGAACTTGGTGTCAACTGTACTTGAGTTGCTTCTTATGTAATACTGGATGGAGATTGATGAGAAAGGAATTTTGTGTTCTAATTACTACATGAATGGCAGTCATTGCCATTAAGTCACAACCTTATATGCACTTCTAGCTTTATTAATCTGATTATGATACTAGATCTGCTCATATTCACTGAAAATTCTAAATTTTTATAATAGGTCTGTAAAGTATAATCTTCTTTTTTCGTAGGCATTGTTGGCAAACATGGCTTCTATGTATGCTGTTTATCATGGACCAGAAGGCCTTTAAACCATTGCCCAAAGGGTTCATGGTCTGGCTGGAACATTTGTCGCTAGACTGAAAAAACTTGGGACTGTAGAAATCTAGGGTCTTCCTTTCTTTGATACTGTGAAAGTCAAGTATACTGACTCAAAAATCATTGTTGATGTTACTTATAAGAACGAAATAAATTTGCGGATTGTGGACAAGAATACTGTAAGTGTAAATCTATGTTTCCTCGATTTGTAAATTACTACTTTATTGGGAAAATAGATAACAAAATTCTTGTCATTCAGATAACCATTTCCTTTGATGAAACAACCACTTTGGAAGATGTGGACAAGCTTTTTGAAGTCTTTGCAAATGGCAAGCCTGTAAGTAACAATTTTTTTTGAATTAATCTAGATGTACACTCCTAGATGATATTGTTGTTGACATTGTATGAGTTTCAAAATCTGTGCCATTGATTATTTGAAGTGTTGTTAAAATCAATCTATAAAAAACTGCCAACTCACAAGAATGTCATCCATGATTTCAAAATTAATGTACATATAGCAAGACCGATTTTTTTTAGTTGCCTGTATATTTTTCAAGTATTTATATGTTATTAACTTATTATGTTTATTAGGTGACATTCACTGCTGCATCTCTTGCGTCAGAGGTTCAAAATGTCATTCTCCCAGGGCTTGCAAGGGAGAGCCCATATCTGACTCATTCAATATTTAACTCATATGGCCTTTCCAAGTAAAAGTTGATCATCTTGGTCAAAGTCGCTTCAACGCAATCTAACTTGTAGTTTGATTTTGCAGATACCATACTGAGCACGAGCTTCTTAGATACATTTCTAGGCTTCAATCAAGGGATCTCTCATTGTGCCAAGCATGATTCCATTGGGATCTTGTACTATGAAGTTGAACGCAACAACTGAGATGATGCCAGTGACATGGCCTACCTTTGCAGACCTCCACCCATTTGCTCCTAATGAACAGACTGCAGGTTACCAAGTTATCATAAATCACTTGAAATATAATCTCTAAATCAATTTTTGTGATTGTAAAATTTCAAATTTTATGTTTATGGTTAGTAATGAACTGCAATATTTTTGTTTCAGGAAATTTTCAAGAACTTGGGTGAAATGTTGTGTACAATTACAAGTTCTGATTCATTCTCACTGCAACCCAATGCTGGTGCTGCTGGCGAGTATGCCGGATTGATGGTCATTCGTGCATATCATATGATGTTGTAGTACAATCACAAATCTTAGAATTTCTCAAAAGTCAGTGTTCATAGTACTAGATCATATATGTTACTCCTCAAAGCTGACCTTGTATTGAGCTAGAAGAGAATATTCTCTCTCAAGATATCCAAGGATTTTAAATTGAGTAAAGGGCTTATAAAATATTTCATATTCATGTGACACTTCATGACACCATTGCTCAAGGGCGTCTTCTTAGGGTTGATTAGGGTAGTTTGTATATTTTAACATTTTCTATTATTGCCCTTATTATATTTAACTTGTGATGTAGTCGAGAGGAGACCACCATCGTGATGTATGTATTACACTAGTTTCAGCACACTGAAAGAATCCAGCAAGTGCTGCCATGTGTGGGATGAAAATTGTTGCTGTTGGAACAGATGCCGAGGGAAACATTAACATTGAAGAGTTACGGAAGGCTTCTAAAGCAAATAAGGAAAATCTGGCTGCTCTTATGGTATATATAATTTAGTTTCTTGAAGTTATTTTTAGTTGCAAATATCAAGCATTTCTAGAACAATTACTCAAATCAGGTTACATATCCTTCAACTCAAGGAGTTTATGAGGAAGCCATCGATGAGATATGTAAGATAATTCATGACAATGGTGGTCAAGTATACATGGATGAAGCAAACATGAATGCTCAGGTAGATAACTGAGTCACGTTCTTCTACTTTAATTTGTCCCATTCTAGTCATCAAACAGTCCTCTTACGTCATAATTATGTCTAGAAAATATATCCACATATTCTTGAACCTTTCTTTCATGCTTCAAACCTATTTTTACTCTTTCAGAGAGATTTAAGAATGGAAATTGGAGAAACGTGCCTGATTATCTACCTTTATTGGCTATTTACGACTTTTGTTGGAAATGTTGCTCAGAATTATTTGTTTATTTTATTGATTTATTTTCGTCATGTTGGCCAAGCACCTTCTTCGTGCTGATTTGCCCCATTTCTTGATTCTTCTTTTGCTTTTGTATACCTTCTCTTTACTCGTTGATTCAAATGCAACATTGTCCTTTTTCCTCTATTTCTCAATTTTGTGTTGATGCTTCTTTTGCTTTTCCTTTCAATGCCGCACCCTGAAATCTGAATCTAATTACTCTGTGTTAATCAAATCTTTTGTGAATACAAGTTGGTTTGACGAGCCTAGGATTTATTGGTGCTGATAATTAGCCATCTCAATCTCTGCAAAACAATCTGTATTCCTCATGGTGGAGGTAGACCTGGCATGGGATCTATAGGTGTGAAGAAACATCTGGCACCATTTCTACCATCACATCCTGTGGTCTGTAAAGAAAAATTCAGTCGATTCATTTCATGGATGTAGTAGATATTATGTTACGGCTAAGTTCAAAGTGGCTTTTCATTTTTTATGGTTTATATTTTGAGTTCTTTGTGTTGTTGCAGATATCAACAGGAGGCATACCAGCCCCCGACAAGTCTCAGCCCCTAGGTACTATTTCTGCGGCACCATGGGGTTCTGCACTCATTTTGCCAATATCATACACCTACATTGCCATGATGGGGTCAAAGGGATTAACAGAAGCATCAAAGATTGCTATCTTGAATGCAAACTACATCGCAAAGCGATTGGAGGTCTCCTTTTCATCCGTCCTTCTGCTACGTCTCGTGTTTTGCCTTCTATTTAATCATAAGAAAGACCAAAACAGAGAGGTCCTATGCACAGTCATGGCCTTTACACATTGTCCGAGAAAAATGTGTTTGTGTGTGTTTTTTTTTTTTTTCAATTCATGTTTACTTAACATCATTAAACTTGCCCTTTGCTTCAGGCATGATATGCTATTGATACCTCATTTTCTTTTTTTGGAATTTGAGCATGAACACTCATTCTTCAGAGAATATATAATACAGTATTTGCAATCATTCTTTCCCCTGTTAATATTGTATGCTTTGGATTAACAGAAGCACTACCCTGTCCTTTTCCATGGTGTCAATAGTACGGTTGCTCATGAGTTCATCGTCGACTTAAGGGGCTTTAAGGTAATTCTGCCTGAGTTTCCTTCCAATTTCCACAATCTCTTTTCCTTACTGCAAGTGACGTTTACTGTAGAATACTCCTGGAATTGAGCCTGAAGATGTCGCTAAACGTCTCATGGACTGGATTTCATGTGTTAAAACTTGAGGTTCATCTTAATAAGGTCAACCTTGTCAAGAGAAGTAGCTCAATATCCTTTTAAATTGGTTAATATTTCGGTATTTAACCGATATGAGATTTTTATCCCTTAACACGCCCCGCAAGATGGTGGCTTATTTGAGCAGACCAATCTTGCAATCTGTTGCTCATTAACTGAGACTTATAATCGGATCGAATCGCTCGTTGGAGCTTCATGAGCTCTGATACAATGTTAAGACTTGGGGTCCATCTTAATAAGGTCAACCTTATTTAGAGGAGTGACCCAAAATATTTTTAAATTGGTCATTATTTCAGTATTTTACCAATGTGGGATTATTTTCCTTAACATACCCCCGCAAGATGATGGCTCGTTTTTTTGAGCAGACCATTTTGAAATTCATGTGCTCATTTTTTAGACATAATCGGATCTAATAGCTTATTGGAGTTTATTGGACTCTAATATCATGTCAAGATTTGGGATTCATCTTAATAAGGTCAACATTGTCAAGAGGAGTAGCCCAAAGTCTTATAAATTGGTTAATATTTCGGTATTTAACCGATATGAGATTTTTATCCCTTAACATGTTAAGATTTGAAGTCCATCTTAATAAGGTCAATCTTGTTAAGAGGAGTAGTCCAAAATCTTTTTAAATTGGTCAATTTTCGGTATTTAACCGATGTGGGATTTTTATCCCTTAACACGCCCCCCACAAGATGGTAGCTTATTTGAGCAAACTAATCTTGCAATTCGTTGATCATTAATTGAGACTTATAATCGGATCGAATTGCTCGTTGGAGCTTAATGGGCTCTGATACCATACTAAGATTTGGGGGTCCATCTTAACAAAGTTTACCGAAATATTGACCAACTTATAAAATTTTGGACTACTCCTCTTAACAAAGTTGACTTTATTAAGATGGACCCCATGTCTTAACACCATGGACTAACAATGTCATGGCCAGTTCCGAGTACACTTATGATTGAACCAACTGAAAGTGAAAGCAAGGTGAAACAAACAAAAGCTATAGTCTTGTGTTATGTAGACACACACAAACACTGAATATGATTTTCTCCATCATGTGCATGTTTGGTAGATACCACTGGACTATATCATCCAAGGTTTTAACTTATTTTTCTTCTTCATTTTGTCCAGAGGCCGAATTAGACAGGTTCTGTGATGCTCTTATTTCCATTAGGGAAGAAGTCGCACAAATTGAAAAAGGAAATGCAGATGTTCATAACAATGTTCTCAAGGTAACAATGCATTTCCTTGAATCGACCTTTGCTGCTATTTAATGAAACACGGGTTTACCGATCACCTCTGTTACCGTTTTCTTCTTACATATTTTGGAGAACAAATAAGGTTATGAATCCAGGGGGCACCGCATCCACCATCACTGCTCATGGCTGATGCACGGACTAAGCCATATTCCCGGGAATATGCTGCCTTCCCTGCTCCCTGGCTCAGGAATGCCAAGTTCTGGCCAACCACAGGTCTGTATGATAAATTTAGTTAAATACGCCAATGGTATTCCTCTCTATATCAAATTATTCATTGATAAGTCATAAATTAGTTAACGACGTTCAATCTTTTTCACGCCGTTATAGAATGTTTTGAGTAAGAATAGTTGGTATTGCTCAAATATGAATTATGAATTTTATCCATCCGAAAAATGGTTGGACCCCAATATATACTGTGAACTAAGAATGAAGTTTCTTCTAATTAAGTTCTGGCTAATATCAAAAGTTTGGGTGCATGGAATCTGATTCTAAATTTTTTACTTTTAAACTTACTTTTTTTGAAGTCTTTACCCCGTATTATTTTGGAAAATGCTGAAGAACCCAAGATTAAATCCCGGGTTCTGTTCCAGGGGCAGAGGTGGCAGAGCCTCTGCCCACGATCTTGATGGCGGGCCCCCCAAGTGCAGAAGATCAACGGCCGAGGTGTTTCCACTTCGGCCTGGAATGGAGCCCGGGATTTAAACCCGAGCTCTGTAACACCGTCCTATTATTTTTGGGCTTAGCCAAATTTGTCCTGTGTGGTCTCCCTTGTCACCCTCATTGAATCAATAAGAACAGCAATTTTTTTGTTCTCATATCAGGACGTGTTGACAATGTGTATGGTGACCGGAACCTCATATGCACCCTCCTTCCGATCCCAGTTGGCTGAAGAACCGGTTGCAGCCACTGCTTAAGTTTCAACACCGAACCCATATGCAAGGTTTCTTCATACTCATTATCATTTCTTTGCGTTTACCCACACGGAAGCTTTCCAGTAATGATCTTTGATTTCATGTGTTTCAGCCTGAGGACGTCTCAAGTATAGGAGACAAAGTACTCTCGGACAATACATCTCGTCGTCTAGTAGTACACCAAAAAAAAAAAAAAAAAGCTATGTTCATAGCAGTCGACTTACTACTTCTTACCAAGTTGATGATATGCTGTTAGCTACTTACCCATCATGTAAAAAATTTCAGTTTCTCGTGTTTATTATTTCTAATCACAGCAATTTTAGTTTACTGCAGTTATTTCAAAAGATATTATTCCATCGATTAACTTGATGAAAAAAAAGGTTGCTCCATATATTTTTGACAATGAACATCAAGCAAGTGAAATCGTTCATTTGCTAGCCCTTATTTGAGCTCCATTTTAATGTGATTTTGAGACAAAATATATTTTGGAACAGAGCTTTTTTTTTTTTTTTTTTTTGAATGTATGGTTAAAAGATGAGAAATTTTTTTGAATTGACAGTGTAATATAACTTTATGAAAAAATGTGTAGTTAAAAATGAGTTTTGAAAAAATGTATTCTGAAAATAACGAAATCCGAATTACTCCCTCCGTCCTAGTTATCTAAGCTTGTTTTGTTTTTCACACAAATTAAGAAATTTTCTTTAATGTCATTAAAAAATTAATTTTTGTCAAGATCATTTCTAATTTATCCTTATTTAATTTTCAGTATGTAGTAGTAAATTATTGTTGAAATTAGTAAAGAATTAGAATGATTTAATTTGAAGAAGAAGAATTGAGAGTTATTTCATGTTTTCAAGAAGTGAGAAATGTTTGCATTTGGATGATTTCAAGAAGTTGACATATTGAGTGGAAAAAATTGAATAAGGATATATTGGTAAAGGAACAAAACAAAATATTCTAAATTAAAAAACATGACTCTATATTTGGGGGAAAAAAAAACTCAGCCTATATAATTGACGAAAGGAATAGTATACATGCTAATTTAATGGACTACAATCCCATAAGTCAATCCATCTCAACATAAACATTAATAACATAACTGTAACCCATTTCATAATTAAGAAATAAGAATTAAAACTTTAAAAATCAGATATTATTAAATTTTATTTATAAAATAATTAATTAAAAATGTATTTTATTAATTAAATATATTAAAGTCACAATTCTATACAATTTGGTCACAAATTCTTGAATTAATTGGTCACAATTATTTCTTGATCATAAATCAAAAATTTACTAGTCACAAATGTTTTACGGTTATAAATCAAAATTTTATAGATCACAAATTGTTTATCGATCACAAATAAAATAATTTATAAGTCACAATTTATTTATCAATCATCCACAAATTTTATAAGCCACAACTTAAATTTTTAAATCACATATTATTTAATGGTCACATGTTATTTTTTGTCCATAGAATCCAAATTATTGGTCACAAACCCTCTTAATCCCACCACCGACACTATCCAACCCTAATCCACCACGGCACTACCACCTCCAACAACTATAATTTTCAACTTCAAAATCACCACCACAACCACTACCAAAACCACCGCCGCCAACATGATCCAACTAAATTGTCCCCACTATGGCCCAACAAACACCAACAAATCAGATCCACAACAAAAGTCGCACCACCACTGACACCATGACTACAACTAGCAATCACCATTGACATCGACACCACCACTGCGACAACCACTGCCAACGGAGAGCACAACCAACAAAAACCACCCAAAAATTAATTAGCACAGCCACAACCTCACGAAAAATCTCCACCACCTCATAATGTTACTGCGCTGCCGCTGTGTGCAATGGACACAAATCTTCCCAGATCCCGTCGTTCATCACTGCAGCAGATCCCTATCACGAACTGAATTTCTCCTCGGAACGTTAAGCTTCCACAGATCGATCAATGAAGTTCCCCAGCTGAACTAGCTGAAATGGTAACCAAATAAAAGAAAAATAGAAAGGAGATAGGATAAATGATGTAAAACGAACAAGAGAAGAGGGAGAAAAGCCGTTGATTCAATCATCAATTTTACTAAAAATCTAGCAAAACAATACACTCATCTCCACTACGCACATGGGCTGATATAGCCTCAATTCCACCAACAAATTAAAGTCGTAATTTCATCGCTTAAAAAATAAAATAAGGTTATTGATTTCCTATTACAATCTATTCAATAAAATAAAAGCAGAATTGTGTCGTTTTCAGTTGAATAAAATGCCGTCATTTCCCAATTCGAAATTCAGTTAAATCGGTTTTCTCCTTCTTCTATTACTGGACCACCGTTCTTCCTTCCTCGGATGGTTCTTCTTCCTTTTCTTCCCCAATTCCTTGTTACATAACAACTCTCCATCTCACCTTAATATTGCCCTCAAGAGCCACAATTAGGATGGTCAAATTTGCCCAATCAACTTCCTCACATGTCCCATCTTCTAGTGGCCTATCTGACCAATGAATGAGTCACTGTACTGCTGAATTGTTCCAGCGTTTCAACAAATGCGACTCCAAATGGAGAAAGGGTAATGATCTGAATATGTTTTTCCTCTAGTAGTTGTAGGATCGGCATAGAATTATGTCCAAGCTCCTTATTCAACAAGGATATATGATAAATTGGATGGACCTTTGAACCCTCAAGTAATGCTAACTGATAAGCCACAGTTCCAATCCTTTTGATGATTTGGTAGCGATCGAAGTACCTAGCATTTAGTTTACGAGTAGGTCATTGTTGAGTGAATGGATGCAGCTTAAGAAAGATCCAATCACCTTCAAGTACAAATTTTTGGTGTTGGCAATTAGTAGTTAAGTCCTTGCTATAAACCAGGATGTCATAAAAAAATACCAAGACACAATCTGTTAATTGCCTTTTGAATACCTCGTTCATGAGGCTTTGAAATGTAGCAAAGGCATTAGTGAGGCTGAATGGCATCACTTTGAATTCATAAAGACCCTGATGAGTCTTAAAACCTGTCTTGCGGATATTAGATTCAACCACTCTGATTTGGTGATAGCCAGACGGAAGGTCAATTCTAGAGAAGTAATTTGTCCCATTCAACTTATCAATTAGTTAATTAATCATTGGCATGGAAAACTTGTCCTTAACAGTTAAGCTGTTTAATTGTATGTAGTCCATGCAAAACCACCCTGATCCATCTTTCTTTTTCAACAAGAGAACAGGGGAGGCAAAGGAGCTCTTGCTAGATTGTTAGCCACTATGTAGCATTTCCTTAACCAATCTCTCAATTTCAGATTTCTGGATAAAAGGGCATTTGCATGGCCTGATCTGGAAAGGTTGTATACCCTTCTTCAGTGGAATGTGATGGTGGTGAGACCTAGGGATAAATAATCCCTTGGGTTCTTCAAATAACCCCAGGGAATTATTCAATCACTTCTGGAATCCCCATGGGAATCTTTTCAAGTTTCTCCCCAGTGATGGT
The DNA here is from genome assembly GCF_002742605.1 of Olea europaea var. sylvestris. NCBI lineage: Eukaryota > Viridiplantae > Streptophyta > Magnoliopsida > Lamiales > Oleaceae > Olea > Olea europaea. The sequence goes on along the minus strand of NC_036244.1, from coordinate 6,931,834 downwards.
GTATACTTGTCCACCAATTCCATAGATGTGCTTCTTAAAGAGTTTCTTCATTTTCTCTACTTCTACCATCCTAACTAGCTGTGCAGAGCCTTCACTACTCAAGGTTACTTCCTCCAGGTTATGCCCGAACCTGATGTGTCCCTTGGCAAAGTCAATCATGTTGGGCTAAATTGACTCATCCAATTCACCCCTAGTACCATGTCACCGTCACCCAACTTCAAGGTCCTGAGATTGTATTGAAAATCCCCGTTGTGTACCTTCCAAGTCAAGGGTGAGTGGAGGCTTTTACTCTCCAATTTCTAACCATTTGCTACCCCGACTGTCAATGTCTTAGTTCCATCAATAGACAAATTCATCTCTCTCGCTAATCCTTCATCTATAAAATTATGAGTACTACCAATATCTATCAAAATAGATATTTTCCTCTCCTTCAATGCGTCTGGCACTCTTATTGTTCTATGTTTGGGGCTCCTAGCTAATGTGTTAATGGAAATTTTCATCACTTATTCTCCTTCTGATTCAGACTCCCCTCTCTCCACAAACTTTTCTTCCTCTACTTCATCCACCAAAATAAAGTTTAGGGACTTGTTTTAACTCACATGACCCACAATGTACTTTTCATCACACTTGTATCAGAGTCCCAAGTTCCCTTTAGCCTGGAAATCAGTGGGACTATGGTCTTATAACCATTTGGTGATTTATTGGGTTTAGGTGAGGGATCTTTAGCTTTAATTTCTTCAGGAGGTTTAGAAGAGTAGGGGCTCTACTAGATTGGTGTGGACCCTTTTGGTTTTTGGAATTTTTGGATGGCCTTAACGATAGACTCCTGCAAACTAGCCACCTCAAATGCCTTAGCTAGAGTACTTGATTTCATCATCTTAACCATTGATCGAAACCTCCCAAACCATTAGTAAATATAACAATATAATAGGACTCTGGAACATGGATTAATGCCAACACTACCTGTGATTTCAACTCCTCGAATTTCTCCTGGTATTTCTCTATAGAGCCCAATTGTTTGATTTTGCTAAAGCTCTTTACCACTTCTTCACCAGTGGCTTTTACAAACCTCCTACAGAGTCCTTCACTGAATAGGTTCTAGTCAGCCCTAGGTGGCTTGCGATGAATCCGTCAAACAAGATGTCAGCATTTCCCTTGAATACATTTCTACTACTCCCGCTTCCAGTTCCTCATGTACCTGGTAAAAGTGGAAATACTTTCTAGCTTTTCTCAGCCATTCTGTGGGATTCTTTCCCTCAAAATGAGGAAAATAGATCTTGGGCAACCTATATTCCATTTGAACTCACCTCTGGTGATGACACTAGCCTTATTACTACTGTCACCTGGTGTATAAGTCACACTCTCGGACTTAAAATCATCTATATATGCCTCTATCCTTTTGTACTTCTAATTGGTTTTCAAGTCAACAAAAATTTTGGCCATAAATGCAACAACCTTCTAATATTTTTGGTTCAAATCCAGCACAACATCCTCTGTTCTCTCCTGCCAATGACCCAGCACTTGAAGGGATTGATCCATGGATTCGAGTCTGTTCTTAAGCCTGCTGGTAACAACTTTAAAAGCTATACCCAAATCAACTACTTCCAGATCCAGTTTCTTCAGATGCTCATCAGCTGCATTAGCTCGTGTGTCCATAATTTCAATTGCCCAGTATATTTGCCCGCTCTGATACCAATTTGTCACGAGCTGAATTTCAATAAAATTTCCCAGCTAAACCAGCTGAAATGGTAACCAAGTAAAAGAAAAATGGAAAGGAGATAAGATAAATGATGTAAAACGAACAAGAGAGAAGGGAGAAAAGTTGTTGATTCAATCACAATTTCACTGAAAATCTGGTAAAACAATACACTCCTCTCCACTACGCACATGGGCTATTATAGCCTCAATTCCAACAACAAATTAAAGTCATACTTTCACCGCTTAACAGGAAAAAATATTCTTGATTCCTATTACAATTTATTCAATAAAACTAAAGCAAAATGGGGTTGTTTTCACTTGAATAAAACGCTGTCGTTTCCAAATTCGAAATTCAGTTAAATTGGTTGCCTCCTTCTTTTTCTGTTCTTGGACTGCTGATCTTCCATCCCCGTTTGCTTCTTCTTCCTTTTCTTTCCCGATTCCTCGTTACATGACAATCCCGACATTTTCCCAGATGCGCAAGCGCTGCATCTACATCTCAAAGGGGTGCGTCGCCACCGTATCTAATGGTAAATGCTATGCCCTCTGTTGGAGAGAGATAATGAAAGGAGGGTTGAGAGAGAAGCGAGAGTTAACTGTTCCAATGTCACTAAAGTTAAGGTTTATCACTTTGATTGGCCACGAACTTTAAAATATTGACTTTTGATCGTTGAATTTAGGTTCATATCTTTGATTGATCACTGAACTTTAAAATATCGAATTTTAATTACTGAATTTTGAAAAATGTCAAGTTTTGAAGACTAAATTTAGGTCTATGTCTTCGATTGCTCACTAAAATTTAAAATGTCGAGTTTTGACTACTGAACTTTGAAAAATATTGTACATTGTTCATTGAACTTTAAAAAATATTGTATATTACTCACTAAACTCCTGTGATTTCAACTCCTCGAATTTCTCCTGGTATTTCTCTATAGAGCCCAATTGTTTGATTTTGCTAAAGCTCTTTACCACTTCTTCACCAGTGGCTTTTACAAACCTCCTACAGAGTTCTTCACTGAATAGGTTCTAGTCAGCCCTAGGATGGCTTGCGATGAATCCGTCAAACAAGATGTCAGCATTTCCCTTGAATACATTTCTACTACTCCCGCTTCCAGTTCCTCATGTACCTAGTACAAGTGGAAATACTTTCAAGCTTTTCTCAGCCATTATGTGGGATTCTTTCCCTCAAAATGAGGAAAATAGATCTTGGGCAACCTATATTCCATTTGAACTCACCTCTGGTGATGACACTAGCCTTATTACTACTGTCGCCTGGTGTATAAGTCACACTCTCGGACTTAAAATCATCTATATATGCCTCTATCCTTTTGTACTTCTAATTGGTTTTCAAGTCAACAAAAATTTTGGCCGTAAATGCAACAACCTTCTAATATTTTTGGTTCAAATCCAGCACAACATCCTCTGTTCTCTCCTGCCAATGACCCAGCACTTGAAGGGATTGATCTATGGATTCGAGTCTGTTCTTAAGCCTGCTGGTAACAACTTTAAAAGCTATACCCAAATCAACTACTTCCAGATCCAGTTTCTTCAGATGCTCATCAGCTGCATTAGCTCGTGTGTCCATAATTTCAATTGCCCAGTATATTTGCCCGCTCTGATACCAATTTGTCACGAGCTGAATTTCAACTCACAACCTTAAGCTTCAACAAATCGATTAATGAAATTTCCCAGCTAAACCAGCTGAAATGGTAACCAAGTAAAAGAAAAATGGAAAGGAGATAAGATAAATGATGTAAAACGAACAAGAGAGAAGGGAGAAAAGTTGTTGATTCAATCACAATTTCACTGAAAATCTGGTAAAACAATACACTCCTCTCCACTACGCACATGGGCTATTATAGCCTCAATTCCAACAACAAATTAAAGTCATACTTTCACCGCTTAACAGATAAAAAAATATTCTTGATTCCTATTACAATTTATTCAATAAAACTAAAGCAAAATGGGGTTGTTTTCACTTGAATAAAACGCTGTCGTTTCCAAATTCGAAATTCAGTTAAATTGGTTGCCTCCTTCTTTTTCTGTTCTTGGACTGCTGATCTTCCATCCCCGTTTGCTTCTTCTTCCTTTTCTTTCCCGATTCCTCGTTACATGACAATCCCGACATTTTCCCAGATGCGCAAGCGCTGCATCTACATCTCAAAGGGGTGCGTCGCCACCGTATCTAATGGTAAATGCTATGCCCTCTGTTGGAGAGAGATAATGAAAGGAGGGTTGAGAGAGAAGCGAGAGTTAACTGTTCCAATGTCACTAAAGTTAAGGTTTATCACTTTGATTGGCCACGAACTTTAAAATATTGACTTTTGATCGTTGAATTTAGGTTCATATCTTTGATTGATCACTGAACTTTAAAATATCGAATTTTAATTACTGAATTTTGAAAAATGTCAAGTTTTGAAGACTAAATTTAGGTCTATGTCTTCGATTGCTCACTAAAATTTAAAATGTCGAGTTTTGACTACTGAACTTTGAAAAATATTGTACATTGTTCATTGAACTTTAAAAAATATTGTATATTACTCACTAAACTTTGAAAAATATTGTAATTATTCACTGTAAACTCAATAATTTTCAAAGTTAAATAGATATGCTAGTGAGTAACGTACCGCATATTTCAAAGTTCAGTTGTCAAAACTCGACATTTTAAATTTCAATGAGCAATCGAAGACATGGATTTAAGTTTAGTGATCAAAACTTGATATTTTTTTAATATTCAGTGACCAATCAAGGACATGAATATAAGTTTAGTGACCAAAACTCAACATTTTTCAAAATTCAGTGACCAAAACTCGACATTTTTAAGGTCATTGGCCAATCAAAGACATAGACCTAAATTCAATGACCATTGGCACAATTAACTCGAGACGCGATAGAGATTTAGGGTTTGGGAATTGTAATGGGGTGTGGATGGGTGTTTAATTTATTTTTTATTTTTTTTTAATTCAAATTTTAATTATCATCTGATTTTTGGGGAAAAAAACTTGTAAAATTTAAATTTTGAATTAAAAAGTTTAAAATACTTGATTTATGTAATTTTCACTAATTATTAAGTTTATACTTGAGAGAAAATAACAAATGGTTAGAGCCAAGACAATTTAATATTAAGTCTCTGTTCGGTTTAGCTTTATAAGTAGATTGGATATTTAAGTCAAATTCAATAATTAATTTTAATTACACATTTCATGAAATTCTTAATTTTTCAATTCGACGATTATTAACTTTTATCAAAATCTACTAAAAATTTAATTTCATTTTTTTTCCCTCTAACCAAATAGGGGATAAAAGTGATTATAATCGAATTAAATTATAAATAGATAAAAAAAAATGAGAGATCAATAGTATTTGTGGATCTTACAATGTGAGTAGAAAAGATAAGTTTGATTAAAAAGAATTGTTATAAATTAATCACCTTCTCGATAATTCTAAAGCTTAAGTTCCCGACAATGCATACACCCTACCAAAAAGATTGATAAGTGACTAAATCATCATAAATTTTAAAAGTCGGGAACTAAATTATCAAAAGTAAAGTTTGCAAATTCGGTTGATATACAATTTTTGCCATATGTATTGACTCACTACTAAAATTCTTTACTCCAATTTAGACGAAATCGTCAACATACTCCAAAATTCATATTTAGTATATTGACCCCAAATCCCAATAAGGGCCTGTTTGGGCCCGATTTTTTCACCTAAAAAATTGATTTTTTTATCGTTATTTCACTATTTCAGCTGTCATATTTGACTTCTTCTTTCACAAGTGGACCCCACTTTTCTCCTAACGGTCAAAAAATCAATTCTCAAAATCATTCCCAAACTGGCTCTAAATGTGGCCACATTGGATAAAACGCATCAGATTATGGTCATTAAACTTTTTCCTTTTTTACTACTTATTCACTAAACTAAAAACATGTAATCAATTATTAATAAACTATTCAAACGGTTACCTATCCATCACTTGTTTGAAATGAATGACTCATGCTTGAAGGAAATGTCCATATGACCGACGAAATCCTTAAGAAGTACGTTTACCTTATCAACACGTCAAATTAAAACTCGCATTTGCTAGTGTGAGCGCACATTTTTCCTTCCTGTTAAAAAATCATTTCAAAAAGTTGTCAAAAAATCAGAATTCTTATGCTAATGCTTTGGAGCAGCAAATGGAACCGATCCTCTAACCATTATTCTATTCCTTGCCCTTGTAGCTTTCTGATTTTGTATTTTCAAGAAGTTGCATAGCCTTTCCCCATTCTTTTCGTGGCTCGTCTTCATCTCCAGTATACTTTCATAGTTGCCTTGTGCAAACGCCCATTAGTCATCTCCAGTATACTTTCATAGTATAATTTTTTCTCTTATAAATTATTATTATTTTTTTTGTGTAAATTTATTTTTTTCCACGTATTAGTCCGGCTTTCAGTTCAATCCTAGATCCATCCCTACTTCTTCCTTGATTATTTTCTATCCTCAGTTTTCTAAACATACAATAGTCCATAATAACATATACACCATGCTTGGAATCCATTAAAATGTATTTTTGGGGAAAAAATGTATTTTAAAAAAGTGAATTTTGAATAATGTGGTTAAAAAAGAAGGAATGATTTTAAATTTATATGTAGAAAAAATATTCTTGATTCCTATTACAATTTATTCAATAAAACTAAAGCAAAATGGGGTTGTTTTCACTTGAATAAAACACTGTCGTTTCCAAATTCGTATTTAGTATATTGACCCCAAATCCCAATAAATGTGGCCACATTGGATAAAACGCATCAGATTATGGTCATTAAACTTTTTCCTTTTTTACTACTTATTCACTGAACTAAAAACATGTAATCAATTATTAATAAACTATTCAAACGGTTACCTATCCATCACTTGTTTGAAGTGAATGACTCATGCTTGAAGGAAATGTCCATATGACCGACGGAATCGTTAAGAAGTACGTTTACCTTATCAACACATCAAATTAAAACTCGCATTTGCTAGTGTGAGCGAGCACATTTTTCCTTCCTGTTAAAAAATCATTTCAAAAAGTTGTTAAAAAATCAGAATTCTTATGCTAATGCTTTGGAGCAGCAAATGGAACTGATCCTCTAACCATTATTCTATTCCTTGCCCTTGTAGCTTTCTGATTTTGTATTTTCAAAAAGTTGCATAGCCTTTCCCCATTCTTTTCGTGGCTCGTCTTCATCTCCAGTATACTTTCATAGTTGCCTTGTGCAAACGCCCATTAGTCATCTCCAGTATACTTTCATAGTATAATTTTTTTTGGGTGTAATTTTTTCTCTTATAAATTATTATTATTTTTTTTGTGTAAATTTAATTTTTTCCACGTATTAGTCCGGCTTTCAGTTCAATCCTAGATCCATCCCTACTTCTTTCTTGATTATTTTCTATCCTCAGTTTTCTAAACATACAATAGTCCATAATAACATATGCACCATGCTTGGAATCCATTAAAATGTGTTTTTGGGGAAAAAATGTATTTTAAAAAAGTGAATTTTGAATAATGTGGTTAAAAAAGAAGGAATGATTTTAAATTTATATGTAATATTATTTTATTAGAGAATGTATAGTTGAGATGGAAAAATACATCTAAAATAAAATGGATCCCAAGTAGGGGGCATAGCTCCATAGTTGTGAGATGTGGTTGCCGAATTATCCGTCGTTATTAAAATAAATTTGATTGGTTTAAGGTTAAGGTTAGAATTGAAGATTTTCTTTTGGACAATTGTGATATTGATTTCGGAATTTTATTTTTTACACGAAGGAAAATAGTTTTCGCACTCAAACAAGTAAACGTGCATTTTAATTGTAGGTGTTGTTAACAAGTAAACATATCTAGTAAGAATTCCGTCATGTCTATCATGTCGACATTTTCGTCAAGTAAGAGTAACTAATTTTAAACAAGTGATGAATAAGTAATCATTTCAATAATTAAGTGATCAATGTATTACCTTTTTTAGTTTAATGAATAAGTAGTAGGGGAAAGTCTAATCATAATTTTTTTATTTTTTAATGACGGGAGAACTTATAATCGCTACCCTTCAGGTGTGTATTGGGTAAACTCTCAGAATAACGCAATAGCTTGCAAATCACGTCAATCAAGTAAATCGCACTAGGCAAGTCCTGTGCGACACGCTCGACCAAGAAATGTTGGTAAAGGGAATTGAACTCGTAACTAAAGACCTCCGCGTTCACCTACTCCACTAATTCGATTACAATATTTTGATGCATATTAATCCTAGGTGACTATAATTAACCAAGTAAACGTGCCACGTATGAATTCCAAAGAATACATTGACATTTTCGTCATTTAATTGGTAATTTCTTTTAAGGATATAGTTTAAGTAGCATCGATTTAAGGCTAAATATATAAACACCACGATTTTTAATAATTAGACTATATTTTAATTACATGAAAGATTCATAATTTTACACATTATCACATTTATGTCTCAAGCCTTTTTTTTTTTTTTTTTATCACATTCTTATTCTCAAATTAACGTAAATTGTTCCTAATTAAGGTTTCTCTTCAAATTTTTTTATAAGATAAGAATAAAAAGACTCATCTGGTCATTACATTTTCAAATAAGCAAAACAAATCATAGTTCTAAAATAGATTAAATATTTAACCCTTATTTTAAAGCACATTAACATATTTTTTGGACGAAAATCATAATTAAGGACAAGCTTTTCTAATCAATGAAATGTCATAATAACAATGCGATGAAAAAAAGTTACAGATATGAGTTTGATAATGAATAGAGGTAGATATTTAATATAATTAAAATGTGATGTATGTAATAAAAAGTATTGTGCAAAGATTATGCTATTTGTACATAAAAGATTACATAAAATGCATGAAAGGAAAAGATTGAATGAAAAAGTTGACTATATTTTAAATTGATAAATGATAGAATGACATCTAGCATTACGTAACACATTACGTAAAACTTAATGTACATATAGCAATGTTCATTGTACAAATATAATTAATCGAGATAATTAATTAAAGAAAATAATTATTGTACATTACCATTTACATAATCCATTACATATTGATAAGATTTGAAAAAAAAAAAAAAAAAAAAAAAAAAAAAAAGGGCTTGAAATATTGGGTTAGGTAGTGATTTACCGGTTTAAAAAAAAATTACAGTGTGTATCTCGCATGTCACAGGCGCACACATGCCACCAAAGAATTTTTACAACTGTACATTTTCTACTTTAGCCCTTGTTTGAGCTCCATTAGTTGGGAAAAAATAAAATTTTCAACGGTATTTTAACATCATTTCAATCACACATTTTTCAATAAAATAATATTACAAGCAAATTAAAAAAAAAAATCTTAATT
>NC_036244.1:6921265-6922459 GCF_002742605.1 Olea europaea var. sylvestris | reverse complement strand
ATTTAATTTTTTCCACGTATTAGTCCGGCTTTCAGTTCAATCCTAGATCCATCCCTACTTCTTTCTTGATTATTTTCTATCCTCAGTTTTCTAAACATACAATAGTCCATAATAACATATGCACCATGCTTGGAATCCATTAAAATGTGTTTTTGGGGAAAAAATGTATTTTAAAAAAGTGAATTTTGAATAATGTGGTTAAAAAAGAAGGAATGATTTTAAATTTATATGTAATATTATTTTATTAGAGAATGTATAGTTGAGATGGAAAAATACATCTAAAATAAAATGGATCCCAAGTAGGGGGCATAGCTCCATAGTTGTGAGATGTGGTTGCCGAATTATCCGTCGTTATTAAAATAAATTTGATTGGTTTAAGGTTAAGGTTAGAATTGAAGATTTTCTTTTGGACAATTGTGATATTGATTTCGGAATTTTATTTTTTACACGAAGGAAAATAGTTTTCGCACTCAAACAAGTAAACGTGCATTTTAATTGTAGGTGTTGTTAACAAGTAAACATATCTAGTAAGAATTCCGTCATGTCTATCATGTCGACATTTTCGTCAAGTAAGAGTAACTAATTTTAAACAAGTGATGAATAAGTAATCATTTCAATAATTAAGTGATCAATGTATTACCTTTTTTAGTTTAATGAATAAGTAGTAGGGGAAAGTCTAATCATAATTTTTTTATTTTTTAATGACGGGAGAACTTATAATCGCTACCTTTCAGGTGTGTATTGGGTAAACTCTCAGAATAACGCAATAGCTTGCAAATCACATCAATCAAGTAAATCGCACTAGGCAAGTCCTGTGCGACACGCTAGACCGAGAAATGTTGGTAGGGAGAATCGAACTCGTAACTAAAGGCCTTCGCGCTCACCTACTCCACTAACTCGATTACAATATTTTGATGCATATTAATCCTAGGTGACTATAATTAACCAAGTAAACGTGTCACGTATAAATTGCAAAGAGTACATTGACATTTTCGTCATTTAATTGGTAATTTCTTTTAAGGATATAGTTTAGGTAGCATCGATTTAAGGCTAAATATATAAACACCACGATTTTTAATAATTAGACTATATTTTAATTGCATGAAAGATTCATAATTTTACACATTATCACATTTATGTCTCAAGCTTCTTTTTTTTTTTTTTTTTTTATTCACTTTTTTTTTCTAAAATTAA
>NC_036244.1:6868466-6917747 GCF_002742605.1 Olea europaea var. sylvestris | reverse complement strand
TATATATATATATATATATATATATATATATATATAATTATACTTTGAAAACAATTAAATTATTTTTAAGTAATGACCCACCGGTTCACCTGTCTGATCAGTAACCCGATGACCTAGTACCTTGACTGGGCCGATGTTCGGGTCGGGTCTAATAACTATGCTTAACACACAAGACTTCAATTATAACTTTTTTCCTGTTTGATTTGTGTAGCATTTTGTTTAAAAATTAAGTTCTGTACATCTAGGTACTTGCTGATAGAATCAACCTCCCATGTAAGCTCGTCAAAGGGAGTTATTATACCGGCACTGATGATGGAGCTGTGAACCTGATAAAATTGGATAATGGAAGGTAGCAACTTCCTTGAATGTTTGTTCTTGCTTGTATGCTGGTTTTGGTAACTTCTTGTCATGTAATTGATCTTCTTCTTATCATATGAGTATGATGAGTTTCATCTCTGTTAATGTTTTTGAGATGTCATTGAGCGACATCACATTTTAAGCTTGCAGGGCACTTCATGGTTTATCATCCCCATTTCAAATTTTTCGTTTATTTTCATGTTGCAGCTTTTGTTAGCTGGTGTAATTCACTTTCCTACTGTGTAATTCACTTTCCTACAGTATACTTTGAAGAAGAATCTAAACTCGTCTAACATTTCCTGTTCATTCTAGATTGCACATTTTTTGTACCCTCCACGAGACTAAAAATCTACTATTTAATCAAACTGCTGTTTCCATATGAAATAATTTTCTTCCTATATCATTTCGATTCTTGTAATTATTTTTGCATTCAACAATTATTCTACAGAAAAAATCATCGAGGTCCGTAAGAATTCAAATAAAGACGCAATTGTTATTGCTTATTTTTTAAATTGATGCAGTGAGTTTGTGCTGATTTTTTGATTGTTGCAGTGAGTTTATGCTGTTTTTTATTGATGCATTCAGTTTATGCTGTTTTTTATTGATGCAGCGAGCACATTATTGATCTAATGGGGGCTCCAGGCACCCTAATTCCTACTGAGGTACCCAGTGGTCATCATCGAAATTTTGGGTTAGATACAAGTAGTATCGCCTCTGTGCTGGGAATTGCCAAAAGTTTGTGTACAGCGTCAAATGAAGGAGTGAAGTTATTTGGTGATGTTTCATGCAAAGAGAGCATAAATGATTTTCCTGAAGGATCGGCAGCACAACAGCTAGAAGGAAACCATGCTGTTTCTAATCCTGGATGTCATTCATCTTCTAATACATTAGTTGCAGAACATCTTGCGAAAGGCCAAACTGATGAGGTGATCCAAAGTAATGGCATTGCAGTTGGTGGTGGCCTTGATCAGTTATCTGGAGATAAAGATGAATCTACATTGGAAGTGATGGAAGTAGCTTGCAGTGACCAGTCTAATGCTAGCAAGGTGCACAATTTGCCTATTGACCCTGTGTTGAATGGGGTTTCCGGAATTTTGTGGGAGGATCTTCAGATTGGTGAACGTATTGGTATAGGTAAAGTCTCAATTCATTACATTTATTCTCTCATTGAAGGTTGAGATTTGTTGTGACATTAGAGTAAGGTATGTGTGTGGGTGTGTATTTTTCTTTTCTTAAATTTATAGAATGGATGTTGATAACAGGGTTTAAGTGGTCCAGCTTCAAACATAAAAATTAAGATATTGATAATTTGAATAATGTTTTGATAGTACCTTCTCAAATGAAATATGAATGTATCCCTGGGTACACAAAAAAGTAGACATGGAGCGCAGAATTACAAAGGAAACGTCGAGTATTAAGAGAAATGGATATGTATTTCTTCAACTGAGCAATTACAGAAATTGATAGTGATAATGGCATGTTTAGAGAGCTGCCCCTCTTCCCAATTATTCACAGATTTTTTGCCAACCCCGTGAATGCCTTCCATTTTCTGTTTCCGCCTCTTTATTCTTTCCTAACCAACATGAAACCTGCATAACTGACTTCCTCCCCAACAACCCAACAGATCCAGTTAATTAAAAATAACAATTCCTAGTCAGCTCCTCTCTTGTGACGCCTCTCATACGTAAAACGTACAGGTGGCTTATCATGTTTCTGTGGTTTAAATGTTCACTGGATCCTTGAATTTGTTGACTTAATGTTCACTGGATCCTTGAATTTGTTCGAGTCATCAACCACTGCTCTTAGTTCATAGAATTGCTCATGAATGGTCTTTCTGTAGTCAAAGTTAACTGTCTGAGATATCTTTTCTGACAGCTGCCCCCAACAAATTGTAGAAGAGGTTAAGAAATTAGATGTCTTTCCAATAAAAGTACATCTTAGAGATTAGTTCGAGCATGGGGCCTGCTTCATTATGGAAACAATTTCTTTCTCTATTGATTTTGCCTTTAATTGTTACAATGTTATTGCAAAGGATCTGCACTTGCATTGGACGGCAAACCTACTGTAGTCTTCTCATTTTCTTCTGTTTGATATCCTCTGTAGGTGCATTTTTTTGCTGCTTAATGATTCTTTTCTATTTTATTTATTTATTTATTTATTTATTTATTTATTATTATTATTATTATTATTATTATTATTATTATTATTATTATTATTATTATTATTTAGGGGTTTCTGAAGATGTACTACTTCTGGTATTTAACGGCAAAAGGAAAAAAAACATGCACGAGGTTTTCCTCAATGTGGAAACTTTTTACTGAACAATGGTTCACAGCTTGTGTGGGTTGCCTGATCATTTTTATTTGGTTAAAAACTGGAATTTACTATGGTAGGTTTAATATGTTTGAATATTACTTTTACTTCTGAACAAGTCCGTAATCGTATTTGTGGATGCTAAACAAACCACATACATGCTAGATGGATGGTCAATTTGTCGTGAAAATTGCCTTTTTACCTGCTAGACTTTTATTACTTTCTAATTGCAATATGTTTTTCGACTTCTGTCAGAAACCAAGGTCTATACTGGAGTTTGCTAGTGTTTCTATTCTGAACATATTCTATTTCCTTCCATATCTTGCAGGGTCATATGGTGAAGTCTACCAAGCAGAATGGAATGGCACGGTAAGCTTTATATTTATGCATTGATCAGATCTGTTGATAATTTCTTTGAAGTAAGAACTTCACAGGCATGATATTATTCAAGCATCTTTTCATTGCATTTCAAGCCTCGTATGTAGTTTTTTTGTCCTGCTTACTGAATGTAAAGTGAAGTCAATGCAATATTTGGACCACCTAAGATCTACACAAACTATTGTAGTTTCAAATTATCGTGGTCAGGTTATGTGCTTGAGTTCTTAGCCAAGTCTATCTTTGGAGGAGGTGTGTCGAGCTTCGTTTGTCCTTGTACAACAATAGCAATCTCTAACTCAGTTTAAGCAAACTGGGCTCGAATGCATTCTAGTCATATGAGCCACCTCTTCTATAGCGTCGTCCTTGAAACATTTTGCTACCACATCAGGCATTGCTCATTTTGGTGTAGCTCTCTCTTAAACCTGGCTGACATTTTTTGGTGTTTGCATATCTTCACATGCATAGAAAATCATTTACCTTGTGCTGATATTAGACATATCGCAGCTGATTTTGAATTACTTTGTTACATTAATGTTATTTCATGACAGGAAGTTGCTGTTAAAAAATTAATGAAACAAGACATCTCAGGCAATGCACTCGCACAATTTAAATGCGAGGTAAGTGCTAATTTAGCTCATTTTGTCTTGTGGACTAAATACCTTAGGAACAATATGGTAAATGCTCAAACTTTGTTCACTGTCATTTCTATTTATGCAGGTCGATATCATGTTGAGGCTGAGGCATCCAAATGTTGTTCTTTTCATGGGAGCTGTAACAATTCCCCCGAATCTGTCCATATTGACAGAGTTTCTACCAAGGTTTTACCTCAATGCTCATGTTACAGGCTAGGATGGTTTTGGCTGTCTTAGCATATTCTTAATCCCGTAGAATGATTGCTTCTGTCCATGTCTCAGACAAGTAACCCCAGCTTGCATGCATACGCACTAGGATGGTCAACTGGGTTTGCGGACTTTGTCTGTGGATTACCTTTGTGTGTTATCTTCTTTATGAGTTCCCTTTTTTTCCTTTCCTCATTTTCCCTGTTGGGTGGGGTGAGATGAGATTGTTGATGCCCCTTTTCATATAGGCAAGCTATTACAAAGAATCGTGTCTTTGTTGATTCTACTGCCTTTTTATGAATGAAAGGACACGAGTTAGAGATATCCTATAAAATCATAACATCTGCATGATCTGTTGGGCTTCTTTTGCAATATAAATATAACACAAGTTGATGTTATGTTTTCGTTTGTCCCTATTGTTCTATAGTTGTTCACGACGTTTTCTTCTATATGCAGGGGTAGTTTGTATAAGCTGCTGCACCGTCCAAATATCCAAATCGATGAAAAGAGGCGAATAAGAATGGCTCTTGATGTGGTATTATTTGGATAATCTTGTTCTCTTTTACTTCAGTTATCAGATTCCACTCCCATCTGTTTATATATCATTTTCTTGCAGGCCAAGGGAATGAATTACTTGCACACGAGCCAACCTATCATTGTGCATCGTGATTTGAAGACACCAAACCTCCTTGTTGATAAGAACTGGGTTGTCAAGGTATGGTCTAATGATTACATTTTCAGTGTGATACTGGACCTACTTTTTCGCCCCACTGATTTTAATCTCTCATGCGCTGCTTGCTAGGTTTGTGATTTTGGGATGTCACGATTGCAGCACCATACTTTTCTATCTTCAAAGTCAGCTGCTGGAACGGTAATGCATGTTAGACTTGGGTTATCAATTAATTATTCAGTGTGCCCACCCCTCTCTTCCCTTTTTGAAAAATGGAAATATAAAATAAAATGGAAGGACAAAAATTTACAACAACAGGAATGATTTACTGGCTTTTTTGTTATTCCATATGCAGGCAGAGTGGATGGCACCAGAGGTTCTAAGGAATGAACCCGCCAATGAGAAGTGAGTTGAACATGATGTGTACTTCATATTTGGTAGAACATGATTTTTCTGGATAGTTCTATTCAGAATCTTTTTGATAATTGACTTCTATGTGCAGATCTGATGTATATAGCTTTGGAGTAATATTATGGGAGTTGGCAACTTTACAAGTTCCATGGACGGGAATGAATTCGATGCAGGTTGTTGGAGCCGTTGGATTCCAGGGTAGATGCCTTGATATTCCACTAACGGTGGATCCATTGGTTGCGGAGATAATAAGTGACTGTTGGAATCGGTTAGTTTCCACATCTCAGTGTCTGATACTTGATTGAATGCATTGTGTTCCTGTTCGTGCTTGAACTGCAGTATGCTACTAGTATTATATTGTACTGTCTAAACCACGTATGGTGTAGCTAACAGATATGAACTATTTGACCCCTTGGGAAATCTAATTTGTGACATTCTTCTGCTGCAGAAATCCACAAGCACGCCCTTCTTTTGGCCAGATTATCGCCCGCCTCAGGCGTCTGCAGCGTCTAAACATGCAGGAAATGAACTCGTGTAAATCCCCAGTGGTGGTGTAACTTGTAGATAGATGCAGAGTGATACGCAAGTTGTTGGATTGAAAACTGTTGGTTGATTCGAAGTCTGGACTCAGCACAATCAGTTCAGAACAGAACATAATGAATACCATACGTCGACAGCTACATAAAGTGCAGTTGGCGATGCCATTGGAGTACTAGGAAAGCTGGTAATAGTAATTTGTGCATGAAGTCTTAAAAAGTTTGGAAGGCATCTTCTTAATAATAGGATAAGAGTTGAAAAAGGGTACTTTGCCATTCATTTGTAAGAAAGTCTCTTTAGTTTTACAATAGAAAAGAATGAAAAAAAGAAAAGAGTATTGGAGAATCTGTTGAGATCATCAAAGGGGCAAATGTACAAATTTGGTCTCTACGGGTGGTGCCAGGGTGAGAATTAATAAAAGTGAAACAAATAATATTTGTCTCGTGTCATTTAATATACTTCCCTTTTTTTTTTTTTTTTTTTTTTTTTTTGTTTCATTTTCTCGGGCGCCAAAGGAAAAATGGTGAATGTCGAGAAACAAACCTGGAAGGTCGTATTTTATGTCAGCAAATATTTGAACTATACGTTTTTCTGTTTTGGTGGTCGCCGGGGTGTTAATTTGTGTAATCTAAATCAAACATCCCATAAAATTTGGAACTAGCCAACTAGGTTTGACATGAGAATTTTTGAATCGGAGTCGAACGTTAAAGTTGGACCTCAAATACAAAACTTTTATATATAAAAATTACATTTCAAAACTAAGCACATGTTTGAGTCACATTTTAGAAAAAAAAAAAATGCATTATTCATGTCAAATCAATGAGAAATATGTGGTTAAAAAATAAGGAAAAATTTTAGATTTACGTGTAATATTATTTTATTGAAGAATATGTGGTTGAAATGATGTCAAATCACTGTTGAAGAATGTATTTTTTTTTTTAAATAATGTGATCAAACAAGGCCTAATAAATTTGTTTCAAAAATGGAAAACTTTAAAAATAAATAAAATAAATCGAGATGACACCCACTCTTCCCCTATCCTGACCTTTAAAAAAATTCAAAAATTTTAAAATGTTTCTTATTTTTTCAGATTACACCCCACCCGCATGGAAGCTCTCCAAATTTATTGCTAACTGTGTTATATATGATTAACTATGGTCAAATTTATTTTAAGTATGAATGTTTGTGACCATTTAATTTGTGTTGTATGTAATTAAGTCATTAACACGTGTTATGTGTGACTAACTGTGAACAAATTTATTTTTATAGTGATTAACTATGATTACATTTATCCTTAGTATGACCATCTGTGATTGCCAAATTTGTGATTTTATGTAACCAAGTCAATAACACATGTTATCCGTGATTAGCTATGACTCAATTTGTTTTCAGTGTGACTAATTGTAACAAATTCGTCTCCAGTATAATTACCCGTAATCAAGTCAATTTTAACTATGATGGTGTGTCCGGTCACAATAATTACATATTTGTTCACAGAGTGTCACCACAAATAAATTCGAACATATTCGTCATCTATCTCAAGAATAATACACAAACAACTACCGCGGAAATACCACTTCAAATGTCCTAAAACTTCCTCCAAGACACTCATTATATATCTCAGGGTCACTCTGTCCATCAAAGATCATTTCAAACTGAAAAAAGAGCAGCTGATAATTTTCCCTCAAATTAAAACTGTCTTACATCAATAGATTGAGGAAGGAAAACAACATTGCAAATTTTTATATCACCGTTGGATCAATGATAGAGCTGCGCTTCCGAGGAAGAATTCCCTAGGCGGCTCTATTAACCGGAATTACCACGTATGGTGTAGCTAACAGATATGAACTATTTGACCCCTTGGGAAATCTAATTTGTGACATTCTTCTGCTGCAGAAATCCACAAGCACGCCCTTCTTTTGGCCAGATTATCGCCCGCCTCAGGCGTCTGCAGCGTCTAAACATGCAGGAAATGAACTCGTGTAAATCCCCAGTGGTGGTGTAACTTGTAGATAGATGCAGAGTGATACGCAAGTTGTTGGATTGAAAACTGTTGGTTGATTCGAAGTCTGGACTCAGCACAATCAGTTCAGAACAGAACATAATGAATACCATACGTCGACAGCTACATAAAGTGCAGTTGGCGATGCCATTGGAGTACTAGGAAAGCTGGTAATAGTAATTTGTGCATGAAGTCTTAAAAAGTTTGGAAGGCATCTTCTTAATAATAGGATAAGAGTTGAAAAAGGGTACTTTGCCATTCATTTGTAAGAAAGTCTCTTTAGTTTTACAATAGAAAAGAATGAAAAAAAGAAAAGAGTATTGGAGAATCTGTTGAGATCATCAAAGGGGCAAATGTACAAATTTGGTCTCTACGGGTGGTGCCAGGGTGAGAATTAATAAAAGTGAAACAAATAATATTTGTCTCGTGTCATTTAATATACTTCCCTTTTTTTTTTTTTTTTTTTTTTTTTGGGTAAATGATTTTTAAGGGTGTTTGTAGATCCATGGTTACCTTGACCAAGTTCCTTTAAACCTATGCAATCTAAAGAGAAAGTAGAGATTGCAAGTGATCTGATAACCAATGTTTTTTTCCAATTGATTAACATGTTATTGGTTGGGGCAGAGCCCAATGAAGTCAAACCTGGAAGGTCGTATTTTATGTCAGCAAATATTTGAACTATACGTTTTTCTGTTTTGGTGGTCGCCGGGGTGTTAATTTGTGTAATCTAAATCAAACATCCCATAAAATTTGGAACTAGCCAACTAGGTTTGACATGAGAATTTTTGAATCGGAGTCGAACGTTAAAGTTGGACCTCAAATACAAAACTTTTATATATAAAAATTACATTTCAAAACTAAGCACATGTTTGAGTCACATTTTAGAAAAAAAAAAAATGCATTATTCATGTCAAATCAATGAGAAATATGTGGTTAAAAAATAAGGAAAAATTTTAGATTTACGTGTAATATTATTTTATTGAAGAATATGTGGTTGAAATGATGTCAAATCACTGTTGAAGAATGTATTTTTTTTTTTAAATAATGTGATCAAACAAGGCCTAATAAATTTGTTTCAAAAATGGAAAACTTTAAAAATAAATAAAATAAATCGAGATGACACCCACTCTTCCCCTATCCTGACCTTTAAAAAAATTCAAAAATTTTAAAATGTTTCTTATTTTTTCAGATTACACCCCACCCGCATGGAAGCTCTCCAAATTTATTGCTAACTGTGTTATATATGATTAACTATGGTCAAATTTATTTTAAGTATGAATGTTTGTGACCATTTAATTTGTGTTGTATGTAATTAAGTCATTAACACGTGTTATGTGTGACTAACTGTGAACAAATTTATTTTTATAGTGATTAACTATGATTACATTTATCCTTAGTATGACCATCTGTGATTGCCAAATTTGTGATTTTATGTAACCAAGTCAATAACACATGTTATCCGTGATTAGCTATGACTCAATTTGTTTTCAGTGTGACTAATTGTAACAAATTCGTCTCCAGTATAATTACCCGTAATCAAGTCAATTTTAACTATGATGGTGTGTCCGGTCACAATAATTACATATTTGTTCACAGAGTGTCACCACAAATAAATTCGAACATATTCGTCATCTATCTCAAGAATAATACACAAACAACTACCGCGGAAATACCACTTCAAATGTCCTAAAACTTCGTCCAAGACACTCATTATATATCTCAGGGTCACTCTGTCCATCAAAGATCATTTCAAACTGAAAAAAGAGCAGCTGATAATTTTCCCTCAAATTAAAACTGTCTTACATCAATAGATTGAGGAAGGAAAACAACATTGCAAATTTTTATATCACCGTTGGATCAATGATAGAGCTGCGCTTCCGAGGAAGAATTCCCTAGGCGGCTCTATTAACCGGAATTACAACCTCCTCTTCCTCCACCATCTCCACACAGTCGGCAAGGTTCAACTCTCTCTCCACCACTGCCTAATCGCAATCCCTAGGTTCCAAATCGAACAACTCACTTGAATCATAAGCCACCCACAGGCACTCTTCTAGTGCGAAAACACACTCAATAAAGTAGGTCTCAACATCGCCCGTAGGTCATTTGACTACACTATAGGAGCAGAGGAGTACTTAGCCACATCATCGCTGCTCGTCACCGCAGCAGCGATGCCTTGCTGTTGCACCGCCGCACGCATCGGATTGTCGCTGCCTATGGCGATTCTTCTCTACGGGTGGGTAGGGGTTTCGTTGATCGTAGAGGCGCTAGAAAAGAAAGGGCTCTGCTTACGTCGTGGTGGTGGTGGCGACAACTTGATTTTGGGGACAGGGGCAGCGATAGATGGGTATGGTGTGGTGGATAAAGAGATCGAGATGGAGAAATCGAAAATGCGCAGGGGATAAATTTTGGGGTGGGTGAATATAGATATTGTGCTTAATTAAATTCATTAAAATGTTATTACCATCTGATATTTGAATTTTAAACTAATTCTCCCTTATTTATGTTAATTAGTATTTAATTGTAGGTTTTTAGAAAATTACACACTGACCTATTTTTTAAGTTAACATATCATTAATCAGACGCTAAGTTAATTCATAAATCAGGTGAAAATTATTTATTTAACATATATTAACCACACCCACACCACAAACCACCCTCGCCATTCTCTCTCTCAATTTAGTCGTAGAGGAGTGGTGCAGT
This sequence comes from Olea europaea var. sylvestris, assembly GCF_002742605.1. NCBI lineage: Eukaryota > Viridiplantae > Streptophyta > Magnoliopsida > Lamiales > Oleaceae > Olea > Olea europaea. The sequence goes on along the minus strand of NC_036244.1, from coordinate 6,907,540 downwards.
GGTGATTGTGTTGCGGTGGCAATCAGACCAACAGCTGAAGCCTTTAATAGCCGTAGTGATAGCGGTTAAGGTGGGGTAGAGATGGTGGCGGTGCTGGGGGATGGATAGAAGTGTAAGGGGAAGATGAGTGAATGTGACGAGGAGGAAGGATGAAAGTGATTTTGTAAGTATGGGCGACAGTGGCGTTTGAGGCGGAGGACGAATTTCCGTGGAGGACTGCGGGAGTGTGGTCAGATTCGGAGAGCAATTTATCGAAAGCGAGCGAGATGATGACGGTGTTAAGATTTTGGGTCCATCTTAATAAAGTCAACCTTGTTAAGAGGAGTGACCCAAGATCTATTTAAGTATTTCGGTATTTAACCGATATGTAATTTATTCCCTTAACATGCCCCTGCAAGATGGTGGCTCTTTTTGAGCAGACAAATCTTGAAATTCGTGTGCTCATTTTTGAGACTTAAGCGGATCGAATAGCCGTTGGAGTTTACTGAGGTATGATACTATGTTAAGATTTAGAGCCCATCTTAATAAGATCAACCTTGTTAAGAGGAGTAGTACAGGATCTTTTAAATTGATCAATATTTCGTTATTTAACCAAGGTGAAATTTTTATCCCTTAACATGTCTCGCAAGATAGTGGCTTGTTTGAGCAAACCAATCTTGCAGTCCATGTACTCATTTTTAGAGTCTTAATCGGATCGAATTGCTCATTGGAGTTTAATGGGCTCTGATACCATGTTAAGATTTGAGATTCATCTTAATAAGGTCAACTTTGTTAAGAGAAGTGGCCGAAAATCTATTTAAATTGGTCAATATTTCGGTATTTAACCGATGTGGAATTTATTCTCTTAACATACCCCCACAAGATGGCGGCTCTTTTTGAGTAGACTAATCTTAAAATCCGTGTGCTCATTTTTTAGATTTAACCGGATCGAATAGCTCATTGAAGCTTACTGGGCTCTGATATCAGATTAAGATTTGGGGTTCATCTTAATAAGGTCAACATTGTTAAGAGAAGTGGCCCAAGATCTATTTAAGTATTTCGGTATTTAATCGATATGAGATTTATTCCCTTCACATGCCTCCTCAAGATGGTGACTTTTTTTTAGCAAATCAATCTTGAAATCTGTGTGCTCATTTTTTAGGCTTAATCAGATAGAATAGCTCGTTGGAGCTTACCGGGCTCTGATATCATATTAAAATTTGTGGCCTATTTTAATAAGGTCAACCTTGTTAAGATGAGTAGTCCAAAATCTTTTAAGTTGGTCAATATTTCTGTATTTAACCGATGTGAAATTTTTATCCCTTAACAGACGGAACCAGTTATGTGAAGTGAGCTACAGTAATCGAAGTGCGTGACGAGCAGCTCGTGCCGGGTGTACATTGCTTCCTTCATCAAACGGTGCTAGAATCTAGTGAAAGGTTGATCTCAATCACATTCCTGCTATGGGTCTTACTGGGGCTGCAAGCACAATCAAATGTTGATCTCAATCACATTCCTCGCCCTATCCCAAGTTCTGTTGTGATTCTACATGAGACCCGTCAAGGCTATCAGGCAACCTCTCCGATAATTTGTCTCCCCATTTCCTGAAAAATATAGCTTCACTTGCAATGTTGATGTTGTATTAAAATAACATGTTTGGTCAGATTTTTTTACTTTCGTTATACAAAGCGAAGTAGCGCAAATTATTTAGTTCCAGAAAATGAGTCTATAATCATGTCAAAGGCTTAAGATAGTCTCAAACAGTTGTTCATTTTTCTGGTTTTTTATTTTACTTGCTATTTTTCTCCCATGTGAAGCCCGCAACAAGTGATTATATTGTCAAAGACACTGGGAATTGTAATCCACAATTTATGAGTTGTACAATTAATCAGGTAAAGTTACTGCATTTTGTATTCAAATTTTTGTTGATTCATAATTTTTTTGGGTAGTGGACTGGGACTGAAATCTTTCGTCAATTAAATTTCTAATGAGTTTACGTTAATTGAAGCTTTTATATATGTTATTGCTTCCATACAATATGGACATCAAATTTTTATTTTTATTTTTAATTTTTTGGAAATTGCTTTCCAGTAAGAGTTGTAGTGTGTGTATGTTGATTATGATAAGTATTTTCTGTCTCGAGTGGTACTTTGTGACTTGTTTTGGATATATTGTGACCTGAATATTGTTCTCGGGCCTATTTTGGGTACCAGCTGAGTAAGGTTTTGTGAACTGATTTTGGATAATTTGTGACCTATTTTCTCATCTTGATAAAAGGGAATATATTTTTCTATATTATTTCACGATTTATTTTTTTTTACTAAAATACAAGTGTTGGTATGTTGTCTATTATTGGTACGTTGTCTGTTATGTAAATTAGGTTTTGTGACCTTATTTTGATAATTTTTGAGTTCTTTAAATAAAATGTGACTTGATTTAGATGATATGTGACCTCAACATGATAAGTGTGACATGATGTTGTATTATTGCTTGATTTCTAAAAGATCACAAGTTTAAAACATGAATAGTTAATGAGTTATTTTGTAGAATAGTCACGGTCACAAAAGAACACGTCACAATTAGCATATTTGTTGGTCACAGTCGCATGTTTATGGTTGTGTTTTAGGTCATGGTCACATGTCTGACTTTCTATTTTGTGCAGGACTGGAAATATTTTGATAAAAGAAAGCAAATGGTTTCTTGACAAGATCACAAAGTGCCATCACGGACTTCATGATGAAATTTAAGGCTTCACCAAATGAGATCCCTGAAGACACTTGTTACACTTACCACATGCATTGAGAGAGATCTTTGTCCAAACTCTAACTTATTCATTATAAGTGGCTATGGAAGGTTAAGCAACCAAACAAGGAAGAGATTGATTCAACATCAATGGCAGATATATTCAATTTTCAATTACCGAATTTTGTTTTGTGACTGGGCTATGATATGTTGGAATAGATGATTGAACAACCATCTAAAATGAGAGGGGAAATTAAAGACAGATGATTGAATGATTGTTAATAGAATTACTTTGAAAATTATTTTTCATTCATGATGTTTTAGGTAGATGTTGTCTTTATATGAATTCAATTTGTTTGTATGTATGAATGATTATTTTTCACCTTCTTAAAATTCTAAGTGACTATTATTCTTGTGTACTTTAAGCCCCTGTTTGGTAATGAAAATGGGGGGAATAGTGTTTTGTTGAAAAAATAAGTGGTTGAAAAAGAAAGAAAATTTTTCGATTTACGTGTAATATTATTTTATGAAAGATTGCGTGGTTGAAAATAGGAGAGAGAAAAATAGAATGTAAAGAAATATAATTTAATGGGAATCAAACAAGGGCTAAATGAGAAACCATGTATGGTGTTTGCTATATCATCGAAGTAATATTTTGTATGGAAGAAAAAGTTAATAATGTATGTGTTACGTGTGACAATCAGACAGTGACAGGTCACAACTGACAAATGGTTAACAAGACATTAGACAACATTCACAGTAAACATAGATATGGTCACAATCAATCACAACTAATACATATTTGGTCATAGATAGACTTAACATATAATAGGTCACAATGAACACATAACCGATGACGAACAGAGAAGTTCACATATTTACATCAATCACTATTAGACCATTTTGCATATAGACACAATTAAGAAACATTAATTGGTCATCTACAATCAGTGTTCAAACAGACATTCATTTACAGTCACATTGAACACAAATATGGTCATAAAAAATATCATCTTAGAGATATTTGGTCACAAATAATAACAAATCACACATACCTAATCACAAAATGTTATAATAGACCCGGTTACATATAGTTATAGTTAAGAAATTCATGGTCACATATAGTAACATTCATCACAAACCAGGTCACAATCAATATTTTCTTACACAGTCTTGGTCATATAAAATAACAGCTCAAACAAACTTGTCACAATATGCACCGATAACCTAAACCTAGTCACATACAATACGAATAACAAATTCAATAGGTCACATTCAATAAGCCTATTCACAACTCGTAAATTCATACATCGCAAAATGAAATCTAAATTTCATATCAATGTGACAATATACAAAACTTAGTTCAGTATTTTGTTAATACAACTCCCCTGCAACAACTCTCAATACTTCCATCTTGGTGTTTGCACAAATCGAAAGAAACAAGCTAGCACAACATGCCTCTTCATTCATGAAGGCGCGCTAGAACTTGCTGGCTGATAGGACTTTCATCTGGTTCTGCCCAGTAATTTAGAATAAAAATGAATCAAAAGCTAGAATATTAATCATTGTCCAATGAATGAAATTCAAAATTCAACTTGGTTAATTTTGTCGTCAATCGGCAATTTAGTGGAGAAATTATGGTGATTTAGAAGAGAGATTGGGAATCGAGACATTAGAGAGAGAAATATGATGGTTCTAAATGGAGATTAGTAAAAATCTCTTACATATAGAATAAGTCCTAATTTTTAGCATTTGTTTAGAGTATAATTTATCCTAATTTACGTTATATTATTTTTATATTATATATAATACAATATTATATTTATATATGATATATCACCTGAATTTTGAAAGTACTTTTAAAGATTATTAGTTATGAAATACTATTCTTGTAGTCTAGTAGGCCTGTAAATGGATCGAATATGGAACGAATTTGCTCAGATCCGATCCGTTAAGAAAAATTATCCGATCCGATCCGATAATCCAACAGATATTTGATTATTAAATCCGTATCTGATTTGTTATGTTATCGGATATCCGATCCGATAATTCAATCCGAATTTGAAAAAAAAAAAAGGCCCAATCATATTAAAAGGCCCACCTATGATTATTTTTTCCCAAAAAATGTTTTAACTATGTTGATGGGCTCACCTATTATATTAAAAGGCCCAATCAATTTTTTATCCAAGTGATGCTCCTTTAGTTTCTTTTTAAAGGAGACTCCTATTGAAATGTTTTAGTAGTCTTTTAATGTGGGATACTAACTTTTTAAATAATACACTTATTTCAATATTTTAGTGATATTTCAATGTGGGATATTAGTCAATTGTCAATTCTAAGTGTTACTAATTTATTTTATTATTTCCATTAAAATTCATAATTTCAATAAGATTATAATCACAAATAATATCAATTTAAACAATGTAAATTATTTTTGGACATATTAATTATTAGTTTTTGATATTATAAAACAAAACATTACAGTTATTTTTATCTTATTTTAATTAATAAAAAAATTAAATCTCTTCGAATATTTCAGTTAACAATATTATACTATTATCTAATATTATTTATTATTTGAAAATTATGTGTAAAGCATAATATAAATTTCAAAATGGAAAAAATTATGTTTACTAGATTATGATATAATATATTATATTATATTATTATAATAAATCGGATCGGATCGACCTATATTCATATTTGCTCCATTTAATTAACGAATTATCGGATTCGGATCTTAATCAAATTATTGGAATGAGACCCTAAATTCATCTCCCATTAATTTCATTGGATTCAGATCAAAATTCAATCCATTGACAGCCCTATAGTTTAGTATTTGTGTATTTTTACCTTTTTTAATGTTAACTCCCTACCCCACCAAGAAGTAAAGCCCTACAGTATTTAGCCCAATTTATGCGGGAAATACATGGAAATAACCCAAATAGAAAGGCCATTTTTCCAAAATAGCCTTTGGCTAATTTTGATACCCAAAATACCTCTTTATAATATTACATAATAAGTTGATGAAATATAGAAATCTTTCAATTTAGTCCTTAGAAAATCAAATACTGCATGAATTTTAATAGATTACCAATTTATTTGATTTATTTGATTTTTGTTCGCTCTAAGTAGCACCTCATTTATTGGTATCAGAGCCATAGAGATCATGAAAATTAAAATAAGAAAAATAGATAATTATTGGTGTTTAGAAGAAGAAAAAGACAGTTATATATTTTTAAAACCTATTCATAATAAATTAAAAATAATGACTTTGACAATAATTAAAGAACTTCCTAAAGAAATAAAGAAACAAATATTAGAAAATTTAATAATAGAAAAAATAAAAGATATTTATACATATGAAAAAATTATTAATATATATGAAGATGAAGAAAATAATTTGTATTATAAAGAAAAATCTGAGTATAATTGATACTACACATCAAAAATTGAATAAATTACTTTTAAAAATAGACAAAATACAAGAAGAAATAAGAAATATAATGTTAGTACCAGAAGGAATGAGAATATCAAAGAATAGACAATTAACAAAATTAAAATGTGAAAGCTAAGACTTGAGAGCAAATATTTCACTATAGTAAAAGAAGAATTAGTAGATCCAGAAACAGCTGAAAGAAGATTTAGAAAGATAATAGATAAAAAAGAAGATAAAAGATGCAAATTAACTTATGAGTTAGAAATAAAAAAAAATTAAGATGTCAATAAGTAAGTATATGAAAGAATTAAAATCATTAATAAAAATGTTAATAAATGATGTACAAGATTTGAGAAATGAAATAAAAGAAACAAGAAATGATATAAATATATTAAAAATTGAGATTAGAGAATTAAAAGAAAATAATAAGAATAAAGATAAGAAAATAGATAAAAAAAAAAACTTATAAAAAAAGAAATGACTCGAATAGGAAAGAAATATATAGAAAAAGAAAATATAGTAGTGGAAACATGAAGCATGGACGATGAATTTAGAAAAAAATATATTACCAAAGATATTAGAAGAAGAAGATGAAGAATTTAGAGAAAAATCATTAGGAAAATTAAAAATAGAAGAAAAAGAAGATAAAAATGAATGAAGAGTTAGATTTATTAATAGAAAATTTTGATTAATTAAACTTAACTGATATAAGTGAATATCAAGTTTTAATGAATATTGGAGGAGGACCTAATCCAGCAGGAACCTCTAAACAAAAATTACATGATACAGATGAAAGTTATATACCGATATATAATGAACCATATAGACAATTCTATGATAAAGTAAGAGATAGACAACCACCTAAAGGAAATAAATATAAAGATAGGTTTGAATTAAATGATAATTATGATAAACCAATTAATCATAGAGGAACAAAACTAGACTTAAATTGTAAAATAAATACTAAAAAAGTCTGATTAATTTGGGCAGATTCAATGATATTATTCTTTTTATATAATAAAGATGATACATGGGAAAGTATTGAAAGAAGAATATATTTCTTAATAGCATCCTTTGAAGGAGATGTTAGATATTGGTGGGAAGGAATAAGTAATTATACAAAAACATTAATAAAAAGAAATGTATAAACAGAAATAATCAAATCAGATAGACAAAGTATAGAAAAATTAGTGGAATATATTTCTGATAAATTTTTAGGAGAAAATTGGATAAAAAATGCTGGAAAAGAAGAAATAAGAGAAAAAGATAGTGCTATGATTAAATTAATAAATTTAACAATATGTGATATATGTAAAATTAAAGAATATACTTGTGAATTTAGAAACTATTATTATTTTCAACTTATAGTAATGAAAATCAAGAAGTATACCAAGATATGTACTATAATAAATTACCAAGTTCTTGGGAAATATATTTTAAAATATAATTTAAAAAATAAGTTAGAGATAATATTGGAATACCTAGAACTTTAGGTTCAAGAATAAAATTTTTATTTAAAAGACTTGCATATATTTGTCAACAAAGACAATTAATGAAAAAATCAAAAAAATTAACTAGAATATGTTGTGAAGATATGAAAACCCTTGTGCAATGGGGATGTAATTCTGATAAAAGAATTAATAAAAGAAAATATAAAAATAAAAAGTTTAAAAATTTTAGAAATTTTAATAAAAAATATATAAAACCTAGAAGAAGGTATTATAAAAGAAAAAATAGCTCATATAATCAACAGAAAAATAAGAATTATAAAAAAAATAAAAGTCAATGTAAATGTTGAAATTGTGAAGAGATATGTCATATAGGCCCTGATTGTGATAAAAAGAAAGTAAGAATATTATAAAAAAATATTTAGAAATAAAAGATGAATTAAGTGAAATATCAGATATTGAAAAATACTATGATCAAGAAGTATATATAAGTGAAACAGAAGAAGATGAATCAAAATCTGAATAAAGAAATTGAAGACATAGAAAGTAATAATATAAATATACAAGAATATGAAGGAATGGAAGGATATGGATTAAAAGTCACTTTTGACAATAACAAATTTAGAAAATTGCAAAAATTATCATTAGACTTAAAAATAGGAAAATAGGAAGTCTTTGATAGAATTTGGAAAAAAGAAAGAATAGTAATAAATGAATATCTCAAAATAGAAAAAATCATAAATGTAAGAACAACTTATGGGCAATATAAATTAAATCTTTTAACAAGAAATACAGTTGATAAACTATTAACAAAGATTAGTAAAAAAACAAAGTGAAAAAATTCAATATGTTTATTTAGCAGAAATACAAATAATGTTTAAATCAGTATTTAGAGAAGGGATAGATTCACCCTTAACTATAACTTTACATGATGGAAGAATAATAAATTTAAAAGATAGTCATTTACGAACAATAGAAGGAAATTTAGCATATCAAAATGTTTATATGTTATCCAAAATATTGTGTATTATTGAAAGATAGAAATTTTAATGAAATTTTAGGATTACATTTCAAATTTCATAGGGATGATATTATGCAACCAGGTGATCAAATTATGACTATAGAATATAGAGATTTATACACATTTATTAATTCTAATTATGGGAATATTTATTCCAATAAACCGTATATTGAAGTTCATAAAGAATGTAAAGATATTAGTAAAATAATAAAATCAAATAAACAAATAAGTTTAATTTTAGAAGAATATGAATTTAGTATAGAAAAAAAAAACCTGAAATAACATAATTAAATGAAGGAGAATGCTCTAATAGCACAACATTTAAGGATGAAAAATTAATTAAAAGATCAAAATGTTTTAAAATACCTAATAAAAACTAGTTAGACGAAATTAACAAAATAAAAGAAATAAAATTATATAAGAATGCTGGAAACATGAAAATAGAAGGAGAATATTATAATGGAAGAGAAAATATAAATGAACCAAATATATTAATAGATACAGGAGATAGTGAATGTCATATAACTTCGATTATAAACAAAGGACTAATAACTCATAAAACTGAACCATATAAGTATGTAAATTTTGATGGACAAGTATTAAAGTACCAATAAAAATAGGAGAAATAAATCTCTTAGTACCATGTTACGTAGATAAAAGTATGGATATAAATCCTCATATACTTTTAGGAATGAGTTTTCTAAACGGATTAGAAGATTATAGTATAAAAAGAGATGGATTATATATTGTTCATAATGGACAAACTACATTATGTAAAAAGAATTAGATGAATAATCAGATAAGTTTTTCATTAGCAGTGTATATACAAATTACTATTGTAAAAACAAATATAACAACTTGTGCTTTAATAGATACAAGAAGTAATATAACAATATTTAAAAGTTTTTTAATAAAATCATGGAATAATAATAGTAATATAAAAATAACTGGTGTTACAGGAAAAAGTACTCAAATAAGTAATAGTGCTGATAAAGTTAATATAATTCTTGGAAATAAACAAGTAACAATAAATAAAATTTATAAATATGATAAATTAGAATGTGATATATTATTAGGAAATGATTTTATACAACAATTTCAATATTATAAACAAAATAATTATATGATAATGTTACAAATACCTTGTGCACACTTATTAAAAATTCCTAGAGAATTTAAATTTTATAGAATTTAGCCAGCCCAGCGTGGTGATAAATGAGAAATAAAAACAATTCTTAATAATGAAATAAAAAATAAAAGAATATTATATAAAAAGGTTCTAAAAACAAGAATAGAAATAAATATAGAAAAAATCATTGAACAATTAGAAAATGTTTATGGAGAAAATCCATTATTATTTTGGAAATCACATCACCCAAAAACTAAAATAGAATTAACAGAAAATGTTATAGTAAGAGTAAGACCAATGATGTATACAATAAAAGATACACAAAAATTTAAAAATCAGATAAAAGAATTGTTAGAACAAAAACTTATTAGACCTAATAATGAACCTCATAGTAGTCCAACATTTATGGTTATGAAACACTCTGAACAAGTTAGAGGAAAATTTAGAATTGTTATAAATTATAAAGAATTAAACAAGTATACTAAATTTGATTGTTACTTTCTACCAAACAAAGAAGTACTAATAAATCTTGTAAAAGGAAAACAATATTATTCTAAATTTGATTGTAAATCAGGATTTTGGCAAGTAAAAATGGAAGAAGATAGAATACAATATATTGCATTCAGTACACCTCAAGGAAAATATGAATGATTAGTTATGCCATTTAATTTGAAAAATGCACCACAAATATATCAAAGAAAGATGGATAATATATTTAAAAAGTTCAATGAATTTTTAATAGTTTATATTGATGATATATTAATTTGTTCTAATAGTAAAGAACATAGAAATCATTTAATCCAATTTATTAATGAATGTAAAAAAGAAGGAATTGTACTATTTAAAAAGAAATCTATAATAGAAAAATAAGAGATAGACTTTCTTGGATTATCAATAGATAAAAGAGAGATAAAATTACAAACCCTTATATCCAAAAAGATAGAAAGTTTTCCAGATAAATTAGAATTCAAAGAACAAATACAAAAATTCTTAGGATGTTTACACTATGCAGAAGGATTTATTGAAATTCTTTCTAAGAAAAGACATAAAATCCAAGTTTTACTTATAAAAACAAATATTAAGGGATGGAATGAAGAACATACAGAAATAATTAAATCATTAAAAGAAGAATGTAAAAATTTATCAAAATTAAGGTTACCGGACGAAAAAGATAATTTGATTGTTAATACTGATACCTCAGATAAATATTGGGCAGCAATATTAAAAACAGATCTAAATGAGATTTGTAGATAGTCAAGTGGAACCTTTAACCAAGCAGAAATAAATTATACTACTCATGAAAAAGAATTACTAGCGATTATTAAAGGAATAAAAAAGTTCTCATTATTTTTATTATCCAAGAAATTTATTGTTTAAACCGATAATTCTCAAGTTGCAGGATTAGTCAAGAATAAATTACCCTCAGAACCACAATACAGAAGGCTTCATAGATGGCTAGCTTATTTAGCATTTTATAATTTTGATATAGTCCATATTAAAGGAGCTAATAATTTTCTTGCAGATTTCCTCAGCAAAAATATAGAATTTGCTAATTGATAAAGCCAAGGCCATGGAGTTATACCAATCTATTCTACATATACAAGAAAGGACAAATTTTCTTAAAGAAGAATCTGAAGATATAAGTTCTGGAGCAACCCAAATCTCAGAGATGTTCAACTCAAATATGAAAATATTGTTGAATATCACTACTGAGCATCATAAATATACCATAGAACTCAAAAATTAAGTTGATGCTATTCAGCACAACTAAAAAATATACTGTTTGAAACAAATATACCAAAGAGTTCAGAAATGAGTTTTCCAAATCAATACCAAACAGGGACAGCTGGAAGCAGCAGTGGACCCAGACGTGATAACATACCAACTGATAATAAAGGAGATTCCATTTCTGTATCATCAACCGAGAAAGTTATGATATATGGAGATAAAAGAGATACCAAAACAATCAATATCATAGACCAAGAAGATAAAATCCTTTTAGATCCAAACAAAGAAAAATATGCCGAAATAGTCAAAATCGCTTATGAAATAAAAATAAGTGATTCATATTTCATTTCTCCAGAAAATAATGTTTATCCCAAAATAACAGCCATGGAAGGAAGTAATCCTTCATTTATAAAAATCATGACAGACTATGGACTCATGGATTTGATTTTACTCTAGGAAAATTTTTTATTGAAATTTCAAAGTTTGATAACATATTCATTTAGGAAATATCTAGATTTGCCAAGGGGGAAGGAATCTATTTTTAAAATTCTATTCAATTAGTCCAGAATATGATGGAGTTGTTTATTATCCAGTGGAACACGTAATCTCAATTGGATATGTTGCAGCCAATTTCCAAATTGATATGACAGAAAATAATAGAAAAGTCCCAACAGTGGCAAAATCATGGATCAGACATAGAAGAGCACTTGGAATTAAAGCCATCTACAACATTGCCAAAAATTTGTTTGATAAAAAATTCTCGTGCATGTGCCAATATGAAAATTGGATGTTGGTATCCAATGGAGGATATGCAAAATCAAAAATTTTAAAAGACTATATTACAAGATTTGATATACATCAATTCCTAGGTTGCCCTACCACTATAAAAGAATCCTGCCAGCTAAGGGAATGCCCCAACTGCATGTGAAGAAATAAAAAAAGAAGACAAAACACCTTTTGAGAAAGGTGTATGAAGGACAATAATACTACATGTGAAGACATTGAAGATAAAGAGCAATAATAGAAAAAGATGCTCTTTGGATAGAAAAGTCGAACCAACATGTGAAGATGTAGGTCCAAGGAAGAAAATAGAAAGGCAAGTGTGCCTTGCTGATATATTCGATGATGTAATAGAGTCTTAAAAACTTGTATAAATAGAGACATTACCATAGAAGAATATCATCTCATCCTATCTTGAATTCTCGAGTTGTAAGCAATAGCCTATTCTCAGTTTAAAAACTAGTTTTTCTGGAAATCCCTTTTTACCAAATTAAAGTCTTGTATCAATCCTATTAGAAATAAAATTCCAATATTTTGATATCAATATGAGTTTCTAAATCTTTTTCCCATAGATTCTTGAAAGATCTAATAGAAAGCTTCCTTTTTATTTTAGCAAAAAGAGAGTTTTTTTTTTTAACATAAATCTAGAATTTTATTCTTTAGAAGTTGATACAGTGAGAGCAAGTAGTTGAAATAGTAATAATTCCATGAAGGCAAGAGACCGTTGAAGGAAGCAGTTTACAAATTCAGAACTTGAAGGTCACTCGATTCTAAGAATACAAGTCTATATCAAATCTAAGGTAAAACTATTAAATTTTTACTAAAATTAGAATGAATCTTTTAAAGGTCTTAAAAGAATCACAGAGATAATTGCATGATGATTTTTTTGATAAATGCCAGGATATACAGTTGAAAGATTAGATAATTTATTAGAAAGAATGTTAGAAGAAATAAAGAATATTATATCTCAATTAAAAAAAACAAATTTACCATTTGAAAATATGATATTTTATTAAGAAAATATGATATATATGTTATGAATTATTCTTATTTATTAGAACATAGAATGATTTTATACTCAAATATCCAAAATAGGGTAAACAGAAGATAAAATGCTCAAAAGATTAGGATATATGTTGCAATATAGAAATAATCATTTCATTAAAGGTAATATAGACATTTACATAAAAAGGAATAGTGACAGACCAAATAGAAAAACCTCTCAATCTATGCTTACACCCACGACCCATTTCTAATTACAACCCATTCGCATTTTGTATCAATTTTCATTTAAATTTCTAAGTTCCAACCCTTCCTTTCAGCTCCGCCCGTCGGCCACTCCGCCGCCTTCGCTCCGCCTACTCCTCCCACTCAAATAGGCGCATCTCAGTCTCCGCCTCCATTCGCGCTATTCCAATGGCTGTTTGTGTTTAAGATTAAGCTTGTCCTCGAGGCGTCCAACTCCGCTGATAGTTCATAAATGTGCTAAAATCGAATCCGCCATTAGTATATTTCTACCTGCACATGCTGCACTTCTTTTTTAGAGTGAATAATTACTTTTTATAATTTCAAATTGTGTAAATTGTAATAATGTTTGTATTGTTTTCTTCTTTTTAAGATATGAAATTAGCACTTTGCTCTAGAAGCGGCACTGGCACTGCAACACATTGCTTTTCAATTGATTTTTCCACCAGACAGATGACTTCTGGTTAATTGCTGCCTCCGGCCCTCCGTGACTGTGAGTTGCTATTTAGTCACTGGAATTTGGAAATAGTATATATTACTTTGTGAAATTGTAAATTGATTATAGTATTGGCCTTTTAGATGTGAATTGCTTATATTATTACTATGTGAATAAAATTCTGTGAATTGCTTTACTTTTGCTTCCCGTACTAATTGGATATCAAATGTTTAAATTCAAATATCATTTTATGTCCAATGAAGAGATACTTTCAAAGAAAAACAAATGTAGAAAATGTTGATGGCGGGGGATATCAAATTATGAAAACTCATAAGGAACAAGTGCAATATATAAACTATGTCATTTTTAGTATTTTTGTAATATTGTTTTATATTTTTATCATGATTAGATCCATGACCAAAAATTTAACGTTCGGCGTCGATAAAATTGTGCCCGCATTGAATTAATATCCTGGCTCCGCCCGTGGTTATAGGATATTAAATTCAAAGCAAGCTTTTGATATTGGCTTAAGTTCGACGCCCCTTGCTGGTTGTTGATGAGAATTTTGGAAGCTCAAAGTTTCACAAAGGTTTAGATATTCATTTTTTGATTCTTCACAATGAGATCCCGACTAAAAATATATATATTTTTAAAACCCATTAAAGACTACGCCCTTTTTTGAGCTCCATTCTTTTGAAAAAAATTGCATTTTTCAATAGTATTTTAACATCATTTCAACCACACATTCTTCAATAAAATAATATTACACATTAATTCAAAAAATTTTCTTATTTTTTAACTACACATTTCTCATCAATACACTATTCAAAAATTCATTTTTTCTACTGAAATGGGGCTTAAACAAGGGCTAAATAAACAAATTACTTATTTATGTTCATATTTGTCTCTCTTTAAAATAAAATTTTTTTAATGTTAATACTTATTTTTAACCACAAATTCATATAATAAAATATTTTATAAGTAAATTCAAAAAAATTTCTATTTTTTAATCAAACATTCTAAAAAAAAAATCACAATTCAAAACAACTTTTTTTCCCAATATTGACCCTCAAACAAGGACTTTACATTCTAGTACTTTCTTTTACAAGCCAAACACTTACTAATATGAACTAGATGCCGTAACGTGCGTTACAAGAGTTTAGTAATTTTTGTTTGGAGATGGGTAAGTAGTATATATGATACTAAAACTATATATTTATTTTTCAACTGCTAATTGGGTTTGCATAATTGTATAAAAATTTGAAAACAAAGTAAAAATTTGAAGTTTTTTATAAAAATAGAAAAAAAAAATAGTACCTAGTATAGCGTTGAAAATGCATTATAGAGATTATTAGGTACCTATATATACTAGAAATACCTCGGGATTGGAAAGAAGAGTATGAGGAGTGATATTGCATAAGAAGTATGAGAAAAAACTGACCACTAGAGAACGGGATTATTATTAAGTCAATAATACTTGTTGGTTGTGTTCTAATATGGATATAAGTTTAATTATTGGCTAATCGCGCGTGCGCACACACATACAGAGACACTCTAAGTCGAGCATCGAATAAGTAAAGATTTATTTTTGATATTGTTTGGATATTTCTAAAGTGTTATTTAAATTTGAACCTGAGGCATATAGTAAAAAGTTCAATGTTGAGTCAGTTGATTGTGATTTGTTTAGTAGTAATATGTCACATGTCTGTGTTCTGTTTTGTTCTAGAACGAATAAATGTTTTAGTTTGGAGGTGTTCGATAAGTACAATTTATGCACTTATTCGAATCACATTACTCAATTTTTATGTTGTCAAAGTGTTAAATTTTACTTAACTTGATTTTCTTTTTTATTCTTTTTTTCTAGTGTTGGATCCGTTTCGAAACAATTGGAAAAGAAAAATGATCAATTGGCTATTGAATAGAAATTTGTGAATTAAATATCACTTGAATAAAAGTGGAGGATCAAAATGAAGGAGATAATGAAGAAAAGGACTAACATGCATTACATGAAAAAATTGAGGACTTGGAAGCAAGCATTAATCTAAATGGGAATTAGAGTTAATTGGGTGAACTTCTAGTTGGACCAAAAATGATTGGGGTACTTACACAAATACCCTATATTTTGGGACAGATAAGACAAAGTATGATAAAGTAGGATTAAATGGTAATTAGATGTATTTGAACATACAAAATACGTTCAAACCTAACATCACAGGTAAAAAGAATGAACTAGTCGATAGTGGAGAAAAATCAAGGAAAAATAGCCAACAGTGGAAAATCAAGGGAAAATTGGAAAGAGAATGAGAAAATCTTTCACAAATTCGTTCATTAGGCAAAGGTTTGGAAAAATATCAAGGCTACTTCAACATTGAAGGCTATTTCTTTTGAACAAAATTACAGGGATATATATATATATATATATAATGCTTTTGACTCTTTGTTTAGTTAGTTCCCCAATTTTGTTATTTTAAGATTGTTTAGTATTCTCTTTACATAGATTTTGAAAGTAGCAACTACAACTATCCATTTTCAGCTAAAAAATCCCTCACTTACAAATTCTAATAATTATAGTTCATTATCTATCTCACTTTCATTTAAATTTTGTGATTAGTTTTAGTTCTAATAAGTATAGTTCATTGTCTATCTCACTTTCATTTAAATTTTGTGATTAGGTTTAGTTTAAACCTTATAATGTAAATAATTAACATTTCTAAAGTTTCTTTTTGATGATTTTGCTATTGTGATTGGAAACATGTTTGAAAATAACATTGTTGAATTTAATAGGAAGTAGATTGTGTCAATATATATATATATATTGAATGCAAAGTGTTTGATACAAAGGATAATGTGAATTCTGTCACATTTCTGTGAAAAAATGGCATTTTCTGTCACTTTTCTCAAAAAAGTCATAATGTATCATTCGAGCAATTAATTAGATGCAGATGCATGCATTTTACACCTGATAGGTACTGACCGTATCCTTAAAATAGTAGCACCTTTACACCTTAAAGTCCTGCAGTTTGATTCCAAATGCAAACTTTTGAAAGGTTGTAGTCCATGGATAAATGATTGAATCCAAGACGATAAACAAGGCATTCTAATTCACGCAATATTTCCTAGTTAGGGCTAAAATCCCGAAAAAGAAAAATGGCAGAAGAGGATTAAGAGTCGATACGATTCGAAATGCCCAAAACATCCTTTTGCTTGAAGTTTTGCAGCGAGTAATAGAAAAGCAGAGCTAGAAAAGAGAGGAAGATATGGAAAATTAGGATTATGGCAGCGCCAAGGACATATATCATACAAATTTATCGTACTTGAATAGTATTTTGTATCTATACGTATGGTCACTATTGCTAAGTCCGTCACAGCCATTGTCGTCCATTCCAAACTCCTCGAAAGATGCTTGGGTTGGAAACCAAACACCGTTACATGGCCATTTTGCTGAGCCTTAGTTAATATGACTAACATCTAGAGAAACTAGTGCAATCATTCACCCAGCAACACTTTCACTAATCAAATAAGAATGAATATGGAATAAATGGCCCAAAAATGATATAGGAAGAATTACAACTCCGGGACATCAAATTGCATCACAATATAAAACCAACAGCCAAGAAAATTGTAAACCCTATAAAAAATTCAGTCCATGAAACTGTCTACCCGCTGGATGTCCAAACACTTAAAACTTACCATAATTTAAAAGGAAAAGCCTACAAAAACCAATTGCCCCTTCTTTAACTATTGTTCTCAAGCAGCAGAAACCCAAGGTGCCACAATTTTTGCAGCCTCATTGACCATTTTCTATCAGCACGGCCGCTCATACGGTCAACATTGCCGTTGATGTGCCCCCAGGGCACATCCAAGTTGGCGGAACAATCACATTGGGGGGTTCTGGAACCAAGCGTGGGGAGTTCGATTTTTGGTGGGAACCTTTGATCCAATAAATGAGGAATTATTGGTGGATTAATCACCATGGAGGAGGCTTCCTTTGGAGACGGAGTAAAAGTCATGTGGGAACCTGGGAATCAACAAGGACACATCCTGTGATTTACCTCCCTGAGCAGCTGAGGGGCCGGAGGTTTAGGGACGAGGATATAGTCTGGCGCAAGTTGGGACACCTCGATAAAAAAAAAAAAAGAAAAAAAAAAAGAAACATTGCCGTTGATGTTGTCAGCCCTCTGATATCCATCACTCCTCGACTACCACCTCCACATGCGAACTCATTCCTGGCGTTAAAATCTCCACGACCATAACCTCTGCCTCCAGCTCCTCTTCCTATCACTCCCTCATTTCTGAATCTAGAACCCTTCCCAGATTGGAACCTTCCCCTAGTATTCCCTGCAGCTTTTGAGATGAAATATCTATGATCTGCACATTCCATGTCCGCCAATTATTCCCCTACTTAGCTCCTAGTGTTCGTAATAAGTGGCGGAACTAGCACCAGGCTAGGTGGCGCGGTTGTTTGTGTTGGCTCCGTCAAAATTTATAGAGCAATCGACAGTTGATTTGGGTTCTTAAGCTCCGCTAGCTAGAAAAATGGGGATTGGCTGATTGGAGAATTCTTTAAAGTCATTTGTCATATTTGGGCCTTTTCTTTTAAATATGAATGTAGACTTTGTTATTAAAAAAAAAAAAAAGAAGAAGAAAGAAAGAAAGGGGAGAATGGGGCCTTTTTGTCTTAAAATTGTGGTCCATTAATTTTGATAAATGCCTGGAATCACAAATCAATTCACAACAATCCATTGCCCAAAGTCTTTTACTTCCACGACATTTCATTTCAAAAATCAGAACTGGAGTCTAGACACCATTGGTAACCTCGAAACCCTATTCTTCCAAGTTCTATCCCACTCCAACTCTGCGATTCCCGGTGTTCCCCTACCCGCCCCGCCCGCCAGTCACGGACTGTCGCCTCCCCCCCAGCCTGCCGGTAAATAGTTCTATTTCATTCATCTTCTTAATTGATAAAAAAATGAATCTTCTGCATTTTAGGGTTTTAAGAGATTGATTTTAGTTATAATTTGATTTATGTAATTAAGGAAATTAGATTAATTGCAATTGGATCTTGGGTTTTAAAATCTTCTGCATTTTAGGGTTTTAAGAGATTGATTTTAGTTATAATTTGATTTATGTAATTAAGGAAATTAGATTAATTGCAATAGGATCCTGGGTTTTAAACATGTGGATAGTGGTCAGTGGACTAGTTGCCTGTGGTTAGGTTTTCAGATTCACATTTGTATATTTTGAATTTCTCTATTATTTGCGTTTGTTTTTCTCTGTTATTTGACTGTGGTAAGGTTTTAGTGCATTTAGATATAAATTGAAGAATTTTAAATATTAATAAAGGACCTCGGTAATATGGCCGTTTGACCGTCGAAGGTCAATGATCAACGGCCGCCTTAGCTGACCTCAAGTCCTGGATCTGCCACCGTTCGTAATACAACATGACTGCAAAAATTTACGTCCCATCTTTCACTTTCATTATGTACTGCATAAGTATCACTGGTTTTTCAATGAACTATGTTTTTAATCACTGATTTTCACTTTTTCTCGGAAGAGGAATCAGATTTTTGATCCATTTGTATACATATTTTTGTCTTAATTTAGAGAAAAAAAGTGTTGGAATTTTATATTGGCTCTGTTTATGAGTCAGCAGTAGGGCCCCTTTTGATTGCAACCCGTCTGCCGTGTAGAGCCTACACAAATCGGGCTGGTTTGAAGATCCATGAAACCCATCTTGCTTGCTTGTTTTATGATACAATAAACTGGGCATATTTTACTGCAATTTAAGTGAAAAATTAAGAAATTTTCTTCTGGGCTAGAGTCGAAGATTGTTAGTGTTGACTAAAAGATGGTATTTTATTCAGATATGGTGGCTTCATCTTTAAATTCAATAACAAGCTAACTTTTGTTCGGTTCCTATAAAGAGGTACTTATCACCGTAGAGGTAAGAAATTTATTTATTTATTGAAGAATAATGTTTGATTTAAGGTTTATGGACAATTGTTTATATTCAAATTTTAGCAAGAATTAAAGATTATTGATAAGGTATTTGAGGTATTAACCCGTAGTACTGCAAAGAATAATGTATATGGGAAGAATGGTGTTGAAATAGAAAAAATATGAAATGGTTTGTAAATTAAAGTTTCAATCTTTGAATTTATTCTGTTTATATGATGCCAATCACTTGATTTAAGTGTATGAGGGTTGATTTCTCCATCTTTAAGCAATTTTAAGCTATTTTTGAGCAATTGTAATACAAAGGTGCTATTTTTGAAATTCTGTCCAGAAAGTACTATTTCTATCGGTGGTTTTGCAGACAGTTTTCCATATATAGAAACTGGTGCAAGATTTAAGTAAGCCAAAATTTTAGTGCTGTTTTTGTTAAATCTTCATTTTTTTCTTAGATTTTAAAAGGTTTGAATGAAGTTAATTGAAAAAAATTGAGGCATAGGTATTGGATTAAATTAGGTATATGGATTGTGTAAGGTAGTGACTTTAAGAGGGTATGAGTAGATGAATTGGTTTGATCATGTGTGGTGATTAGACAGTGAAAAATTAAAGAGAAGACAAGTTAAGGGGGATGGAGATGCTAGAATAAATGTAGAAGTTGATGAATTAAGTGGTGGGTTAGTATTAGTTTATCGGATTGGTTTTAATTTGAGTAATTTATCATTATTTTAGGCGATGACATGAAAGTTTGGAAAAGTCTTGTCAACTTAACTAGATTGCTTTCTATAGCACTGTTTGGTTGATCATTTCACCGAGTAATCTTTCTCATTTTTCCCTTGACTAAGAAGAACTGTAACTAACAGCAGAAAAAGAGGATTAACCTTGTACATAAAATCGTTTAAAATAAATAGGACTGAACGTAGACAACTAAATAGAAAATCCTCCATTCAAAAATAAGAAGAAAACAATAAAAATATATTTTTAAAAATAATTGTAAGTATGGTTTAATTCCATTTGCTTTACAAATTGAACTCGAAAAAATTGAAGGAAAATATAAGCCTCTCAAATAGAATACAAAAAACCAATTAGATCTAAACAAATAATGAGTGGGCAATTATTTTTTTTTTTATTATTTTTTGATTCAGTGAACAATTAGTAACCTAGGAATAAATTTAATGAGTGTTCATTTAATTAACTTAATAATTTAACGTCGTTAAGGTGCGACGTCTGATTTTTGTTGATTACGTGGTACTTTCCATCAAGTCGAGTACCTGGTTTCACTCTAGTGATAAATAGATAACCATTTGAATTGATGAGTTAATAGCAGTGAGCAGGTATTAACTTATGCCTAGGGTAAATTTAATGAGCATTCATTTAATTAACTCGTTTTTACTATTGCTATTTTAACTATCAATGAGATCATTTTCCCCATCGTGTCACTATTTTCGATGTCGAACCGTCTCATCTGGGCCGAAATGAAAACATATGAAAAACTGATGAAATAGCATATTGGCTTCTTTCTTGAGATAAGTTGAGTCTATCTATCCATCATCGAGTATCTCTAGCTCTAAATATCGAAGATTGGAAGGTAACCAATCTATTGACTTCTGCCATTTGAGTTATTATTTCAAATTTCTGTGCATAATCTCAAGTTGTAATGTAAAACTTAATTTTAGACATATTAGCATCACATGAAATTTTTATTAATTTGGCCAATTCAAGTCATTGAAGATGAATTATTTTAACTATAATAGGAACAGAGTTGTATATTTTAAAAGCTGGGGACTAAGTTGGCACGAGATCAATAGATCAAGAACCAGTGCTGCGATTTTAGGGAACCCGGAGTTCCAAATAATAGGGTGTGTGTGTGTGTGCACCGACCAGTTGAAAGCAGCAGACAAGGAGTGAAGGAGGCAGAGAGTAATGAACGTAATCATCCTGACAAAGACGTCAAACTTAGCCCAGACACAGCTGCCAGCCCTCTTTTTCAACTATATTTTCCAACATTCTCGAGGTGTTTTTCCCTATATTTTGCTGAATTATCAGTCTTTTTTGTGCACGTAATTTTGTTGTTCCAAATTGAAATTAGATGTGCATATTATGTACTTGATGAATTGCTTGTTAGAGTGTATTTCATATTTACAGTGGTGCAGAAGTTGCGGATTGTGAATATATTGCAGAGTAGAAGAGGATTTAAGGAGGTGTGTGTAAAGAGGATGGCTTGGAGTGTGGAGAAATGTAATGGGAATGGTGTGGAGACTACTAGAATGGGATTGGTTCATCCAGCAATGAAGGATAATGCCAAAGAGGCAATTGAAGCTGTTAAGGCTGGGAAAGTTATAGCTGTGCCAACTGATACCCTCTATGGCTTTGCTTGTGATGCTTGGTATATTTCACTTTCAATTGGCTTAAGTATTTGTACATATTATTGTTAATACTTTGGCTCAAAATTGGATTGTTTTAGCAATGAATTGAATGAACAAGGCATTATCTGTTGTTATTGTTGGTTGAAATTGAAAATTGTGGACAACGGACATAACGTCAATGTTACTGCTTGCTACATGTTTTTTAAAGTCATGATTTTCAATTGAACTAAATGGTGGTACAAGCATTTTTGGTTAAGCCTAATATTAAGTAGTAGCTACTTTAGTTTTTTAAACATGTTTGGATAAATTATTATTTTATTATTAAAAACAGTTACTTATTTTGAAATTCTTACTTTACACTCAAATAAGTCATCATTTTCGATTTTTATCTATGAAAAATTTACTTATATTGACTTGTAAGCGAACTCTTTAAGCTTAACCAGATATGCTTTTCTTCGAATTGTGCTCTCTATATAGCCATGTTTTTTTAATAGAGGTTTAGGTGTGTCAAGTGTTTCTATATATTAAGGACATTTATTTATGAAAATTTCATGATTCATATAGGCAGGGACTGATCTAATATGTTTTGTAATAATATGAAAACTGCATTGAGAAAGCAATTTTTTGGCAAAGTAATTGATGGGGGACATCAATAATTACATATCACTTTTCTCCTCCATAGTCTTCCCCTGATGATTGCTCGCATTGAACTATGAAGTGTAGAAAAATAGGTTATACACTTTTAGAACATAGCATTAGATGTTGCGTGCTAAACGTTTGCTTTTATGTGGTGGCATAATGCTAGCTCCATGGAAGCAGTTAAACAGATATATGAGATCAAAGGCCGTAAATATACGAGCCCTCTTGCGATTTGCGTAGGAGATGTTCAGGACATACAGCGGTTTGCTGTCATTGATAATTTGCCTCACGGGTTGCTTGATTGTCTTCTTCCAGGACCTGTGACAGTGGTGCTAAGACGAGGTTTGTAGGAACCATTACTATATTTACTTAAATAGATTTAGTGCATGTTTTTAATGAATATTTTAATTTCAGTTAAAACAAATTTGTTCATCATCTTTTTTTATTTTTCTTCATGTCCAAGTTAGAGCCTATTTGGCTAAGCTTAAAAAATTTACTTATAAGTAAGTTTTGAATCGATAATTTTTTTATTTGATAAGTTGGAAATAAGTTACTAATTCTGATAGCAACATAACTATTTTCTTTTACTTTAAGTAACCTACCCAAACATGGTTGGAAACAAAAATTACTTTTACTTCTAAGTTTTGTAATTTGTGAGATTGCATTGGATGTGGAGTTACACAGATTTTTTGCTAATTTTGAGGTCTTTAATTTTTGTTTTGATATTATGCAGGGGAGTCGAGTATTCTTGAGAAATCCTTAAACCCTGGACTAGATAGCATAGGGGTTCGAGTGCCCGACTGTAGCTTCATTAGGGCAATTGCCCGTGGTTCTGGAAGTGCACTGGCCCTTACAAGTGCAAACCTTAGTGGGCAGCCTAGTAGTGTAGATATTAAAGATTTTGAGAACCTCTGGGAGCACTGTGCATATGTGTACAATGGAGGTGTGCTTCCATCAGGCCGTGCAGGATCAACAGTTGTGGATCTTACGAAGCTAGGGAAGTACAAGATCCTAAGACCCGGGAGGTAAACGTCTAATTTCTCTGACGTTAAACTGCATATGTTTCTCTTGGAAATCTTGCCTTGATAAAGAAAGTACCTTGGAAACATCATGTATCTCGAATATGAATTTTGTACTAGGAATAATTTAAGAGATCCTAGCTCCAAAAATTAATGGCATGTTTGGAGGGAGGATTGGCCAACATTGGTCGAAAAAAAAGTTAAAATCTTGTTCATCGTATTGGCTAGGCTTGTTCACTATTATGTACCAAACATGTAAACTAAATGTACAAGAACTATACCTAAATATCAGAGGTGATATATATTTGATTTATTTAGCATGGGAAAGCTTCCACCCACGCTTGTCCTAAACTGGTTAATGAGAAATGAGCGTGTGCTATGTTACTGTTCTGGACATTATTTTGTTCTATTACTCGACATACAAGACACCTCTTTGGAACTAATAAAAATTTTAACGTTTTCATAGCCCCGATGCTTGAGTTTAAGCACAATTTAAGGATTGATAAATTTATTGGAATTGGTTGAGTGCCCTATCAAAGACGATTGATTATTAGAGCCAATATTAATCAGTACTCTCTATCTGTTGCAAACTCATCTTAAATTCATATGCAGTATGTAATGGCATAGCTTATGACAAAGCACTGAATTATATTCTAACCAATAAGTTTTGTGGAAAAATTGTTTCTTACAATTAGTTGCATATCTTATTTTGTTCTCTCGTGTTGTGCTTCCTAAGCTATCACGTAAATTGTTTCATAAAAACCATTATAAGTATGCTTAACATGATTGGCCCATGTTATATGACTTCGATGTGCTTCTTTTGTCTTGGCAGTGCGAAGGAGGAGACGGTCGAAATCCTTGAGCAACATGATCTAGTTGAAGACTCTAGCACCACTTCACAAGGCACCTGAATTCATATTTGTCCCGGAGAATGTTTATCTGCTGCTATATTTATCGATATCAATGTTTTATATTTTATGCTCTGCATTCTGCGCCCTGTAACATAGTTACATGGATAATTGATCACTTGGGTAAAATGGTCCATTCTACTATTTTTTATCACAGCTACCTCCCCAACGAAGCAACAAGGTAAAGAAGTGCTTCATTTCTGCAATAATGATGAAGAGTATGAAGGCTTGAAAATGAAATTTAAATAGTTTACAATGCTAATTGTAGGTTCATTGAATTCTTAAGCTTAATTCAAACCCTTTTTTTTATTATTATTATCAGATTTGATTATGTACTGGTATTAGTTTTACGAAGTTATTCCTCGGAATTAAACCATATTTGGATTTTCTAGCAGCGATTTACATTAGGTGCTGGAAAACTCTAGCATGAATGCTTATTCATATGGCCGTCGAATTTGCCGACTCTTAATCTTTTATTGATCTTCCACTACATCTTGCTTTTGGTTTAGGAAAGTATTCTTTCACGTCGATTCTTGTCTATGTTCCTTTTTATCTTTGACATCTCCGTTTGAATACTGCACTCTCTTTTTGATTGTGTCCATATTGTTGTACACTGAACATGAATGAAGGATTTTGAAATGAGTCGAAGTCAAAGTATAGGCAAAAATTGATTTATATGCGATTAAAAAGCAGGACTATACCTTTCTAATTGTTAGGAAAAATGAAAAGAAAATGTTTAAGACAGCTTTCTTTTGTTGAAAATTTAGGATATGTTCTCTTTGTTGTTTTTGGACCATTTTCTAATTTCAATTTTTCAAAACGGTGAAAATGCATTCTCTTTCTCGTTTTTGAAAACGAATTTTTGAAAATGAAAAAAAAAATTGTGAGGAAAATGCAAAATGATATTTTTATCGTTTTGAGTGTTTTTAGTTCAAAACTCAAAAAAATTGAAAACACGGCAAACGGTTCCATTTGATCCAAAATTCCTCCTCTTTTTCTTAAGCTAACAATTCATGGCCTCCTTCCATCAATAACAATCACCACTCGCCACCTAAGCTGTCGGACCCACACACCACAGGCACTTCCTCACCTCCCTCTACAACCTCCGATCATCACCTGCCCATCGAACCGTCAGAAGCAGCACCAATTCCCATCCAAAATAGTGAGCGTAGTCACGATTTTTTCCCACTTGCTTCCACATCCGGCCACCCTTTCGATCGTGGACCATCACCACAACATTCCTCTCAATCAGGCGCATCTAGTTCTACCATGGGTCACCCTCAATTTCGTCCCGGCTCAGTTTGTTGGAGCACTCCGTAAGATTGGTGAAAAATTGTCTTCTAATTTCACATTTTTTGTTTTTTGTTTTTTGTTTTTTTTTGTTTTATATATAGATTGAGTTTGCAAGTATCTTATGTTGAATTTAAAAATTTCTTAATGAGTTTTGCTTTCGAAATGGACTTCAAGAAGATGATTTGGATCATTCTACAGATGAAGCTCTTCTTCGACTGAAATTGGTAAAGATGCTTTATTGTGCCCCATCTGAATTTTTTTATTGAAGTAATAATTGTGAAAGAACTTGGTGTAAGACATCATTTATATTGGAAGGGCTACTGAAGATCCATGATGACGTGGGGGAGTTAGATTATAGAAGACTGGAATTGGCTTGGTAGCCATTCTGTTGAAAGGCTTGCTATTAAGTTTGTTAGAATATTTGGAGGCAATTTTTTAGGCTGTGTGGTGCGAAGGACAAGACTTGGAAGCCAATAATCATGACAAAAGAGTGAAATGAATTGGGAAAGCAACAATATTAGTACTCTAGAAATCTGTTTATCACCTCAGTTTACTGCATATGTCTTTAGAAATTGACAAGCTTGCAAGAAATATAATCCTAACTCTTACTTCAGTTGCGAGGAGTATCAACAAGCTCAGGTTGCCCTTAAAATTCTCTAGCTCTGTGAATCATTGGTCTAAAGTTTATGCAGTTAATCATTTTGCAGCTTGTCTTATTCTTTATTTAAAGAACATAACTCCTTAATCGGATGATGCCTTCTCCTCTGGGGCTGAGTCATGAGGAAAGATAATTTAAAATTCTGGAGGACAAAGTAAATATGAGTAAATGCTGGGATCTATGTTGGATTGTCTAGTAAAAGCTCTATATAAGTCTTAAGAACTTCAAACAATTCGTGAGATATGGATAAGTCATTAGTTTTAATCACGGAGACGTGCATAATAGTCAAATTGGAACAAAAATTGAAGTTGGTTAATAGTTTAAAATAAAAATAAAATCCAACCGCTAAAATGAAATAATTCTATGAAGTTCAACTAATACTATGTTTAATACTATACTAACATTAAACTATTAAAAAATCAGATTTCTTGAATAAATATTATAAAAAAATTATTCTCAAAATCTCAAAGTTTCCAATTTTATATTTTGAGAAACAATTTTTTAGAATGACAAAGAAAACGTATTTTCAGCAATTTCAAAACAGGTACTTAAAACACAAAACTCAAAATGAATTCAGAATTCAAAACTACAAAACTCAAACACGAGATTTTGGGGCTTTTGGGAGTGCATTTTAAGGCCAAATTTAGATTAAGGAGCTTTGGGGGGCTTTATTTTGTGCATTTTTTTATTTTTATTTATTTATTTTTTCGTCACAAGATTCTTGTTCCTATTGGGTTTGTGACGTCTTTGGAGACACAATTTAGGTTCTTCAATTTGTCTGATTTTGTGGATGGAATTCTTGGTAAAAAACTTAAAGGCCTAGATATATTGGTTCTGTCAAAAAAGGGGTGCCAATGCCTATGATGGGCGGGGAAGATAAATATCAAACTCCATCACTCTATTCATCTTCCTGCATTGTTTGCAAATATCACTAACCCTCTGTTGTTGCTATAATTTGATTCATTTCAATTCCCAAGTCTTGCCTGATTCAAAATCGAGTATTGTGTATTCTTTCCCTGTTCCAATTATAAAATAAATGTAATAAATCCTTTTTTTTTGCTTGTTTTCCCAATTATGAAGTGTATTTAACTAAGGATTCTTGTGGTTCTCACTTCTCAAGGTTCAAGTTAGAGAGAGAATCCGGAATGGAGTTGTTCACCTTGTTGTAGTTATAATATTGTCAAAATATATGTCGGGATCAATTGTCCCAAATTAGAATATTATACTTAGCAGTGTGAAAAATCGAAAAATGCAGCTATCAAAAACAGTAAATTAAACTATTGAACAGCAGAAAATAAATAGAATGCAAGAACACAAGAATTGTTGACCCAGTTGGGCAATAGCCTAATCAAGGGGCTCAGCGATCGCCCATCCACTATAAGCATCTATTAAACTGTCCAGAGAGAGGGAACGTACAAGAAACCGAAAATCAGATCTAGATTTTTGGCCAAGAACTACAACACCAGCTGATTTCAGCTCCTAAACACTTGAATCAATCCTAATTGAACTTTGCAATAAATCGAACATAGTTGCCTAATCAACACAGCCACAAAACCGACCTAAGGCAACTATACAAGATCAACCACATAGGGTTACAACTCTTTTTCAAGATCACAAACTTAAAAATCGAAATTGAGAAGAGAGGAATTTCCGTGAGAGTGCTTAGGAAGGAGAAAACTAGAGAGAACCCTTGAGCTAAAACAATTGAACTGAATGAATCTCAAAGGACTAACTCCAAACACGTATTAATGTCCTGATTTCATCCATATAGGAGGATATCATCCACAATGTAATCCAAGAATGTATTACTAGAATAATTGAGAAATAAGTTTGCTAAAGGTACATCAAGTTTGACATTGTGTGAAGTGGAAGCTTTTTTTATATTGAATTTAGAATCTTGCTACATATACACTTTGATTTAACACTTTGCCACGTGGCATTATCCCATTGAACAATTTAAATTTCAAACAGATTTTTCATCCAGTTGATATTTGACAACAATGCAAGTGTCAACAAAAATGTCAAAAATCAGTGTACAAATAGCAAAATCCTTAAATTTAACAACACTTCTTTCAATCAATGGCTAGATTTCATTAACATAGGAGGATGTCATCCACAATATAACCCAAGAATGTACAACTAACGTAATTTATAATTAATTTTGATACAAGTATGTCAAGTTTGACATTGTGTGAGGTGACAGTTTTTTTGTACATTGATTTCAACAATACTTTTTTCGATCAATTGCCAAATTTCATCTACATAGAAGGATGTCATCCACAATGTAATCCATGAATGTACAACTTGCATAATTGAGAAATAATTTTGCTACAGGTACATCAAGTTTGATATTGTGTAAAGTGTCAACTTTTTGCATATTGATTTTAACAACACTTTTTTCAATTAATGGCCAAATTTCATCCACATTGGAGGATGTCATCCACAATGTAAACCAAGAATGTACAACTAGTATAATTGTAGAAACAATGCTATAGATACAGAAATTTTTTCATATAAATCATACATATGGACACTTGTCGTTGATTATCATTGAACGATGACAAAAAGAAAAAAAAAAAAAAGGAGCTGCCATACAGGTGTAGCCATTTCTGTGATTGTAGAAGAAAAGAAGCACAATCCAATCACACATAAATCAGCCAATTGCCAACAGCCACATGGACTCTCACTTAAAAGAAGTGTTGTTTTTGTGAACACGCTTTTTTACTTTCAATATAAATATAAATCAACAAAACTTTTGTTCTTGTGATATTTTATATTCACTAACTACAAAATAATTACGATTACCTATCTGCAATAATCCAATGTCTTCTCATACCTAATTATTCTTTTTCCACTTTCTAATATCTATCGAGATGAATAACTCGTACTTTACGAGTGATACTATCAAAAACTGCATTTTTAACAACAAATTTTTGGTGGAATTAAGGACTATTGTCTGGTTGTATTTGAAAGTTTGGCTTGATTTGGTAGTTCAGAAGACCTTATCATTGTGATCATCTACTTTAGTCGTGAATAATGGATGAGGGTACCAACAGATTTTTTAAGACAAAAAAGAATTAATTTTATTCATGAGAATTAAAACTGATATTTTAATTCTTTCGATGATGTGTAATGGGAGAAGCTAAAAAGTAAAAACATACCTAGAGAACTAAGAACTATTCGTGTACAGAAAAAAGAAACGTAGAAAAGATATAGAACACGCACACGCACAAGCACGGGGTGGGTGGTTTGTTTTTTCAATAGAGCTTTCCCCTTTTCTTCTGTGTAGGAACATAGACTTGTTCGAGAACTAATCCTTTAATTTGTTGTTTCTGACAGTATAAATTCTTCTATAATTACATTTTTATCGATAAGTTTATTGAACACATAATTTGATTGTTTGACAATAAGAATTTAGATCTATGACCCAAGTTTAAATTTACTTTGTCAAAGTATATTTTGTTAGTATGTACTCTCCTGTGAGTATTAAATATCTCCTACAAGTGAACAAATCAACAAGTAAGTGATAAACTCAATTAATAAACAAGAATCAATCAAAACAATCAAGAAAGTGAAGAAATAGATGCACGAACAAAGAAGTAATAATTCCTCCTTTTCTTAGGCTCAGAAACTTTGATCCAACACCACAAAGGTAACACCAACAATAGATTTTCGGAGTCCAAGATATACACCAAGTATTAGGGCACACAAAGGCAAAGAAAAATAGCTTCAAGGCACAAAGCAAGAAGGTTTTCAAAGGCACAAAGCACAGGGACTATTTTCTAGGGTTGTTGGTGTGTTTACATAGGTTTAGAGGTCAATTATATGTAGGTCAAGTAGAAAAAAGAATTTCCTAGATATTCCAATAAAATCTTCAAAGATGGGTATCAATTTGAATAAGGTAGGTTACCAAAAGTTAGGGATGGTGTATATCTCTAACTACCAAGTCCATCTTTTAATTAGGTATTGAGCACCTAGCTCTAATGGGCCGATTCCCTTTAAATACCTAACTTAATCGGGTTACTACAATTGTGGTGTGGATCTTTAATACATATTTCAATCTCGGGCTTAAAGCCTACGAAACGAACGGGTCTCGATTTTTTATCATTGCCTAGGGGGTTGTTTGGGCATCACTAAAATACCTAACAACCTCCACCTTGATGCCAGAACAACCTGCAGGTCAGATAAGATAACAAATAGTTTAAGTAAAGAGACTTACAAGTTTGTACCGATATTTAGAAAATCAAGGCAACTTTTAAACTTTACCAATGGGAGCACTTTAGTTCCCATATCTGCAGGATTGTACTCTGAAAGGATTTTCTCAAGTTTTACCAGTTCTTGAGAAACCATATCTATAATGAAATGCAATCTAACATCTATATGTTTAGTACGTTCATGAAAGACAGGATTTTTGCATAAGTGAATAGCAGATTGACTATCAGAATATATTGTCATGTCTTTATCAAGAACACCTAGTTCATTTAACATACCTTTAAACCACGTGGATTTTTTAAAGGCTTCAGTAGCAGCAATATATTCAGATTCAGTAGTAGATAATGCAACAACATGTTGAAGTTGTGATTTCCAACTAATACATGATTCACACAAAGTAAATACATAAGAAGATGTAGATTTCCTATTATCTCTATCACCAGCATAATTAGCATCAGTAAAGCCTTTCAATTTTACTCCTTCAGTACTAAAACTTATATACTAAACCAACATTGCATGTTCCTTTCAAATATTTAAACAACCATTTCAAAGTTTCCCAGTGCGTGGGACCAGGGTTTGACATATACCGCTAAGTGTATTAACAGTAAAAGCTAAATCAGGTCTAGTACACACCATTAAATACATCACAGAACCAATGGCATTCGAATATGGAACATTTTTCATAAATTCCTCTTCCTCTTCATTAGCAAGTGATTGTTCCTTAGATAACACAAAGTGATTGCCCAAAGGCAAAGAAACAGGTTTACATTCAATCATGCCAAACTTTTTCAAAATTTTCATAATGTATGGAGCCTGATGCAAAAGCAACAAGGAATTTGACCTATCTCTTTTAATCTCCACGCCTAAGATCCTTTTAGCATTACCTAGGTCTTTCATATCAAATTCATTACTCAAAGTAGTTTTTATACTGTTTAACAACTTTAAGTTGGGACCAATCAAAAGCATATCATCCACGTATAGTAACAGAAACACATAGTTATTATTCACACTGCCTTGATAGTACAAGCAATGATCAAATTCACTCCTTTTAAAACCAATTGTTTGAAGAAACAAATCAAAACGTTTATACCACTGTCTAGAAGATTCTTTTAAACCATATAGAGAGCGTTTTAGAAAACACACATGATTAGGTTTTTGTTTGTTTTCAAAACCCTTAGGTTGATCCATAAAAATCTTTTCATCAAGTTCACCATGCAGAAAAGCAGTTTTAACATCAAGTTGTTCAAGTTCCCAATTAAAATGCGCAACTAATGCAAGCATAGTCCTAATTGTGGTATACTTAACAACTGGAGAAAAGATCTCATTATAATCTATCCCTTCCTTTTGTGTGTAACCTTTGGCCACAAGTCTAGCCTTAAACCTTAAATCCTCTCCTTTGGTAATTCCCTCTTTAACCTTAAAAACCCATTTGCACCCAACAATAGACTTGTCTTTAGGTCTTGGGACTAACTCCCATGTTTGATTTTTATCGAGGGAATTTATCTCTTCTTTCATCGCTTTCACCCAATTCTCAGATTGTTCACTCCTCAAGGCTTCTTCATACGTGTTTGGTTCCCTATCAACTAGTTCTTCATAACTAGTATAAGCAAGCTCAAAATCAAACTCTAATTTTTGAGGCACCCTATGTGTTCTCCTAACTCTGTCTCTAGCTAACTGGTAATCAGATAAAGGGTTTTGTTCTTCTTGATATTCCTCTACAATCTCATCTCTCTCAGTATTTTCATTCTGGCTGTCTTCTAATTCAGGATTTTGATGCTCCACCTCAATTGAGGTGGTGGGGGTTCTAACACTTAAAGATCTTAGATCCTCTCGGGATTCGTCACTAGTGTTTTCTTGCTGTTTTTCTCTCAAACTGTCATTCTCTGATTTAAGACACGGCATATCAGACTCATTAAATGTAACATCACGGCTTACGATGATCTTAACTTCAGGTTGACTTCTATCCCAAAGCCTATACCCTTTAAATCCTTCGGGGTATCCTAAGAAAATACATTTCCTAGCTCTAGGTTCTAATTTTCCCTCATTTTGATGAGAGAAAGCAGCACAACCAAAAGTTTTCAACATAGTATAGTCAGCACATTTACCATACCATTTTTCATACGGAATATCACCATTTAATGCAGTAGAAGGTGTCATGTTAATCAAATAACATGCAGTTACAACAGCTTCACCCCAAAACGATTTAGGAATACCAGAACTCAACATCATACATCTAACTTTGTCAAGTAAAGTACGATTCATACGTTCAGCCACCCCGTTCTGTTGAGGTGTATAAGGAATAGTTCTATGTCTATTAATTTTACATTTTTCACACATATCATCAAAATCTTTATTACAGAATTCTAGGCCATTATCAGTTCTTAGATATTTTACCTTTTTGCCAGTTTGAGTTTCAACTTGCAATTTCCATATTTTGAAAACATTAAAGGTTTTAGTTTTATCTTTTAACAAATAAACCCATACTCTACGAGAGTAATCATCAATTATGGACAAAAAATATCTATTACCACCCATATTAGGATTAGTAGCAGGCCCCCATAAATCTGTATGAATGTATTCCAAAATTTTAGAAGTTTTATGCATGCTAGATGAGAAAGATAACTTATGATATTTTCCAAGCACACAGTGGTCACAGAAAGGCATATTAGACACACGGTCTTTTCCAAATACACCTTTATCATTTAGCAGTTTAAGTCCTTTAATACTTATGTGAGCTAATCTATTGTGCCACTTGTGTGTATCATCAGTGTTGGTCAAATTTATAGAGGAAATAGAATCTTTAACAATTTCAGCATTGGTCACATAAATACCGTTTCTTTTAATACCTTTACATGTGACAAGCGAACCCTTAATCATTTTCAACATACTGTTTCCAATTTTACCAGAAAAACCATCGGTTTCTAATGCTCCTACCGAAATAAGATTCCTAGCCATTTCAGGAATATATCTGACTCCATATAATTTAAGCACATAGCCAGTGTCAAATTTTAATGTGATATCACCAATTCCAACAATTTTATATGCATCATTATTGCATAAAATAGCATGACCACTTTTAGACTCTTGCAAATTTTCAAACCAAGCTTTATGTGATGAAACATGGAATGATGCACCAGAATCAAGTATCCATTCATGCACGTGTGATTTCATAGTCAAATTTACTGCAGTAGGTTCAGAGTTCAATAACACATATACTTCACAGCATTTATCAGAAGAAGTAACAACATTGGCCTCATCAACAACCTTTTCATTTTGTTTGTTTTTCTCAACATAACAATCTTTGATGAAATGTCCAGTTTTACCGCACCCATAACATTTCCTACCTTTAGGTTTACCTTTTGGCCTAGATAGACTCCTATTTTTCTTTTTACCACCAGATGCATATCCTCTTTGGTTATCACGAGTCCTAGACTGAGACCTACCTCTCATCATATGGACCTCACCACTTTTTCTCTCGACTCTCTCGGCTCGCATTTCCATAGCTTTACTTCGTAACGAGTCTATGCCAATTTCAGGTGTTAAAGTATCTCTCCCGTACTTAATAGCATTTTTAATATCTCTATAAGTGTAAGGAATAGCATTCAACAAAATGATAGCCTTATATTCTTCAGATACTTTTTCACCACAGTTAGTGATGTCTTGCACAAGTTTATTGAAAACATCTAAATTGTCATCAAGGTCTTTTGAAGAATCAATTTTGAAACTAAAAAAGCTTTCGAGTAGAAAAAGTTTGTTTGGAGTGGACCTTGACACATAAAGTTCCTCTAATTTTTCCCAAAGTTCTTTGGTAGTTTTTAACTTACCAACTTTTCTTAAAACTGCATCAAACAAGTGTAAAATAATAGAAGTGTATGCCAATTCATCCAAGTTTTCTTTTTCTTCAACAGTCAAGGTTTCAAAAAAAAGAATCATCAATAGCTTTTGAAACTTTTTGTGAACAAGAATACCTTTCATTTTTTGTTGCCAAATAGAAAAATCTCCTTTACCATTAAAGATACCCAATTCAAAGTGATGTGTCGACATCTTACCAAAAAATGCACAGAGCATAAATTCAAACTTGTAAAAGTCACAGGTCACACAGATTACACAGAGTAACAAGATTCCTATGGTTTCACAGTAATACTCTATTCTAGAACCCCAGGATTCCGTGAGAATCAAGTTCTCAGGTCAAGGGAAGAAACTATAATAGGCGGCTCGGGTACAATTCTAAAATGATATAAGATAACGCAACAACGTTCAACAAATTAAGCTAAAAAACGATAAACAAATAATTTGACTTAGAAATTAAACAGGTAATCCTAGGTTCTAGCAATAAACAATGGTTACCAAGCAATGGCAACCCCCAAACCTATGTGATCACCTCACACGATGATCTGCTAGTGCGATAATGTAAAGGTTTCAGCCAATTTACCAGAGCGAACCATTTCTGAGGTCCGTAAATTGGAGAGATGCGAATTTACTGCTTTAGGGCCGCAATCTTGGCCTAAAGTAATTCAGTAAATATTCAGAAGTTTCGACCGGTAATCCACCAAGGGTAAAATCGTCCAACTTTTTCTACAGTACCTGGAATCGATAACTAACAGCACAGGAGTGTTAGAAATAACAAAATAAAGATTCTGTCAGAAGGGACCTTCCCCGGAATCGGAGCACGTGGCCCTCACGCGCCGCCTCCGGTTTGCCCACGCGCCGCCGGCGTTGGCTGGCGTTGACCAACGTGCCGGTGGTCCTGAATCTCCTCCGCCTGCATGTCCCAAATCCGGTCTCCGTTTCTCAAAACGACTTCTAGTTTGTCTAGAAATCGAATTTACAAGTTTAGATTTTTTGAAAAAAAAAAATATGGGCAGATTGCGTTTCTGATCTGTTTTCTTCGATTCCACCAGCTCTGATACCAATTTGTGAGTATTAAATGTCTCCTACAAGTGAACAAATCAACAAGTAAGTGATAAACTCAATTAATAAACAAGAATCAATCAAAACAATCAAGAAAGTAAAGAAATAGATGCAAGAACAAAGAAGTAATAATTCCCCCTTTTCTTAGACTCAGAAACTTCGATCCAACACCACAAAGGTAACACCAACAATAGATTTTCGGAGTCCAAGATATACACCAAGTATTAGGGCACACAAAGGCAAAGAAAAATAGCTTCAAGGCACAAAGCAAGAAGGTTTTCAAAGGCACAAAGCACAGGGACTATTTTCTAGGGTTGTTGGTGTGTTTACATAGGTTTAGAGGTCAATTATATGTAGGTCAAGTAAAAAAAGGAATTTCCTAGATATTCCAATAAAATCTTCAAAGATGGGTATCAATTTGAATAAGGTAGGTTACCAAAAGTTAGGGATGGTGTATATCTCTAACTACCAAGTCCATCTTTTAATTAGGTATTGAGCACTTAGCTCTAATAGGTAGATTCCCTCTAAATACCCAACTTAATCGGGTTACTACAATTGTGGTGTGGATCTTTAATACATATTTCAATCCCGGGCTTAAAGCCTATGAAACGAACGGGTCTCGGTTTTTTATCATTGCCTAGGGGGTTGTTTGGGCATCACTAAAATACCTAACACCTCCGTTTGGATATTATTTTGTTAAAATTTTACTTTTCAAGAAATGAGTGAATGATAAGTGAATAATGCTTATACATTTTACGAAATACATGATTAAAATTGATTTTTAATTTTAGAAAGTAAAATTTTATGAGAAGAAAATAAAAACTAAACGAGAAAGAAGCATATTGTTTATTTCATACACTGCCAATTGGTTGTAAAAAATCATTCTTAGAAATTCTTTTTCATTATGATAAAAAATATCGTCGTTATCGATATAAAGGAACAAAATCTATCACCTCATTCCAAATAAGACTCTATCAGAGCATGTACGTGCATCAAATTTAATTTTAAGCTACTTATCAGACACAATCAAAGTTACATTTTTTCATTTTTTTTGGAAAACTTACTATGTAAAAAAGTAACTTTTAGGCATAGCTAAACATGTTGGGTTCGCCATAATTTAAAATCATAGGGTGCTATATAAGGGATAACTCCCCAGTCCCCACGCCGGTTATTTGCCAAGATAATAATCAATATACAACGGTTTGAGCTATTGTTTTTAACAAAGTTAACATTTCAAGATGAAAACATTAAGTTTTAACACATTATCAAAGTTCAAACGAGGAATTCAATGTGATTAAGATTCAAACGAGTATAGAGATTTCTAGTTTGGTGCTCAAGTCTTTATGAGGAAGAATACCCCATGTTGCACCCTTTGTTGCGATCGAGAAACGAATAACATTTAGAGAGAATTCCCCATTGACATTGTCCCCAGCTTGAGTCCTCAGCGGATTGCTCACAGTTTGGAACTGTGACATTGAAAGGAAATTAGGCAAAATATGAACTTGCAATAATGACACTTTCTGCTGGTCACTTGGGGGATTCAGGTTTCCTGCTTTGAAGCTGGAAAATGCATTATCAGTTGGTGCAAATACAGGTTTGAATTGTTGAGCGATGTATTTATCTGATCACCTACTTGAAATATAGAGAAAATTTTGGGAGTGCAAGGTATAATTTATAGAAGCCAGAAGGTGAAAGAGAATGGAAGTCTTATAGTGAGAAAGGAAAAATAAAATGTTACGTGAATAGTTAATTTAGTTAGAAAATATGATGAATTTTTTGGTGAGATCTCGCAATTTTAGTCAAGTTTTTGGATGAAAATCTCCTTCTCGTCTTACTTAAAAATTCATTTAATTCTATATTTTCTAGTACATTTTGCCAGATAAGAATAAAATCTGGTAGTAATGAATTGAATAATTTTTTTTTCACAATTTCCAGATATTTTAAGTTGCATTTATAATATGACACGAATACTATTTGTTGACCTCGCGAATTGGACCTTCCACGTGGCCAACCGAAAGTCACTTCACGTGTTTCTCCTACACACAATAGCAAATGGTCAGACGCACACGGCCGGAACCAGCGGGGGTGGCGGCTGCCGCATACACTCCGACGGTTAAATTAGTCAATGGTGATTGAAATTGTGCAAGAGAGTGGGAAGGAGTATATTACTTGAGTGTGGAGTGCCAAGTATTTTAGAGAGAGTTTCATTACTTTTCTCTCTTGCCAAACTTTTGGTATTTATAGGTGAGGGACTGAGGGGTACCGTTGGATGTGGAACACGTGTATGCATCTGACGGTGTAAGACGTCTGCCCGTAGGTGTCAATCAGCCGCATCTAGAGGGAGAGGGTAATTAATTCTTCTGAGTTGTGAGTTGACATAAAGTTGAAATGTCACATCAATCAATCCATGACGATAAAAGAGGATCCTGACACAATGATACATCTCTGAAATTGACGGCGGAGAGGCCTCTGTTGCATAGTGCCTCGACACTCCTCACACATCAATCAATTACTTTGGTGATGCCTGTGCCTTGCAGCATGTTAGCTTGAGGTTCGGCGAGGCTCGTATCACTTTGGATTCACCTCAGATCACTTCAGAACCACTTTGCCTGGACACATGGCACCTCAATGAGATTTGGGCATGACGTGCTAAGGTGGGTTAGTGAGGGCATAACACTATTCATTCATTAACCATATAAAAATTTTTTTGAAGTAAAAGATACTATATAAAGTTAAGTGTCAATTTTTTTTATTAAAAGTGACATACAACATCTTTGGTGTTACTAGAGTTTACTTGTCATTCCCTACCCTTGTTAGATTGAAAGTTTGCTCACATTTATGCTAATATAATATAAGACTAAAATTTATGATTATTTAGGATAAAGAAAAAGGTTGACTAACATAATCAGAAATGTCGTTCTTCATCTAAGTCAAGTTCATCAATTGCTCCTTTCATAAAAAACAGCTCTGAAAGACTTGTTCTTAGCACCACATTGCTACCATCTTAAGAATTGGCACCAAATCTAAATCTGGTATCTCCTCAAGCCATCAAAAGTACCACAATGGACTGCGATAACTAGGGTTCGTTGTGCCAGCAACAGAGGCTCAAACAGTTGAATAAATGAAATACAAATGGATCATTGAGCGAATCTTGCCTCAAACGAAAAAAGAA
>NC_036244.1:6855358-6861250 GCF_002742605.1 Olea europaea var. sylvestris | reverse complement strand
ATTACTCATTTTCCCTCCATTTAAACACATAAATCTCAATCTTCACATACACACCACACAAATTAGCACTGAAAATAAATGACAAACATTCTCCATTCCCAACCACCAATGGCTTCACCTTTCAATAACTTTGTTACACTTTCAACTCTATATTTTATTTGTGGGACATTGCAGTTGTAGACAATGACATTCTAACCAGGCCCCAGCACAGTACCCAGAATTGAAACTCCATCTTAATTACCATCAATAAAAAAGGCAAATTTCAATAAAACAACCCTATTCAATCCACTATCTGAGAAATTCTTCAATGCAAAAAAAGAGAAGAAGGAATACATAGAAATCTGATTTTAATATTTATACCGACAGGTAGTGGAGTGGCTCGGCGCAGCGGACGACTGAGACTTGAGCGAGAAGAGAGAAGATGACATTGTGTTACTTTTGCCTTTCTCTAGACTGTTGTTTCTCGGCTCTCGCTAGTCACCTTTGGAAGATGAAAGAATTAGGAATTAGGGTCTTAAAAAAAATAAAATTAGGCCCTTAAATTTTTGGGCCTGAGGCATGAGCTTCACCTGGCTTGGCTTAAAATCGGCTCCATCCAGTACAGTAGGAATGATTAATGTTCGATTCGAAATCGCAGCCAGTAGATCGCGTTCTTGAATTCATATAGCTGGTTGTTGAATCCACTGCACGGCGCGTACCAAAGGAACTTTTTCGGTGACCCGCTAAAGTTGATGACAGTGTATTGTAAGGAGGGATGTGATCGAAAATTTGTAGAGATTTGAAGGATTGAAGGGGCAAATAGGGATTTGAAGGAGATGAAGAAAACTATACAAAATAGTTGTGTGGAGATGGTGAAGAGGGTTCTGCAATTTGAAGGATTAATGGGTCTCTTTTTCCATGTTGGAGTAAAGAGTGGAATCCATTTTTGAGTTGAGGGGTCAGTCTTGTGATTGTTGGGGCCCAAGACGAAGTTCAAAAATTAAGACCCCAAAATCAACGTAAATGTAAAAAATTATATTGTATGTATTGGGCGTAATTTCCACTGAGTGGAAAATTACATGGGAGCAGGTCTTTAAAGACCACTTTTAAAGAACCATGTACAAAGTTTAATTAAGCATAAATCAGGTTTTAATTATATATTTTAATAATAATAATAATAATCTTATCATTAACCCACCCCAGCCCTAAATTTGTTCCTTCCTTTCTGGCTCTCTCTCATTTTGTGTCTCTCTGCAAAAGTTTCTCCTCTCTGGCAACATGGTACCTTAGGCGTTGAGGCACGGCATCGGAGGTGGAGCCGCTGTTTCGCACAACTCCATCGCCGGCGCTGTTGCACGATCGTGGTTTTGTCGCTTCTTCTCTGCTTACGATGATGACGGCAAGTGGGTGTGAGCGTCGCTTCTTCTCTATTCAGATTTGTCGGCCGACACTGCTGTGAATGGTAGAATGGTGACGATGTGATGTAGCGACGCTTCCGCGAACGGTGTGGTGTGGTGGAGGTATGGTGTGGTGTGGTGGTGAGTCTTGTGCGGTGAATCTAAGTAGTGATGTTGGGAATCGGGTATGTTGCATTTTATGTTTTGGGTGGTGTTGGTGACTTTGTGGGGGTGATGGTGGTGCGATGAATCTTGGTAGGAATGTGGTGGTGGTGATGATAGCAACGGTGCTCCCGTTGGCAGTGGGTATCTGGGTGGTGGTGATGATTTGCGTGGTGTTGGTGAAATTGGGAATGGGGTATTGTTGGTTGTGTTTGGTGGTGGTGCTTGATGTGGTGGTCATCCTGGTGGCTATGGTGGTTTTTGGAGGTGGAGACGGTGGTGAGGTTATGGGTTTGTTATCGTTGGTGTGTTTGGTGGTGGTGGTTGTGGTGGTTTCTAGCGACGATGGAGGTGGTTGTTAGTGGCAGCGATTTTGTTTGTAATAATGTCGTGGAGTTGGTGTTGGCGGTTGTTGTGATGGTGTTGTGGTCGGGGTAGTGTTTGTGACTAAGTACTATGGTGGATCGGGATTGGGCGTTTGATGTTTGTGACCAATTATTTGGTCTCCCCGTGACTGATTATTAATCCGTGACTTAGAATTCGATCATTTTGTGACTAAAAAAGTAATCTGTGACCATCAAATTTGAAAATATGTGACCTGTGACCTATAACTTTTTGGATTTGTGACCAATAACATAAACT
Organism: Olea europaea var. sylvestris; assembly: GCF_002742605.1. Taxonomy (NCBI): domain Eukaryota; kingdom Viridiplantae; phylum Streptophyta; class Magnoliopsida; order Lamiales; family Oleaceae; genus Olea; species Olea europaea. Next base: position 6,859,070 of record NC_036244.1, on the reverse strand, counting down.
GTGACCTATAAAATTGATGGATAAATTGTGATCCGTGACCACAAAATAATTTGTGACCAATTAATTTGATAATATGTGACCAGTGAATAAATCGTGACCTATAATTGTGTGCACGTGACCATTAATTATATAATTATGATTTTATTATATTTAATTAATAAATATTTTTAACTAATTAGATAAAAACCTGATTTTTGCATTAGTTAAACTTGAAACATGGTTTTTGAATTGTGCATAGTTAATACATGGTTTATGAATTTTTCCCTTACTCCAACATGGAAAAAGATACCCATTAATCCTTCAAATTGCAGTACCCTCGTCACCTTCGCCACACTCCTATTTTGTATGGTTTTCTTCATCTCCTTCAAATCCCTATTTTCCCCTTCAATCCTTCAAATCTCCACAAATTTCCGATCACATCCCTCTCCACAATGCACTGCCACCAACTTTAGCGGGTCACCGGAAAAGTTCTTCTGGTACGCACTGCACAGTGGATTCCGCAACTAGCTATATGAATTCAAGAACGTGATTCTACTGGCTTCGATTTTGAATTGAACATTAATCATTCCTACTATACTAGATGGAACCGGTTTTGGGCCGAGCTAGGTGAAGCCCATGCCTTAGGCCCACAAATTTAAGGGCCTAATTTTATTTTTTTAAGACCTTAAATTCCTAATTCTTTCGTCTTCCGGAGGCAACTAGCGAGAGCCGAAGAACAACAATCCGTCTTCTCTCTTCTCTCTTCTCTCTCAAGTCTCAGCCGTCTGTCGCGCCAAGCCACTCCATTGCCTGCCGGTATAAATATTAAAATCAGATTTCTATGTACTCCTTCTCTTTTTTTGCATTGAAGAATTTCTAAGATAGTGGATTGAATAGGGCTGTTTTATTGAAATTTTCCTTTTTTATTGGTGGTAATTAAGATGGAGTTTCAACTTTGGGTATTGTGCTGGGGCCTGGTTAGAATGTCATTGTCTGCAATTGCAATGTCCCACAAATACAATATAGAGTTGAAAGTGTAACTAAGTTATTGAAAGGTGAAGCCATTGGTGGTGGGCAATGGAAAATGTTTGCCCTTGTTTGAGCCCCATTTTTTTTTTGGAAGAATGAATTTTTGAATAGTATATTGATGAAAAATGTGTGGTTAAGAAATAAGGAAAAGTTTTAGATTTGCGTGTAATATTATTTTATTAAAAAATGTGTGGCTGAACTAATGTCAAACACTGTTGAAAAATGTATTTTTCCAAAAGAATGGGGCTCAAACAAGGGCTTTGTCATTTATTTCCAGTGCATGTGAAGATTGAGATTTATGTGTTTAAATGGAGGGAAAATGAGTAATTTTAATGGGTTTTCTAGATTGTTTTGGTGAATTAATTTGGATTGGTAATGAATAATCATGGTTTGGTAGATTAGTGGATTGCTTAAGAGAAGACTACAGGCTACTCACCAAGTTCTTAAGAATTCACATTCAATTGTTTATCCAATCTTCACATGCACACCACATGAATTAGCATTGGAAAAAAAAAAATGACAGACATTCTCCATTTCCCACCACCTATGGCTTCACCTTTCAATGCTAAAATTATCTATCTTTTCCCCTTTAGTTACACAGAAGTGCTTTCTTTATAGAATCTGTTTAAACAATCATTAGTCATGTGAAATGCCTAAATCACATTTAAATTTCCAAAAGTTCCTGCCTCTCCTTCCGTAAAAATAACTAATGCATCCACATTGGGTGCCTATGACAACTTGTGTACCTAATAAACTTGTTATAAGATAACTTGATAAAATTGGATTTTAACTAGAATTGATTGGCAAAAATAAGCTAAAGTTCAGATTCCATTGTGGAGGAGTTATGAGTGCAAAATTCATATCTGTATTTAGGCAGTGAATGATACCTGTTAACAGTAATCTTTAGGAAAGCATGCTTGTTTCGGTTGTGGGGCAAAGCTATTTATTGTGCTGGTTGATTAGGCTTTTTAAGGGCTTATTATGGTCTGGATTTAAAAATAGATAAAGCAAGGAAACAAAACGGAGAAGGGTCCTAATGGTCTAATAGAGCATTATTTAGGAATTTGAACCAATGAAAAGCTGCTTACCTTGGCTATGGTTTTCATAACAGATTAATATTTTTGAAGAGAGTCATCTCAATTTTCAACCATTGTAAAATAAACAAATAATTGCCAATATGACAAACTACAAAAAAAAAAACAAGAAAAAAAGAAAAGAAAAAAAAGAAAGAAATCAAACCATAATCGAACAGAATTTAGCAGAAGCCAATTGTATGATCACAATTAAACTGCCAAATGAGTACTAAGTTATTCAATAATAGTCTTTAAATTATGGCCCAATATTCTAGCCTTATTGACAAGGCATCCCATTCATAATTCATGGAAAAGTGATCGACCCACTTGCTACAATTTGCCATCAGTTTCCCAATTTCACATTGATTTTCGGAAGCTCTAATGTTGTGGAAACATTTTCTACAAAAGATGAGTAAACTTTGTTTTTTGATCTTTTAGTTTTCTATTTTCTCTTATGTGAACCAAAATCTACAGGGTAGTTCATTGCTGCAAGATGAGTATGACACCTGGACCTCTATGTTGAAAATTTGTACCGATTGAGCAAAGCAAAATTTCTTCAATAAGTAAGCCTGATGGTAGGTGTACTTAGTGTTAATAAATATAGTTTTGTACCCATTCGGTTCGTATATAATTCATACATTTCACATAATGTTTGCTCTAAATTTCTCTATGTGATAGGTGTATCAAATGTTAAGGCGTTTGAAATTTGATCAATTATATATTTAGTTCCTGATAAATTATATCGGGGGTGAATCACGCATGCTAAAGGAAATAACATAGGCAAATCTTCTCAATATTTTCTAAATTTTAATTTCATAGCAATTATAATTTCACCAAAATCAAGGTCATTTCTGTATTCATGAAATGTTCTTGTACCATACAGCTGGTGAGATAGTAAACGCCCGTTAAAATTTTAGTGGTTTTATAAAAAGATGTCAAAAATCTTTTACCTTTCAAAGCTATTTGTCAAATCACGTTCAGTCAACATACCCTCGTCATCACTTCTAACATGTCTATTGTTATAAAAAGTCAGTTATTAAATGTTCAAAACCTTCACATGACTTTAATAACAAGTAAATAGAGTTCCACCTATGATCTACTTTGCTAACAAATGTTTTAGCATTTTGCATTCTTATTTCGGCACAATAATCCTCAAATGCTTGTTTTCTACTTGGGGAGATTGTGATGTATATTAGTGCATTCCTAATATTTTGAAGTTCATCTTTTATATGTTTTAAACCATCTTGGACAATTAAATTCAAAATATGACATACACAACGAATATGAAACAAATACCCACCAAAATCAGGTTGCAGAACCCTATGCAATTTATCGGCAACTACTTTATTAACACTAGCATTATCGAAAGTAAATGAACGAATTTTACCTTCGCAATGATATTCTCTAACAATACTAATAATAACATTAAATATATTATTAACGTTGTGAGGAAACTCAATAATTCTAAAACAATAATTTTTTATGCATGCACCAAAGTGAGTCTATATAATGTGCAGTTGCAGCTATATATGCTCTTTTATTAATTCCTTCCCATATATCCGAAGTTAAAGATATGACACCCCCATATCTTTACAAATCCATAATTAATTGTTGTTTTGTTGAAGTAAAAT
>NC_036244.1:6847783-6849405 GCF_002742605.1 Olea europaea var. sylvestris | reverse complement strand
TGTTGATTTCACTCCAAATATTTCAAAACCTCAATATACTGAAAAAGAAGCAGAAAAAGAAGAAGAATCAAAACAACCTGAATCTCTAACTTTTTCTGATATGTTTTCTTCTCAAAATGAAAGACTTGACCATTAAACTAATGTCATTCGTCAAGAATTGATAGATATTAAAAGTTTTCGAAAAAATATTTCGTCAAAACTTTTCAACAGAAGAAAGAGAATCTTACTAGGAAGAGTTTTATGAATTACTTCAAGATTTAAGTTTTTATGAATGAGCGTATTTCAAAATTTTTAACAAAAAAATCTACTTGTTCAAAGAAAGAAAAATCTTCTTCAAAAAAAGAAAAGATTTCTTCGAAGAAAGAAAAACTATTTAAATTATTAATATTCCACAGAAGATTTGGAAAACTCATTCTGAAGAAAATATTCAATCTTCTCATCCTCCATTGCAAGAAATTGTGGTTCCACATGGAAGTACTGAAATTCTTGCTTCTTATTTCAAAAAGAAATCTGAAGAACAACCTGATGGATCTCAAGTTGTTGTGAAGCCCTCGTTTAGCCCCCATTCTCCTTCTTATTTTTCTCTGTCTCTTATTTTCAACCTCAAAATATTCAAACTCAAAATAACTATACTAACTTAGTTCTTCAATCTGTCTGTTCTCAACTCAACAGAATTGAAATAAATTCTGAAACTGAGACATCATCTTCCTCAAAACGTATTAAGCCAATAAAGCCAGTTTTAATAAACAGGCATGAGGCTAAACCAAAATTGTTCTTAAACCTGAGATTAATGTTTTGAAAGAACTTGAAACTTAATTATCAAAAATATCATCTTCCTCTATTTCAAATAACATCAATACTATTGACGATATTGAATCTTAGGTTATTGATGATGAAATTCCTCAAATAAACAAACTTCAAGGTAAAAAGGTTCAATATTCAAAAATTCCTCCTTATTATCCAAAAAATACTCCTCCTGATTTAGTTTTCGAACAAAAGGTTAAAATGCCTACAACATTAGTTGAAAGCGGTATAACTATCTAGAATATAGATGGTTTAACCGAATATCAAATTTTGAAAGTTTGGATGCTTTTTATAATACCTATATTGAAGAAGGACTTTCTGCAATCGAAGCTACAAACAATATTATTCACAGTTTTGCTGGTCAATTAAATAATTGGTGGTTCAATTATATTTTTGAACAAGAAAAAATTCAAATTGCTCAATCTCTCAAACATGATGGTTCAAATGATAGTTTTAATCCAATAATTTATTGTATTATCAAACATTCTGTTGGATCTCCAACAGACATTTTAGAAAAAGTTTCAAGTATTTTATTAACTCTAAGTAGTTCAATTTTACAAGATTTTCGCTGGTATAAAGACATGTTTTTAACACGTGTATTTTTGCGAAAAGATTGTATTTAGTTTAAAGAAATATTTTTATCTGGACTTCCCAAATTATTTTCTGAAAGAGTAAAAAATTCTATCAAAAAGATATATTCAAATAATATTCCATATGATATTCTTTCTAATCGAAAATTGATTTGTTTCATTGACAGAGAAGGATTAGTACTCTGTAATGAACTCAAACTTAAATCCAACTTGCAAACAGAAAGATTG
>NC_036244.1:6805486-6847683 GCF_002742605.1 Olea europaea var. sylvestris | reverse complement strand
AGATATCATTTATAGGATTGATAATCCTAATCTCCAGAAAAATTCTCTTCTCTTTTACCTTCTACTTCAAAACAAGATTTCGACGATATCGATATTAATCAAATTCTCAAACGAGCTCAAAAAGAATTTTCTAAAGGTTCTAAACCTTCTATTCCTAATCTTCAACATGAGATTAAGGGTATGAAAACTCAAATCTTAGACCTTGAAAATCAAGTCAAAGAAATTCACATGGAAGTTGTTTGTATGAAAGCAAAAGATTTAAATGATGAATTTTATTCAAAATTCAAAGGAAAATTGAAAGTTTCTTCAAAGCATTCTTCCAAACGATCTTCAAAACATTCAAAATCTTGATCTGATTGTTCATTAGATTCTGATTTCAAACTCCTCAAATCTGAAGAAGAAAAGGTTAATGTTATTAACCGAATTCAAATTGACTATTGTTGTGAATAAAGAATTTAAATTCATAACCCATGTCCTTATTGATTCTGGAGTAGATCAAAATTGTATCAAAAAAGGCCTGATTCCTACAAAATATTTTGAAAAAACCACTGAGCGTCTTTATGGAGCCAGTGGAAAAAAGCTTAATATCAATTATAAAATTTCAAAAGCTCATGTTTGTAATTCAAATATTTGTTTCAAAAATATTTTTTATCTTGTAAAATATTTGGATCAAGAAGTTATTCTTAGTATACCTTTTATTGTTCAAATTTATCCTTTTAAAGCTGATTAGCTGGCATGCAACAATTGAAAAGAAACTCTCTTGATTTATTGATTCGGTAATTTCTCAATTCTTTGAGAAAATTGGGTTCTTGTAGTCATTTGATCCTTTTTTCTTGAGCAAGAAAGTCATCATAACCTAAATCAATTAGGTCATCACCATTGTCTGTTTTTTGAGATTCTTGATCATAAAATTTTCAAGTTTGAAGATTTTCAAGCTATTCTTGCTCAAGGATCAAGAAGTCTGCTTTCAGAACTCAAATCAAAATCAATTATTGAAGCAAAATGCAAAGACTTCAAGAAAGACCAAAGAAGAAGACTTTAAGAGTTCATTTCAAGGCAGAGCGAATTTGGCAATAGAAGTTTATTTCTTTTGTTATTTGTTCTCTACAAAATTATGTTGCAATTCTTCAAATTCTATAATCGTTCAATTATCAATAAAATTTCTCTTTTCAAACATTTCTATTCTTAATTTTGATCTTATTTTCAACTATTTTCTGATTTCCTTCCCCCTGAGCTATTTTGGTTATATATATATATATGTTCAAAAAAATTATATCACTTATAAACCAAATAAATAAATTTATATAATTAAAAATTTAAACCATATTGAACAAGTAGTATAAATAACATATCAACTTATATTCATTCTTACAATATACTTTTAGCAAATTAACTGCAATGCATAGATAATCACATTTTTTCGTAACAAGAATATTTTAGGTATATCAACCTCATTTTAAATTATAAATGTTTTAAAATGTAGTAAGAAAGTGTATGCTGTCCTCAAAACTATAAATAGGGGAGGTTATTATGATTTCATAAGTGTGGGGTGTCTCTAAAATTTTTGCAAAATTCAAGAATATCTCTCATATTTTCCATCGACTGAACCTTTCATAGAGATGAGAAACAAGAACCAGAACCTTTAATATTAAATGTTAAAATTTCTTCATTATGAACTTTTTTTTGTCATACATAGATTTATATAAAAATAACTTATTTTTCAACAGAAACTTATATTTATAGGAGCATGGGTCTTTTTTGAGAGAATCCATCTAAACTAAGGTTAAATTGACATATTGAGGATATGTTTGATGCTGATTCTTAGAATCAATTTTTTGATTATTAGAGAGAAAAATGTGTCTACTTGTGAGTGAAAAAGTAAAAAATGATAGCTGATCATATTAAATAACGATAAAAAAAATTTAACTTTTTGGCTTCAAAAATTAGAACCAAATGGGCTGAGTACACAATGTATGATACGAAAGGACCCTCTTATGCCAAGACTTGAAGATTAAGAATATATTTGAGCTTTGTACAGAGATTGAGGACCTCGGACGCAAATTCTGATCTCCATATCCTCAAAACGCTCGAAAGTTGGGTGTAAGGAAGCAGCAGCAGCCATGGAACGCTCTCTTCTCTCTCGCTTCTTCATCTTCTCCAACACTTCTCCACTATTTACTTCTTCAATGTACATTCACGACTATTTTTTTGGGTACATACTTTCACAAAATTTCTTTTTGATGCAATACCCTTGCTTCATGTTTTTGTAGGACAAGTGCCGTTCATTTGAGCAAAAACTTGAAAAGTACTGGTCAATTTCGGCAGCGGAATCTACAAATCGGCCGGAATTTTCGATACCTTTGCACTGTCTCAGTCTCGGAACCTGCCACACCCGACATTTCCTCAAGCTCCGTAAAGTAAGTTATACTCCCAATCTATTTGTTTTGGAACTGCTATTTGAGTTGAAATTGGTTTTTGTTTGAGTTCATTTAAATTCGTTTATTTCCAAAGATTGAATATTTTGATTTATTGAAAACCACATAGTGGTGGACTGTTCCAAGAAACGACTTTGCTGCATATTTTCTGATGTCAGATATGGCTGTATAATGCTGGTTTTTCACTAGTAATTATTGGGTTCTTCTTTAAATAGAATCCTAAGTCAAGTTTTAAGTTCATCCAAACTTGCTCTTGAGGAAGGACATTTGCACTGCACATCAATACCAATTTCACATATGATAATCAATTAATTGTTTCCTTTGTTTCACAGGAAAAGGATAGTTTCTGGTGTTCAACCCACGGGATCAATTCATCTTGGAAATTATCTAGGGGCCATAAAGAATTGGATTGCATTACAGGTCAGGCTCACTAATATGCATAAAAACCAACCAAATTGTGTATAAATTCCAAAAGAAAGAAGAGAGTGTGTTGAGAGAGAGAACATGCATACTATGTGGCAAATTATTGTAATATCAGAGCAATAATGAGCGAATTGCTTGGTTATTGCATCAGCAAAGTCTGGGTAAAATGTGTTTAATTGCTCTTGCATGACTCTGGAATTTTCATGTACATTGATTGTCTTGCAGTATTTTTATTTAGTTAATGTGCTTATGGAATGCATTTTTACCAAACATGCTTCTAATTTTCTCTGTGCAGAATACGTATGAGACACTCTTTTTCATTGTGGATCTCCATGCGGTATGTACTATTTTGTGACGAAGTTTTCAATATTGCTTTGTTTATGTTATTTCTCAAATTTGAAACTTGAGTGTATTGCAATTTTACTGCACTATGTTTGGTGAAATTTCCAGCTAGCATTTAATCAATTCTTACACAGCAACATGTTAGGTAGTCAGTGTTCCCATGTTAAACTGCTCTCGTCCTTTATTGAAACTTCTGATTTTTAAAATGTCCTTTTTTATAAACTACCCGTTTACCTTCTTGATATAAACAATTCTCCCAGTAATACAGAATGTAAATGTCACACAGGAGTTTCCTAAGAAAATCAGTATAACCAAACGTTAAGCTCAAATTGAGAATCAACATCTTCAAAACCTAAATTTTATTTCCGCCTTTTTTTCCCCGTTCAATTACTCCAGATCAAGCAATTTGCGAATCTGAATGGTTAAGTGGTAATTTCGATTATGTTCTGAATTGCAGTGTGTGGGCAAGCAACAATATAGTCGCAAGTGTGGCATGTTGCACTTATTCTATGATGACATTTAAAAGGATACAATTGTTATAAACCAAGCAAACGAAGTAGACCTTGAAAAAATGAATACTCTGATCAGTTCCACCCTCGAGTGAAATATGTTAGTATTATATCTTCTACTTGAATCAAGGAATAAGTCTCGGGTTTAATATTAATAGGATAATTTGAAGATATATTCTTGATTATCATTGCCTAATTTGATTGTCTGTTGCAGATAACTTTGCCATATGATACTCAGCAATTATCAAAAGCCACAAGAGATACAGCAGCTCTCTATTTGGCATGTGGTGTGGACACTTCTAAGGTCTGTCGCAGCAGTGCTTTGTGGTATAGCTTTTTATTCGAACTTTTTATCGGTTGTTTCACCATAATATTCATATGCATGGCTGTATCTCTAATTTCCTTGGACAGGCTTCAGTCTTTGTGCAGTCTCACGTTCGTGCTCATGTAGAATTGATGTGGCTGCTGAGTTCTGCAACCCCAATTGGTTGGCTCAACAGGATGATTCAGTTTAAAGAAAAATCGAGAAAGGCGGTATGTTTTTATCGTATGCTGCTCCCTTTCCATATTTATCTTTGCAAAATCTTCTTGACATTGGTATTTAGTTTTCAAAAAATCTTGCTATTCTACTCGAAAATATTACTATTAGCAGCTCAACAGGAAAAATAACTCAAAGAAGACTCTTTGGTATTTGGATTTTCTTTGTTTCCTGTCTACTTGGGAGCTTGCTTTCTTGTACTTGTTTGTTCTCTAATCATAATTTATGTTTCTTTATTTATGGTTGTTCCTTGGTCAACTTATGTGAAATTGACAAAGAACTGCTTAAGCTATAACATTGTATAAGTTTTATGCCAAAATTACACCTTACAGAGGAATTTTTATTTATTTATATTCACTTCTTACTGCTAAATGGAACAAATGTATCCTGAAACATAACTGCGTTAGACTTCCTGTGGTTGACACTTGACAGTGGATAAGTAAAACCTCAAGTCCTCCCAGTATCTATGATGTCCATTTTGTGGAAAAGGAAACCACATCCTGGAGCTTCATTTACTTTAATATTCTAATAATAGCATCCCAAGCTAATTTTGGGTAATTTTATACATTTCTTTTGTGTATAGGGGGATGAAAATGTCGGGGTTGCGCTTCTAACCTATCCCGTGTTGATGGCTTCTGATATTCTCTTGTATCAGGTGATTCTCAATTCTTGCTGTACTACTCCAACAGGAGATACTTAAAATGCATTTTTTTTGTAAACAATCAAGTTGACTTCAAATAGAATTGTGTTAGAACTATTTGTAAATTCAACTTTTTAGAGGAAATCATTTATTTATCTTATGGTTAATGCCCAGATCTTCTAGAGTTCTGGCTATCCATCTAGACTGTAATCACCTGAATGCATGATTCTCATAAATTGCAGCATTCCTCTGCAGTCAGATTTTGTACCAGTTGGTGAGGATCAGAAGCAACATTTAGAGTTAACTCGAGAATTAGCTGAGCGCGTTAACTATCTGTTTGGTGGACGGAAGTGGAAAAAATTAGGAGGGTAAGAACTATTAATGCAAAAAATTTGGTGGGATGGAAAGATATTCTTTCTGCTATGCTATTTTTTCCTGTCACTAGGAACTAAGTAGTTTGTTTATATCGCAGACGAGGTGGTGCAATTTTTAAGGTCAGATTTGTATATTGATACTTGGTCGATATGGTTCACTTCTGCTTATAAAATGCTGATAAGTTGGAGTAAACCTTACCCTCTGGTTCCATTGATATAGGTTCCTGAACCTCTTATCCCACCTGCTGGAGCTCGTGTGATGTCCCTAACTGATGGTCTTTCCAAGGTTTTCAATTTTTGTTGGATCTTTATGACTTGTAACTAAAGCTTTTCAAACATGGTTTCTTTATAATTAATATGACTATTTCTCTGAGAGGGTAGCGTTACTTTTTCTCTTGACATGAAATCCTCTTCATTTCTGATAATGGCATGTTGTAGTGCAGTTAAGTGATGGAGATTTCTCAAATGACTTTGTGACTGTTGTATTTGAGATATTTTAATGTAACAGCATATTAATCTTTGTTCATAGATGTCGAAATCAGCACCTTCTGACCAATCACGAATCAACTTGCTTGATCCCAAAGATGTGAGTAATATTCGATCATTCTCTTGATCTTCTCATGTTTAGTTCGTTTTAATATGTTCAGAGACTATGTAGCATTCAAACTTTTTATGATCTGAATATAATGAGTGTGAAATGAGTGAGAAGCGGCACAGTAAAATTGACAGAACTGGAGCTAAGGAAAATCTTGTTGCTCGATTGGTTGGAGATTTTGTTCCATAAGGCTAATTGGGAAGGATTGAGCATTGGAGCTTTGGAAGACACATAAACAAGTACAGGAATAAATGAATGAAAACCCATACCATATTTCCTCTCGTGATATGACTTACCACACATTGCTCACATATACTGTCCCAATCATATGATTGCATTTTCCAACAGTAATGCAATATTGATGCAGAGATGGAATTATACGACCAAAAGTCTTAGGAAGAATTGGTAGCTGACACTTGATGTGTACCGTCTCGTGTCCTAATTATCTTTAATAGGGCTACATGGCATCAATGTAGAGATTGGGCTTTATCCATTTTTTTCGGATTCCAGTCTTGTTTGTTTCAGTCTTTTGATAAATGGCCATGTTTCACATTCTTATTGAAGCATCTGGAATTTATTTCTCATGTATCAATTGCTACAATATTATAACGTCAGCTTTTTCTGTGGTGTTGTGCTCTGAGGATCTTGTTTTCACAGGAAATTTATTTATTTAAGATAAACTAATTTTGCAAAAGCACCTGAAGTTATTCAAAAAATGGAGTGCCTGTCTATATTTTAGGAGAGTTTTGATATGCTTTTGTGACTTTTGGCAACAATCTGTTGTTGGAATGGAAGGAAAAAATCTTAGAATTCTAGAAGAGTTACATAACTTTTCTCTAAAGAGATACCTGCTCATTATACTGAGTAAAAGAGGTTTCTGTTTTTGAGTTTGAAAAAGTCAGATACTTCAAGCTTCATTTCCTTTACATAACCAGATCTTTAATACAGATTGATTTCTTTGGTTGCTTTGTAGGTAATTGCCAACAAAATTAAACGTTGCAAGACTGACTCATTTCCTGGGTTAGATTTCTTTGCTTTTGTTTGCCATATAATTTACACTTCGATGTTTCTTTGGATCAAATATCCCTTACTGTTTTTTCTGAGGCTTTTTGTTCATGAGTCGACTAAACCTATAATATGCTCAGTCTTTTCTGTACTTGTTGGTAATTTTACAGCTTGGAATTTGATAATCCTGAAAGGCCTGAATGTAACAATCTTCTTTCAGTTTATCAGGTCATTACAGGCAAGACAAAGCAGGTAATCAATCTTCATATTGTAAGGCTAATGTTACGGATCTCAAGTCATTTGCTTTATTGTTGACTTGGGATCTTGAAGGAGTCTGTTATATTTTTGTCTCAGCAACTGGTCATCTGGTTATAAAATGGAAGACCTTTGCCATTCCTTCCATTGACTGCTGTGGTCACACACCCTCTCACCCAATATTTTGAGGTTCAATTCAAGGAATTTGTTGCAAAATGATTGTGAAGTGCCATCATGTAACTAATCAACTTTCCTGTCCCTGTAGAGTAGGACATGTACTCTGGTTGCTGTCAGTTGTGAAAGCTTTATTAATCAATTCATCACATGAACCAGATTTTCCTGTTCAAAATCATGTTGTTCAAAACCAAAGATAGTTCAAAGCAAGTGAATCTTAGACAGCTCCAATTTTTTCCCCTCATTACTCTAGGCAAAACTCAGTTAAAGTGTGAGTGGTTTTCATCGTTGGTTTTGCAATGTGGATTGTTAACAAAGTGAAGTGGCATGTTAATTAAGTTTTAATAGTGGCTTAATCTGATGTCATATAATCCCCTGCAGCTATTCTCCATCCTGTAAGGAATTTCTCAAGAAATTTCAGTAAATTTTATCATTGCAGGAAATTGCAGAAGAATGCCAAGATATGAACTGGGGAACATTCAAAATCGTTCTTACGGATGCTTTAATTGATCACCTACACCCAATCCAGGTTTTAGCTTCTGAAACAGATCTTTACTCAATATGCTTTCGTAAGTTAATTTAGCATGTCGATTTACGAACTATTGGGTTCTCTACCTACCTTGCAGGTCCGATACGGAGAAATTATGTCTGACCCTGCTTGCTTGGATGACATTTTGGCAGAAGGTGCCAATAAAGCATCAGCCATAGCAGATGTTACTCTAAATAATGTCTACCAGGCAATGGGATTTTTGCGCAGACGAGGATAACTATGCTGCTTGAAGAGATTGGGCGAAAATGACATTAAAGCTAAGTAGCTTTTGAGCAATAGTACTCTTGAAATTTTTTTGTCGAATGAGAAAATAAAGTAATTGATGAGAAAGCCAAGCATAATGTATGCTGTTATTTTTCCCTCTTATTTGATTGCACAAATGTATCTTGGGTTTGATCATCTTTAATTTTCCTTTCTTTCTTCATTTAGTTTTAATGTATAAATATTTGAACTTTTTTCTTATTATATTCAGCAGATTTGGCATTGAACATCGATATTTTAGATAGATTATTTAGCCCCCATTTGGCCCCTGTTATTTGATATTATAATTTATGAAATAGTAATTTTTTTGGAGAATGTGGTTGAAAAGGAATGAATTTTTTTATTTATTTGTGTAATATTATTTTATTGGAGAATGTGTGGTAAAAATGAAGAAAGAGAAAAATATATTATAAATTTAATAGGGACCAAACGGGGCTTAGTTCGCCAGGACTCGGGCAAATGTAGTAGAATCTAATGTTATTGTTTGCATAGAAAAATACAAAAGACTTAATTGTCTGACTTTCATGATTATTCCCTTCATTGTTTTGTCACACCTACAACTTACTCGAACCAACTTCAAACAGTAAATGACATAGGGATGGGTATTGAATACCCAGCAAGGCACGAGTACCCAAATACATATTCTGATATTAACTTAAAACTCGTCAACTCATATCATTATTTCATCAGGAGCCATCGATGATCAAGTGATAATTCTCGTAAACATAATTTCAAGCAATTCTTGAAAAAACACTATGGAAACCTTGCATTTCATTTTATAGAGGACCTAAAGATCAATTAGCATTTCATGTAGAGATGTACGTAAATAACAATATAGTATAAGAGCATCCTACTTGTACATATATGTCCTATCTCAACTAACTGCAAGAGTAAAACTTGATCTAAGAAGAAAATTTGTTGAAACTCTATTTGCCTCCTATACTTAAAAATTAAATTTGTTGTATGTGAATATTGAAAGATTGCGTGAGTGAAAGAGAGTAAGGACAATGCATAAGATATAGAGTGTGAACAATTAGCAAGTGAAAAACGGTGGTAAAAGAAGTGTGGGAATTTGTGAGTTAATGAGTGAGAGGGGCGAGAGAAATAAAGGTAGAGAGAGTGAGAAGAAATGAAGAACAATCAAATAGAGTGAAAGAATTAAGAAAGAAACGTTTGTTATAAGTCGGTGAGAGAGAGAGAAATAAGGGGGAGAGGGAGAGAGAGGGAATAGAGAGGGAGAGTCATGGAAATGTGAGTCCAATGAAGTGGAAATTTCAGTGTGTTATATCCCTTCTCCATTAAAATAATTTCGTCATCGAAATTACCTTAACCAAATGAAGAATTCTGAATGCTTGGCTTTCTTCTCTTTCCTAACTAGATTCTTCCACCCTCTGCAACTGCAACTCAATCCTAACCATTACAAATTATTTATTTCTTAAAACATGGATTTTCCTTTCAAGTATAGCAATAGAGGTTTCTTCATAACACAATTCTTCCCTGTCTTTTATCAGTAAATGTAAATTCTATTGATTAAAACTCATGTACAAATACACTAGGCATATCCTGGCAAAACAAAGATCAAAAGATGTACAAACGACAATGATCTATCAACCCAAAACTAGATACTCAAAATGAACCAAAATTTTGTATACATGTGTTTTAGTCTATTTCACTATGCTGTCAATATATGGTTTGAGATTCCCAAAAATCATTCTATTCTGCGCCATCCAATTGGTAGACAGTGCAAACAAGTGCAATTTTCTTGGCTTTAGATTGCCAAAAAGTGCCTCGAGCTTCTTTCTTCATCCACTTAAATACATTTAGTATTATCATCATTGACCTTCTGATTCACAACCAATCTTTGATATGTCCCCATATGCTTGAAGGGAAAACACATTGAAAAAGAAGTGCTGTCCTATTTCAAGGTGTGAACCACAAGAAACACACTTCCTGTCGATGTTTAGATACATCAACTTACCTTTTGTAAGAAGATTAGACTACACAGTCAATCACAACATGAATGAGTGTTTTGGAGTAATGTAAGAACTCCAAATCTACCCGGTCCAGTTCCTTTACTATATGCTTTGGGTCGTACGCGTACTTTTTGAGCATAGGAATATGAAATACAATTTACCTGCTATTAGATCAAGTGGCAATGTAAGATCGTATGTCACGTTCCCAATTTTGTCTAGAATTTTGAAAAGATCTATAAATTAAGGTTTCAATTATTTCTTATGGCCAAATCTCATTATCCCTTTCATTGGTTCAACTTTCAGGAATACTTTCTCACCATTTCCAAATTTCATTGATATCCTTTTATGATCTGTATATATTTTTTGTTTATCTTACGCTAACTTTATTCTACTGCAGTTTTATTTGTTCTCGTGATAATTTCTAGATGTAAAATCCTGTATTCTCGAACTTTATCCCAATGAACTGGGAACTTACATCTTCTACCATCGGAGGTTTCATAAAGGGCCATGCCAATAGTAGCATGTAAGCTATTATCATGTGTAAACTCCACTAAAGTAAATGCGATTTCCAACTACTTCCCAAGTCTTACACATGCCCGAAGTGTATCTTTTAGGACTTGAATAGTCCTTTATGACCATCCATCCAATTGAGGATGGTAAACAATCACAACTCCTCGTAAGCTTTTCCAAAATTTGGAGATGAACCTTAGATCTCAATTTGAGAGAATTTTTACTAGAAGTCCATATTAAAGTACATTCTTACTAGAAGGAAAAAAGTTGACTATGCCAATCTGTCTACAATTACCTATATAATACTGTGTTCCTTAGCGGTCTTCGAGAAGCCTATAACAAATTCCATGACTACTTTTTCCCATTTTCACAATGATATTTGCCAATGAGGTCAGTAGACAACATATTTACCAACAATTGGTAGGTAGCCCCCAAATTTTTCAATCCAAAGGAGATCACCTTTTAGTAATATAAGCCCCTATCTGTGATAAACGAGGTGTCTTCTTCGTCAGCTCATAACATGGAGATTTGATTATAGCCAGAATAGGCATCCATGAAGCTTAGTAGCTCATATCCTACCATGGAATTACCAATTGGTCTATCCTTGAAAGTAGGAAGCTATCCTTTGGGCAATCTCGATTTAGATCAGAAAAATCGATGCACATCCTCCACTTGTCATTTGGTTTTTTAACCAACATGGGGTTAGAGATCCATTTTGGATAGACAGCCTCTCTAATGAAGTTGTTGTGACTCAACTTTTTCGACTTCCTCCTTCAACGCATCTTACCTCTCTGCGTTGAGGGCTCGTCCATTTTGCATATGGGATGCATTTGCGAGATTTATATTCAAATGATGACAGTTAACCTTTAGGTCTATCTCTACCATGTCCTCGTGCTTTCATATGAAGACATCCAAGTTCTTTCGTAGGAAGCTCATCAGCTCCTCTTTTTTACCACATGGGACAGATTTTTTCCTATTCATAGTACCTGGGTAGGGTCTTGGAAATTGGCTAAGAAACTCCCATGTTCTTCCATAGGAGCCATGTGCGGCTTGGAATCGATGATCCGCGAGCTAGCTCTTCGTGAGAGACTCATTTAGCAAGGGCCTCTAACATTTAGATGTCTCCTCCCTATTCGGGAATAGACCCTTGTTCAGAAGCATCGAACATCTTGACATCCGTAATAATCACATTCACATTACGAGGCTCTGACTTTCACAACGAGTTGAGGTAACATTTCCTGGACCCCATCTGGTCGTCCCGAACTATGGCAATACCTTACTCAGTGAGAAACTTTATGCATAAGTGGTGAATTGAGGTAACAGCACACAACTTTTTTAAGGTGGGTTTGCTAACACACCATGGTAAGCAAACCTATGATTAATAACCAAAAATTCCATGAAATGACGAGCCACAAGAGGGGGTGCACCCATTTCAACCGCCAAAGTAATCTTCTATCATAGGATGACGCTATTTCGAATAAAACCATATAGGGGCTCGATCATGGGGTAAGCTCATGATCCACCAACATTTTGTTATAGATAGAGCTAAACAGTATGTTTATTGAACTTTCATTGTCGATGAGCATGCTTTTCAGGCCATTGAGGCCTACAATAGCTCTTGCTACTAATGCATCATAGTGGGGGGTAATGTATACCTTCCGTGTTGTCCTCGATGACTGCAATTGGCTCCATTTGGCCTGTTTACTAGGAATGATTAACAATGTAGCTGTTCATAGGATGATTCTTAGCCTCTCTCGCATAATTTCTCTCTGCATTTCGAAAAACTACCTCCTACATGGGGCCTCAAATAATCGTGTCAATCTCCTGAAGAAGCTCTTTTTTCATGGTGAGAGTGTGATTTCTCCTTTATTTATGCACTCTAAGGGGCCTTTCCTCGTCTTTCTCCCTATCCTGTGAGGTGAATGCTCTCTTATTCGCTTTGCGTCTCTTCCAAGAAGGACGGGCCGCTGTGGATTTTCTTGAGTTTGTTCCTCCCTCCCATTGCAAGAGTTGCTCATTTGTACTGATCATGAGGCATCTCGGCATTCACTTATGTTATGGCCATAGAAACAATGAAATGTATAATATGGTCTCACTTCCTTTGTAGGCCTATGTCTGGATCCTCGTCCCCTTCCTTTGCTCTTGAGAGTCGATTTCCTTGGTGTTCCTACCCCGGCATTGGCATTGGGCCCCACATCCTCATAAGTTAGTGTTTGTACTGTGTTCAGCATAGCTGATGACAAAGCCTAGACGTGTCCAGCTTGGGTCCATTGCTAGCTAACCAAATGCGAAGTGGTCTTCTTCTCATATGCTTCTAGGATGGCAGAAGCCCTTGTGCTGCTCTACTTCGGTGATCGATCATCTCTTTATTGACGATCTCAACTCTCATCATCTCCACCCACTCATCATAAGTTGTAGGATTTTTATTCGCACATCTCTTGAGAATAATATGTTCATGTTAAGGCCTCCCTTCAAGGCCGAGAGTGCTTAATTATTAATGACCTGTTTATAGTAAGTTATCTCGTTGATGAAGTGGGCAAGATAATTCTTGAGGGTTTCCATTGTAGATTACCTCATGTCCAGTAGACGCTGAATGAGGGCCTCGCCTTCTCTCTTTGACAGATATTGGTTTTAAAATACTTTTTTAAGATCAGGTGAGCTCCTGATATTTAGCGGCGATAACCTGTTGTACCAAACCTCAACTGCTTCGCTCAAGGTTAAATAGAAGACCTTGCATTTCAAAGCCGACGAAGCTCCCCTCAAGTTAGTCTGCATCTTATATTTATTGAGGTGCTTTTCTAGATTGCCCTTTCCTTCGTACTTAGGAATTTTTTGGGGGCAAAAATTTGGTGGGTACTAGGAAATTGAGGAGTTCACAAGAGAAAGGAAGGTTGTCGTCGTCTTCGTCATCCAGTTTATATGATTGATACAGCACGTCAGAGTTATTCCCATCCGCTCATGTTGAGGTTGTGCCTGGAATGCTGAGTCGTTTGTCGAGCGAAGTAGCTCTTACTCCTACTTTATCGGACACACTGACAGTCTCTTTAGTTCGTAATTCGGAGGGAAGTTTTCTCCTAGTTGGGGGTTCATCGTGGATAGACTTATTGCATATGATGAGACGTCTTCGACGACTCGAAGATCCCTGATTTTGAGTTTCTTGAGTCTGTTTATAAGCCGCCAGGGGCCTCTCCATAGACATTTGAAGGCCCTGTTGGCCTTAGACCTGCATGAGAATCTCATGCTGCGTTCTACGCTGCAATATTTCTCATATTGGCAACCATCTGGGCTACTTCAGCAGTTAGTCTCGTGATTGCTCATCCACCTCGACGGCAATGATGATGAGGCCTTTGGTGATTGACATCCACCCGGAGGACCTCTATTTCAAAGACTTCTCTCACTCTCCTAGGATTAACATCCTCATTACTTGAACTCATTCAATTTGTTCTTCTATCCTCAACAATCAAATATCTTTTAACTTAAATTTTGGCCAAACTTTCACTTGTTCTTTATTCAAGAACACAGGCTTTCTTCAAGGGGAAAGATTTATGGAATTTTTGGTAAGCTTTTCTGGTGGTAACCATGTGAGAAAATTGTTTCCCGCTGACGACACCAATCTGTTGACCTCATAAAATAAACCTTCCACGTGGTCAACGGAAGCAACTCTACATGTATTCCTCACTGCACTAGAACGCAAATAGTCAGGAGTATATGGCCATTTTTATCGAAGGTGGTAACGGTCAAATACACTCCAACGATCAAGTCAATCGACAGTAAACTGCATAACTGGCTCCAATAGCAACAACCATCCAACCTTTTGTATCACAGAGTGGAAGAGAAAATATAAACTTGGATTATGCAGTTACATTACTTTCCAAAAGTTTGGCTCTTTGGTATTTATAGAGAGAAGGTTGGAAGAAGTACTGTTAGATAAGGGACACGTGTTTCATCCGTCGATTCGAAGCTTTTACTCGTAGGTGTCCTTCAATCATTCCTAGGTTGGAAGGCATTTAATATTCCTGACTTGGAGTTGACATACGCGGCAAAGATGTTATAACCATTATTCCTAAAGATTTTATTTAGGACGGATTCTTGCCCAAAAGATTCGTATCTTATGTCGAAGCATCGACACCGATCTGTACGTACCACTTCGGTACCATTTCGAAATGACTACTGCCTCTACTTCTTCGGAATACGCGCTTTGGTGTGTTCCTATCGGCTCGGATCTGTACATACCAATGTTATAAAACCCCGATTGGACCATTCGGTTCGGTCCAAAAATCGACGAACTGGACCCAGGTCCGATCTGCGTCAAACATATTTATTAATATGTAATAAACTCGCTTCAAACTCGTTGAACCGCTGATTTTTTACGTAACTTGCCAACCCCCTTTTTGATTGAACCACCAGGGTCTTAGCATTCTTTCAAAAAGTTATTCTCCTTTTCGGTTTCCTCACAATTCACGTTAGGGCTTTTTCAACCATAAGAAATCTATGCCTGGTCTCTCAATCTCTTTGCAATTCAATCACTCCCAAAAATCAAAATCCCCTATTTCAAGTTTTGTTGGCCTTATCTATCCAAATGGGTTCGGTATATGATAGAGAATTGGGCTAAAAGGGATGGTTGGGGAGAATTGGTCCTTGCAAGCTTTTTGAATTGAAATTTTCTGGGTCATTATTCAAATGAAATAGAGTCCCTTTTATTGTTTAGTGAAAATAATCAATGGTATATTTGATAAGTATTGACATGCCGGTTGAAACATCGGGTCATCGGTTGAAACACTGACCTGTTGACTCGTTGCATTGTCCAAGTTAGTGTCCGAGTCGGGTTTGACAACTATGGTACCTACCATCTCGGTACGACTTGGCGGTTCGCCCGAGAAGGCGTAACAGTAGAGATCAATATTTTTATGATAGTGAAACAGCGGTAAAATTGGCCTTTCCTTGACACATAATATTGATTAAGTTCTAATTTTTTGGAGGAAAATATTCAAATAAGGTCGAAATTCAGTTTTCATAAAAAGCAAAATTAAGCCTAGCTTTCTATGAATTTCCTTCTTCTTTTTTTTTTCTTTTTTTCTTTTTTGTGTTATGTACAAATAGTACGGTAAGTGTGGTAACGTAATTATTTTTACCTACGATACTTGAAGGTTTAAGTATTTGAAAAAAATTTATATGATTTTAATAATTTTACATATAAAGGAATATTTATGTTTTCGATAGAATGATTTTCTTTTGATTTTAAAATTCTTTTATTAAAATCTGGCTTCTAAATATTTTATTTGAACAAGAATTTTATAGATAAATTGTGGAATTGATCTCAATACAACAACCTAAGCGAGCCTACGAACCTAGGACCTAGGACGACGGGCTTCGACTTATTAGAGAGAATCCTTTCGTCAATGCCTCGACAAGTAGATTAAAGAACCAAATGACTTGGAAGAAATGACATTGTTCGCAAACTACGCTTCATGTCTACTTAAATATCAATCTAGGATTGAGTTAGAGAAAAAAATTTTGAGGCAATTCTTGGTACAGAATGATGCCTTAGTTTGAGGTAAAAGGTGGTAAAGAAGATCAAACTAATGTATAATGTTAATAAATAAAATATTTTGTTAAGTATAAAAGTAAATTAAACTTGATTTTGAGTAAGTTTTTTATTTTTGAACATATTTAAGATAGGCTATAATTTACTTATGATGAAAAAAATCACTTATTTTGAAAGTAAGGTAAGAATTATATTCTTCTTTTTATTGAAGGCAGTAGTTTTTGTAAGTATTATGCCCTAAGTCCAATCAACTTTAGACATAAATACTTTTATATATAATTAATGTAATTTAATGACATATCTATTATTTAATTAATAGATAATTAAATAAATAATAGAGTCCGTAAATTCAAATCTTCGTAATTTGTTAATCACAAGGAGTTGTGATTGTAAGATACAAATTACATCTGATTGAATCTTAAATCATCCGTGGTCGTAAGTACTAACGAGATACGGATATCGTTATTACGGATAGACCATCACGTGTGGCATTTCTTACTTGTGAAGTAAGTAGCCGATCTCAAAAGCTAAAGTATGGTGACACTTAAATGACACGTGGATGTTTTGTTATAGAACAAAACATTGGAGACCCACTGAAAGATTCCACATGGATAACTATCTGAATGTCAGCGGTTAATCTCTAACGTTCGGTAGTGGAATTGGTCCTTAGATTTGAGGTCGTCATGGTACCTTATATGAGGACAGTCATACTTTAGCGGTGTTGGATGTTGCTCTGCAAAGGGCCGCTAATATGACATCGTTGGAGTACGATAAGAATCGTATGAAGGTTGTGATTGACTAATAAAGGATTCGTTACTCTTAGATATTAGGAGATTATGATCTGCATTTCATTCAATTAAGTCGATAACGAAATCATTGGCCAAGGTGTACTCATAAGTCGAAAATGAGTTTTCGACTTATATTGACTTAATAGTGGAGTGAAAGATGTGATCGAAATTCAGGATTGACATAATTCCATATTTCGTAATTGATCGGATCATATTGATGAAGGGATTATAGTTTCACTGTAAACGAACGAATTTGGTTTTGTCATACCACGTGACATTTCCCGTCACATGTATTGCCCTGACACACTGCTAGATGTCAATCCAGGACGACGAGTGTGAATTGACGATAAATTAAAAGGGTGTTTTAATATATCAATTTTGATTAGATCAAAATAATATTTCACGTCAGTAGGTATCGTGGTCGGAAATCTAATGGGTCGCATACAAAAGAAAATTGGAATATTGCAAATTGCTAATTGGTTAATTTAACAATCGTTGGATAAATTAATTAATTGGATTTGTTATTTATATTCCCAAATTAATTAATTGGATTAATTTATTCATGGACCGGGTTTAGTTAAATGGATTAATTAAATATTGAACCGGACCGGACCGAGCCCGTTTGGGTTTATATAAATACATGGCTAGAGTTTGAGATCCAGATGTTTTTCATTATTCTTGTTGGTACAAGAGGAAAAACCCTGTTAGCTGCAATCTTATTCTCTGTTTGGATCACCGTTGGAGGCTGGACAATTGGACAGCTGTGGGTGGCGAATCAAGATTGCTAGAATGAAAAAAGAAGCAAAATGTTTGCAGAATTCGTCAAAGGTACAATCTTTATCATGGTTTCTATCTAAACACAAAGAAATTCTCGATGGGAATCGAAATAATTTTAATTTTTCGCTGTGCATGTATAAGTAGATTACCAACAGTTTTTATATATCAATCTCATGTGGGGTTAAATAATCTAATGGTACGATAAAAATAATCAAGTATTGATCTATCCAAATCCAGTATTTTCTCTTATTATTATTAAAAAAGAATGTTCAAATAATTTGAACTCTGTAGAAGGATTTAGGCCTTTAACCAATTGGAATTTTTTGGATAATCTCAGCAACTACCAAAGAAAAAGCAATTTTCATTGTTGATCAACTTGCAAAGCAATCATTCGTTTGTGGAAATTATTGGGCATCTGCCAACCCAATACAAAAATTAAAAAATAAATAAACAAAAGTTACATAAGTCAAGAATGAGTTGGTTCCAAAGACTAACGCAATTCTTACTGTCGATGGTGAATCCAACCAATAGAGTACCTTCGAGAAGCTCTTTAAAATTTAAAAATAAATAAATAAATAAATCTATTTTTGAGAGTTAATAATTAAGAATAAATTTTAGTATACAATTTATTTTAACTTTTTTTGAAATAGAGAGAGAATTTAACAAATCAAATATTCTATTTAATAAGTTATATATATATTATTTTATTTTTTTAAAATTATTCAAATTATGTTTGAATTGATTGGCAATTGACATATAAAAAATATAAAATAAAAGATAAATAGAAATCAATAAATGTTCTTGTAAAAACCCAAAAAAAAAAAAAAAAAAGAGTCAAAAGATAGAGTTTATTGGAATGTGTAAAATATTTTACTCTAAAAATTCAAAATACGCATTATTATACATGTTCTTTATAAATAAAAATAAAGAAAGTTAGGCTCATGTTTGAGCTAAATTCTCTAAAAACTCTTTTTTTCTCTTCCCAAAATTGATCAATTACACATTTTCTCAATAAAATAATTTTATTTCCAACCCTTCTCTTGAAAGTTTAGTTATGCATAGTGAAAATAAATGTTTCTTTAGAAGGTGTTTATAATTGGATTAAAGATAACCAAATAAAAATTATTGACGAAATGACGTAGTATATGTTACTTGATCAATTATAAATAGATGTAAAACCAAGACTAAGAGCATCTTCACAAAAGTCTCGATAATTGATCGTATTTGTATTTTAATTTTTTTTTCTCTTCATTTTTCCACATATGTCAATTATCAGTCAATTCAAATATGTTTTGAATAATTTAAGAAGTATATCTGTAACTTGCCCTTGTTTGATATTCATTTTTTTCAAAATATATTTTTCTCTCTTCTTTTCGACCATATATTTTTCAATAAAATAATATTACACGCAAAACTAAAGCCTAATATTTCTAAGTAATTTTAATAGAATGATGTAAATTTAAACAAATTGACATATAATGACCAAATGGCAACATTGGAGTCAGGCAAACATATATCTGTTCGTTAAATTGATTATTGTATTTCTAAGGCATTATTTTAGTGCAAATATACCTTTAAAAAATTAAATAAAATTATGACGTGGTATATACGATAAAGTGAGAGAAAGTTTCACAAAAATATATTATTCTATGGCACATTGTTTTATTCGATACAATGTATCATTATTAAATGTTTAAGGATGTTCTAGAAGTTAGAGTAGATAGCACCAGCGATAATGTTATATAAAAATTTAAAAATTCTCATGCAGTATGATTTAGTATTGAATAGTGATTTTGAACAGAATTTTGAATACTGATTTTTAAAAGAATGTATAGTTAAAAAGTAAGGAAAATATTTTAATAATTCATGTAGAATATTTTATTGTGTTAATTTATTGTTAACAAACTATAAAATAAATTAAAGTGTGTCAAACAGGCACTATAACATTTGCTGCCGCACTAATCAATATTGCATATGATGTCCCTGTTCGGTTTGGTTAAAAATTAAAGTTTTAGTAGATTTTCATAAAAATTGGTGAAATATGCATGTGCATGTACAGTTAAAAGTTGATAAAAATTATTGGTACTATAAAGTGTGTGATTTAATATTAATTTGAAAAAAAAAATGAGTTTTAAAAAATTTGGACCAAATATGTATGATCGGAATATTTTTTTTAGGAAACATAGTAGAGGAGGATTTCGACCTACTGCGTCTATTTCATTTTGGTCTATGACTATAAAAATTGAGCATTTCCGTCCTTACATATCATTTTCATTGAACTGTTAGTCCCGATCACGATTTTCCATTCAAAACATCTTTAAATTAGAAGTTTAGAACGTTAACACCTAGCCGCGATGTTGAGGCCAAGTAGGGATGAGCCACTCCTTCGTTTCCTTTCTCTTACTTCGTCTTATTTTCCCTTTAAAGTGACCAGCGAGTGACAATCATACCCTTGAAAAAGTAGGACCCATGCATCATGTGCGTAAATTTAACATCTCATTTGACAGAACCAACGTTGCAATGAAAACAGAATATTAGGCTTGTAAGAGCATCTACAATGGTAATATACAATTGAGTGTAATCGAAATCTTCAAAATAACATTTACATCCTGGTGGATCTAAATCTAAATCCTACTTCAGTGTGAAGATCTAAATCCACCTTTTACCTATTGTGAAACTTACAATTTTTATTTTTATTTTTTTATTTTTTTTTTATTTTTGGTAATCTGCATCTCCTTTACATCTGTAAATTGGAGGGGTTTTCGACCATTTTGAAAATCTAAATATCTATTTTACATTACTGTCGGAGATGTTCTAAGACTTCTTTTCAAAAGTTGGAGGCTGAAATACATATATACATAGATTAAGGACATCCATTGGTTCCTTAAGCTATTTTTCTAAGGGCATGTTTGATAGGTTACATTTTTCGTGGAAAATTTTCCACCATTTTGACATGTTTGATAGTCAAAATTTCCATGGAAAACCTTTTTCATCTTTTCCCCCACACATGTGCATTTTCCATGAATTGGTGGAGGTGAGAATTGGTCTTCTAGCTTTATTTATTTACTATTTTTTATTTTCAGCAATAAGAACAAATTTTATCTATAATTGAAAAAAATTATATCTCTTTAATTGACAATTTTGATGAAAAACAAAGTTAAACAAACATCAAAAGATCCAAAATTTCAACATTTTTCAGTGAAAAATTATATTTATCAAATACATTTAATTGACAATTTTCAAAAAAATAAGTTCTTAACCATTCAATTTTCTGAAATACGTTTTCTTTCCACCTAAATTTTATTATTACAATCAAATGGAAAAGACAAT
Source organism: Olea europaea var. sylvestris (assembly GCF_002742605.1). NCBI lineage: Eukaryota > Viridiplantae > Streptophyta > Magnoliopsida > Lamiales > Oleaceae > Olea > Olea europaea. The sequence goes on along the minus strand of NC_036244.1, from coordinate 6,826,659 downwards.
AGTTTGACAAAGAAAGGTGTAATAATACCAAAGTGCAACTTTCAATTCTTTGAATAAGAATGTGGTCACACTTCACACATACTTTACAGTCAATGGAAATATTGAATTTTTTAATGGCTATGACAAGGTGAATAAATGCGAAGCTTCCAAGTGTCTGCAATTGGGAATACTTTTCTTCAATCAACAGCTAAATAATTTGACCAAAACGCTGGGGTTGTCTCTCTCTGTTTGTTATCGAATTAATTTCTCTTATGATCACTGAAGTTGTAGAAAAATTTCAAATTACTTATTAAATTATTTCTGCGACCCAAACGTATTTGGGAAACACTTTATAGATTATTTAAATTATAAATAAATAAAAATAGTCATTGAAAAATGGTATTACTTATGGATTTTTCGATATATATGGATAAAAACTTGCTCGAGGTTATATAAACATAATGAAACGTAGGTTTATTCATTAAAGTTAAATAACGTTACATTAACTGGTCACTTCATCAGTTTGATTAACATCGTATTTGGCACAGTAGTTTACTTGGACTAGTTATTGTTAAAGCTATCGAGTCCTACTGGCCAGCCTATTTTCTGAATATTTCTAATGTTTATTAATATTTAAAAATGGAAATTTGAAATTTTTTGGCTATATGTTAGGTTTCCCCCCCTAAAGAATAGCATTTTATTTTGAAGATGTATATTTTCTAGACATGGATAGTCATTAGTCAATGTCAAGGTTTAATAGTCGATGTTGGATTTGGAGTGGATGCTGCAATGAGTGATCAATTATGTAAAATTATTTAACGTTGCTAATTATATCACAAAATTACTTTAGTGACCAATTCAAAATTTTATTTGAATTCAGTAGCCATTTGTAAAATTAACTCGTTTATCGTTACTGAGAAAATATATCGAAACGAAGGTCTAATTATATTTTGCATATTTTAACATTGACCAAACTTGACATAATAGGACTATTTTAATTATTTTGGTCTTTGGACCATATCGATTGGAAGAACCTTGCTATAGGTACAGAAGTTGGTTCACAAAATTTATACAGAAGAGAAATATGGCAGTTCTTTGTGAAAAATGACCAAAAAAAAAACGAACAATACAGATGCTACCAACATCTGTAAAAATTCTTTGAAGACAACCCTTTACACTTAGAATTGTTGTTGATTGGAAAGAGTAGAATATATTACAAAATGAAATAAAATAAAATAAAAAAAGGAAGGGAAAATTCATTCATGTATAGATTTGGCATTGGTAGGAATAAAAGTCCAATAATAATAAATTGAAGAACAGAAATGGCCAAAAGTAAGACGCACGAGTTTAATGGTGGAGTTGTCTGGTCCCACCTAAATACAAAAAGTCGTTGACCGGTGAAAAAGTCACATTAAAGTTTGTTAAACCAAACTGGAAGAAAAACAACAGCACTCACAATTACAAATTATAAATCGTCCTCTCTTTTGCCGGCCTAAAAACATAATCCACCCACCTATGCTACTGCCTAATTGTTTGTCTTGGCTTTTCAACTTTGTCCAACAAAAAGGCAAATACTTCTGTGTACATATTCAAATAGAAATAAAATGTTAAATTGAGCGGTAAATAAGCGAATAATATTTGTGGATCCCTCCAAATTTGTAATTATATATATATATATAATTATTATTATTAATTTGTGAGAAAACGAAAGCAAAGTTTGACCGTGGATGATCGGACCAACTTATGGGCATCTCAACTAATCCCATGAAACCGGAAACCCTGAAATTTACAATCGAGTACTCACATTAAAGATCATTTTTTAACATGCAAGTTTATGCGAAAATCAAAGTAAAGGTCCATGTTAAATTGAACTTGAAAACGAATAGAATTTGAAAAATGAAAATGATTTTATATTTAAAAAATAAATAAAATTACACTAGGTAGCCTAACCAGTACTAAACAGAAATCTATGTATATGATTCTCGATTAAAATGTCCAATCGACCAATAAGAAATTGTTTGAGAGTCCAATCATGCTGGTAACCTTAACTGTATTTGAAAGCCATTTGGCTTTAATAGTGCATATATATATATATACACACACACACACATACATACACGTGTGTGTGTTACTAGAAAGAAGACAAATTGTGAGTGAATAATTTCAAAGATTTTAATATTTTCCACAAATTCTTTATTTTCGTTGATTAGTCAAAGTACTTCTAGATGGAAGCGTGTATTTTGCGCTACCCCACTCTGTAACAGAAAGAACCGTGAAGCATGGTAATGGGACCCAAGTGAAATAATTAATTTTTGGTTTTAGTCTAAACCGTGTAAAAGCACAACTCTCCGTTGACTTTTCTTGCCTCTTTTAATGCTTTTTCTCAACTACACTATCCAATTTTTTTGTATGTCTAACAAAATAATAAGAGTAATGCTATCAAATCCCAGTTTAGGTAGTATTAGATAATAGGTTAAATGAAAGATAAAATTAAATGAATTATTTAATTTTATTTATCAATTAATGTCATCTAGACTGAAGTTTCAATCTCGGTGAGGCTAAATAGGAGTATTACTCAAATAATATATACTTTTAAGCTTGGACGGAAATTGTTTGGCTAGGAAACATTAGAGGTCGCTCGACTTTGAGCAAAGTTTCATTTAATTACCTTTTTGTTATTTCATCCTCGTTGAAGTTTCAATTCGCTCCTAAATTGGTTACAATTCAGTAAAAACTCCAACTTTCTGTTATAAATGCATATCACCCTCCAACGCGAAAATCATGTAAATCTTTGTTAAAATTGGAAGGAAATTGTTTGGCTAGAAAACATTAGGGGTAACTCGACTTTAAGAAAAGTTTTATTTTAATACCCTTTCTTTTATTTCAAACTCTTCATTGAAGTTTTCAACTTTCTTCTAATTTAGTTACAATTCTGTCAAATATTACTTAATTAATTTACTACAAAAAATAATTTTAAAGATATTTTGCGTCATTCTCTTACGTCATCCTTTTGTTGCTCAGTGGGATTATTTTTATTTTTAAGCCAGGATTTATCACTCTTTCACACACACTCCTTGTCATCCTAAACACCTCCACCACAGCACCATAACACTAAACCACCACACTTGGCCACCGGGAAACAAATCAAATGACAGAACTGCCCTTACTCTACCACAAAATCCAACTACCCTTTCTCATTTTTCTGGTCTGCTTCATTTCTGTTTTGGTAAATTCACAATTCTCACCGGCCGAAAGAACCACCCTACTCAACCTGAAACAAAAATGGGGCAATCCACCAATGCTCAATTCCTGGAACTCCACCTCCCCGCCGTGCGATTGGCCGGAGATCCGATGCTCCGGCGATGGCTCCGTCACCGGAATTATCGCCCAAGATTACAACATCACCGGAGAAATCCCAGGTTTTATTTGTGACCTCAAGAATCTCACAGACCTTGAACTTGCCTACAATTTAATCCCTGGAAACTTCCCTACTGTATTATTCAACTGCTCAAAGCTTCAATATTTAGACCTCTCTCAAAATGGCTTTGTCGGCACCCTTCCGACGGATATAGATCGGCTCTCGTCACTCCAGTACTTTGATATCAGCTCCAACAACTTAACCGGCGATGTACCTCCGGCCATCGGAAACTTGACTGAGCTAAGAAGTTTGTACTTGTACAATAACTTCTTCAATGGTACATTTCCGGCAGAGATTTCCAAATTGGTGGACCTTGAGAATCTGGGAATGGCTTATAATGACTTCTTGCCGGCGGCCATACCGCCGGAGTTCGGGAAATTGACGAAAATCAAGTATATTTGGTGGACAGGGGCGAACTTGATAGGCGAAATTCCGGTAAGTTTTGCCAATTTTTCCAGCCTTGAGCATTTGGATTTATCATCAAATCATATGCAAGGGGAAATTCCAAGTGGGCTGTTGTTGTTAAAGAATTTGAGTAAGGTTTACTTGTATAAGAACCAGTTCTCCGGTCCAATTCCATCGCCGATAGAATCGTTAAATCTGTTTGAGATTGATCTTGCCATGAACAACTTGAACGGAACAATTCCAGAAGATTTTGGGAAGTTGAAAAAATTGGAGTTGTTGAATCTGTATTCAAATCAGTTGTATGGAGAGATCCCACAAAGCATAGGCCTAATCCCAAGCTTGAAGAATTTCCGGGTTTTCAAGAATAAATTGAGTGGAGGTTTGCCCCGTGAAATAGGCCTTCACTCGAAGCTTGAAGCATTCGAAGTTTCTGATAATCAATTCACCGGAAACTTGCCAGAGAATTTGTGTGCCGGGGGAACTTTTTTCGGCGTCGTTGCTTTTAACAACAATTTAACCGGAGAGATCCCAAAATCACTTGGGAATTGCCAGACTTTACGCACTGTGCAACTCTATGGAAATAATTTTTCCGGTGAGGTTCCATTAGGCCTTTGGACTGTATTGAACATAACTAGCTTGATGCTGAGTGATAACTCTTTCTCCGGTCAGCTCCCGGATCGAATAGCGTGGAATTTGACCCGATTGGAGATCGATAACAACAAATTTTCCGGTCAAATTCCTGTTGGAGTTTCATTTTGGGCAAGTTTGATCGTGTTTGAAGCTAGTAACAATATGTTTTCAGGGCCACTTCCTGTTGAGCTTACTAGCCTTCATCAGCTTATCACTCTAGAATTAGATGGAAATTCACTTTCTGGTGCACTTCCATCCAAAATTATATCCTGGAAATCACTTACTAAATTGAATCTCTCTCGAAATAAACTCTCCGGTCCAATTTCCCCGGTCTTAGGTTCATTACCCGATCTTCTTGATCTAGACTTATCGCAGAATCATTTTTCGGGTGAAATCCCATCTCAATTAGGCCATTTGAAGCTCACTTCTCTTAACTTGTCTTCAAACCAACTCACAGGGCAAATACCAGACGAATTCGATAACATGGCCTATGGAAATAGTTTCTTAAACAATCCTAGACTTTGTGCAGCCAATTCTATCTCAAATCTTCCCAAATGCAATGCCAAATTCCAGGACACCAAGAAATTGTCACCGAGTATTCTCTCTGTGGTTCTAGTCCTCGCCGTGAGTCTTTTTCTAATTACCATTTTCGTGACTTTATTCATGGTTAGAGACTATAGTAGGAAGAAGCTTAGACGGGATCTTGCAAAGTGGAAATTGACCTCGTTCCAGAAGCTAGATTTCACCGAAGTTAATATTTTGTCGAGTTTGACAGAAAGTAATATGATTGGGAGTGGCGGCTCGGGTAAGGTTTACAAAATTGCCGTTGATCATGAAGGTCGGTATGTTGCTGTAAAGAGGATTCGGAGTGAAAGGATGTTAGATTATGACATCGAGAAAGAATTTCTCGCTGAGATTGAAATACTTGGTTCGGTGCGACATTCCAATATAGTGAAACTTCTGTGTTGTATTTCGGGTGATGATTCAAAGCTTCTTGTATACGAGTACATGGAAAACCAGAGTCTTGATAGATGGCTCCATGGGAAGAGGAAGAAAGCTTTAAGTCCAACGACTTTGGTTCATGATATTGTTTTGCATTGGCCAGCAAGGTTACGCGTAGCCATTGGAGCAGCACAAGGGCTTTGCTATATGCATCACGATTGCAATCCGCCAATCATTCATCGTGATGTGAAATCGAGCAACATTTTGTTGGATGCGGATTTTGAGGCAAAAATTGCCGATTTTGGCCTTGCCAAGATTTTGATCAAGAAAGGGGAACCTAATACCATGTCTGCCATTGCTGGCTCCTTCGGTTATATTGCCCCGGGTAAGAATACTTCACCGCGCACTTGTAGCATGTTTAGTAGGGAGGATTCACTATACTACACAATACTAAGAAGGAAAATATTTCTAATAATTTGCACTTACCATATTTTGCTCTTTTAGACCAAATAGCTAACCATGTTCCTTCTAACTGCAGAGTATGCTTACACTACTAAAGTGGACGAGAAAATTGATGTTTATAGTTTTGGAGTCGTGCTTTTAGAACTGGTGACTGGACGAGAACCGAACTCTGGGGAAGAGCATACAAGCCTTGCCGAATGGGCATGGAAGCTTTATGCAGAAGAAAAACCAATAGTCGATGCCCTTGACAAAGAGATTAAAGAACCACGCTACTTGGAAGAAATGATGACTGTTTTCAAGTTGGGGCTCAAGTGCACCAGTTCATCGCCTTATGCTAGGCCTTCCATGAAAGATACTTTGCATATTCTTCATCGATGCAAACCTTTTGACGATTTGGGAAGGAAAAAGCCGGGAAAGGATCACGATGTGGCTCCTCTCCTTGGGAAAGACGGGCATATTTTGAGTTATAAGTCTAACTCAAAGAAATTCATGGATGAAAGTGATAACAGTTTGGTCAGCCTTGTGTGACAGCTGGAGCAACTGGAAGAACAAAGAAGAAAATGAATGACGATTAGGACAGCCAAATGTGTACTGGATTGTGTATTCAGTACTTAGGTTCACAGTAATGTTTTAGTTAGAGAAAATGCATAGAGAATTGAGTGAGAAACTCTTGTTGTAGAGGAGTGCTGTTCCTGAGAGAATAGGTAGAACATTGTACAAGTAAAATGTAATTACATGTACAATTTTTTGTATCGTAAGAGGTTTTTAATATTAAACAAATTACAGTAAAGAGATTGTTCGACTGCCAGTTACCTACGTCGGACCATGTGGAGTAAAATGATATTGTTCACTTATTCCCTCGACCTTATTAGCACGACTTCATATCCCTTTGTGTGTTTCTGATCTTGTGCCGTGTAATTCCATAAACAGGTTCAATGATCTCTCTCTCATTCGAGTCACTCAATCGCCTGCATGATCAGAAAATCCGAACAATACACCATCAACAATCAAATAAGGCTGCTCGAGGAATCAAATAGCAAGAAGTACACAAAACTTTTGCTAACCTTACAAACCTCGTTGGCAAATAGAAATCGGTTCACCATCTACGAGTGGCTTGAGACATTGAAGTAGAGAGTAGAGATCCTTCTTGCTAGTGGCCATTGCTATCTAATTCATCTTGCCAGACGTGCCAACTTTGTGTACGAGCATGTTAGCTATTGATAAATTTGATCAAATGCAAGAAACTGTCGACCATACATTTTTATAGGAGATCAATGTCTACAATGTAAACTTCCATTGTCATGTCGTCATAGAGGATGCCAAGAACTCGATAAATATCTTGTGCATCTTCAAATACCAAGTCACCGGCATGAAATTCACGGAGTTGGCCATCTAGATCAATCCAACTACACCCTGGAGTTTTGACAACTCCCTTCTGTTTCATTAAAACCCTCATTCTTGCGGAATCATCCCACCTTCTCATATTTGCATATATCCTTGATGATATCACATAGTTACCAGAGTTTGAAGGCTCGATCTCAAGAAGAAGATGCATGACCCGCTCGCCAATGTCTACATTCTTGAGTTTATGACAGGCACCAAGCAATGCACCTAATAAAATCTCGTCTGGCTTTTCTGGCATTTTTTGAATGAAGTCCCATGCTTCATAAACCCGTCCAGCACGAGACAGAAGATCCACCATGCAAGAATAATGCTCAATTTTCGGAACCAGTCCAAAAGATGAGCTCATTAAATCAAACAATCGACGACCTTCATCTACCAATCCAACATGAACACATGCAGACAGTAGTCCAACAAATGTGATATCATTTGGACGAGCAGTGCCACCCTCCTGCGACATGCGCTGAAACAGTGATAGGGCTTCTTGTGCTCGCCCATGAAAAGCAAGTGCAGAGATCATTGCATTCCAAGATACCTCATTTTTTCGAGGCAGGTTCTCAAAAACCCGAAATGCACTATCCAAATTCCCGCACTTAGCATACATGTCAACTAATGCAGTAGCAACGTAAACATCATTCTGAAAACCTCTTTTTGATGCGTATTCATCAATCCATTTCCCAAATTCCAGAGCACCAATTGATGCACATGCAGAGAGAACTTCAATCAAAGTGACTTCATTAGGGTCAGTCCCTGCCTCCTTCATGGCATTGAATAATGAAATTGCTTCATCTGATAATCCATTTTGTGCATATCTGTTTTATATGAAAGTTTATAAGCTACATACGGAAAAGGAAAAATCAAGAAAACAGCAACCCTTGTGGTTTCAGACTCGAAGTAAATGCAACTGAAAATTGTAACAAATAAGAACAGGAAGTAAGATAGGAAGACAAACACTAACCCAGTAATCATGGCATTCCAAGTAATTACGTCTTTCTTTCTCATGCCATCAAACACCCTCCTAGCTGACAACAAGTCCCCACACTTTCCATACATATCAATCAAAGCAGATCCAATATAAGTGTTCAATTCCATCCCCTTCACCATGACATACTCCTCAATCCACCTTCCCAAATTCAAATCCCCCAAGTCACAACATGCCCCAAGCACGCTAACAAGCGTCATCTCACCAGGCTTCCATCCTTTCTCCCTCATCTCCGCAAACAATTCCACCGCCTCCCTAGCAAACCCCATCCTGGAATACCCCGAGATCATCGAGTTCCATGACACCATATCCCTCTCATCCATTTCATCAAACAGTTTGCGTGCAAAACCCACCTGGCCACACCGTGAATACATCGTCATCAATGAATGAACCACATGAAAATCAGCGAACAACCCATTTTTCACCACCTCGCAATGGGTCAGTCTACCCATTTTCAAGGCCAAAAGATTTCCGCAAGATATGAACACAAAAGGGTACGTGAAATTGTCGGGCTTTACACCTAAAGATTTCATCTTTCCATAATATTCCAATGCAAGATTGAATTTTTGCCATGTAGTGGTAAGGCCCCGGATCATGATATTGAAAGCGTAGTCATTAACATTGGGAATTTGAGAGAAGAAGAGAGTAGAGTAATCAAAGTCTTTGATGAGAATGAGCTTGGAGAGCAAGAAATTGGGTTTTTGAATGGAGTGAATAAGCATTTGGGCATGTATTTGTTGGACTGTTAGAGTGGATTTGCATTTTCTCAAGAGGAACAAAAATTGATCTATCAGGGTTTGGTGGCAGTATTTGTGGGTGGCGATTTTAACGGTAAATGGGCGGGAAAATAGCCTGGTTCTAAGAACCACCATTTGGTCCCTAACTCTATATTTGAAGAGCACACGAGCAATACCAGCATCTGATACCCTTCGTCACCAAGGAATTGAGCATTTTTAAACCTGTGCTCTTTCTAAATTGCGTGCCATAAAATACAGCCAACGCAATATATAAATGCACAATTTGTCCAGGTTGAACACCTAAAATTTCCAATGAAACTTGTTTGTATGAACGAGTATCAAGTCTTGAAATTGAGTGATAATGGGAAAAATCGGGATACTCTTTCAATGAAATTTATTTGTTACGTTAATGGAGGGTTCAAATAATTGCAGTAATTCACATTTACCGATAAAAAAAATAAAAAATAAAATACCGAACATTGGTTTTAAATTTGTTTAACATTTTCACACAAACAATGCTAATTTTATCAAAGTTTGGATAAAAGCTCCAAATATAAAGAGGATTACCATTGTTTTTCTTATTTAAGCCCGTTTAATGGCCATTATAAAGATAAATTAGGGAAACATAGCCCCCGTTTGGCCCCATTATTTCCAAATTTTAACGGTTGGAACAGTGTTTTTTTGAAAAAATGTGTGGTTGAAAAAGAATGAAATTTTTTTATTTACGTTTAATATTATTTTATGAAAGATTATGTGGTTGAAAATAAGAAAGAGAAAAAGAATGACGGCCTAACTAGGACATAATGTTTTAAATAGTAATTTTTTTTTTTTAAGAATGTGTAATTAAAAAGTATGGAAAAATTTTAAGTTTACATGTAGAATATCGATTGTGTGAAACTATGATTAAAATAAGTAACGGAAATAAATAGTTTTAATTTAAAGAGAGTCAAACATGGACCAGATTTGCTCAAATTGGAATCCATATGCAAAAATCAAAATCAAGAAACAGAACAGTATTCATATCCAACTGACCCAGAAACACTGCTTGATAAAAAAGGAACATAGAAAATCATTTATATATTGAGTATAATTTTATTAAAATAGAAAATTGTTTCCTACATTATCAAAGGACTCAACAAATTCGAAAATTTCATGCCATCAACTAAAGGGTACAAATCCCAGTTCCAATACATGCATATTCCAGCATGAAAAGGTTACAAGAAATAAGGACAAAATTCACTATCCAACCATCCAAGGCGAGTGAATATCCTTGAGAATTACCGAGTCCCACGAGCAGGAAAAGCAATATATTCATTTTTCTCTCTCTTCTTATCAACCACATATTCTTCAGTGAAATAATATTAAACATAATATTAAAATTTTTCTTCTTTTTAAACCACACATTCTTCCAACATTTAAAATTTCATATATTGGGGGCCAAACGGGGAGTGTAGAATGAATTGTATGGAAATTTATTACTAGAATGTGCCAAAAAATTGCAGCTCTTGTCTTCGTAGAGAATGATAATCAAAACAAACAGGCTGTTCAAATCTCTACTTCATCCTCTTCAAAATTGCGATCATAAGTCTCGTATGAATGATCTTCATCAAGATCTTCCATTGTTTTGCCATATACGAACTGTTTCGTTCCCATTGTGGTGAAAGGCATTAGACCAAATGCACGAGCAGTCTTGATCTCACGAGTAATCTTCCTCTGGGCCTTAGCACTGATTCCAGTCTAAAACAAGGGAAAGAGTTAATACGAAAGTATAAATAAAAAAATAAAAAATCAGTCTTCTCCACTTATAAGTAAATTCTCTAGGTTAATTTTACCTTGCTCCGCTTAATGATAATGCCAGCCTCCGTGATGAAGTTGGCAAGAAATCTGATATTCTAACCAGAAACTTTACAGAGTCAGTTACTTTTTGTTAGGAAAGACAAATAATCGCACAAATTTGGCATGTTGTTAACAGGTTGTAGCATGAAACTTCAATATAATAAAACGAGGTAAAGATTCAAAAGCTACATATGAAAGGTTCTCAGCCACAACTGAAATGCAGGAACACTTTTAAGACAAAAGTGAAATCATGACTACCTGAATTGCCTTTCTAGCATAAAGAACAAGAAACCATTCAAGTGTTCATCGATCAATTTAACACTGAAACAAAGACCAGGGGTAACATATTATCCTGTTAGAGAACTTGGGGTAGACTGAAATGTCCATGGAACCAAAGAGGAAGTATCATATAAACATATCAGAAAACTTGATGTGGAAAGCTATGGCTATGGTTAGACAAAAACAGGATTTATTTCAAAATATTCGACTGTCCACCCATGGATCCCCGCAGTAAACTAGGCCGCATATATCTTCAATTTAAAGCTCCTTTAACACAATAAACACCAACAGTGAAAGCACTTTGCTGGGCTGACACTGACACTGAAAGACGAAAGTTAGGAGAGCGAATAATAATAATAATAATAATAATAATTGACTATCAATATCAACATATGCATCCAAAACTATATGGAAACTGAGTAAGATGACAACAATAAACCACATGAAGTAAAACAATTGCAACTTCCTATCCCTTAAATAGGCGCTATTTCATTACATCAAAAGTCTCTTATGAATTCAAGAGTATCGGGGCTAAAAATCTAATGATAAGTTAAATCGTGGCCAATAATGAACAAATTCATCACATTGAAGCAAAAATCAAATGCAGCAATCTTGATCAGCAAGATATGTAGCATTAAGATGTAAGTTCATTCAGAATCTTAAAATTTCATTTCTTCCTCCTCATTATTTCTTAAACTCAAAGCTCCACACCCCACCCTATTCCTTTACTATGTTCGGATCATTGCTAAACTACACTAAGTGTATGCTTGGACTGTTTCCCAAACATGCTCTAAGATTTAAAGAAACTAAATGCTTAGCAACTACCACATGATATGTTATTTTTTGTTCATCCCTCCCTGTTCTGACATGTTCCACCAAAAACACATCACTCTCATGAACAGGAGCTTCTGTAGAAAACTTTACCACACTCCAGTAAAACAGAAAAGAAAAATTGATATAAAGTCCAAATTTTATACCAGCCATCAATCGCACACATTTACACGTACAAATTCTCAACAGAAATAAGATTTATGATTAACATAAAAATCCACACCCTGAAATCAGCTTTACGTAAAACTTCCTCTGATGTCGTTTCAAACTCATTCCTTTTGTAGGGCTTGCAAATTCCAGGCTTTCTCAGGTCAAGATCCTGAATAGACCAATGCAAGGCTGAGAGGTAAACATTAGATCACTAAATGCTATTAGGATGAGAAACAAAATCACATCAAGAAGCTGAAGCATATTAGGTTATACAACATCAAATTGATTCTCTGATACCAAAGGAGATGTAGAACTCAACTCAAAATCAAAAGTTAAACACGTTAAGGTTAGATTAAAAAAAGGACATTATCACGGGACAAATGATGAGTGTGTTTCACTCATTATATTAATGCTACTTAATCTTGATATTTCGTTTAATTCTTATAGTTTTAGGACGTTTTAATATGTGTCTTAATGTTGTTTTATAAGTTTGATGAATTGGTGTGAATGGTGTAAAACTTGAAGAAAAAAGTGATGTTGGCATGAATCAAGGAGAAGTTAATTTGGTGAAACTTGATGATTAGAGGCTAAATTAAAAGAAAGAAAAGAATAACGACGAAAAATGGTGAATCCAAAATTTGAGGACTCAATTGCAACTTTTCAATAGTTGATTCGGACCACAAAATGATAATTGAAAATTGCTAGAGTCATCCGGATGCAATTAAAAGTCGAAAAGGGGTGAAATATGATCAAAATATTTTCACAAATCAATTTTCAACCACATATGTATATTCTACACTTTTAGCTAGAGATTAAGACCAATTTTTGATATAGTAAACGTTCAAATTGAAAAAAGCTATCTGAAGTAAAGTTGTAGCCCTTTGAATTATCTTTCCAACACATTTTAAATCGTTCAATCGGATATTGGGAAAAGAAATTATGATAAAAATACTGAAGGATACATTAGTGCTGTTTTCCCACCCCGAAAGTGGACAGCGCCACTATTGTTGAAAATCAATAGCATCGAGGCACCGCAGCGCCACGGGCATGACGTTGCGCGTGAGAAAAATAATTTTGAATTTTTTGAACTCTTTTCTTTACCTAATCCAACCCTAACTCTCCCAAGACTTCATAATGATATAAATGTAACCCTAATGACCACTTTTCAACTAGAATTCAACCGGGCAAGAAGTAAGCAATCATCAAAAAATCAAAAACTTCACAAAGGAGATCGAAAATCTACCAAAATTAGTTTTTCTATTCTCTTTTCTATGTTGTTTATGAAAGCCCAAGACTAGCTAACCAAGAGGGGGATGAATTGGTTATGGTAATTTTTCAAAATAGTTTTAAATGTACAATTAATTCTCACTTAAATGTAGCAATTAGTCAAATATGAAAAGGAAAGAAGACTAAGATAAATTCACAAATATTAAATAAAAACAAGAATAAGTAAAAGGAAAGAGAAGTCAAACGATATTATATGGAGGTTCGATTCAATGCAATGATCTATGTCCCCCATTACCAAACTCTCCGTCACGAGCAAAACCTTTTTCACTATATTGATTGACTTATGGTGCAATCCAACCTTCTTATAATGCTTTCGATGACTTACAACCAAGTAGCACCGTTCCTTTATAATGTTGAAATTTTTGGGACTTCAACTCGGCCCACAAGTTTGAAAAATGAGAAGTATACAAGTGAAGACTTCTCTTGCAATAAATGATATAATTGAACTTGAATACAACAAGAGAAGATGGCTAACACTTTTGTAGATAGCAATGATTGAAGCTCAAGTGTTAGATAAGAAACACTTTGATAAAAATGATTTCCAAAAGTTGAATCAATCAAAGGTTTTTTTAATATAAATAGGTTGAAGCAATAAATATATATAAAGATGATTGAGTAGATAGATTAGTAATATCTCACTTTAAATGCTCATGAAAGTCATACATTGAATGCAAAATGTTCTGGTATTTATAGCAGCAAAAAGGTCAAAAGTTTTGTTCTATCGAACGAGGATACTGGACGTCCGCTAGCTTACCGGACGATCAAATAACCGTTTTTTGTTCAGAAGTCAGAACGTTCAATTTCTTGACCATTGGACAAACCTGTCATACCGAACGTCCGCTAGACCTACCGGATGCGTCCTTTAGCTATCGAATGTGTCCTCTAGATCAGCTCGTGTTTGGAAATTTTACTTCTTTAAATAATTTAACATGTAATTTCATGAATGATGTTTCTAACATGTTTTACAGACTTTTTGACATTTCTTAAAGTATATAATAGGTTCATGCTTTTCTTTATGCAAAAATTGTGTTTGTCTTGCGAAGAAACGTTTGTTGAGCTTCAAATGACGTATATGCCAAATACTAAAGTGTTTTAGCTTAACATTTGAAATCAAGGTGTCTAAATCTATTTTCTTCTAATTTCTTCTTTGTTTGACTTGATGAAGTGCCCGTTGTCTTGATGTGTAGCTTGGTTTCTGCTTTGTCCAATTTTGCAAGAGCTCCAAAAGCATCATTTTGCCCACGCTTGTCATAAACTTCTATAATCACTCAAATACAATTGTTAAATAAATTTTTTTTGTTATAATCAAAACGAGAAGTCAACCGTTGGTCAACAATTTTCCCCTTTTTGATTATGACAAACAGGATATGATGGAGATTTAATAAGTAAAAAAAAAATTATAAGTAACAAAATAATCCTCCCTATCTTTTGCACGTGTATTCCCCATTGCTTAAGCATTCCTATCATGCATACCGTCTCATATGTATATCATTTCATATAAACATGCATATCATCTCATATAATAAATCATGCATATTATTTATGTATAATTTTCCCCCTTTTGGCATAATCAAAAAATTGACAAACAAGAGAAGAGACATAAGTTCATAACATCATAATCAAAATGCCAAAAGATATAGTCATAATGAGTTCGGGAGTCAAAAAAAATGCATAAGATAAATGATAAAACTAAAAGCTAAGGCTCCAGAGGAGGTGGTGGAGGAAAATGTGCGTAAAAGTGAGCATAGAATGCATTCTATTGAGCTTGCATTTCAGATTGCTGTGCAAGAATGGCATCCTGCCGAGCCTGAATTGCGGCCTGCTGTGACTGGACACACTGAAGAACACCACTAAGCCCATCAATTGAAGTCGTGCGAGAGTCAAGAAGCCCGATGAGTAAATTATACTGATCCTCGGTAAAAGTGAATCCTCGAGAAGAAGATGAAGAGGTACTAATCAGTGGTGGATGTGAGAGTAATAGGACGTCTTCTTCGGCTTCTTCTTCATCCTCAAACGGTAATGTGGAAGGACCCGAGGCAGGGTCAAAGCCTTTAGTGTAAGCCGCCCATTGTCCTTGAGTTTTAAAGATTTTCACATGCTTGAGGGTTTGAATTTTGGTTGTATCGGTGGGACGAGGTTTGATGACGGCTTCAACCTAAAGAAAGACATTGAAGTGTTCGAAAATTTTTGTTAAAAGAATACCATAGGGCAAAGCTTTGAAATAATGAGAAGTGTGGATAAGTTTCATAAGACCTAAAGCAACTGTTGGGAAACCTAACCTTCGGCCAACGAGAAATGAATCGAGAATGAACAAATCAAAGTAATTTGCCTCATCTCAATGTCCTTTTCTAAGTAAGATAATATTTGTGATGATATTTTGCAATACTTTACAAGGTTGAGTGAGTTGATTAGCACTAATTTTTGTGATGTTTTCAAAATCTTTCCCGTCAAACGACGACATGCGTCACTTGGGTTATAACCTTCTAAGGTCAGGTGAACTTTATGAACAAAAACTTGCGTATCACATGGTTCGAGCCTAAGAATTTCACGAATAAGAGCTTTAGTAATGGTGATCCTTACATTTTTAATTAGACAAGAAATACTATCGGAACGTGGTGTAATAGCCATTTTTGTGTAAAAGATTTTCACGAGTTGAGGGTAAGCATTTTCTTCCAACGAACATACTGAAATCCACCCTATTTTTTCAAAAAATTCTTGAATGTGAAAAGCATATGCTTCAATAGAAAAAGTTGAAAAATCAACATTTTTACCTTGTAGAATGGGAGATTTTTCAAATGGGTTCATCGCCTCTTCGGTTCGAAATTCGTTTCTTCGTCGGAGAGGGCGTTGGAGGCCGATGTTCCGTAGTTTTTGCCCTTTTTCCAGCTTGCTTTGTTCTTGGCATTGTTTGAATTGAAGCAAAATATAAAAACGAGAGTTAGGGCACGAGATTGGGGAAAGGAGAGAAATTTTGCCATTTTTCAAAATTTTGATATGGAAACAAGACTGAAGGAAGTGGGTTACGTAAAAATTGAAGAATTAGAAGAGTGGAATGAGGAATTTGGAGTGGAGAGTAGTGACGAGTGTGAAGGAGACGAAGAAAGGAAGAAAAAAGTGAGAAGAAAATGATCATGTTCGCGATTTTAAAATGTCAGATTCAGTCTATCGGATGTCCAGTATAATGTACCGGATATCCGGTATAGCAAAAAAAAAAATTTCTGTTGAACCGGATGATTTAGAGGACGGTCCATTATAGTTGTCTGGTAAGTATCGGACGCGTTCGATAAACTCATCCAAAAAACTTTTTTTTTTTAAATAAAAAGAGCAAAATAGTCATAACATCAATTTTTTATTTCAATTTCATCAACAATTCCTAAACCTGTACGAATGTGTGTGAAATGGTCAAGAGCAAGAGGTTTAGTAAAGATATCGGCCAATTGATTTTCTGTATTGACAAATTTTAAAGCAATGTCACCTTTTTGCGCATGATCTCTAAGAAAATAATGTCTAATCTCAATGTGTTTTGTTCGTGCATGCAATATAGGATTTTTAGACGAATTTATGACACTAGTATTATCACACATAATAGGTACAAGATTAGAAGACAAATGATAATCCTTAAGTGTTTGTTTCATCCATAATACTTGTGCACAAAAACTAGCGACGGAAATATATTCGGCTTCGACTGTGGATAAAGCAACAGAATTTTGTTTCTTACTAAACCATGAGACTAGTGCGAAGCCTAAGAAGTGACATGTTCCACTAGTACTCTTGCGATCAATAGTGCAACCAGCCCAATCGGCATCCGAATAGCTAAGTAAGTCAATGTGAGTTCCTTTTGGATACCAAAGACCTAACGTTTTAGTTCCACTAAGATATCTAAAAATTCTTTTAACGACTTTGAGGTCAGATTCTTCAGGATTAGATTGAAATCTAGCATATAGACAAATACTAAACATAATATCAGGTCTACTAGCGGTTAAATACAGAAAAGATCCGATCATATCTCGATATTTAGTCACATCAATAGGAGTACCTTGGTCATCTTTGTCGAGCTTAATTTTTGAACTCATGGAAGTGTTCATTGGTTTTAGCCCATCCATGTCGATTTTTTTGAGCATCTCTAGCAAATACTTGCTTTGATTTATGAAGATTCCATTACAAGTTTCTTTAATTTGCAAACCGAGGAAGAATTTTAATTCTCCCATCATGCTCATTTCAAATTCTTTGCTCATGCTTTTAGAGAATTCTTCACAAAGACATGTTAGTGGCACCAAATATAATATCATCCACATAAATTTGAACGATAAGTATGTCATTCTTATAATTTTTTATAAAAAGTGTGGTATAAGCCTTTCCGACAGAAAAACCATTTGAATTTAAAAATTTACTCAAATGTTCGTACCAAGTCCTAGGAGCTTGTTTTAGGCCATAAAGTGCTTTTCTAAATTTGAAAAGATGATTTGGATATTTGTGATCTTTGAAACCGATAGGCTATTCAACAAAGACCTCTTCTTGAAAATATCAATTTAAAAATGCACTTTTGACATCCATTTGGTATAATGTAAAACCTTTGTAGCAAGCAAATGCAAGAAGCATATGAATGGATTCTAATCTAGCTATCGGTGCAAAAGTTTCTTCAAAATCCATTCCTTCCTCTTGATTTTAACCTTGGGCCACTAATCTAGCCTTGTTACGCACAATGTTTCCATCTTCATCTCGTTTGTTTCTAAATATCCATTTAGTTCCAATCACAATTTGATTATTAGGTCTACAACTAAATTCCAAACATTATTTTTTTAAAATTGATTTAGCTCTTCTTGCATTGCTAGAACCCAAAATTCATCAAACTCAACTTCTTTGAAGTCCTTAGGTTCAATTTGAGAAAGAAAAGCACAGCTTCTAAGATGATTTCTAAGAGAATTTCTAGTAGTAATACCTTTAGAGAGATCATCTATTATCAATTCCTTTGGATGAGATGGGACGAACATCCATTCATTTGGTAGTGTAGAGTCGTTTTGAGCATCCGTTGATTTTTCTTCTCTTTCTTCATCATTTTTCTCACGATCAAGGATGTTAGTTTTATCAAATGAGATATGTTCGGATTTTTCAACGACTAGAGTTCATTTGTTGAATACTCTTTAAGCTTTGCTAGTCGATGAATATCCTAGGAAAATACTAATATCGGATTTTGAGTCGAATTTTCCCAAATTATCTTTAGTGTTTAAAATGAAACATTTGCAACCAAAAACTTTGAAGTAACTAATATTAGGAATTTTGTTTTTCCAAAGTTCGCAAGGAGTTTTAGTTTTCTTTCGACTAACTAAAACTCTAGTAACAATGTAGCAAGCGGTGTTTACGGCTTCGGCCCAAAAATATTTTGGTAGATATTTTTCATTTAGCATGGTTCTAACCATTTCTTGCAATGTGCGACTCTTCCTTTCTACTGCACCATTTTGTTGAGAAGTTCTAGGAGTTGAGAAATTATGTTCATATCCATTTTCATTATAAAAATCATCAAAGGCGACATTATCAAATTCTCCACCATGGTCACTCCTAATTGAAATTATAGAATATCCTTTCTCATTTTGGACATTCTTACAAAAATTCTTAAGAAATTTTAGTACTTCATCTTTTTTGCTCTAAAATATGACCCAAGTGTATCTAGAAAAATCATCAACTATAACAAAAGCATAATGTTTTTCCACCTAAACTTGCGGTTCTAGATGGTCCAAAAAGATCAATATGGAGAAGTTGTAAATATTTTGTAGTTGAAGAATATATTTTTAGTTTGAAAGAACTTTTTACTTGTTTACCAAATCACAGGCTTCACAAATTCTTTCTTTTTCAAATTTCAAGCTTGGCAATCCTTTAACAATGCAATGTTTTGAAATTCTTGAGAGAAGGTCCATGCTAACATGTCCTAGTCTCCTATGCCAAAGTCAAGTATCTTCTTTCAGACTTAGTAAATTTTTTTCATCATTTCTATGTTCAATATTTATGATATAAACATCTTTATGTCGGCTTCCTACAAAAATCACCTCTTTGGATGTAGTATCCTTAATTTGGCATTTGGAAGAATTAAATTTAATGTCGTAACTTTTGTCACACAATTGACTAATACTTAGTAAATCATGTTTAAGGTTATCTACCAACAGAACATTTTCAATAGAAGGCAACGGGTGTTCGGGGCGAGCTCGGACGGGGCAGGTTCGAGGCAGTTTTTTGTAAGACTGTAAGCAAAAATCGCTAAATCGAAAAATCGAACCGAAATCACATTTTAGAAACCGTCGGTTTGGTGCGACATGGACCTGGTCAACGAAATAGTTTTGGACCAAACCAAGCCGGTCAAAATGATTTGATTTAGGTTTGAGAATTTCAATTGCGGTTTAAAACCAAACCGAACCGGCAAAAATATATAAAAATAAAAAATTGAAAAAATGAAATTTTTTGAAAATTTATCCAAATATGTAAAATTCAATAGTTTTGTCATTTGTAAGTATTTTTGTCAATTTCTAATTTTCTAATACATATATATTATTATTACCTAATAATCGTAATTTATATATAATAATCTCAAAACGAACATAATCTATCAAAAACCATTTTCCTCTTCAAAATTCATATAAACTTCAGCTGACATCCGACACAGTCTTGAGCCACCAGCACCACACACTCTTCTTCTTCAAATTTTTTACGCCTCTTCAAAGTTGAATTGTAGTCCATTTTACCAAATCGGAGACATAGATACTAGGTCTTTGGAGATAATATTTGCTGCGAATAAAGTTTCAAATCAATAATATTTTTGAGCAAACTGAGGTAAGAATTTAAAATTAAATGCATTTTGTAACAACATACAAACGTAAGCTTGTGTAATCGTTATATTTAGATATTATAAACAACTGATTTATTATTGTAGCTGGTTATTCTCTTTGTCTAACCAATAACTTTTTTTTTCAGATATGATGATAATGAGATCTTGTTGAATATCATTATGTTTATTGGGCTTTATATCTCGTTTAGTAGACTTGTATTGTACCGTTATCATAACGTTATTAAACTATAAAAGGTGAACAAAATTGAAAAAAAGAAATCATGTTTTAGTTTATTGTGATTTCACTTTGATTTAGTAGATATTTAAATTTATAATAGATATATTTAGCCCATGTTCAAGCCATATATTTCATGTTATCATAATGAAAAAATTGATCGTTGGAGAGGAGGCTGGGTCCCACGCATGAAACAATAGGTCAACAAATACGATTGGATTTGTGAGATAATGGTCCAATTTTTCATTTTTTTTGTCCCAAAAATTTTAATGTCGTAAAAATAGACAGACAAAAAAATATACGAAGAAATCGGCGGTTTAAAATTGGACCAAACCGTTAGGTTTAAGTTTGAGTTTTTTTCAAACCGTTCAAAATGGTTTAGTTTAGATTTAAGCTTTTCTCAAACCGGTTTAAACGGTTAGATTTGAAAATTTGTCAAAAATCGGTAAAATCGGGCTGCTTACACCCCTAGTTTTTTGCCCCATCAAATTTTTTTTTTTTTTTTTTTTTTT
Source organism: Olea europaea var. sylvestris (assembly GCF_002742605.1). Lineage (NCBI taxonomy): Eukaryota > Viridiplantae > Streptophyta > Magnoliopsida > Lamiales > Oleaceae > Olea > Olea europaea. The sequence goes on along the minus strand of NC_036244.1, from coordinate 6,805,759 downwards.
TACACTTTTTCAAAATTTAGAGTTATACTATTAAACTATAAAATACAACTTCAAAATTTAGAGTTATACTATTAAACTATAAAATACAACTTCAAAATTTAGAGTTATACTATTAATTATAAAATACAAATTTAAAATTTAAAAGTTCAAAACAGATAATACTCAAATTAACATCAATATTCAACGAAACACTCGAAAAAATAATATCCAAAAAAAAAACACTATTGGGAATTATGCCCCCCCCCCCCCCCCCCATCAACCCGTCGGGGCAGA
>NC_036244.1:6795503-6799340 GCF_002742605.1 Olea europaea var. sylvestris | reverse complement strand
TCATCCAATACAATGAAAAACTAGCCTAACATATTAATATATAAATAACAAGAAGAATAATAGAAAAATATCACCTGGATCATGAAAGAATACAAAAGATGTTGATCTTCACATCCAAAGTTGAATTCTTCAAAATTTGATGTAATTGAACTTCAATTCCTTGCTATGGCTTGATCTTCTCTCTCTCAAAATATAGCAATTTGCCCCTTGTTCTTGATGGATTTGATGAAACTATTGTGTATGAAGAGGCAAGAGAGAGACCCTTTCATTGCTACCCATATCTTGTATTTATATGATGAAATTAGGTCAAAATTCACGTCCAAATTGTCTTCCAAAAGAGTTTGAATCAAATAAGGAAAGTTGCATTCGCGCACACATAATTTTATCTCTGCACAGCTTTTAGTATTTTGATCATAACTTTCTTTTTTGGTGTTCGATTTAGGTGATTCAAAGTGAATTGGAAAGATAATTTAAAGATCTACAATTCTTCTAGAAATACAATTTTTCCAATTCAAACGTTCTCCATCCGAAAAATGGGTCTCAATTTGATCAAAAATCTTGAAAATATCCTATATGATTGGAAGTCGATTTATGATAATATTCTAATCATATTCCTTTCCTTTTTTACTCCAATTTGCATTCAATTGGCTCCTATCAATCTTCAAAGTTTAAAGTATCTTTTGTGGTACAAATCAACCATTAAATATTTACACTTTGGTCCCCATACTTTGGATTTGTTTTATTTAGCCATTTTCTGTTCTTTTTTCCAATTCTTCTTTGAAACATGAACTTTTCCTAATAAAAGCAATAAATAACAAATCAGTTACTAATCGGTTTAAAGAATAACAAAATATCATCATTTAAGATCCCAAATAAGTGTATAAACTACGCTTATCATACACGTATATGGTAGACTCTGCGAACACAATCTCCAAGGCATGCAATGATGATTCACGATCACTGGTATGTACATATGTGTACAACCCTCCCATGACTTTCCCTCGACACGTGGCCACATCCCTATGGTCCACTCGAGCATGTAGTCGGGCACCGCATACTCCTCGCCGACACGTTAGAGTGACTAGTACTCAATGTCAACGCTTCTTTCGAACTCCAAATTGAGTATGACTCGTCTAGGACTGTCAAATGAGCCCGAATATCTTTGAACCCGATCCTGTAACAAGTCCATGACCAGGTCGATGTGCTGCATTAAAAAATAGCAATATAAAATTGAGTTATTTCATTGTATAAACAAACAATGATATACAAATCATAAAAATTAACAGTATGACTACTTCACTTACATCGTCGACAAGACAGGCTTCTGAAGTGATGATGTCGTAGAACCACTTATAAGTATCAAAGATTGTCACAGTACCGATCATACGACTGATCCTAACAAAAGAAATAGAGAAAAGTTAAAAAAGCGTATACGAGTAACGATCACTGGTATGTACTAATTTCACTAATATCATGAAAACTAATCCGAGTAACATTCTTCTCCACTCCGTCTCAAACGCTTTCCACTTGGCATGGTCAAACTTCCGAAATAGGTTGGGTATCGTCCCATCGATGAACCTCCTCCTCTTCGTCTCAGCCTGAAGGGAGAGACAATGTACTAAGATGGCACTCTGGGCCTTTTGCCTACCACCAGCTCTGGCAAGTCAACATCACGCTTTTTCGCCCCAATCACGATCGTTATCCTCCCCTTGCCCACCTCAGACATCGTCCCCTCGCCCACCCTGACGATCGCCACCTCTTCCAGGCTCTCCTCTTCCTTCGTCCCCGTTGTCACCATCTTCTCGACCATAGCTCCTTTCCTCGAGGGGCCACCACCTCATCCACCCGCGTCAACACCACTTTCTCGACCCCCTTATCCGCCATCGTCGACACCACCTCCTCAACCATCGCTCCCATCCCCAACGAGGCCAGCCCCTCCTCCGACCTCAGGGCCATCCCCTCATCCGCCCTCAGGGCCACCTCCTCCACCTTCGGGTCTACCCTATCCTCCATGGACTGAAGAAAGGAGTCCCATGCATCGTCCGACCATTACTGTGGGTGATCCCCATCTCTGTCCTCTCGATCACCCCCCAGTCGTCACCTCTGTCAACCTATTGTCTACCTGCTATATCACTTCGAAGTGCTATCACCTCATCATGAAGGTCCCCTAAATGCCTGCACAGCACTCTAACATCATCAGCTATATCCTCGACCCTCCCTACCAACTGACGTCCCAGATCGTCGACCCACTCCACCATATCTCGATGCAGCGCACCGACCTCCTCTAATATAACTCCTATCAGCTCTAGAAACAGTGCGCCGACCTCCCCTGATATAACTCCTCCCAGCTCTCGACGCAGTGCACCGACCTCCCCTGATATAATTCCTGTCAGCTCTCACCGCAGCGCGCTGACCTCCTGCACCATAAATCCAATCAGGTGATGGTACAGATCATCAGAATAATTACCCTGAGGGGGAGAAAGTGACGTCGGTGGCGAAGGTGATTCCCTGGGCGGAGGTGATGCCCGATCAAATAGCTCGCAGTCCTGCACAAACTTACATATTATTAACTTATTCAATAATTGCTAACTCATACAAAATATTAATCAATAATTCACTTACCCAGTCTAGATCAGGGATCGAATCGGACATCTGGTCATCTTGGGCATGTGGAATCCCTACTTTACGCACGAGACCCTATGCCTTCTCCTCCTCCTCCTCCTCCTCCATCGACGGCGTCAAATGAGTTATTATTTCAAGCTGACATGTTGACATTTTAAAAAGATAAAATCATGTAATGTTAAACTATGTACAATAGAAATCACAAATTTATAATACTCACATGAGGGTCGTCGAGGAGAGCCAATAATTGTTTCCCAGTGGAACATCCCTCCGCTCGAGATGCTCGCCAATGGTGCATCCGAGGGCAACGTGTCTGCTCTCGCTATGCAAGGCGGTACCCAATATAAGGATGGTCTCATATGCCCAGACCTACAACACATAAATTAGTACATACAAATTCAATAGAAAAAATATTTTAACATTGATTACGTTAATCATTTACATGTAGTGCTAAGGGGAATCCGTATATGTTGTACTTATGCATGGGCCCCTTAGGCTTCAAGTGCGGTCTGGTGAAGATGTGGATGGTGTTCTCGAAACATCAACGGCCCCACGAATAACTATTGATGCGATCTATGTCGTCGACGATCTCGATGTGGAAGAGGTCGATCGCAATCTTCTTGTGGTGACACCGCATCACGCTCTCAATGATGTTGACCAGACCTAACTTCAGGCAAAACCACCGCCCCCTGTCCCTAGAAGTAAGTGTCCTGTAGCCTATTTCTTCTCTAAGTCCCACCACTAGTTGCCTCATCGCTCATAATCTTCAATCCAGTCAGCAAGGCAAACTCGAACATGGAAAAGCTAGCGACCTTACTCCCGAGGTTGAAGTGGAGGGCATCACTGTCAACTGGACTCAGCAGCCGACATAAAAGAGCATCGATCATCTGACCCGAATACTGCAACTCTCTCATAGGGTATAGAGGCCACAAAAAGGACGGCGCAGCATATCTGCATGTTGGTCATCCAGCAGCTCCAGGACCTCGATAAAGCTGTCAAAGTTACTGTTCCACGTAACTTTGCCTAGCATCTGTCTCAGCTCTGCATCCCGATGACAATTCATTATACAAAAATTGAAACAGAATATTAGAACATTGTACATAAAATAATGGAATAAAGCATAATACCCCAAAATTAAGCGAACCAAATTTTTAATCGTATTTTCGAAAATTAATAATTACCATAAAAATAAAAATAAAATGAAAATGAAAATAA
>NC_036244.1:6682330-6795397 GCF_002742605.1 Olea europaea var. sylvestris | reverse complement strand
AAATTAAAATTAAATAAAAATAAAAATAAAAATTTAAAGCGAGAATTAAAAATTTAATTTGAAATTAATTTTAAAATAACAAATTTCTTACATTAAAATTGTAATTAAAAAAATTAAATTTAAAATAAAATTACAATTACAATTAAATTTAACATAAAAGGTTGAAATTAGAATTAAAAATATAATTTTAAAATTAATTTTAAAATAACAATTTTCTTTAAATTAAAATTATAACTAAAATGAAATTTTAAATTTACAATAAGATAAAATTAAAAATAAAAATTTTAAATTTTAAATTAGAATTAAAAATTTATTTTGAATTTTATTTTAAAATAACAAATTTCTTTACATTAAAATTATAATTAAAAAATGTAAATTTAAAATAAAATTACAATTAAATTAAATTTAACATAAAAAGTTGAAATTAGAATTAAAAAAGTAATTTGAAAATTAATTTTAAAATAACAAATTTCTTTAAATTAAAATTATAACTAAAATGAAAATTCAAAATAAAAATAAAATTCAAAATTCGGATTAAATAATTAATTTGAAAATAAATTCTAAATTAAAAAATTTCTTTAAATTTAAAATAAAAATAAATTTTAAATTTTAAATAAAAAGGTAAAATTAGAATTAAAAAAATAATTTTAGAATAACAAATTCCTTTAAATTTGATCAAGAAAAAAATATGTAATAACATTTCTAAATATTTAATGATTTAAATTAATTTAGAAAATTTAATATTACAAAAAAAAAAAAACAGTTGTTAAACAGCCGGTTCTTGAGCCCGACTGTTAACAGTCGACGGTTGATAGCCGATCGACTAACGCAACCTTTTTATATCCACTCGTCGGATTCCACCATTTTCAGCGAGTGGGAGTTCCCCAAACAACAAAAATTGGTCAATATACTTCATCTATACTAATCTAGCCTAAATCATGCCTTTAATTCCACAAAAATCATATTCCAACCAATAATCTAGCTAAAACTCAACAAAACCCAATAATCTAATTATAGTTCCACAAAAAACTAACCTTTATAACTCTTAATAGCCGACAACCGGAAGTTCTTTGGTGAGGGAGATGCCTGGACGGTCGACTACCAGTGAATTTGAATTCTTGTCTCCAAACCGTCGAGAGAGAGAGAGAGAGAGAGAGAGAAAGAGGAAGATGGAGGGATATTTTGAAAAAGTTTTTTAAATTGTGTTTTCATTTTTATTTTTTTTTTTAAATCAGTCAAAGGTCAACGTGGAAATAAGGGTGGGTCAAATGGCAATTTTCACTTATTTCCTCTATTTGTAAATGACATGAAAGGTTCGAGATGTGTTGCTACTATTTAACCAAAAATTTGAAGTGTAGTGTTTGTTAAAAAAAAATAAAAAAAATAATGAAAATGGATCTAGTAAGCACCATAACTTATTAAACAGCAATAGCTAGACATATCAATTAATTGATAAATAAATTTATGAAAAAATAAATTAGATTTAATGTGTCATGTCACTTTTATAATGGTACTTAGGATATTATTTCTCTCAATATGATATCTTTCTTATCATGAAAAATAAGCTTTCAAAATCAATTAACAACTAATATTGATAATTAAGTTAATGCAGAACACATCTTTGGGTCATGCATTAATACTGGTGAGTAAGTTAATGCAGAACGCGTCGTTGGGTCATGCATTAATAATCTTGTCTGAACAGACCTACAATCCTACTTGACCATTTGTACATCTAAAATGTGAATCCTATCAATTTAATAGTACTCGTTCGATACTTGGATGCCAAAACGAAGAATACCATTTTTTAAGTGCCCATTGTTTCTACTATCTAAAAAAGCAAGCCAACAATGAATGATGGACTGATTTGAACTTATCGAAAGAAATATAAATGAAAGACTATTCAACTTTATAATTGCTTACTTTTATCGAGACTATCACATAGTATAACGTAAATTGATATTAGTAGCGGCAGATAACATTAGTATGGTATTTGGTCCGCCTGGTATATGTACTTTTTGAAAATATGGCATGTTCTTACATATAAATACACTATATGTATTCAAATTCAAATGATCCTCTTTTGTGTGTGTATTTTTCGAAAATAATTACTTACACATAAATATACTTAACATATATGTATACAAACGATAGGAGTGAGGTTATCTCACGAATTGTAAATAGTAGCAGTGTGAAGATTCGATTTCTGAAACATGAAATTAAACTCTTTATAAATACAGTGTACAATCAATTCTTATTTCCTAATCTGTTGGGACACATCCCACAATTTACCTTTCTCACCAAAATTTTGGGCCACAATTCACCTTTCTCACCAAAATTTTGGGGTTAAACCTTTATACAATACATTAAACAAGTCCTACTACAACTGCAGTACTAGCTTTTTCTGGAGAGAGAGAGAAAGTTAACCAGGAAACAACCATGGAAGCCAAGAAATTTAAACAAAAGCTATATGAATTCGAGACCCAAAACTGTAAAAAGGAAGATGAAGCAAACATCATCGCAGAATCTTCACAGAAGGTACTTTTCGAATATATATTTATATGTATATATAGTCGCCCATATATTTTTGTTTTCTTAAACTTGTAGTTGTCGGTTGTTTGCCTTTTGATTTATAGCAGAAAAGGAAGAGAATGCAATCTGTGACCAAGAAAAACATGGTCTCGGAAAGGCCTTTAAGTCTCAAATCTAAGGATAAGCAAGTGAGGATTCTCTGTTTTCCTTTCTTTTGATCTATTTTGTTAGTAGATCCACGCCCAACTTAGTTTTTTGTTATCTGAGAATTATTGAATTGACGGATGAAATTATATGTGGATATCATGTAGTATCAGTTGATTAATTGAGTTCTGCCACGAAAAATTTGTGTTTCCAGGAGTGTTTTTCAATTTTCGAAGGATTTGAAGATAATTTGATTTTGTTTTGCACCCTAATTTTATGTTTGGGGATAAATGAAAGCGTGATTCAGCAAAAATATTCTCAATATCCGATACCTAAAAACCATCCTTGGATGTCCGAAACTTACTTATGAGTTATATCACGAACTTAGAATTGTGTTAAATTTTACTGATCTGTAGATGCAGTTGCGGCGAGCCACGCTTTGTTTTTTCCAGATTTGCTTTATTTGGAGTTGATTGTAGTTGGATCCGATGTCTAAGATTGTCAGGCGATATGCTCAAGGAAAATGTTGAATGTTCAAAATGTATTTTTAAGTTTTGCGGAATTATGATATCAATATGCTGCAAAATCTCGTTGTATTGTGACTGTCTGTTTGATAAATAGTTGAACATATATCGTGAAATTTGTTTGAACAAACTGTTCAACGTCTGAAACCCAAATTTATTCCAAAAACCTATGGATAAGTTATCAAGTTTGGCCGAACATTTATTCTATCTATTTTAATATTGTAAATCAGTTTTATGAAATTGACTGTCTCTATGATCATTGTTTCTTAATGAAATAGGATTTTTTGGAGTTATTTGTTCATAATCTTGTGGTGTCATTTTAGGATCTTCTTTAGGTGATTGTAGTAAAATTATGAGATGTAAAGAATCCTCTGTTGTGTGTATAGCATCAATTAGTGATTTTGAACCAAAAGATCCAACAAGATATCTTATGCGACGTATGATGACTAAAACTGGGATGAGGCCACATGAGTTTTAGTTTTAGTCCTATATATATATTGTATGCACTCCTCATCTACGGACAGGGTGAACTCTCTATATCTTCATTAGTTGGAGGTCATTGCCCCTCCTAAGTTTGTACTCTTTCATGTTACGTTATTAATAAAATAAGCTACCATGTGGTTTTAACCAAAAAAATGAAAAAAAATTTCTATACAGTTTCAGAACTTCTTCTAGATATTTGGATGTTATTGTTTGTTGTACGTAAATTAATTCTGTTATATATATTAATTATGAAGCATTGGAAAGATGTTGTAGGGTTCATGTGATCGGTGCAATGAATAATACTGATCCTAAAAAGAAGGTTAAGGGAAAACAATTGTATCAAAGGTGTACATCCTCAAATTGGCCACTTGATTATATTGAAGTAACTGATAATTACAAGATTTTATTTATGGATTTCTCCACGTGAGAGTGGGGAAAAGCAAAGGGATTGTCAAGGAGCATGTGTCTTTAGGCTACAAAAATGAAATTTTTTGTTCCAATATGTTTTCTACAAGAAAAGTTTCCCGAATAAAAGGTTATACTTTTTGTTTTTTCGCCTTACAATTCACCGGCAGATGACTATAGTATATCTTTTGCTTAAATGTTATTTGGATTTCTTGAAGCAAATTAATTTATTGCTACAACATGTGATGGTTCATATACGATGAACATTTATATTTTCATTTGTCTATATGCAGCCACTTCAATATGTATTGGATGCATGAAAATGCCTCTCATAAATTAAAAGATATTGTCTAATAATGATTGGATTAATCTATTCTGAACAGGTATCTTCTCGTAATTCCAAAAAATTGGGAAGGTTTGTTATTTTTTGAATGGCTTTCAAACTTCAGTTCTTTTCCCACTCAAAGTAAAAATTATGTTAATTTTTCACATATTTACTGATTGTATGATCTCCTACAGAAGTAAAGGAAAGAGGACCAGGTTTAGTGATATATATGATAATATTGAAGCTAAATATTCTGTTATGGAGCGAGCAGAAAGGGTGGTGGCAAGATTAGCAAATGAGGTCCCTAGCTTTGGGAAGTGTATGCTCCCATCAAATGTTGCTCATGGATTTTGGCTGGTAAGCCTGGGACTTCGAGCATGTTTTGCTAAGCTCAAAAAGCTCACTAATATGTAAATAAATAAGTCTTAACACAAATAATTTTTTTATTGATTGAAATTGGAATTGTGTTACTTATTTTGATACGAAGTTAAAAAGGTACTGTCAAATTATGTAACTTTTTTTCTGTCAAAAGTGAAGAAAAAATAAATTATTCTAACGTGTTTTGGAGAAAGATTTACTTATCTTTTACTCACTCTTACTTAGCTGGACATGTTATTTTGCCACTGTAAGAATAACATATGCTCTGGTAAGCTGAAGTAATTTCTTGGTTTGAACGATCTCATGACAGCATCTTCCCAAGAGCTTTTGCAGCCAGCATTTACCAAATCATGATGCTACTGTTGTTTTGGTAGATGAATGGGCAAATGAATATGAAACATCCTACCTTCTGTATAGACATGGTCTGAGTGCTGGCTGGAGAGGTTTTTCTGTATCTCACAGACTACTCAAAGGAGATATATTGATTTTCGAGTTGATTGAACCTTGCAAGTTAAAGGTAATTGTTTCATCATTTGGAGTGTTCATTATTGACCTAGACCTGAAGCCCATAATGCTGGCATTTTGTTTCACTCTATGACCTAAATGAGAAGGAATTGACAGTGTTTGAGAACCTACTCAAGATTGACATCTTGAAAAAAAAAAAATTGTAAACCGCTGAGGCTAAGGAAGATGATGCTGGTTAGATAATCACAGAGGTTGTACGAAGTCTCGTCTGGTGTATATTTATGAAATAATTAATTTGAAGTAACTGCACGATTCTTTTGCAGTAAGATGGCATAGAAAAACTTAGTAAATTTCTCTAATCAATCAAGCTATCAAATATATTATATATTCAAACGGAAACAGGTTTTGTTGGAAGGAATTGAAAATTGAAAAGGATTGTCTGGATTTTTTTTTTCCCGAAAATAAAAGCTCTGAACTTGATGATCATGCTACGTTTATTGTGAGGAACATCAATGTATAAGCATGACAAGTATTTCCATTCGGTGGGTATTATAAAGCTTCCTGTTGTGAAGAAATTTTATTTTCACACTTGTACGAAGATCCGATAGCACACTTTCTTCCCTTATTGTTTTCCTGAAGCCACATGTCTAGGTGCATAATTTTTATGAATATACAAGTGTTCACTATATATATGATGTCATATAAAAATTATGCTCATACGAAGACTGTTATTATTCTTGAGCTACATCTTTTGTAGGTACAAATAGTGAGAGTTAATGAGACAGATGTTGTAGAAGCTGCACTTTGCCTCTTGAATTTGAATGCTTGCCAAAACGGGGTTAATTTGGGTAAGTCTTTTTCCATTGTTGCTTCTGTTTTGTTCATTATAAACGGACCGAAAAACATTATTATCTTCTATTTGTTATCTTTTGGCATCTTACATTTGGAAGATCTCGTGAAGAAAGACAATAAGAAGCGTAAAAAAGTTAAATACGTGGAGCCTTTTCTGTCTGATATTTCTACACCTCTAGAGAGCAGTCAAAGTAAAGGCAAAAATACACTAAATTCTAGCCTTGATCAATCCGGAAGTAATAGTGATGATTTTGGCTCCAAAGTTCTTCAAGGTATCAAATTTTTGGATTTTTGTTGAATTTATAATTTGAGACCCCTTGGAACTTTAGTTGATCCCAGTAATTGCATGATTATAGGTTCAGAAGTCACTAACCGCCTCTGCTACTCGGAAACACCATTTCTGCATGACCATCCCCACAATGGTGTCACTTGTAGCTAGACTCCTTGAGAATTTTTGGGTTTTGGCACTTCCTCGGGGCTCAGCACCTTTCTCTGCTAGTTTTCTCTTGCCCCGGAAAGACAAATTCATTGGAAAAAATCTCGAGAGCTTTGGAGTTTGATATTACAACTTGTGGAAGGTAATGAATATATAAATGGAAGCATTTGGAGTATAGCAGCTGACATACAAACCTTAATATACTGATATGTAAATGGGCATGTTCTTGTGCATTTACTGGTAACTCTGTGTATGTTACAGATGTAAAATGAGAATTTTACATGAATCTCATAGTCAACTGCAAAACAGAACTGGGAATTACTTGAGATTTCTTTGAGGATTTATATTGCAAGATATGTACAACTCCCTGAGTCCCTCTACAAATTTTGCAATAGCAACTATATGAAAAATCAAATTCAGTGTTGATGTCATGATGCTGTCATATATTCTTGTGAATGTAAAATTAGTCAACTTTTTTTTTTTTTTTTTTAAATATTCCGCTGGTCCCGAACCTGGGCTGATGCCGAGCTTAAGTGCAATCGAAGTCGACAACTTTGGTTATGGGCATTCTTGATCATTTTTAAAATACGGATACATTGAATGATGTTATATATTCATAAACTAGTGACTTGACCTTTTATAACGAGGAGGGTTAATTACCTGCTTGACACCATATTTCAAAATCATATATAAAATTTACTTTGTTTCAAACTTGTACATAAAGTCACGAATTTGCTTTTCATCAATGCATAAATTAACTTTAGTAGTCAAAACTAATGGAATTATGTGGTAAATGGAGTGCCTATGTGGTTAATTATGCAAACAGTACATGAACTTTATTATTTGTTTAACCATACATAAATTCAACATTGTTTCAAAATAATACATGAATTTACTAATTTGTATACCATTAGTATATATTATTATTGTTATGCAAGTTATATTAGTCCTCAAGTGTAAATTCTTAGATACTACAATGTTATGCAGAATGTCCAAATTTGATGATAGAATGCAAAAGTAAAATTCCAAAAATTGCTCCAAAATGGACGCAATGATGCAATGTTAATGAGAATATTTAATAGATAATAAGAAGCTTCATATATGGAAAATTCAAATCTAGCTGGAGGAATTTTGCCACTTGATTGCATCATAACTAAAAGATTTCAAGAGTTTCACCTGAGAATACAATATGCAGCTAGCATTGCATGTATTCAACTTCACAATATCAATATGGCTACACAGAACACATGATAATATGCGATAATTTCTCTATTAGCATTTATGAGAATTTCTTTACGCCTTGTTTGGTAGAGATTTTGTGAAAATAAATTTTATTAAAAGTGTTTTTTTGAATAATGTGTGAAAAGTAGGAAAAGATTATGGATTCGTGTGCAAAATTATTTTATTAAGAGAATTTACGGTTAAAATGAGTTTCATGAAAAATAAATTGTGTAGAGTGAAGACCAAACAGGGAGCTATATCAAAAGCCAGAAGAACCAAAATTAGCTTAGGTCAAGCGGATGTTAATTTAGCCCCCGTTTGGCCTCCATTTTTACCATTTTTTGATGTAAAAATGGGTGTAATAGTGGTTTTTCTGAAAAATGAGTGGTTGAAAAAGAAGTAAAAATTTTGATTTACATGTAATATTATTTTATGAAAAAATGTATGGTTGAAAAGAGAAGAGAGAAAAATGAAATGTAATGTAATTTAATGTAATAGGAGTCAAATGGGGGCTTAAGGTCATTATTTGATACAAAAGTAAGTTTATGTATGATTTTGAAATAGGGAATAAAGTTTATGTATCATTGCGTAATTAACATGTCATTGTCCATCACAACATAGCCATGTTGGCACTCCTATTTGCCATGTAAATTATTTTATTAAACAAAATATGGGAATTCATGAATGATCTTGGCGGAAAGTTGAGTTCATGTACAATTTTGAAGTAAGGTGCATGTATCGAGTCACAATTATATTGTAAATTCTCGTAAAATATTGATAATATACATTATGAGTACTTGGTTATTCGCATTATATACAACTGCAATTCAAGTTATAACTTTTAGAGGTACTATACAAGTGTGTGATGCTATTTTTTATGAGGGTGTATATCTTATAAAATGTATCTTCTATACATTAATAATGTTGGGACCTGTAAAATATGAATTATTAATTTATCAACAAATTAAAATTTTGTTAACTTGTAAAATATATTTTATAATTCAATACATGTACATTTAAACAATTAAAATATTAATTGTATTGTAATAAACTAATCAAGTAAAGATATGCTAAATTAACTAAAAATATATATTCGTTGTGCCTACCTATTTAATTAAATAAAATCCATAATTATTGTACTTATTTAATCAAATGATTCATTCTATTAAATTAAAAAGAATCTCTTTCTTAATAAAAACGAACTCGTCTACTGAAAATCTTCTTGATAACAAACTTAAAGATGATACAATAACTTAGAAGTCTAATATGTGCCATAAAGTCATCAAAGCATCAATTGACACTTCATATTTTTTTTATTTTTTTTGTTACAATTTGAGAATGTAAGCTCAAAATTTCTAGGTGCAATAAAAAAGAGATGTGAGAACCATCTAGATTTAAACTTCAAGAAAATATATACAAGCAAAAACAATCATATTTCAAGAAAAATATTGTAATGTGTGTGTATACTTACATACATACATACATACATACATTATATAATGTATGAATAAAAAATGAATGGAGTGTTAGAGCTTGCTTGGGAGTTCTTTTGCATTGATTTTTATCGATTTTGGGCGACACTGCTTATGAGAGGTTGGAAAAATCAATGCTTTCTTTTGAGCACCAATTTTGGATGGTTTAAAAATCATCCAAAATTGAAGTAACGTAATCTGATTAGTTTTCTCAACCCATCAAATTGACAATTTTTTTATCATTTCTCATATCTTCTTCTAATTTTACCATAAATAAAGTAATTATTTCAAACCAACATACTTTGTTCGAACTTAAAAACATATTAACTAAAAAATTATTTATTTAGATTAAAATTATTATTTCACTTGTAAGATAAAAATAACTTTTATGTAAAATAATTTATTTACAAATAAAAATGCTACTAATAAGGTAAAAGTTTACTTATAAAATATAAAAAGTTACTTCAAAGTAAAAAAATTCACTTCAGTTATTTTAAAGTACAAAATTAATTTATAATTGTAAAGTTTACTTATAAGTAAAAATACTAACTTTAGATATTAATTAATATTTAACTTTAGTTAACTTTTTAAATTAAATATTAACTTATATGTAAAAAAAATAAAAATAAAAAAACCTATAATAATATAATCATTTACGAGAAAACATTTCATATAAGAAACTATATAAATTGAAAATTTCACTGAGAGACATAATTGTAATAATATTTTATTTAAAATTTTCAGAACCGATGGATAATAAACTCTCAAGAACAATAAAAAAAAAGTTGTGAAATAACGAATATACTCTCCTATTTAAATAAGAAAAAAATAAAAATAAAGAATTAATTGCAATCATACTCTCATTTTTTCTAATAAAAAGTGCAAACGAGTCTCAAATTAATCATTTAAGAATTATAAAAAAAAAAAAAAATCTCCTTCTCCCCCGCCCATCCGCCGTCACCGCCACCACCGGTTGAAAATTAATTCCACTTTTTATGTGTGAGCGTTGTTTCTTCTATACCGTATTATGAGCAAAGAACAAAAATTCTTTTCAAAAGAAAATGCAAACTCCTCCTTGCTGAATGAATTTCGTTCTTTCCTCTAACCATTGCCTGTAGTCCCAACACCTTCCGCTCAATGCAGTCTTCGCCTTACTCATGGGTAGGGACGGATCCAGGATTGGATCTAAGACCGGACTACAAAATTTCAAATCAGGCTAATACGTGGAAAAAAAATTACACACAAAAAAACTGTTTTTTCAAAAAAAAAAAGAAAAATGCATTAAAAAAAATAAATTTCTTGGGCCCTAGGGGGGATTATAGCCCAGCCCAGTCCCCCATATCCGTCTCTGCTCATGGGGTATCAAAATCAATTCTCCCTCAAACGACACTAATAAACTTCCTATTGATGTCACCAGCATCTACTTTGCATTCGATGGGGTTGCTTCTATAGCCATCGGCCATTTCATTGACATTCTGTGCTTTTGGCAGATGCAAATTTCCATGTTCGGGCTCGAAAGGCAACAGTGCCGTTCTCTTTGGTCCTGTGAAGGAAGCTTAGGATTTGTTGTTACAATAGCCATCACTTCATATCATCAAAAGAATTTAAAGCTTGTTAACCCTAAATTTTTTTTTCCTTAATTTAGCTCAATTTAGTGTAAAAAAAACGGAAAATGTAGAAGAGAGAGTAGTGGAATGAATGCAGTGATGCTGGTGATGTATACAGTGAATAATTTTGTTTAGTATGATTAGTTCTTTAATCCGGTGGTGGGACAATATGAAGGGAAAGGAGAAGGAAGAAGATTTTTTTTTTTAAACTTTTATAATAACTTATTTGGGACTCGTTTGCACTTTTTTTTTAAAAAAAATTTGGGGTATAGTTACAATTAGTTCTTTATTTTTCTTTTTGTTTATTTAAATATGAAAGTATATTCATCATTTCACGCTTTTTTTTTTAATTAAGAAATTGGATGTAAATAGATGAAATGGATAATTCCCACAATGAAATGTTGAAATAGGGATGAAAATGCAAAAAAAAATACAATGTTTGGACATTTTGCACAGTGAACTCCATACGTAATGACATTTTATGCGAATAACCCTTATAAATAAGATTTTAGTTTCTTTTATATTGTCCAATCTACCTTTACAATTACGAGATAATTGGTTTTTTCTGCTCTGCATAATAGATGAAGAAAGTGAAGCCAAAGATATCCAAGCAACCATTGGATTTATCTGCTGTCAAATGATCAAGCTGCATTGCAAAAAAACCTCTCCCTAATTACAAAGAAGTCAGTAAAACATCTAACTCTCTCATGCTAGCATGGTTTGATTTGTTTGATTCTTGTGATAGTATTTTGGTGTTCAAAGCACTCATTAACTAATGATGGACAAACGAACTAGTTAAAGATGTGCTTTTTCTGTTGACCCAGCTTTTCTTAATGATTACATGGGCAACAAATGCTGGTCCACTTGTATTCACGTAAGCAAATTCCAACAAGTTTTGGCCTGAGACTTGGTCGGAGGACTATATCATATATGTACATGAGAGATGTTTTATGATGCGTGATAAAAATGTTCAGACACCGACAGTATGTTTAGAAATGATTGCATAATAATAATCAATCAACAAACTCAACTAAATTAAGATAATTTAAGCTCCAACAAATAAGAATATGAAATAAGCAAGAGATAAGACAAAGAGTAGCTTTAAGTGTAAAGAGCTGCATTAAGAACAAATATTACAAGAGCTCCTTATTTATAGTATTCCAACCTAGGTGGTTGTCGTTTGATTGAAACTACGTGGCTTCATCTCCCAGGCCAAAGTCACTGCACTCAGTCATCTACGTATTTAATATATTGATAACGAGTTAGCCACCATAGATCCTAGGCTAACAGTTCTAACATTCATTATTACGAACTTACATCAATCGTTCCTAAAAATTGCTTACAAATCCTTTAAAAGACAGTAAAGGGCTTCAATCAAAGGGAGCTTCGGATGGAGGGATGGCTTCCGCTAATTGAGAGAGAGCTTCAGCCATCAGTGTGAGGAATATTGGGGAAGGAAGTGTATGCTCCTTTTTGACTTGTTATCTGATCGAATGTTGACTTTAAGCTCTACGTGGTTTATGGTGTGGTCTTCGACTGGAGTCTCGATGTGGCGAGGTGTAACAACAGTCCTCTAAGTCTCTGCATGACCATTGATGTAATGCATGGACTTAAATATAGAAGAAAAAACGTTGGGAGGCAATGTTGACACCACAATAGTCCCCTAAGTCTATATATAAATATTTATATTATAATTAGAATTTAAAAATAGAACAGCCATGAATCGATTGGGGTACTTATAGAGAGAGTTGTCCGAAGTTGTGTGAAAATCAAATTTTGGAAGAGATAGAGCATCAACTGAGGAACTTAATCTGAGGCTACTTGCTCCAAAGTGATCTTACATCTGAGCCCTTGTTGAGTTTATAAATGCCGAAGCTGATGTGGTGTGCCCTTGTTTTTTGCTGAAGCAACAGTGAGTTAATTTCAAAGAGGCATGTTTTTTGAAGCGTTAGGAACGTCCTTAATTGTTATGCGCAAATAATTTGTCAGCTCATACATTTTCAAGAAAAGACAGTTGGGACGATTCGACTTTTACACACACAACCATCGCCGTATTTAATGAGTGGTGATGAATGTAGTAAACGGTTTTCCTGAAGGACGGACATGTAGGCGCGCGTGACTCCGACTCTCTCGATCTGGACGATGAAATTTGAAATGACAAACATTATGGTTGGTCTAGATTGAGCCTTAGATCGACTGTTGGATGGTTCGGATCGAAATCCAATGGTTGAGATTGATTACCCTCACTATAAAAGGCTATGGCTAAGGAAATACATTGTTTACTTTGGCAAAAAGGAAAATCAAACCTTCAAAAAGCTCTCGACCCTTTTTTGCATTTTGTCCATTGCCATTCGAAATTTTTTGGCCAATTCTTTAAGAAATTCGGTGAGTTCTGTCCTCGTTTCGTTAAGCTTTTTCTATCAATAGATTTTTTCTTTCTCCTTTAGAAATGTCTTCTACATCTTCTAAGAGAGGTAATCAAACATTAGGACTATAGCTGCTGAGATGGGGGCTACCTTAGCCACTACCGTCGACCTTGTTACACCATTACAGCTAGTCAAAGTGTCTTGCCCATGCGGAAGGGTCACATAGATTATGCCTTTGTTTGATATCCATCCTTTGGAAAATAAAAAATAAAAAAAAATTTCTACAGTGTTTTAACATCATTTTAATCACATATTCTTCAATAAAATAATATTACACATCCAAATTTTTTTCTTATTTTTTAACTACACATTTCCTATCAATACACTATTCAAAAATTCAGTTTTCCACTCAAAATGGGGCTCAAACAAGGGCTATGACTTGAGTTAGGGAGCAGCCAAAATTCCTTCAATCATAATTGCATCATGCTTGGTAGATTTGAGGGAAAAATATTGTATTCCTTACAGCATCGAGCTCTTAGCCCCTTCTCCTGATGAGCAAGACTGCTTTCCTAAGCTGGGGTACGTCGTCATTAGTGAGTTTCTTCTGAAGCGAAGACTTCACTAGTCCCTTCATCTTTTCTTTTGGGCTATTCAAAGGTCATACGAGTTGGTGCTTAAACAGCTCATCCCCAATGCTTGTGCCTAATTAGTGGGGACCTATTTTTTGGAAGAAGACCACCCTTGGTGAAGACATGCTACTTCAAGTCTTCCAGACTATTTTCCAAGTTAGGGTTTTGGAGAAAGAGAATTCCAAGTGTTGGTACTCTCTTTGTCCTTGGGATCACACTTCCCGTTTGTTATAAGCCTTCCCTCCTTCATCAAAGGATGGAAAGAGCCTTGGTTCTGCAAGAAGAGGCAGTGGCAGGCGTGTGAAGGTGATATGGCTCCTCAAGTGACAGTTCTAACTACCTAGTTCTACTGTTTTGGTAATGGAATTAATTCTGACTTTCGATGTGTTATTGGGTCGATTGAACACTTCAAGCTAACTGAAACTGAGTTGGTTATAGTTGAGGATATTTATCTCCATCCCCTATCTTCCAGGGAGTTCGAGCAGTTAGTGTTGCTTGTTGATTCTTTGAGGAGTTCGGACTAATGAGTCTTTGTCTATCAATGTTATGCTAATGACGTTTGTCATTGTTTCGCAGAAAAATTTGAGAAGAGGAAGTACCCCATTTCTATTGAAAGAGCAAAGTGACTATAATCGAGTTTCAATCAAGGCATTCTAAGTTTTATAAAGCCTATGCTTCAGTCACATGTCACCGGTGGATTCTGGCTGGTAAGTGTATGAAAAGAATAATGTTATGTAGCCCCATTGTGATTGCAACTCCAGTCTAGGTGACACTAAATGATAGGCTAAATGAAATGTGAAATTAAATTACTCATTTAGTTTCACTTAGCACTTAATGCCACACTAGCACTACCTAGAATAGGTTTCAACCCCAATGAGGTTAAATAGCATTACTGTTATGAAAATATATTGTCTGACTTGTTATGAAGTTAATAATAAAGTTACGTCAACAAAAGAGCAAAAAGGATATATTAGTAATGCGATATAGATGATATAATATAGATTTAAGTTTTTTTAATACTGCTGTTGTGAAATGAAGATGATAACGGATTAATCCAATACGACTTTGTTTAAGAAAAATAAGATATTATAGCCATAATGTAAAGTAAAGATCTCAAAGACACAAAAACAATGTAATTTGCGAAGTAAATAAGATTTTATTATAATATGGAAAAAGAAAAAAGAATACAAAGATTTGTATTTACAATATTTCTAACTTGTTTCAAATCATAATGAAGAGCCAACTATATATAGGAAAAAATAGGAGACGTTCAAACCCTAATAATGGAGAGTTGTAATTGAAGTAGAATGCAAGAAAACTCTTGAAAATTCGAACACAAACCTAGCTAGATAAAACTACCACTTGAGAAGGCGCCTAGCGCCAGGTTAGCAGCCCCCAACTTCTCAACTTTTGATGTTCGAGTGTCCAGCTAGCCTCAAACTAGCGAAAATGCGGCGAAAACACCCTCCAGTCCATAATTTCAAGATCTTCAAGTGCAACAAAAATTCAACCTCAATAGGACTTTAGAATAGAACTTCAACTAGTATTTGTTAAGTAAACTTGAATAGAATTCCACAATAGCATTCAAAATAGAATTCTTCTTTATGTGTACTTGAATTAGAAATTTCAATTATCTTCAACAAAGAATTCAGGTCACTTCCAAATTCTAACAATGTCCACTTTGACACGAATTTCACTGCAATAAATAAAATTTCATAAAAGATTCTCCATCGGGAGACAAAATTTACTTTAAGGAATAAACTTGAACTCTTTGATGAAAAACACAAACTTCTCCATCAAAAACTTTCAACCTGAAATATTCTCCACCTCTTCTACCCCCAACTAAAGGAAAAAGTGATTATCACCAAACAAGGCTGAAACAAGTCTTGTAACAGAATCACAACTAAATGCATCAGAATAAAGATATTGGCTAGAATCAATATCTTTTCCCACATTCAAAACATCAACTAATTAGTAGAATCGTACCTATGTGAAGTATTATGGCCAAAATGGGTTTGTTACTAGCAACTGAATATAATGACACCACCTATACTGGTCGTAAGGCTAATTTACCCGTATCTTCTAAGTTCAACTGAGATGTATTCTTAAAGAAAATCACAAATTAGACTCCAAAAGTGCATAATCCAACTCCAAATCCACTTGAGTTCTTAAAATATGCTAATTGCTCAAAGATTTTGTATAACACTGCAGGATATATAAATGAAATTTTCTATGTCCCTTTATTAAAACACGGGCTCCTTTACTAACTTTTAGGACTTCACCTTAAACAATATACATATACCCTTTTGAATCAAGAGTATTTAAGGAGATAAAATTTCTCTTCAGATTTGGAGCACGTATCACTATATCAAGTACTCTAAGCATTCCATCAAACATTTTTATTCTGACCCAGTCAATGTCAGCTATCCAACAAGGCGCATCATTATTGGTCATCATAACACCTTTTGAAACTTCGTCATATGTTGAAAACAAATTTGACTGGAAGACATATGAAAAGCACAAGCTATATCAAGAATCCAAGCTTCATCAAGTTTGGACTTGTAGTCAAATATAAGTAAAAGCTCTCCATCACTGTTAATATTTTCTGCAATACTTACTTCCCTTATAGTGTCTAATTGTTGTTTTATGGTCAACTTTAATTTATTCTACAACTTATAACAATTGTTTATCAAGTGCCCCCTTTTCCTACAATATTTACAAACTTTGAAGTTAAATTTTAACTTATCCCTTGCACAACCACCGTCAACAATGTGACGAAATCCATGACCCTCAAATGCTACAAAATGCATAATCTTTTCCTTCATATATAGAGCATCATGGACTTCTTTGATGGAGAGTGTCATGACTTTATAAAATCATATCTCTAAAAGACATGTATGAAGTAAGCAATAAAAACAATAAAATCAAGGGATAATTGCAGTAGAAGCTCCAAACCCTTTAAACGCTAGTAGACTTTTCCATAACCTTTCATTTGTTGGAGTCGTGACGTCACCCCAAATTTAAACGTTGCATCTGAGGCCCTTTTGGCAATCCCAAATCTTTTTCATCATATTTGACATCTAACGTTTCCAAACCAACAAATATCTCCTTAAAAGTAACTAGGTGGTCCTCAAGAGATGAACCTTCTGTCATACAATGAGAATATAGACGTTATTCAGATACAATTTGCCAGTAAGATTTTTTGTCAGCATAATTGCTCTAATTTTAACCATAATGTAGCGGCTGACTTCTCTTTCAAAACATCTTGAAGAATATTTTTTGAAAGATGAAGATGTATTTAACATAGGGACTTTCAATCCTTCCATTGTTTCTCCCCAGGAGTCCAAGGTGTGGGCATCTTGTCAGATCCAAACAATGCATCCTCCAAATCCATCTGAACGAGTACTGCTCGCACCTTTACATATCACAAAGAGAAACCGGTATTGCAATGTAATAGCCGAATATCATACTTCATAGTTGACATTACGAAAAATCAAGTTGAGCTATTAACTTAATCAAAATCTAGATCTTCCCAAGAATTTCAAAACCGAAAGCTCTTATACCAGTTTATTATGAAATAAAAATGATACTAGATTAATCCAATACCACATTGTTGAAGAAAATAAGATATTATAGCCACAATATGAAGTAAAGATCTCAAAGACACAACATCAATGTGATTTGCAGAGTGAAGGAGATTTTATTCTATTTTGGAGAAAGGATACAAAGATTTATGTTTACAATTTTTTAACTTGTTCTAAATCATAATGAAGACTCAACTATATATAGGAAAAAATAGATGACATCCAAACGCAAATAAAAAAAAAAAAAAACTGGTCAAAACGTGAGAACTGGCCTGGGCCAAATAACATCGCCGATCAAGCAGGTGGCTTGCGCTAAGCTAGTAGTCCTTGTTGCTCGAGCAGTAGGCTAGCCCCATGTGGGCGCCAGCTTTCTACTTTTGGTGCTCGAGCGTCTAGGCTAGCAAAATGCAAAGAGAACACCCTCCAATCCATAATTTCAACATCTTCAACTCCAACACAAATTTCAACTTCCAATGGAATTTCCAAATAGAATTTCAACTAGAATTTACCAAGTAAACTTGGTTAGGATTCACAATAGAATTTTTCTTATTGTGTACTTTAATTAGAACTCCCAATTATTTGCAACAAAGAATTAGAATCACATCCAAATTCTAACAACTGTCTTGTATTTTAGAGTGTCCCTATAAAAATGTTACTGTTTCTTGGTAAATGATATCCTACAGTTTCAAATCTTTTGATGATCAAGAAAAGTTTATGATCCTTCTGTTGATTAATCATCACGAACCATAATAACCTCCATGAAGTTCAGATTTTGGAAACTAAGCCCATGTCTAAACACCATTTTTTAAAAACTCACTTTTCTCCAAACTCAAATTCAATCACACATTCTGTAAACTCGGAACTTTTTCCTACTTTTTAACAATACATTTATGAAAAACCCTATTGCAAAATCTATTTTGTCAAAAGCAAAATGGGGGTTAAATAAGTTCTAAATTTACTTATCCCTTTATAACATGTTTGGTAAGTATGACTTAACAAAATCATAGAAGATTAAGTAGTAAATTTATTGTTCATTGTAGCATGCAATCCTTTTATGTACTAAACATGCTTTTAATGTTCTACGAAGATGGCTGTTTATCTTTTTCCAGGGAGTAACTAAAAATCCTGAACTTTTCAAAGAAATAGGTGGACTCGAACCCAAGATTGTAATGAACACAATCTTTAGAATCATGACCATGAGTTTATTTTTTTATTTTGTTTATTTTTTTTTTAAACCTAATTGGAAACTATATTAGCTTGGAACATGTTCTAATAACTTGCGACAACAATAAATTAATACTTGTTCTCAATAATTTTTGGAAGCAGCTACTTAATCCCTTTTCACTAAGTTCAATTCCCTGTTTTTAGAATATGCCATATTGTTAATATTGCATTATTTTTGCAATAGGGTCTTCCACACATATTGTGCAAGACTCACCTTTCCATATCATGAGGAAACTATCGTTCTTGTGGATGAAGCGTTAGACGAACATCCAGCAAAGTACTTCGCTCAGGAAGCAGGGCTTAGTGGTGGATGGAGGGGTTTCAAAATTGATGACGAGTTAATCGACGGCGATGCACTGGTTTTCCAACTAGTTTCTCCTACGACATTTAAGGTAATCTTGGGGAGTTATGGTTACATTCGATTTACTTGTGTGAATTATTAATAACTAGCTTAAAACATGGAGGTACTAAAATGTAAAAATTGCTTGAACCCAACTTTGTAAACCCAAGGCTTACAATTTTCTGTACATTGGATAGCTTACGATAATGTTTCTACCAATACAGATGGCATAGATAAACTTATGGGTAGTTGGCGTGCAGTATTAGATAGGACTAAACCATGCGTATGTCAAGATTTTAGCCCCCGTTTAGTACAGATTATGTAAAACTCATTTTTAACCATACATCTTCCCAATAAAATAATTTTACATGTATACCCATAACTTTTTCCTACTTTTTAATCATACATTCTTAAAAATAAAAAATAAACAAATCACTTTCATAATATTTATTCTCAAAGAATCTACATCAAATGGGCACTTAACTTCATTTTAATATTGTCAAAGTGCTATTGATCTAACCTACCAAGGATGCCATTTAGGTTAACTTGCACAAGGACAAATAAGTTGCCCTTTTAAGAGACATTAATTTTTGAAATCGATTATATCTTCTGAAAATATATTAAACACCATAAAAGTTTCCTAAACCTTTTTTCTATTTCAATTTCCATTATTTGGCACAAGGTTTAATTGAATAGCAACATGCAAAGAAACTCTAGAAACAAAATAGATCAATTTATCAGCCAAATTATCATATGGTTAAATAATGTGTGTCTTTATTTTAGTTTTGCTTATTTTAATAGGAATATGCTCTCAAATTCCTTCTATATTTCTAAACTAAAATCATATTTATTGACGCTTATATTTTTTATACTTTGTTATTTTTCATCATATATGTTAAATGTAAAGTTCTTATCATTCTTATCATTTATTTTTATTATGTGCAAACTTCACGTTGACGTTATCAGAGTTAATGAAAGTGGGGATGGTGATAGCTTCCTTCTACGTTACTTCGTACTAAAGTAAGACAAATATGAAGGTACCATGCTCGATATGAGTTACATTTTTTTTTTTTTTGTAAAAATTGTAGAAAATACTAGAAACTCTATTCTCATGGAATGTCTGGAATACATAGGGTTAAAAATAAAAAAAAATAAAAAAACAAAAAAAAAACAACAATATGATAAAAATTTGGGATATTTTAATGCATATTCTACTTAGCAGGCGACTATTTGGCACGCAGAGTATGCAAGTTACTATAGCCCTAAAGTTGTTTTGGCTTGCCTTTTTTTCCCCTTCCTTTTGTAGGGCTAAGCATATTAATCGAAAAAAGGATCTTCCGTGTATAATTTTTGTATAATTTTAGAGTCTACTACTTTTCGTTGTTTATGTGGGATTGGTTTCTTGAAGATGCTTTAACATTCTGATTGAATTATTAACGTTTTTCTCGATTTATAATTCTAAAATTATGATTGTCATGTAATAATTGTTGATAATAAAAAAATATATTAAGCTTATTTTACAAGTTTTTACTTTAATTTAATTGTTTGTAATGATCTAATTATCTCAGATCGCACATGAAAAACTTATCTTGTGATTTATTTAACACTTAAACCTTATAATTCGCTTGTATAGTCAATTTTACTCAAAAGTGATGATCACAATTTGCAGGCAACTTCATATACTGGGGGAATAATATTGAGGTTAGGATTATATGGTTGAGCAATTCCTTCATTCTATTGGTTATGCAAAAAATGGGCCATCGTGAACGTCGATTTTGAAGACGTGCAGATATTAATGATCTAATTATGTCTAATTATATTCTACTTGGGAAAGACTTCCCTTGTAATTTTATAAGCACTTCCTCTCGATAGTTTTAAATGTGAGTTCTACCCGAAACTTATCTATTTCCAGTAGCATGTTTTTTGTCAACTTCCCCTAAGATCAGATCATTTAAGACCGAATTAAGAGCCTGTTTGAATCTCAATTTTTTCGCGAAAAATACATTTTGAAATAGTATTTTGACAAATAATGTATAGTTAAAAATAAGGAAAAATTTTGATTTTGCATGTAATCTTATTTTATTGAAACTTGCATAGTTACAAATAAGAAAGAAAAACATATTTTAAAAATAATGAGAACCAAACAATGGCTAAATATGTCTATCTTTGCTAAAATTGAACGACTTGGGTTCGCAGTTACATATATAAATATTCAAGTTACCTTGAGGTGATTTTATGTCTGTTTTTTTTTTTTTTTTTCTTTCCTTTTCTTTTCTTTTAGGACAATATTTATTGGCAAATTATCATATAGTATGAATTTTTCTTAGAAAATAAATTAATTAATATGAATTGAATATAAGAGATGGGAAGCTTTAAAAGAACAGTGCTAAGGTAGAATATGAAGTTAAAATATACCAAACATACACTCAAAAAAAATACTGCTTTTTTTTTTTTTTTTTTTTTTTAAACATTTTGCTCTCCAGTCCAAATAAGGAAGAACCAAAATGAAAATCTTATATATTGTAATGTATATAGTAAAATCCAGTCTGCCTATCAAACACGCACTCGATAAAAATATCAAGCAGAAGAGTGGCTGGCATTATTCTCTCATTCCCTTTTATTAAGAGGCACACTAAATTGCATCTCCTAATTCTTGCAACTATAAGCAAAAACTTCGACAGGTACATTTGCTCATAATTTTGACAATTGTTGACTAAATGACGGGTCAATGCACACGACAACCTGCAGTGTTTTTCAATCACGGTATTAAAGTATCGATCTAGCAATCAAAACTGTAAGCACAAAAAATTGAAATGAATTATAAAGTGAAAGAAACTGTCTTGTGATAAAGAATGAATACCTTGCCAACACTTTTTCCAGAATGAAGATAGTCAACTGCATCAGCCACCGAATTAACGCCTAAAAATGGTTTCGGATCGACAGCAACCTGTCATGAAGAGATAAAGCAAGTCTCATGAAGATGTGTATAAGCCCAAATAGCTTAATTCATTTTATTGTTCACTCCTGTTATCCCAAATATGTCCATAATGACCCAGGTAGTTTAATCCGATTCAAGAATAAGTTAAAGAGAACTCATTATATTGTCCGTTCTTGTCCAATATGTATACAAAACATGTCCATAATGACCCAAGTAGTTTAATCTATTCAAGAATAAGTTATTGAGAACTTGCACAGCGTGTATGAACCAAAAAGTGCCAAGCAAATGTATTATACCTTGAGCTTTCCCAAGGAGTAAAGATCATAAAGCTTATCTAGATGCTGCTGCCAGAGGTAAGCATATTGTACTAAGAAAAATCCAGCCTGAAAACATTAGACATCAAGCCATTAAAATTCCATAAGACATAAAATATCACATGCTCGTAATTCAATAATCATGAGATATTTTTGAAACAAAACGAAGTTCAAAGTGAACGAAGGTGCAGAGGGAGGGACAAAATATCTTCAAGTCATATTTTGGAAATATATGGACATGAACAATGGATCTTATCATTTCCTAAAAGGATTAAGACATTCAGTTTGGAGTAAATTAAGTTGGAAGGCTATTTTACAAGGCCAGTAACATTGGCCTTTGATCAAAGGCAATTTGCTAAGGACAACGTTAGGTGAAATGGAGATTCTACTGTGTAACAGAATCAAAAGGCTACTGGGATAAACATTTACAGATTAATATTTGAAAACAGTAGGAAATATAAAGACCATAGCATATTCCAATAACAGCTTTAACAGCCGTGGAAAGGCAGAAAAAAACAACGATAATAGACAGGGATCAACATAGTGAGCAAAGTAGTAGGACAAAATTCTATATTCAACATCCTCAGTAAACTAATAATACATCCAAGCAGCTAAGTAGCAGCATTCGTTCTTACAAAAAGTGAATAAAAAAATATCTATCTGAAAACATAATTACACCATGAACTGAAATTAAAGCCAAATACTACTCAAAAAAGATATACAGTATTAACAAGGAAAATGGAAAATGGGCACCAATTGATTCTTTGATAGCAACAAAATCAGAGCAAGACAGAGGATTAACATGTAAAATGTATAAAATATCGATCACATACCACAGTCTGGCTTTTGTTCAGAATCTTTTCACATAACCCAGTATAATTTCGTGGCTTCCATCCCTGTTCTCCTTGATACTAAAACCAGATGAATATTTATCAAAAGTTTGAAAAATGAATTGGAGATCAAGAATCAAATGATAAAGAAATTTGTTTCCTTCAAGCTAAGTAGCAGTCTAAATTTAAGATGGTCAATCAAGACTGATGCAAACAGATTGAAATACACACTATATATGTTCAGAATCAAGTCCAAACCTGAGAAATCATTCCAATCACAACAAGTCGTCCATATCTTGCCAAAGCATTCAAGCATAGATCAAACATTTCACCACCAACAGACTCATAGACAATATCAACACCTTCAGGGAACTCAGCCTTTAGTACCTGGATACACAACAAGAACATGCTTGCAATGCTGGAAGATCTTAAGCATTTATATTGTTGTCAATGGATAAACTCATATGATTAAGCATTTGTATAGACATCCCATTTCCCCTCCCTTTCCTGAAATAAAAGGCCATCCATTTGTATTGAGTACGTCAAGAAAATCACCATATAACATAACCTTGGAGCTTCCCTTCTATGATTGATCACAAAAGTTCTTTTTCTTCTGATTCATATTTTGATGTGGAACTTCATGGGTAGTAAGTCCTCAGGCTTCCCTCTCATAAAAATCCTTAATCCGTTTTTAGGATGTAAGTGTGAAGCTCATGACAAACCTTTAGGTAACTGTTCTTTAAATATCAATCCTAATATTCTCTAAGACCAACTCTAGACTTGTTAACGATTGACTCCCTTCATCTTTCTTTACAAAAGAAAAGAGGGTGACCCAGCACACCCAAATGCAATGTTAGGTAACAAATATATATTGACCTTTGAACCTTTCCTAATGAGTTGCAAAATTGTAAAATCCCTCAAAAAATCTTCAATTCATCTATTCTTTTGCCAAAGGTCCATGAGGTTTCACTTCCAAAAAGTTGGCAAATTAAAATAGTACAAGTAGACCTTGTTCCCACACTGGAAAAGAAGTAGGAAAACCATGTCAATTCTTGTGGCCACATGGCAGTCAGACAATATTATTATTGCAAAATATTCTAGAATCCGGGGAACTTGATTTCATATATTTTTTATCAAAAGAAATAAAAGACACATCAACTTGTGTCATATTGTGTGTGTATATATACGTGTGTGTGTGTGTGTGTGTGTATAGAGAGAGAGAGAGAGCGAGAGAGAGAGAGAGAGTCTGAAGGTCGAAACTTGGAAATTCTGAAGCATTTTACATCTAATCAACCATTGGTCTAACTCTCAATAGGATAAGGTTCCATCCAGAACAAAAGAAAAAGGAAAGAAAAGACGAATCCGTACGAGAGTTAAGGACCTAAGATATACAGAGAATGCTTCTTCACTATCCAAGGAACTCATCTTTTTACATTATTGCAGTTTTATTTCTGAGTCACAGCATTGAAAATATCTTCATGTGGTAAATTTGAAGGCTCTGTGTTTTTTCAACCAAGCTTCTTTACCAGGAGAACAGCCATCAATTCTGATAAAGATGTCAAAAGGAAAATTTAATAGGACAGAGCTTTAATGAGCAGTGGTCCCCCATACAGTGACGTGACTATCATGTATATCCATCATATCACGACTTCTAAAAAGGTAGGACAAGAAAGCAAGAGATTATTCCTAACACAAACATAAGCTTTTGGATTTGTGCATGTTTAATCAAAAGGAATGGACAACATCATAATAAAACAATTGTATGTAAACCCAAAGCAAAACTCAAGCTTTGACATGCTAGAGTGTATTATGTTTTTTTCACCTTTCACATCTTTGCTATTTGGCCACCACATATGCAAGTGCAAAGTAAGAAATGAACAACCAAATTCTTCAAGATACGTACAGTTTTGATATTTTCTTCCTTATAGTCAATAACTCGATCAACTCCTAAACTTCTCAAAAGCTTGGCCTTTTCTTTGCCTCCACAAGTTGCAACAACCTTCTTTCCAGCTAGTTTAGCAAGCTGCATCAAGTAATAGTTGTTATAACCTCATTTGTGCTGCAGAAAAAATGACTAGAAAGGAATGTTATTTCTCAATGGCACAATTTAAGAGATATTACACATTCATGGTGATGCAAAAGACTATGTGGAACAACATGGAATAAGAAATCTAGAAGAAGGAATCTTATTCAACTCAGTGCGTGAACAGAAACAGTGGAGGAATATATAGATGATGGACATTGGAGCAGTGGTGGCAAGGATGCTTTGCTGCAATCTAGTAGCAAGAGCTCACAACATGTAAAGGCCACTCCCCAGGTAAAGCTGTATGCATTAAACCTATCCAGACCAAGTAGCTGGAACCTCATGGATGGATGTTTCCCTCAAATAAAGGAGGTGATCAATCAAAGTGAAGGCCAAAAGAAATAGGGATTGCTTCTCTGAAACAGATAAATAGATTAGGCATCAACGTGCACACTGCTATTTTTTCCAAGTATTATTGGCATATGGTAATGCTGACAATATAGATGTAGTAAATTATTAGATGGATATCCATGTCATCTACAACTATACCTGCACAGCAAACTGCCCGGTGCCTCCTGCAGCAGCAGTGACGAGAACTACTTTTCCTGATTCCATTTGTGCCGCCTACAAAGTTAGCAAATGGGGAAAGGCTTAGCAATATAAATGGTCCAGTTGAAGTACGTCATCCAAATAATAAAACACATAACCAATAAGTTGTACTCACAATACGGAACATTCAGAATCGCATGAAAAATAATAACAAGTACGAGGAATATAAAAAAGGAAAGAAAGAACAAAATAATGTATCTCAGATGTGTGAAGAAAAACCTTTTCCAAAGCAATGGAAGCTGTCAATCCCGATGTGAGCATGGCAACAACTTCCGGATCTGGTCTTGCCACAGGAAGTATGTGTTTTGAAGGTACCTAAATTACACGTTTATGCATATTATCACCTCAAGAAATATGAAAATATAAAAACAGAACAACAGAACCGAGTCAACCAACCAATCTCAAAGTCAAAAAAAATTATAAATGTGTTACCGCGGTGAATTCAGCGTAACTTCCAAAAGTCATTATTGCAGCCGGAGTGCCAGGCTTTAAGTTTTTAACAGAATCGCCTACAGCAGCAATTATTCCCACTCCCTGAATCATAAGACAAGATTACATTTGTGAACCCACAAAAGAATCGTTTGATCTCGTAAAAATCAAAATGTACCTGACAAAAAAATATAATGAACTAATATGGATAGAAAGATCACTGATAAAACAAATAGAACAAGCACTAAAAGTGACTATTCCATCATGAACTACTTCTTTCTGTCAATAGACCATTATGTTGAAACTCCCAAAAACTGACGCATCCGCAACCAATAAAATGATAAGAGTCTTGAATTAAAATGATATAATAAAATCCCAAGAAAAAATTGAAACTAAAAACAGACAACTTAAAGACATTTAAATCTAATTCAAGTGTACAGGAGTCTTATGAAGATTGCATACACGGTACGTAGTAAAACTTTACAAATATCTAAAATAAACAACAATATTTTGTCCATTTGATATATTAACTTCTAAGTCTGATGATAACCAACATGTAAAATGTTAGTGATAAGTTTGATTGAGTGAAATGCACATACATAGTCATGCAATAATCTTTGGGCAATAGATGGGTCTCAAATTTTGAGATAAAAAGTTCAGATATTTAAGTGATGTTCAAAAGAATGTTATGGAAGATCATATGACTAAACAATTTTAAACCACATGCAAATGGTAGATTCAAGGAGATAACAAGTTTGAAGGAAGATACAGGAGCATCATATGTCTCATGCCATTAATCATACAATTGAAGTGGAAGGTCTGAGAGATACAAGTGTGGATGTATCACTCATGTGAAGTGGAATGGCTAAAAAATTTTATGTATGATGGAGAAAAAACACAAGGGCCATAAATACGATGAAGTTGTATCATATGTGCAACATAGAAAGAAACGAAAGTTGTAAATCTGGAAGCTGATTTGCATTTACCAAGTGTGCTATGTTTAAGAGACCATAGGTACAGCTTCTTATAATACATTTGATGTGAATTTTGAAAAGGTCATATGAATGATAATTTGGATCATATATCTGAAGAGGTAAAACAAAGAAAGACCAGACATATAATTGGTTGCATAGGTAGTTTCAAATGTCATTTCTTGATGATTCAGAAATTAATTGAAGTATTTGAAGACTTCGTACATTAACAGATATTATCAGAATCACAGATCCAGATCAAGACGATAACAAATTGTGCTTAGAAGTCCAACAGACATTGTGCAACAACAGGAAAGGCAACCAAAGAAGACTTCATGCAGACTCTTATTTGTTATTACTGTTTGTCACAATTCGCTATTAAAAGTCCATATTTTTCCTATCTTGAAAGCTATGCAAGCTGTTAGTTTATAATAGATAATAAACCTAGATGCTTCCGGAAAACTCTAATCACAAGATTTTTAAAATGAAAGAAAGAAACAATATTATTTGAGTTGTAAAGTGTTAAAATTAGTCTTTTGTGAAGACACCCTCTGGGCGTAATCTGCAAAGAATATTTTCTTTTCTCGTTCTGTGATTCTCCAATCACTGTGAATATCTAAGCTTGCCTCTTCCTTAGATTCAAGTTGTTGTAGTGCTGTTGTAAGTAGGTTTCTGAGCCAATGAAAAGAAACGAGAGATTGTTGTTGCTGAACTGGTAAACACGAAAAGGGAGTCTTCAGAAATGAATGTAGACTCATGATCAACCGTCATAAATCTGGCGCTCTCTTGTCATCTTTTTACTTTCTGAAACTTCATATTTATTAATTCGATCGTACAGTGAAGATTTTTAAAGAAGAAACAAACAGATTTTGAATAAGCAAGCAGCAGAATAAAATCTTGTAAAAATAAGAATAGTTGTTTAATGTCTTCACCCCCATCCCACCCTCACCCCTTCTACCCTCCAGATTAAACCTGTCAGCTGGGATTAACACATATTATAGTGCTTGATGCAAAACCTTTGCAAACATGACACTGATACTATGATTAAGACGTCAATTTGGAATGGAACTAGTAACAAGCCAGAAACAACATGATTTAACTTTACGTCTTTATAAAGCTTGAAAAGGTATTCGAGTAAGTACAACCACACAGTTCATTATTATGTTCCGGGAGGAGGAGAAAGGTAAAAAGCTCTAGTTTAGGATAAGTACACAAGGGTTTGAAACAATCCAAAATATGAAGCAAGTCATTCATTTCAAAAGAGAAGGAGAAGTTACATTATTAAAATAAAAGTATGACATTTTAGCATTCCATATATCTTAACAATGGATGGCAATTTGAGTGCAATTAAAGCAATAAGAGTAGGAAGGAGCATGAGGAATTACTGGTAGGGGCACTTTCAGAGGATCAGTGCTGAATGTAAAAGCATAAAAATAAAAGTTGTTTAAGTACACTAATTTACTTCACAAATTAAGCTAAAACTTAAGTTTTTTCTTACCTCAAAGCCAGCATCAAATGGAAGACGGGATTTGATGTCCTTTATGTCACCACTAAAATACCGTCCTGAGCTAAAATTCACCTGTTATGATATGCTCTCAGTTAGTGCACATGTAAAGATGCTCCTCATCGTTATGTATGTGTACACCAGGTAAGTTTATTCCTGATAATATTACTTAAGCTAATAAGGTTTAACCCAATAGAGCCAGCCAACACCAAAAAATAATAAATAAGCAAGTAGCAAAGTGTAACTACATTGGAAGAGCCTTAAATCTAAATATTCCTAGATATAATATAATCTACAATGTACGTAAAGATGCTCCTCATCATTATGTATGGTACACCAGGTAAGTTTATTCCTGATAATATTACTTGAGCTAATCAGGTTTAACCCAATAGAGCCAGCCAACACCAAAAAATAATAAATAAGCAAGTAGCAAAGTGTAACTAAATTGGAAGAGCCTTAAATCTAAATATTCCTAGATATAATATAATCTAAAATGTAGCTATGTTGTGCAACGTACATGCATTTTACACCCATATAGGGTAAGGCTTGTTATTTCTAATCTTTTTCAAAAATATAGGATACCAAACTTTAGGACATCTATTTGAATCACAAAAATCAAATTATAAGACTAACAAACTTACATCACTAGCATTAACACCGGCATAAATGACTTTCAAAAGCACATGATCAGGTTTGAGTGGTAATCTCAATGGAGCACGTATTACACTGGTAGCCCCACGGAAATCATGATTCAATGTGTGGACAACTCTAGAGAACAAGATAAAGAGACTCGTTAAAAACAATCAATAAATGATTTGGTAAATGTACAAAAGAAGTGAAATAATTGCAACAGTGATTTACGTGAAATTTTAGCCTCATGCCTAAATACGGTTAAACATGAATAGATTCAAGAGCATCTCTGCGGAGTAATTTTTACACTAAAGCCACAAAGATCCCAATAAAAGCTGCCAAAAGTTATAAAAAAAAATGTTCTTTCTGCATCAAAACTGAAAGAAACAGAAAATTTAAAATCTAATTCATCAAGAGTACGTCTGCAACATACATGAGAAACTATTCTGTACTGATTTGGTCATATTCAACATGTTGAAAAATCATTAAAAGAAAATTCAATGTGGAGGCAAGAATCCATAAAATATTTTGTAAGAAAAAAATGAGCTAAAACGTAATCATCACAATACTACCATAAGGAAAGAGGAAGTAGTTGCACAGAGTTGCTTGGCTCCTTCTAAGAAAATGTTCCACAAACAAGTTAAATAAGCTAGTCTTGTGTGGATTTCAGGACTCAGTTTCTTGCATATAATGACCGTAACATATAAATATCAAAATTTTCAACTCTTCCATTAGAGCATTGCATAATTCTTTATGATTGACCAATGCCTTCTTGTGTCCACAAAATGGTTTTATTTCAAAGCTGAGGAACAAACATAAGAAGATGACATAGATTACTTCCACTCTTGTTAATGCAAGTAACTGAATTTATGTCTTCTTACATCTTCTCAAAACTTTGTGGTATTTGAGTACTCAATGGAGAAATAAATGAAGACTTTCTCCTAGATGTTAAAGGGCGCACACGGTATTTTGCTTCTTCTGCAGGAGTTGGCCAATACTCTAAGCCCCTTCGCTTAGATATCCACAAGCAAGCCCCAGCTTTAGTCTCATCAGTTATAAGCTCAAAAGCACCTGCATATTTGACAATTAGACACTCATAGCTAAAAACAGAGGTTGCAATACAATAATCGAAAAGGGTAAAGCATAATGAAAGATTAATTTTCAAATAATTCTTTAAATGCAATAACAAACAGTATCTTCCTTGACATGCATGATGGTATTACATACACATCCCTTATATCAATGAAGTTCGATGATATGTAGGGTGCAATTTTGAAAAATTAATTGCAATAGTAGTTACCTTTCACTAACATTTCCATTGGCAAGAATCCTCCAATTAGATCGATAAAATTAGGATCCACTTTTGAGGCCAACTCAGTTTGCACAAACTGCAGGCAGAAAAGGGTTAATAATTATTTTTTATAGAAAAGATTAGAAATCTTAAATAGTATTTTTAGCAACAATGCTGAAAAGCTTCATGTAATAGTTTAGATAAAACTATAAGTTGCTGAAATTATAATAATATGATAGACATGAGTGGCGGATAAGTAGGCAGTAGTTGTGTGTCTTAAAAAATATGTGAATAAAATTAATGTTTCCCAAACATGCATTCATAAAATCGCTTGCAAATCGCTAACACCATCTTCTTAATCTCAATAAGAAAGCTAAAAATTTTTATGTTACCAGGTAGTATGGAAAATCATCATGCTAAAGAGTGAACTCACTATTAATCGATGATAAAGCTATAGTCCCCCCCCCCACCCCACCCACCACCACCAACCCTCATCCTCGCCAAGTTTCATCCATACCTGGCCAGTCTCCCATTAGCATATCACTCTAACCCTTAGATCACAGCCATTCCATCAGCTGATGTTGCTATCAAACAACCCCAACTTAAAATTAACAACCTTCCTCACTGAGCTAACCTTCAAAACCAATAACTAAACCTCTTCTCCTACTAAATACGTCATATTAACCAATTGATTTGAGGTGCTTCTCAGTAGTAGTAAGTGTAATTTGAGAAGCTTTGGGTGATATGCAGTGAGAGTTGATGGAAACTTTTGACTTCTGAATGATTATAATGATTTTGGTTCATCGGAGTGAGTGACAAATTGTGGTCCTTTTTCCCATTCTTCTAATTTCAGGTTCATTAATGTGTATGGTTGGTCACAGTGGGGGAAGAGGAAATGGTGGTCGTTCTGGTGATTTTGAGGGGTTGTCACTCAAGGTGGTTGTTGTTTGAGGACGATTTTTTATGTTGGCTTTCTTTTTGGCAGTCTTTTTCCTAAAGGTTCTGAGAGGTGGGGACATTGATCCATTTTGGCCTCAGGCTTTGGCCAGTGCCATCCTGGTTTTTTTTATAATAGTTGGTTTCTTTAAGGCGGTGGTGCTTTCATTCCTTCCCCTTTCTTCGTAGGAAACTGCATTCAGAAGAACTTTGCTGTGGATGCAGAGCAGCTGTTTATTTTAAGGGGTTCGGATGCTCATTTTGTTGCCAAAGGGTCAGATACATGGTTGCTGAGGAAGTAACATTGCCATAAATTTTGAGACTTAAAAAATGAACTGGGAATGCGAATTGAGGCAGGTAAGTATGTTGACATGGTTATTAGAATTGAGAACTGAAGCAAAATATATTGGGAATGAATGAGTAAGTCCAAATGCAGCCGTACATATTAAGAAAACTGAATAGAGGAATTAAGAGGATAGAAAGAAAAAAGGCATTTGCAGTTATTAAGAAAAATCAAGTTTTCTTACCGTTAACAGTATGCAGCTCTTGATGAACGAGCAGGATTAAGCCCCCGTTTGTTTCCCATTATTTGCCCGTTAAAATGAAAAATATGACCGCTATCCATCACATCAAGCCACCATATTTGACTTTCTATTTCTTATGTGAGGTCCGTAACGGCTATATTTTTCATTCTCATTCTTATATTAATGTGGCTCAAACGGGACCTAAAAGTGATGATCGACTTGAAGATCTGGATATAATTATCTATTAACGTCTCTAAAATGCAAGAGGTGCAGTTGTATCACGACCTCCTCCCTAATATTTTATGAGTCGATAACTACAGGTCAGTTGACAATGCGAAAAACATCTCTGTAATCGGGGATGACAATTAACTACTGCTCCCTACAACAACATGATTGATGCAGGGTATCTCTATTATTTTTATTATTAAGGAAGAGAGTGCCACATGTACAGGGATGGTAAGCCTCAAGCTGCTAATGGCCTTTTAGTCCATCCAGTCTCCATTCCCAAATAAGGAGAGGTTTCTTTTCAGATAACCCCTTGTCCTAACTCTTCTCCAAGTCAAGTACAATAGACAACTCGATCTCGAGCTCCTAAGACTCACATTGCTGAGAACCATTTTTGTTCCACACTATGTTAGACAATGTATCTATCTACCCTTTCGGCAACTCTGGGACTCTATTTGTTGGTCAACATAGATATAGAGACTAAACCACAATGAATGGTACTTCCTTTTGGGCTGTTGTGTGCAAAGAGGTATTCAGACCCCGCCACAACAGTTCATGTCCAACCTGTAACATCAATGAAGGTATCTAATATCTCAGCCCAATTATTGTTGTACGTTGCAGATGTGTCATTAGAAAAATTAAATAGAGGTTACCTCAGGGCAAAGCACATTGATACGGATCCCTTGACGCTTGTAAAGAGCGAGGGATCTGGTGAACATAACCACACCACCTGTGAAATTTCTTATCATCGTCAGAGCAAAAACATAATGTAGATCAATTAATTACATTAAGAAAGAACTGACAGATAACAATGCATAATAGAGACCTACAAACCTTTGGAGGCAGAGTAGATAGGATCACCATACATTGGGTAGAGCCCCGACGCAGAACCAACATTAATGATTACACCAGGCTTTTTAACCTGTTGCATGGTTTGAATCTGCAACCAAATCAAGATTAATATGCCGTTATCACCAAATTAGAAGACCCGTGAACATGGAAAACATTCCAGAGAAAAGACACTTCTTTAACGTGCAGACCTACAAAAACTATCTCCACATCTGTTTCATAGGTGCAACTCTCGAAGGTCCTCTTAACTACAATAACCATCAATCTACTGAAATTACAAACTCGAGCATGAATTATAGGAAACCTTGAACATTCAAAAATAACACCATCTTAACTTAATAAAAAGGTGTATCTATTTCAAGCTGAACCTATTGAATAACATAAGAATTTCAGTTTCAATCAACTGGTAGAACGTAAAATAATAAGAGACTTTAAAATACTTTACAGCGAGACGGGTGCAGTCAATAACTGCAATAAGATTGACATTAACAGTGAGTCTCCAAGATTTAGAACCATCAGTATTGTCCTTGTTAAATGGAACCGGATTCGCAATCCCCGCATTGTTAATACAGAGATCCAATCCTCCATACGTCTCGACGTGCTTCTTGAAAGCCGCAGAAAGTTCATCTAACCCAACAATCAAACCAAACATATTCAGTATTTCCCTAATCGGTAAAAATAAATAGTACAATCTACAAAAATTATGTGCCAATTTAATTGGTGAAAGCGAGAAAGATTATTAAGGATAAAATCATATATTACGTAAATACACAAATAATAATCAACAGACTTGGGCTATGTATCAGGCTTCAAAAAGTTCGATGGAAAATTTTAACGCAATCGAGCAGTCCAATTTTAAGATTAGTGTTCTGAAACGAACATGTTAATAAGATGGAACCCGAGACTCAACAAAGCATCACTTACTTGCATTAGTGACATCAGTTTTGATGAACATAGCCGGTGGAAATCCCAGTTCAGAGTGGAACTTGGAAACTTCATTTGCAGCAAGTAATGCAACGTCTTGTCCTTTATCAGAAAAATCGATTATAGTTACGAAAATTCCTTTGCTTGCGAGGGCAAGAACAAGCGCTTTGCCGATGCCTAGTGCTCCGCCAGTGACTAAAGCTGAAAGACCAGGCTTGATCTCCATTTTTTATGCTCGAAATGGAAAGATTGATAAATGAAAATGAATTGATTGATTGATTGACTAAAGCTGTTGCTACTTTTTTGCGCCTCTATGATGAAAACCGTTAAAATGAATTTTTTTTTTTTTTTTCGAAAACGATGAATTTTGGGCTTCTGGGATGATGATTTGAAAAGATTTAAATTTACCTATAAAATATTTTATTATGAAAATGTACTACTATTCCCTTGTTTGATTCTCAATCTTTTGAAAATTCATTTTTTTAAAACTCATTTTCAAATACGTTTTCTTCAATATAATATTATTATACGCAAATTCAAAATATTTTTTAATTTTTAACTACATATTCTTCATCAATCTACTATTCAAAATACATTATTCCTCTAAAATGGAGATCAAACAAAGGCTAAAAACGAGCTTGAAAAAATAAAATTAATAATTATTAAATAGAAACTCTATTTTTGTACTGGCGGATTTTTCTAAATGGTCTATCACTATTCATTCTTGTCAAAATGTCTATAATACCCTTAATGAAATGGCTTGTCATATTTTGCACAAAATATCCTGATTTATTAGGATAGTTCCAAAATTCTTTTATTTCTCTTATTTCGAATTTTAATATAAAGTTCCATCCTTTGATCTAATAAATTAGCATAATTTGTAATATAATTGTCATATAATTCTTTAAGATTATCATATTCTTTAGATGACATATCAATAGTCTCTAGTTGAGAAAAAATACTTTTTATTTTTTCTAATAGTCTTTCTAACAGGTTATCTAATCCCTTAATTATATAGTCTGGCATCGTATAGATAATTCCTTATAAAGCTTTATGATAATAATAACATGATAGATAAGTTTTTGCAAACATGATAAGTAATAATCCCTACGATTCTTTCAAGATATTAGAAGAATTCTTTCTAAATTTAACAAAGACAATAATTTTACCTTACTTTTGATCTTAAATCTGTATTCTTAGAACCGAGTGACCTTCAAACTCTGAATCTGCAAACTACTCCTTTAAACGGTCTTTTGCCTCAATGGGAATTCTGTTATTTCAGCTTCTTGCCATCACTGTATCTTTTCTTAGAATTAAGAATAAAGATTTTAAGTAAAGAAAATTCTCTCTTTGTTAAAGTAAGAAAAAAATTATCTTCTTCAATCTGTAAAAAATCTATGGGATAGAAAGTTTAGAAACTCATATTTTTCTGATATCAAAAGATCGGGATTTTATTTTTATAATGATTTATACAAGATTTATATTGTATACAAGAAGTTTCCAGAAAAACTGGTTTTGAAGAAAGCTTAAGGAAAGAAAATGATTTCCAACTCGAGATAATTCATTCTTTCCCCAGAGACCTCTATTTATACATGACTCAAATTTACTATTATTGGTCTATTATATCATTGCATACATCAGAATTTGAAAAGGGCTCACATGCCTCTCTATTCTTTTCCTCCTGGGGTTTACATTTTCACATGCATTTTTTGCTTTTTCATCAAAGAGGCATCTTTTCCTCTATTATTGCCTCTCCATCTTTGGCTCCATATGTAGCTGGCTAGATGCTTTGTTAGTGGTAGGTCCCCTTTTATCTATCTCCATTCATCTTTTATCTTGAAAAATCAATCTTTTAATCTTGTTTGCATGTGGGGCACTCCCTCAATTTGCATGATTCTTGGATTGTTGTAGGACTTCCATTAATTTGATGAGTATCAAATTTCTGGATATATTTTTTCAAAAATAGTAGATTTTTCTTTTCCATTATTCGTAAGGAGTGTCCATCCTTCATATTGGCACAAGCATCTGAATTTTTTATCATATATGTTCTTTGCAATGTTATAAAGAACTTTCATCACCAAAACTCTTCGAGATTTTATTCATGATTTATTGATCTTAGGCAATGGTTTATTATTTCGGCCAACTTCAATCTGAAAATCTCGGCCAACATATCCAATTGTGATAATATGTTCAGTAGGATAGTATATAATTCCATCAACATCGGGACTTATTGAATAAAATTTGATATAAATCGATCTCCCTTGGGCAAATTTTGAAACTTCTGCCCTGAATATATCATCAAATTTTTCAATTTCTTTTAAATCTTTTCCTGTATAGAT
The DNA here is from genome assembly GCF_002742605.1 of Olea europaea var. sylvestris. Lineage (NCBI taxonomy): Eukaryota > Viridiplantae > Streptophyta > Magnoliopsida > Lamiales > Oleaceae > Olea > Olea europaea. The sequence goes on along the minus strand of NC_036244.1, from coordinate 6,759,077 downwards.
CAAATCCAGAAATCCATAATCTGCTGCCATTTTGACTATGAAAGGGTCTGCATCCTTAGTAATTATTAATCTGGGATAAACATGATCTCCCGATGCAATAAAATATGATTCATTTTCTTCCAATTCATAAACAATTTTGGCAAATGATCTATATTCTTCTTCTTTTGATGATAAAGGGGTATCATTATTTTCATCAGTTTTGATTCTGATAAAACTTGTATGTTCATCACCATTTTTTATAGTCACCTTCCGGGGACTTGCTATGTCTCGTTTGATATTTCTGGGCCCACTACTGCTTCCTAGCTGTGTACCTGTTTGTATTTTTGAAATTGTATCAATTGGTATTTCCTATTTGGTATTTAATGACTCGAATTGTGAAGTAATATCATCAATTCTGTCATTCAATTCTTTGGTATATTTGGAATGAAAATTAGATATTTCCACCAACAATTTGACATTTTGTTGGATAGATTCTACCATTTGCTCTAATTGCTCAATTCCAATTTTCATATCTTCTGATTCTTCCATGAAGAATTTCATTCGTCTGTTGATGTCTATTAATGAATTTTTGATATTATCCATCTCCAAATTCGATATTCCTGCTCAAAAAATCTGCAAGATAGTTATTTATTCCTTTAATATAAATAATATCAAAATTGTAGAATGATAAATATGCTTGCCATCTGTATAACCTTCTATATTGAGGTTCCATAGGTAACTTATTTCTAATAAGTCCTGCAACTTGAGAATTATCAATTTCAACAATAAATTTTTTAGATAAAAGGAATAATGAAATTTTTTTTATTCCTCTGATAATTGCTAACAATTCTTTTTCATGGGTAGTATAATTTATTTCTGCTTGATTAAAAGTTCCACTTAAATATTTACATATTTCATTTAAATCTGTTTTTAATATAGCTGCCAAATATTTATCTGAGGCATCAGTATTAACAATTAGATTATCTTTTTCATCTGATAACCTTAATTTTGGTAAATTTTTACATTCTTTTTTTAATGATTTAACAATTTCAGTATGTTCTTTGTTTCAACCTTTAGTATTTGTTTTCCTAAATAGAATTTGTATCTTATATCTCTTTTTTGAGAGATTTTCGATAAATCCTTCAGCATAGTTTAAATATCCTAAAAAATTTTGTATTTGTTTTTTGGATTTTAATTCATTTGGAAAGCTTTCTATCTTTTTAGATATATGAGTCTGTAATTTTATTCATTTTCTATCTATTAATAATCTCAGAAAATCTATTTCTTACTTCTCTATTATATATTTCTTTTTAGAAAATACGATTCCTTCCTTTTTGCATTTATTTATGAATTGTAATAAATGATTCCTATGTTCTTTTTTATAATTAGAGCATATTAATATATCATCTATATAAACAATAAGAAAATCACTAAACTTTTTGAATATATTATCCATTTTCTTTTGAAATATTTGAGGTGCATTTTTTAAACCAAATGGCATAACTAACAATTCATATTTTCCTTGAGGTGTACTAAAAGCTGTATATTGTATACTATCTTCTTCCATTTTTATTTGTCAAAATCCTGATTTACAATCAAATTTGGAATAACATTACTTTCCTTTTGTAAGATTTATTAAGACTTCTTTATTTGGTAAGAAGTAACCATCAAATTTAGTATTTTTATTTAATTCCTTATAGCTTATTATCATTCTAGCTTTTCCTCTAATCTGCTCAGAATGTTTCATAACCATAAAAGCTGGACTACTATGAGGTCCATTACTGGGTCTAATTAACTTCTATTCTAATAGTTCTTTTATTTGAATTTTAAATTCTTGCATATCCTGTAAAGTATACATCATTGGTCTAACTCTTATTATAACATTTTCTGTTAATTCTATTTTAACTTTAGGATGATATGGTTTCCAAAATAATAATGAATTTTCTCCATAAATTTTTTCTAATTGTTCTATGATTTTTTCCATACTTATCTCTATTTCTATTTTTAGGATCTTTTTATATGATAGTTTTTTATTTTTTAGTTCATCTTGTACTATTGGTCTTTTTTTTAATTCTTCCATCATGTAAACTTACAGTTAATGGTGAATCTATTCCTTCCCTAAATAAAGATTTAAACATTATTTGTATTCCTGTTAAATAAACATATTGGATCTTTTTACTATATTTTTTACTAATTTTTGATAATAATTCTGATACTATATTTTTTGTTAAAAGGTTTATCTTATGTGTTCCTTGAGTAGTCCTAACATCTATAGTTTTTTCAATCTTATGGTATTCATTTATTGCTATTCTTTCTCTTCTCCATATTCTATCTAGAATTTCTCATTTTCCTATTTTCAAATCTAAGGATAACTTTTATATTTTCTTAAATTTATTATTATCAAAAATTACTTTTAATCCATAACCTTCTATTCCCTCATATTCTTGGATTTCTATGTTATTATTTTTTATTTTTTCAATTTCTCTCATTAATCTTTCATTTTTATTTGCAGCCATATGACATTCACCAGCTCCTGTATCTATCAATATATTTGGTCCTTTTATATACCTTCTATCGTTGAAATATTTTCCTTCTATTTTCATATTTCCATGAGGTTTTATTTCTTTTAAACCACTAGTTTCTCCGCTTCACTTATAAATACTTCCTGATTATTATAATGTTCAATATCAGATATTTCACTTAATTCACTTTCTATTTCAAAATAATCTTTTTGTAATATTTTCACTTTTTTCTTTGTGCAATCAGGACTTATATGACCTATTTCTTCGCAATTCCAACACTTACATTGTTTTTTATCTTTTTTATAAGGTTTATTTTTCTGTATATTATTTTTTCTTTTATAATATTTCCTTCCAGGTATTATGTATTTTTTCTTAAAGTTTCTATATTTTTTAAACTTTCTGTTTTTATACTTTCTTTTATTTCTTTTTTCAGAATTACATCACCATCTTGTGGGTTTTTCCATATCTTCACAACATATTCTAGTTAAATTTCCTGATTTTTTCAATAATTGTTTTTGTTGACATATATATGCAAGTCTTTCAAACAANAATTTGAAATGTAATCCTAAAACTTCATTAAAGTTTTTATCTTTCAATGAAACACAATATTTTGGGTAACAAGTAAATATTAATTTTTGATATGCTAAAGTTCCTTCTATAGTTCCCAAATGACGCATGATCCTGATAATTTATTGTAATACATATCTTGATATACTTCTTGATTCTCATTACTATAAAATTGAGTATAATAGTAATCCTTGAATTTACAAGTATATTCTTTAATTTTACACATATCACAAATTGTTAAATTAATTAACTTAACTCTTGCATTATATTTTTCTCGTATTGCTTCTTCTTCATAATTTCTTAACCAATTTTCTCCTAAGAATTCATCTGCAATATATTCTACTAATATTTCTATTCCTAGTTTATCCGACTTTATTATTTCTGTTTGTGCATTTCTTTTTATTAATGATTTTGTATCACTACTAGTTCCTTCCCACCAATTTCTAACATTTCCTTCAAAAGATGCAATTAAAAAATCTATTCTCATTTCAGTATTTTCCCATGTATCATCTTTATTATATAAAAAGAATAATATCATTGAATCTGCCTAAGTTATTAAGGCTTTCTTAGTGTCTATTTTGCAATCTAAGTCTAATTTTGTTCCTCCATGGTTAACGGGTTTATCATAATTATTATTTAATTCAAATCTATTACTATATTTATTTCCTTTAGACGGTTGTTTTTATCTTATTTTATCATAAAATTGTCTATATGATTTATTATACATTGGAGTATAACTTTCATCTGGATCTATTGATTCTTGTTTAGAGGTTCCTACGGGATTAGGTCATCCTCCAGTATTCATTAAAATTTGATATTCATCATCTATACTTTCTAAACTTAAATGATCAAAATTATTTATAAGTAGATCTAATTCTTCATTCATTTTATTTGTCTTGATTTTCTTCAATTTTCTGTTTACCTAACATTTTTTCTCTAGATTCCTCTTCTTCTAATATTTTAGGTAATATATTTTTCTAAACTCATCATCCATGCTTCCTGTTTCTATTATTATATTTTTCCTTTCAATATGTTTTTTCCCTATTCTGGTTATTTCTTTTTCTATAAATTTTTTATCTATTCTATTATTCTTTTCTTCATTTTCTTTTAATTTTCTGACTTCAAGTTTCAATATATTTATATCATTTCTTGCTTCTTTTATTTCATTCTTTATTTCTTGTACATCATTTATTAATGTTCTTATTAAATGTTTTAATTCTTCCATATGTTCATTGATTGATATTTTATCGATTTTTTTATTGACAATAATAAAATGTTATATACTCAGTATTTTTACACCCTTTTATCATTTTATCATATTTTTGTTTTATAACTTCAATATTTGTTAGCTCTTTTAATTTTTCATAATACCTTGCATTTTCTTTATATCTTTCTTGTTTTAATTTTAATATTTGTTTTTCTTGAGTTTTAGTTATATCTCCAGGTATTAATAATTCATCTAAAATTTTATTATTTATTAATCTTATTCTTCTTAACTTTCTTTCTAAAATATTTTTAGTTTCTTCCATTATATTTTTATGTTGATTCAACTATTTCTCTATCGTATAATTCATTTTCAAATACTTCGATAATTATTTCATATGTACGTCTATCTTTGATAAATCCTACAATTAATTTATGTAATATTTGTTCCTTTATTTCTCTAGGTAAATTCCTAGTTACATATAATGTTATTATTTTTAATTTATTAGGGATAGGGTTGAAAAATATATAACATCCTTTTTCTTCAATACATTGATAATAATTATTTATTTTTATGATTTCCATAATAATTTTTTTTTCAAATTACTATGAAATCTATTTCACTCTGGATTTTTCCTAATATATATATATATATGCTTATATTCTTCAAATAATATCTTTTTAATTATTTTTTCTTTTAGTTCTAAAGGTAAATTTTTAATTACTCTAAAAATTTATAATACTTCTTTTATGTCTTTACTATATGTTCCAATTATATTATCTTCTTCTATATAACCTTCTATATTAGAACTGTATTTTACCTGATACCTTAGTCTATTTTTATAAGTTTTAATAATTTCTAAAATCATACATTTTATTTATTTTCAATATCTTTTAGGTAATTTATTTTTATATACTTTCTCATGATCTCTATGGCTCTGATACTAACGGGATGGGTGCTACTATGAGCAAACAAAAATCTAATAATCTAATAATCACAAATCTAGTATTCTAATATTCTAAAAATTCTTTTATTTTTGTTTTAGTTAATTTATTTGTTATTAAGCGCATATAAAATCTTAAAGTAAGGTTAAAAACTAATTTTTTATATGCTTGTGGTAATCTATTTTTTATTGGTCTTCTCATAAAATTTTAAGTAATTCTTCAAAGTCAGTAATGTATGAGAATTTATAATATCAATATCTGTTATCATATCTATATCTGTTCTAAAAGGTATATCGTATTTTGAGATATTTTTCTTCCTTTTTTCTAATTTATCTATGATATCTTGTATATCTTTTATGATTATTGATCTTACAATTCCTTTAGCAAAATTTTCTAATAAGTTTTCTTTGAAATATTTTAATATTTCTTGTGATGCATATAATTGTTCTTGATATCCTATCTTATCAATTTCTTTTTCAAACTTAATTTCTTTTTTATTTTTAACAACCTTTTTTATATTATATGGCCCTCTCTTATATTTGGGTTTTTTCATTTTATAATTATTCATTAATAATTCTTTCAAATTTTGAGAAAAATTACTTGTTAATTTTTTAAGGACTTAAATAGAAGATTTTTATTATGAAGTAGGTTGTTTTTAATATTTGTTTAAGGGTATTTTAGGTAGTTTCAAATGTTTGGAAAAGTCAAAGGTCATTTTGGAAAATGGCATCTCTTCTTTGGGTCAATTTCATGTATTTCCCTTTTTGTACTTCACGTCAAGTTTTCAATCCAGTCGTGCTTGGCATACAGGGTGATCTCTTAGAGGTCCTTTTATAGGGCAAATGTGGAAAGGGAGAAAAGAGGTTAATTAGCAAACCAACTCATCTTCACCCTTCTTCCCCAACAATCCCCAAATTGAAACCTTGTAGTACCTCTCCAAAATTTCCCTCTCAAAAACTATATCCTCCCTTCATTTCACAACGCCAACCAAACACCAACACACTTATCTCCATCTTAAGCAGCACCTTACAACCCATCCTCATCAAGTCATCTTTCCCAAATTTGTGGATCTTCGAAGCCAGCCTCACATGCCGCAAGTAGACAAAACAAACCCCTATTGCAATACCAAGCTGTACATCATTTGAAAAAGCATTGAACCGATCAACAATCTTCTCAATAACTGTTATCGGTAAATTAGCTTGGTAACCTAAAAAATACAACAACCATCTAATTCCATTCGGGTAGCAGCAGAATTTCATCTTTCTATTATCATTTCCATGATTGTTTTGAAAAATCCAGTCTTTTATTTCATGTCCTTGTAACCTGCATCTGCTTTTATATAATATCTCAATGAGGTAATTCATATTTTGCAGTAGTACATTGTTTGTATTTTATACATTATTTATGTAATTCATATTTTCTATTTAGTTAGTGTTTCAATATCAAAATCAATTGATTGTTTGTGGTTGATTTCATACTAGAATACCAATGAAGAATTCATGAGTCTATCATAGATAGGGATGTCAACGAGTTGAGCCGAGTCGGCTTCGCAAGCCGAAACTCAAGGTTCAAGCTCGGCTCGAGTAAAATCAAAGGAGATTTTTCAAGCCCAAGACGAGCAAAAGCTCGACCAAAAAAAAGGCTCGAATCGGGCCGACTCAATTTTTTCTCTCTTTTTTCTATCTTTTTTTATATAGCACTTGGCCGCCTTAAGAAAGGCAACCGCCTGCTGCCTTATTTCTACTTTTTTTTAAAGGCCCGAGCCAGCGAGCCACATGGGCCAGTTCGGGCTCCGCCTGGAACCTCAAAATGGGGCTCGACCCGAGGCAACTAGGGTTTTTTCTGGTCGGGCCACGGGCGACTTGAGCTGACGAGCCCAATTGACACCCTTAGTCATAGTTATAGAGATAAAGGGACTTCTTTACCGAATGCCCGATCAAAGTCTGATGCCTATTGTGTAAGCATGGATATCAGAAGTACTTTGAGGTAGAGAATGAGACTTCTAATGAAGATAGATTATTCAATTGTTGCAATGGAAAATGTGGTTTTTGGGATTGGTATGAAGAAGGTCAAACAAGCGATGAATGTAGTAGCGTTAGCACTACCTCGGCTAACCCTACGGTGATGGAAGCAATTGAAAATATGATCTGCACGTTCCAATCTCACATGAGGCTAAATGATGATGAAGAGCTCTAGATTTCTATGAGTGTGACGATCCGCAAGCGAAAAAGGTGGCATGGGAGGAAATGTAAAATGAAAGGGGCCGACTTGATTGGCATTGTTGTTTGAATGGGTTAATTCGACTTATGTTTGTCTACATACGAATGGTAGGAAGGGAACTTTATATTTGCTCTATGATAATAGATCACAACTATGTTAAGTGTTTTGCGGTTTGTAAACTATGTAAATCAACCCACTTGTCCAGTCATTTAAATATTATGGTTGCCTCCCGTTTTTGTGTGCAATCCTGCTGAAGAGATGTATCCCATTAACATTCAATAACTGAAGAATTCATATAGAAACAAAAGGAACAAGCATGTCCCGTGAAGTTAAGATAGACTTCTAGATAATAAATTATCACATAATTCCTAGATCACATCAGACTGCTATTTACAACAATTTCATTCCCTCCCAAAATCCAAATTTTCCTGTCTAAATACATTCACAAGATGTTGACTCGGTTCCAAAATGCTTAGCCTAAGCCTTGAACAAGTCCTTAATTTTCATAATGCTTGGCAACAGCAGCAACTTGTTAAAACGAAGAAGTTCTTCATCAACTCAGTCCCAAAAGTGAAACGCCAAATAATAAAACGAACTTGGATAAGGTACATGAAAGTGGACTGCACACAAGTTGGACTGAATAAAAAATGGCATCAACGTGAAATTTTCCAATTCAGTTAGGCCTGTTACAAGTTGGCAAATGTTTCTAAGTTTGTTGTTAAATTATCCCACTTCTATATGCTAATTCAAGATGGAAACTTAACCTTTCACAAGCCTCTGCAATATTCTTCCGATAAATTTGGATAGTAGTAGGGCATTACATGACCTGGTGTTAGTTAAATAATAATAATTGAATTGCGAATTAAATATAATATTAGGTGATGATAGAGGCATAAAGTTGGAAGACGCGTATTGTTGGATAAACACATGATTTTTAGCATCACCATACATATAATAACAACGTAAATAAAGTGTAAACATTCATTAAAATAGAGAAATGATAATACAAACTAGCAACATTTGTGAATATGAGAATGTGGTCGAAGTGGAATAGGTTAATTGTTGAGAAACTTGAACTTTAGGTGCAACCTCCAACATGTCAGTATGCATCGCCCTAGATGCATTTTCATTGCTTGAAGTCGAAGTTCCCTAGATGTACAATAGAATTTAAGCAATCCTTTTCCACACAAGTCAAATTCTTATATCCATCAACTTCAACAACTGTGGAGTTAAAACTTTTGTGTAACAAAATTATTGTCATATCATTAACGTCAAGCTTCCTTTTTCACATGTGCTAGCAATTTTCGGTTGCAATGATAACACCTAGACTTTGAAGGGCTTGTTGTATGATTGTACTCGAGGTGTATTGTGCTGATTCTCCAGGTTCCATTAATAGCTAAAGATGTGGATATCCTGGCTTCACAATCCATATGAATTGTTAGTTGAGGCTTCAACTAACCAACAACATTAATGCTTCTTCCACCTTCACGACTATATGTAAAGGTCACATATATCATAACTCCATTGTCTCCTCTCTCTTTTGAATTCCTCTTCCAAAGTGGAAAACATATATCATATGCATATCTCTTTGTAGAACTCGACATTGCTTTTTCATCCTTAAACTATATACCCTACTCAGGCACAATCGAACCCTCATCTCCTAACTTTTCTTCATCCACTATAATTATATTTCAACGACATTCTCATTTTCGAAATCAGCAAAAGAAATAATACCTAAACTTTGATACCAAACTGTAAAGATCGAAATTTTAACATTTAAATCATTACTAAAACTTTCATTCATAATTAAATAAAGCTATCAACATCCTAACATGAAATTTTCGATTCCACCAATAAAAATAAACATATGGAAAACATAACCAAATAAACACGTTCTTAACTCTAAATAACAATTTCTGTAATAATAAGGAAACTAAAACAAATATTGAAATGAAATCCCTGGTCAAATTTCACCGAGTTATTATGATTGGGTTCCATAATTTCTGGTATCACGACTGTACCTCATAGCCTACCAACCAACGACCCGATCTAATATGTGATAAGTATGGAAAATGATAAGTACATGGGAACACTCTATAGGACATGAAAAATTATGGTATAATCCCGAATAAAAATATTTAAATGCATGTGTCAAAATATCATACCGTCATTATATCTTTAGAAATCAGTAAGAGCTCAATAAATATCATATCTTTGGTACCGGATGGCCATAACATACATCATATTATATCTTTAAACTTTCATAAGAATAATAATTCAACAACATGAAATTAAACAATTTAAACGGGATAAAATAATTGCACCTCGTTATCCTACCTTTATTAGACCAATGAAAAATGTTGTAAGATCCTTCTGAAAATAGGGGTGGACTCTCAGTGGGTCTAGTGGGTCACTTGACCCACTAGCTTAAAGGTTTTTTTTTTTTTTAACATCACAAAATCATATTTACTCTTACCAATAAGAGAGAATGGAGAAAGCGGTGGTACTACTAACTATTATGCCTAGTTGTTGGTGCATTCTATAAATATATTGTGTACTCTGTTAGTAGCGTTGGTCAGCCTATCCCTTTTTTCGTCAAATTGATCCATAATTCTTTTTTTATTTGGAAATAAATCATTCAATATTATTTTATATGCATTTTACAAGAGTAACTAACTCAAAATGATAACTCACGTTTGTTTTCAACACATTCTCACAATAAAATATTTTAAACATGAATTCAAATTTTTTCACTTTTAATCACATTTTCTCCCAAAAAAATTATTATTTAAAATAATATTTTTACAAAAAAAAAATGGCCACCAAACATGGGCTAAATTAGATGGCTACTTTAGAACAAATTATAATAAAGATGAGTTATTGATCTATAGGATATTTGAATTTCATTATCAAGACATACTTGATATTCTATTTCATTAGTCTCACAACAAACTTTTATAAGATGTATGATTTTGTGCTTCATGGTATAATGAACATTCCAGTTAGTTGGAATACAATATAGCAAAAGATGATATATTTTGCTTCTAATATTATCTATTCAACTTAAGTGGTAGTTCATTTGTCTATGACGGATTCTCAAATTGAAAAAAGAATGAAATTGTTAGAAAATATGTTGCAAAATCAAGTAGTGCACAAAATCGAGCTCGTATCAAGTATGAATCCTTCAAGAATCATGAACAAAGCATTCGATCACGTCTCTTTAAGCAATCGCATTAAAGTTTGAGAATTTGTAAAGAACAATTGTGATAAGATATCGAATACTTTAATTTTTTACAACTTTTTTTCAAATTTAATTGTGCTCTACTAACTCAAATTGTCTGCGTCCATTACTATCTAAATATACATGTTACACTCTCCTCACTTAAAATTCTAAATAAAACTCTGAATATGAATATTTGTGGTGTATGTTTTCTTTTGACTTGAAATGAAATGAAAAATAAGACCAACAAGGTTGGTATAAAGTAGAATTTATTTAGATTTTGATTAAGATTGAATTTTATATATTCTCTGTTTAAAGATAAGTCAATCACATATAATAAAAAATTTTATACAAGAATTATTTGAAATTAAATAAAAAAAATTCAAATCCCATTTCATCTATTCATATAGCGGTTATGGTTTTTAAAACAAACAACAAACATATAAACCACACGGCAAAAAGGAAAACAGATTTTGGTTACTGTGGACTTAAATCAACTGACAGATTTGATAGGATAAAACAAAGATAAATTGCACAATCATGCACGTCGATAATATACTACTTTGCAAAACTATATACCATGCACGTGTACACAATTTGGATATGATTAATTTTTTTTCAAATTAGAGATAAACATAATTATATAATAAAGTATTGCATTCTTTTGTTAATTATCTTAAAAGGTACATTATTAAGTAATAAAAAATACATATTAGTTACATTTCTTTGAATTAAAATAACTTGGGCTTAACTCACAAGATCTTTCATTTTCTCGAGCCCAACATACATTATTAATTACGAGCTATCCAATGAGCTCAATATTGATATATTTATTTTCTCCCTATCGAAATCTAAATATTTGGCTCAAAATTTTTTTGAATTTATACATTTATCACTTTAATCCCCCAACTTCCAAAATTTAAAATATAACATATAAAATAATTAATTCTATTCTATGAAAATTTTCAAGACTTTACAATCTCTTCTCCTTAAATATTTTCGTCCTCAAAAATTACCTTGACTAATCGAAAATTTCTGGATACTTGATTTTAAACTCATCTTCCTTCTCCCAAGTTGACTCGTCCAATCTATGATTTCGTCGTTGAATCTTGACCAGGGAAACTTCTCTGTTTCTAAATTGATGCACTTTTCTATTCAAAATCATCGTCGAAATTTCTTCATATGACATGTCTTTTTGCACCTCCAAGGTTTGGTAACTTACCACATGATTAGGATCATGAGCATAGAAACATGGAACACATTATGCACCGCTGCCAATCTAGGTGGCAAGGCAAGTCTGTAAGCCACACTACCAATCATTTCAAGAATTTCGAAAGGCCAATGAACTGTGGACTCAACCTCCCTTTCTTTTCAAATCTTAACACACCTTTCATTGGTGCTATTTTTAGAAAAACTTTATCACTCACTTGAAATTCTAAATCCTTTCTTCTATCGTTAGCATAATTTTTTCTATTGGTCTTGCGTTGTCTTCATTCTTGCTCTAATCTTATCAATTGCCTCAATTGTTCATTCAATGATTTTAGGACCCAAAATTCTATTTTCTCCAATCTCATCCCAATGGATAGGGGAACTGCACTTTCTACCATAAAGAGCTTTATATAGGGCCATGCCTATAGTGGCCTGAAAACTATTATTGTAAGCAAAGTCCACTGACGGTAGGTGTGTCTCCCAACTATCGTCAAGATCCAAAACACATGCCTTCAACATATCTTTAAGAGTTTGAATTGTTCTTTCTGATTGTCCATCCATACGTGATGATAAGTAGTTTTAAACTTCAATTTCGTCCCTATAGCTGTCTATAAACTTTTCTAAAATTTCAATGTGAACCTTGGGTTCCTATCTGAACAATGATGACAGAAACTCCATGTAGTCTGACTATTTCTCTGATATATAACTGTACGAGCTACTCTATATTGAAATTTACTTTGATTAGCAGAAAATAGGTTGACTTTGTGAAACTATCAATTACTACCCAAATAGCATTGTGACCTCTTGCTCATCTCGGAAAAACTACCATAAAGTCCATCGCTATATGTTTCCATTTTCATTCTGGAATATCCAATGGTTTTAGCAGTTCTGATAGCATTTGATATTCTGCTTTAACCTCCTGATAGACAGTACATCTCTCTACAAACAAACCAATTCCTTTTTTCATGTTTCTCCGCCAAATGTATCTCAAAGATCTCAACATATTTTTATACCGCCTGGATGTGCAGCATATGGGGTGGAGTGAGTCTCTTCCAACATCTCATTTCTTATGCCCTCATCCTTAGGTACACACTATCTTCCTTTAAAAGTTAGTGCTTTATCTGTAGATACTTCAAATCTTATATGTTTGTTCGTACCAATCTCAGCATTAATCTTCTGCAAAAATTGATCCCTATCCTGTGCTTTCTTGATTCGATCCAGAAGAATAGGTTAAATCATAAAATTTTTTATTCTTGTTGTTGTCTAGTTCAGCTACGTGATGATCTCTAATCTCAGTTTCTCAAAGTCATTTATCAAGTGTTCCTACACCATGGGTAAAACTGCTAACTGCAATCAAGTCTTCCTACTTAAGGCGTCTCCGACTACGTGAGCCTTATCTGGATGGTAAAGGATGGTATAGTCATAATCTTTTACTAACTCCAACCATTTTCTTTGCCTCATCTTCAGTTCCTTCTACGTGAAGAAGTATTTAAGACTTTTGTTCCACCATAGAAATAGTGACGCCATATCTTTAAGGCATGAACTACAACTTCAAGCTCCAAGTCATGTGTCGGATAGTTCTGTTCATACTGCTTCAACTATGTCGAGGCATAAGCAATCAATTTTCCATGTTGCATTAGGACACAACATAAACCCTACTTGGAGACGTCGCTATAAATTACAAATCCGTCCGAACTTTCAGGTATTTTCAATATAGGAGCTGAGACTAATCTCTGTTTGAGCTCCTGGAAAGTCATTCTTCGTGCTACTTCTTATCTTTGGAGTACACAAGTATGTCGTCAATGAATACTATGACGAACTCGTCTAAATACTTTTGGAACACTCGGTTCATTAGGTCCATAAACACAGCTGGAGCATTAGTCAACCCAAAAGGCGTGATATTAAATTCATAATGTCTATAATGAGTCCTGAAAGCAGTTTTCCGTATATCGCTTGCGTTGACCTTCAATTGATGATATCATGACCTCAAATAAATCTTTGAAAATACCATTGCACCTTTTAACTGGTCAAATAAATCTTCTATTCTTGGAAGATGGTACCTATTTTTGATAGTTGTATGGTTTAATTCTTGATAGTTAATACACAACCTCATACTCTTGTCCTTCTTAATAAAAGGTACTGGAGCGCCCTAAGTAAATACACTTGGTCGAATAAAACCCTTTTCCAGTAACTCTCCTAACCGTAACTTCAATTCTTGAAATTCTTTTGGTGCCATTCTATACAGAGCCTTAGAAACTGGTGCTGCTTCGGGGATTAAGTCAATTGTAAACTCTACCTATCTATCTTATGAAATTCCTAGTAAATCATTTAGAAATAATCTGCAAAGTCTTGCACAACATCAATATCATTAACGGTTGTTTTTGTATATTTAGAACCAATAATATTAACTAAAAATCCCTAGCATGACTCCTTTTCTAGCATCTTCTCCACTTGTAAAGCCGATACAATTGAGGTAGAGACTTGAACCTTGCTCTAAAGAAACAGAACTCTTCTTCTGCCGATCTATGAAATAAAACTTCTTTCTCATTACATTAAATGGCTGCATGATTGTGTCCTAGTAGTCCATGCCCAGAATAAACATCGAAGTCTTTCATCTTTAAAAGATATAAGTCTGCCGGTAGTATCTTTCCGTCAATCTCCAATTTCATAGCCCTAGTCATCTGATTTGTGCAAAGAGTTCTTCTTAAAGGGATTCTAACCTCTAATGAATTATCCATTTTCACACATGCAATGTTAAAATTAGCAGCGAAGGATGCAGACGTAAAAGAATCTGTAGCCCCATAGTCAAAAAGTACATAAGTGAGTAGATCGGATAATAATAGAATACTTGTTTTCGTAATTATATTGTTAGCCTAGCAATTTAAGATGCAAAATCAAAAATATACATAGGTACTTTAAATAATAATAAAATACTTGCTTTAACATTCGGATCCTGCTGATTTAGTGCAAAAATTCAGGTCTTCCTTTTCTTATTCTTGTCCCGGTCATCATCCTTCTTCTTTGGAGGCTATGTACCATTGAGAGTAATGTGTCATAGCTTACCACACCAAAAACACATATTCCTTCCAAGTAAGCATTTCACTCCTGTGGAGTTTATTATTTTTAGGATAATGTGTAATACTCCCACTTACCTTATTGATAAGAACTCTGTGCTTGATATTTTATTCTGCTAGTTACGTCTGTCCTTACTCGGATTATTCCACTTTCTTTTTCCCAATGACTCATTTCTTTGTTGGGCATATTGCTCAAAGATAGTCCTCTGATATAAAATAGCATGAGGCTTCTCCAACATCTCACGATATGAAGTGAAATGATAAGAAATAACGATCATGTCGATCTCCAGGCATAGTCCATTATCAAACCTTTCGATCTTCTTAACTTTGGTATTTACCAAGTGCGGAGCATACGTGGAGAGCTGCTCAAATTGTCTCTCGTAATCAGTAAGCAACATCTATTCCTATTTGAGCTGTAGAAAAACTGATTCCTTGAAATCTCTCAGGACTTGTAAAAAGTGCTTTGTTATTACTTCATCTTTAAACTGTTCCCAAGTTAGGTTACCCTTTTATTCCTTAGTCCTAGTGCGTAAGACAGATTTCCACCAGTGATCGACTGTTCCAACCAACATGAATTTTGTACATAGTACCTTCTATGCATCCGTATAAGCAATTTATCGAAATATGCACTCCAAACCTCTTATCCACTCTTCGACAGCTAGTGGGTTGGAATCATCATTGAAAGTAAGAGGCTTGTACCTTCCAAACTGCTCAACCATTGAAACAACTCTAGGAGCAAATGGAAGTGCATTTGCTGTGATGGTGCATTTTGTAGTAGGTTGCTTGATTCTGCCTGCTCAATTCTTGTATCGTTCGCAATAAAACACGTGTCAAATTTGTGTAAGTAGGTGGTACAATTTCCTAAAATTTAACATTAAGTCGCTCGTCACATGTAAGTAGGTGGTACATCTAGCATGTTATACATATATTATTGTAATACATATCATAAATTTAACGAGAAAAATAAACGTGCATGTCTTAGAAATTTAAATGTAAGCAATTCCAAAGACTTAAGTTATGCAAAAAGGTTTAAATAAATTTATCTTCTTACTTTACATATCTTAGGATCGTCGGAGGGTGGTCGATTGGTGATCATTGAGTGCCAAAGATCTTTTACTCTCTTACATAATTAAGAACTTTAAATTTACTTCATCCTTATATTTATATATCATAAAATATTAATTTTTAACAAATACTACACAATTTAATGGCTAAACAAATAAATATTTAATACACGTAGCATTTAAAACATGGAAGTTCAATATTAATATAACATCGTCATTTTCCCCCTTTTTTAGAGGAGGCATTTCTAAAAGTTTTATTCGCATCTATATATAAATACCCATACATAACTAAAGGATTAGTTTGAAACTTCAAAATATAAAAAGTACCATATGTTATGATAGACGACAAGACTCAAAATATTTTATACAGTAGGTTAGACATTTCACTCATTAGTATGGGACTTGCAAGTATTTCCTTTTATTTAATTTTAGACGATTTCACTCATTATTATGTGACTAGCTAGCAAGTTTTTCCTTTTATTTAATTTACAATCCTCCATCTTAAAAATATATATACATACACACATGCACACACTTTAACCAATTACTTAAAATGCATTTTTTTTCTTTTACTCATTTTTTTTTTCAACTAATTGTTCACATCTTTAATATATATATATATATATTTTTTTTTTCCTTATATTATGAAAATACATATGGATCTACAGAAAATTAAACTATAATGACCAAATTTTGGCATTTAAATTGTTACTAAAACTTTCATTCCATAATTAAATAAACATATCGAATATCCTAACACGAAATTTTTGGTTCCACCAATAAAAATAAAACACATGGAAAACATAACCAAATAAACATGTTCTTAACTCTAAATAACAATTTCCATAATAATAACGAAACTAAAACCAATGCTGAAATAAAAATCCATGGTCAAATTTCGCTGAATTATTATTATTGGGTATCATATCACAACTGCACATTATCACTCACCAATTAACGACCCATTCTAACCTGTGAGAAGTATAGAAAAAGGGTAAGTACATGAGAACACTCAGTAGGACAAAAAAATTATGGTACAATCCCAAATAAAAATATTTAAATATATGTGTCAAAAATATTATACCGTCATCATATCTTTGAAAATTGGTAAGAGCTCAATAAACATTATATATTTGGTAACGGATGGCCATAACATACATATCATATTATATTTTAAAACTTTCATAAGGATAATAATTCAACAACAAAAAATAAACAATTTAAATAGGATAAAATAATTGCACCTCGTTATCCTACCTTTACTCGACAAACGAAAAATGTTGTAAGACCCTGGGGGCTATCATCTGATGTGCCAACCCAAAATGTACAAATAGCAAAATCTAAGCCCTTGTTTGGTAGCAATTTTTCATTCTAAAAAATCAATTTTTTGATCGTTATTTCATTATTTTAGTTGTCATTTTTTACATTTTCACTCATAAGTGGGACTCATTTTTCTCTCTAACGATCAAAAAATCAATTCTCATAATCACTACCAAACAAGCTCTAACAAAGAATTTCAATTCTCTATCGTTAATCTATGTTGTATCATTTGAATAAGAAAACATTAAAAGTCCAATTTTTAAAGTAGATATTATTGCTTTTCATGCATAAGCCATGACAAATTCAAGCCATATGGAGAACTTGCTCATGGATTCTTCCTGGGTTAATACAAGCTTTTTTCAAAGCATTGGAGTAACGACTTCTTTTAACGTTTCCGTTTGTTGACTTAATTGCACCCTTCCAATCCAGGGTCAATATCTCATGTCTCGAGAGGGAATCTTAAAAGTATTTCCAAGAGATTCTTTAAACACAAAATACTCTCTATTTTAGAGAGTCAATACTTAAAAATGGATTTCAAGAGACCCTCTATTTTAACTTTTTAAAATAGAAAGTGTGTTTGACTCTCCAAATTCAGAGAGTCAAACTCGCTCTCTATTCTTTATGTGCAATGATTACATTTAACACATTACAAATTTCAATACTCTTCAATTTAAAATTTTCAAATTACATTTGAATTGAGTGGTCATTAATATATAAAAAATTATACTTAAATAAAATATATGGAGAAATTATTAAATGTTCATTGGAAAAAAAATAAAGAATCAAAGTAAAGAGCTTGTTGGAGTGTATAAAAAAATTACTCTCTAAATTTAAAGATGCTCTCTATTATGCAGAAGATACTCTTTATAAATAGAGAGTCTTTTGGAGATGTTCTAACTTTATTTAAGGTTGAGTCAATTTTATGGAACAACTACTTTTCAAACACACGTTATATAAAGAGAAAATAAATATATTTATTTAAACCGAAGGCTATAAATATTCTGAAAATCATAAAATTTTAAAACAAATTCAATTAGCCCGTGTCCATTTTAGATTAAAATTTTTGGCCTACTTTAATAAACAAGCTCTAATTTATCCTCGCAACTTAGCCCCTATTTAGTTTTGCTAAAAATCAAATTTTTAATAGATTTTGATAAAAGTTTATGGAATATAAGGTAATTAGCACAAAAGTCCTTACCTTTCAATGTTATTGTACAAAACGTCCATACCTTTCATTTTTTGACATTTTCACCCACCTTTCACATTTCATTTCGCAAAAGTTCATTTTCATCATTTTTTCAACAAAATGACATTTTTACCCTCCTATGTTCATATAGGGTGCCACATTCCAGCCACAATACCTGTCGGAGTCCACTACCACCAACCTCGTCTCACTCTCCCGAACATCCTCTTCCACAGTATCAGTTACCAATCAGTTTGAAGCAATCACATTTATAGCTCAAAATATCAAACTGTCGTATACAACCCTTCAGGGTAATCCCACTTTTGACGCCACCCACGGTCGCGCACCATCACCAACGGTTATCCCTCGCCTTGATGAACCTATACATGGTCTCGCATCAATCAAAACTATCTCAAATCATTTTGTTGTAATTTTAGAACATTCGGCAGTAGTGACATCCAATTTTCCAAACTCTTCTCCTTCAATTCATGCATTCCACAATGCTAAATCCCCAAATTAATATCAATCGAACCATCAGCAAACCCAAACAACAATGTGTCTGAATCTAATTGAACAAATTATCCCCTCAACCGTTTCAATTTCTGATAAAAAACTCTCTACGCGCGCGATGCACAACGAAAGCTGTTTGACCAAAATTAGTGCGTTCTAAGTGCTCCAATCTTTCAAATTCGTGTGTGAGAGGGCGGTCAGGGAGTGAGGCGAGGTTGGCAGTGGTGGTGGAGTCCAACGGACATTGTGGGCGAAGGTGGTGCTATGTGGATCTATAGGTGATAGCTTGGTAGGTTGTGAAATTGTAAAATTGTAATTTCATTGAAAAATATTGATGAAAATGAACTTTTGCGCAATGAAAAGTGACAGTTAGGGGCAAAAAGTACAAAAAATGAAAGATATGAACGTTTTGCATAATAACATGGGAAAATTACAGCCGAGGTACCAAACCTTTCGTTTATTAGCAGACTTTGCCCAAACCTTTAGTTTGCGCCATCGGAGATACCAAACCTTTAAAAAATGTGTGAGGCCAGTCCAAAATGATGGTTTCAGTTTGTTTGACTGCCAAAATCGTCAGTTGACCCCTTTAATGATAATTTCAAAAAAATTTCCCAAATAAGTGAACGGCAATATGATCATTACACACATTTCCCTCCTCAACATCAAACACGTCAGTTGTAACTTAATTCCACTCACCATCCACTATGAAACCTGCGAAAATCCACGAAGAAGACGAAACGGACTTCGAAGAAGACGAACATCCAGTGGACATTTTAGCCCACATTCGAGGCTCTCTTCCCCAACCCGTGTATGGTAAGTGTCTTCCCCTATTTTCGGTTCACGGTGTGAAGTTGTATGATTATGAAGTTCCCCTGTTCGATTGTGTTCACGTACTAGAAATTCAAAAATTTTAAGTGATTTGTTGTATTAGAGCGTAATGCTTGTGTACTATCTTTTCTGCACATGTTCGTTGCTCGAACTGAAAAGGGCTAGGGCTTAACTTCCTTTTTTCGATGTTTTTTCAGGGGAAAATTCAAAGTACTTCAGCATACAGCTTCATCATGGTGGAATTTTATTTCAGAAGATGAGAAATTTTGTGTATGAGTATGGGAAAATAAGTTATATAGACTATATCGACCCTAATTTCTTCAATAGATTTCTTTTGGACAATGCCGTGAAGATGTTAGGATATTCTGATAGAATTAGATATCTGTACAAGATTGAGAAGAAAAGAATGAGTGAAGGTTCATTTTGGTTGGTTAAAGACTCATATTTCATGAATTTAGTGAAGTGGCTTGGTGATAATAGGACAGCCGAACTGTATTGCTTGCCTGTAGTTGAGGTTTTGGAGTTGCCTAAGGATGAAACAGAATAGAAGGATGTTCAAGTGTTTGATTGTGAGACTGGTGAGGAGTTGGTGAAGGTTCAAAAGTCTGGTGAAGCATTGAATGACAGCAGCCATGTTATGCTATTGAGATTTATGACAAATCAGTAGAAGGTGATGACGTGTATGTAGTTGATGAAGTGGATGACATGGAAGCAGATGAAGAGGAAGTTTATATAGTGCGTGGAACAGAGCATGAGTATACAGAGGTTGATTTTAATAGGGGCTGAAGTAGACTCACATGAATCAGAAGTGCATGCTGCTGAACCAGAGAAACCACATGATGTTGAACCACAGTTGAGGTCTGAACATGAGTTGCATGACGCTGAACCACAGAAACAGGCTCAGCAGGAGCTGCAGGTTGCTGAACAAGAGGCGCAGGTTGCTAAACATGATGTCGAAGCAGAGGTGCAGCCTGTTGAAATTGATATGCATGCTTCTGGACCACAGCAGCAGGAGCTGCATGCTGCTGAACAAGAGGCGCAGGCTGCTGAACATGATGCCGAAGCAGAGGTGCAGCCTGCTGAAATTGATGTGTATGTTTCTGGACCACAGCAGCAGGCTGCTGAACATGAGTTGTATGATGCCGAACCAGAGGTGCAAGTGGTGAGCAGGAAAGTGTAAGGGATGAAAACACATATTTCAGGTTGAGTGAAGGTTTTGACATTGGTGTAAGTGGTGAGCAGTAAGGTGTAAGGGATGAGCAGGAAGGCGAGGCAGCTGCTAGGGAAGAATCTGGAAGATAATACGAAGACTCCAGTGAGCTTAGAAGCTTACCCAGTGATACAGAGGCTGAGGGATCATCTGCCAGAAGGAAGAATGTGTGCTGATTTAACCCTGCAACTGATATGGAAGATCCACAGTTCAAGCTAGGTAATGTCCACTGTTTTGTGTAATTCATTTCTGGTTTAATTCATTTGGATGATAATGCATTCTGGTTTAATTGATTTCTACCAGGGATGAAATTCGACAACGTCAAGATTCTAAGGAATGCAGTAGTTCAATACTCAGTCGAAAATTCCAGGCAACTGAGATACGTGAAAAATATGAGGACACAGTTGAGAGTTCGGTGTCAAGATAATTGCCCTTGGGTTCTGTATGCATACCAACAACCCGACAAGAGTCTTAGAATTAACACATTTGTAGATGAGCACACGTGTACCATGGTGTGGCAAAATAAAAGGGTTAATTCAGGTTTTCTGGCGAAGAAATACGTGAGAAAATTTAGGTCTGATCCAAACATTCCAATGAGTAGTTTTATGGAGATTGTGAAAGAGGACTGCATGTATGAGATTTCAAAGCATCAATTCTACAGGACAAGATCAAAATGTGCAGAAGTTATTAATGGAATTGTAGCTGAGCAGTACAAAATTTTATGGGATTACGGTGAGGAATTGAAGAGAACAAATCCAGGCAGTACAGTGCAAATCGAAGGTTCGGGACATACTTTTAAGAGATTGTACATCTGTATAAGGGCTTGTAAGGAAGGGTTTAAGGCTGGGTGTAGGCCAGTTGTTGGGTTGGATGGATGCTTCCTAAAATCTGTAGAAGGTGGACAGTTGTTGGCAGCTGTTGGGATCGATGGTGAGAACTATATGTTCCCATTAGCATGGGCAGTTGTGGATGTAGAGAACAAAACAAACTGGCAATAGTTCATAGAATTGTTGGTTCATGACATAGGGTTGCACAACCCTCGAGCTTGGACATTCATTTCCGACAAACAAAAGGGTTTGGTGGATTCCATAAGTCAATACTGTGAAGGAGCGGAGCATAGGTGTTGTGCTAGACATCTTTATAGTAATTTCACCTTGGCACACAAAGATCTGGCACTTAAGAACCTATTTTGGACTGCAGCAAGGGCAACAACAGTGCCAGAGTGAAAGAGTGCAATGAATGAGTTAAAAGACATAAGTGAAGAGGCTTACAACTGGTTCCTTGAAAAACCTCCTTCCCAGTGGACCAGATCCCATTTTGAAGAGCATTCGAGATGTGATATTCTTCTTAATAATTTGTGTGAGACATTCAACTCTTCCATTGTTGTTGCCAGAGACAGGCCCATCATCTCCATGCTAGAGAAAATTCGGCATTAGCAAATGATAAGGATGAATGTAAAAAGGGAAGCGGTACAGAGGTTGGATCATGCATTCGGGCCAAGAATTGTGAAAATCATTAAGAAGGCTAAGTCTGAGGCAAGGTACTTGAAGGCAGACTATGTAGGCAACCATAAATTTGAGATAAACAGTAGAGACGATTTAAGGTAGAGCGTTGACTTGACAAAACATGCATGCGCTTGCAGAAAATGGCAGCTCACTGGAATACCATGTTCCGATGCAATATCAGGCATGCTTTCAAGGGATATTGGCATATATGAGTACATCGACCCATGGTATAGCAAGGAGACATACCTGAAATGTTGCCCCCAATGATCCACTCGATGTCAGGGCCTGAACTGTGGCCAGAATTGGGAAAGCATCCTCTCAATCAACCTCAGAAGAGAAAACAGGCTGGCAGACCCAAAAAATTGAGGAAGAGGTCACAAGCAGAGCCACCTACAAGCGTTAAGATGGGAAGGACTAGCATGAAGATGACATATAAACGCTGTGGAGAGTCTGGACATAACAAAAGAAGCTGTAAGGAGGCACTGCCTGGTGAAGATAGTTCACAGCAACAGTCTCAACCAACCACACAAGAAGATACACATACCAGATCAGCGAAGGGGAAGAGAAAAGCACATACAACGCAAACATCCAAGTCACAGACAAAGAAATCCAAGCATAAAGGATCGAAATCTTGAACATCATGTGGTTTCTCTTGTATAGTTACCTTTTTGGGAAAATGCTGTGGTTTTTTATAAACTGAACTGGAAATATGTGCTTCCAATGCTGTGTATTTTGTAGATGTAACTGGAATTTTTGATGAAATTGTTCAATGAGATGATAATGTTGATGTCGAATATCTTGCATTATGTTTCTGCTGTTTGTCGTTGGTTTCTGAAATTGTATTCATAAGATCTGATGTGTAGGCGATTATGAAATATATGAGAATGTTTGATACTTCCTATGAAAGTATTATCAAACATTTGGTACCTTTACTGCAATATTTTTAAAGGTTTGGTACTCTGTCTGAAACCATTAGAAAATGTTTGATACTGATTCTGCGAATCGTTATAAGGTTTGGTACGTATGCTGCACCTTCTTCAGATAAGTTTGAAGTGTAATCTGTTATCTTAATTTTACATTTGACATAGAGGCTAGGAAAATATCGTTAAATTTCAAGTCAAAATGTACAACACAATTTTTCCTTTTTTACATATGCATTTCACAACATCTAGCACATGGCTCCATTTCGAAACCCTAAGCTCAAATTTCTAGAACAAAAAATTAAAATCCTACAATCTGACCTTACATACCTAGGAACAAACCCATTTTGCAAACACTCCACACACAAAGCCAAAGAGCCAGATCTTCCATACGTTTGGTCTTGTTGCTTGAAGGGTGTCGATTTTAGCTTCCATTTCCCTCCTAGCTCGTAATAGACCAGGAATCAATTCCTTCGATCTCTCACACATCGGAGGGTCACACCACATAAAGAAGGTGCATTCACCCACATCTTGGCTTCGAGGACAAGTGAGAAATCTTCTTCCCGAGTTCAAGTTCGTCCACGAGGTCTTCATCTGCACTAGGGAACCACATCTACATACATTCCCCTCCATGTGCGTGCTGATTTTTTTTTACTACCTGTGAGAGAGAAGGTAGGTAATATATAGTGATAAAGAAATGGAGGGAAATAAACAGTGAAGTATATAATCGGAGGAAAATGTGTGTAATGACCATGTTGCCCTTCACTTATTTGGGAAAAATTCTTGAAATTATCATTAAAGGGGTCAACTGATGGTTTTTGTGGTCAAACAGACGAAAACCGTCATTTTGGACTGGCCCCACACATTTTTTAAAGGTTTGGTATCTCCGGTGGCACAAACTAAAGGTTTGGGCAAATTCTGCTAATAAACGAAAGGTTTGGTACCTCGGCTGCAATTTTCCCTAATAACATTGAAAGGTATGAACTTTTTGTGATAATTACCCTGTAGTATATATTTAGGTTGTGTTTGAGACCAATGCTTTTTTAAGATTGTATTTTGGAATAATAGATTGATGGAGAATGTGTGATTAAAAAATTAAGGAAAAGTTTTTAGTTTGTGTGTAATATTATTTTAATGAAGAATATGTGGTTGAAAATAAGAGAGAGAAATTTATTTTAGGAAAAATGAGAATCAAAGATAAAAGTCATGGTCCAAAAAATGTGTAATTAAAATTAATATTGACTCTAAATTATATTTTTATCAAATGTTTAATTTAAAACTATTTAGGGTCTCTTTGATACATTATAAAGTGTAATAAAAATAACAGCAATACCAATATGTTAGCCTGTCCCCTTTAAAAATAAAATAATACTATGCATCTAAATTTTCTGATATAATGTCGCAGTCACGATTAGCTGTCACTAATTAGTTACTAATTAACACGAGAAAGCATTTGCTCTTTAATCATCAATTTGCATTAACTAATTAAAACTGACAACCACTGCATTATTATTTTTCTGCATTTATTTAAACTTGCATGCTATTTCAATTGCTGACTGAATTTGATTGGTAATTTGAAGCCGTAGGTATTGAAATGTTGAGGTGTCCACCAAGCTTCAAAAGATTCCTTAATTTACTCTTAAAATAAAAACTTTCTAAATTAATAATTAATATTGACCAGTGTTTTCCGTTCGCATTATACAAAATTGTTGGGGACATGACCATCAAAATATAATATAAAACATTTAGGATGTGATTGGTACACGGTTCACGACAACGAATCCAAATTTATAGTAGATAAAAATTTAATCCTTTTTTTCCCTTTAATAATGTCAAATTCACCAAATATTTAAGCTATAGTCTCAACACATTCACAGTCAATTACATAGAGTTTGTCTTGTTGATTGTTATTTTTATTGAAAAATTCATTTCAATTTGATCATTTGATTCAATTAATTTGATCTACCTTTGTTTTCTTTCCTAATTTATTCATGAAGAAAGATTAGGCCTCCAATTGATACAAATTAAAATTTAGATTTTAATCTAAGTCAAAATCAACACCTAATATTGATCACATATTTTATAGGACCAACAACTTTTCTATAACACATTTCATCAACTTTTATCAAAATCTACTAATAATCTGAATTACCAAACAAGAATTAGACAATGTCAAGCGAGTCAATATCTTCGGTTGGAATAGGCTAGCATGAAGTTACTCGCACTTGAAATAAGATTAAGAGAACTGATCCCATAAAAGATATGAGCAACATGGAGTTGCACCACCTTCCAAAGGAAATAATCTAGTTACAAGCCTAATTGAGACTAACATGATTGTATGGGTCAAAAGATATGGGCAAATAATCAAGAGGCAACTCTTTCCGTTTCTAATATACATTGAACACTAAGACATATAATGCAGAATGGAAACATGGATAATAATAAAAGTGTTTAGCTCGTAACACACGAACGGGTGTTTGCTAGAATTTCATTCAAACGAACGTGATAATTATTTGGAATCCACCAAATAAATATTTGAATCCACAAATAAATTGAAAAACTAAAATATCTTATTAACAAAGAATTGAATAATAGAATTGAACTCTGAAAAAGTGTACAAAGCCCATATATAGGCAAAATTACCTCCTAACTTTACTAATATAAAGAGTCTAAAATAAGGAAACTAATAAAATCATAATCTAATTAAAATTCAAATTCTAACCAATAAAGAATTTATAATACTAATTAAATAAAAGATAAAGTTCATATAACAATTATACCTAGGAAAGATAAGCACAACTAGAAAAGATAGAGCTAAACACATGATTCCTAATAGAAAATAATGTTTATTTTATTTCTTTCATTTCCCAATTGATTTTGAATTTTATCTTGGTATTGTCTAGCATTACTCCCTTCCACTTTAAAACAACTCGACCCCAAGTTGTCATTAGGATGTAAAGGCTTATCTAAAGAAAACTCATTGTTTGTATTTGGGATAGTCAGGAAAATCTTTCCCTTCCACTTTAGAAGCTTTATATGTCCTCCTTCTTGTAATTTTTTTTATTATTTTTATTTTTTCACTTAAACTTGTCAGTATTCTTTCTATCTTTATTTATGTCATCCACATTAATTTGTCATGATCTATCCAGTAGAATATGACATCCATCCGACTGAACAAGTTCACAAATAACTTCTGATTTGTGATAAGTTTCAATCAACAAAAGTACCTTACAAATTTGATTCACCTAAGTAGATGAATCCTTACTCTTCTTCGGACTCATTCGGTAATGAGGAAAATTTAGAAGGCTCGCCCTAGGTACCAAATCAATCTGATACAGAATATTCCTCACATGAGGTAACTCATTTGGCAATTTATTGAAAACCAAATCTTTGAATTCTGTTAATATTTCTTGCACCTCAGGTGGAACACCCTCGTCTTCCTTATTTGCTGTAAAAAAGTCCTTTTAATTGGATAAAAATAATCAGATTCTCTTACATACTCTGCAATCTCATTCTCATTACTTATAAGGGTAAGGAAGTTCTCAGTTTGTTGTTGAGTAGACTTCTCCACCTTTGAGAAGAATCATAGTGATCTTATGACCACCCCATGAAAAGAATACCACATTATTACGTCCTTTAAGAGTTGAATCCACATCAAACTGTCATGGAAGACCCAATAAGATTTGACAGGCATTAATGTTTATGACATCACACGTAATTTCATCATTATGATGCTTACCAAACGGAAAAAAAATATATTTTACAAGTCTCAGCAACCTGAACGGAATGACCTCTCTTCATCCAACCAAGTGAATAAGGTTTAGGATGGTTCTCGGTTGGTAATTTCAACAAATTTACCAACCTCATCGACACAAAGTTTCTCACAGCTTCCTTTGTCCACAATCACTCCACACTTTATTATTGATGGAACAAAGCAAACAGAAGATGCAATAATGTTGCCCCTCCTCCTTAAACGATAAAAGGATTCGTTGTAGTACCAAAGTTATCTTTTTTACACCTTCCTCAATAGCAATCTCTACTCCTACATACTCATCTTCCACCTCGATATCTTCCTCCTCGTCCACTGCCTCCGGTTCCACCAAATTGACCTATTTTCTTTCAAGATAGTTACTGTTATCTATAACAAATATCTTTCGTGGGCTTAGTATGCGGATTTGCATTTTGAGGTGCGCCTCAAGTCTGACCTCTGTTTTCGAATCAACCACTATTGTCAACATTACTTGTGTTAGGGTTTGCTGGGGTTTGTTGCAAAGCCTTTCCTTTGTCAGAAGGAATGGATGATGATGTTTCGACGGATGGGGGTCTTCTACATGAAATCGACTTCTTATATATTCCATCATCTCCACTTTCATCACTATTTTAATGGCTTCCTACAATATCCAGATATTCTGCAACCCAATTCTATTTTGAATAGCCACCTTCAAACTACTGATATACCTGGCTATCTTTTGATTTTTAGATTCGGACGGATTGTTTCGCTTCGTCAATCACATAAATTCATTGGTGTAGTTTGATACTGTACGAGTGCCCTATGTGAATCTCATGTACATATGATACAAAATCTGCTCATAATTTGCTTGAAGAAATCGATCCATCATAGACTACTTCATCTTTCTCCAAGTCTGAATCCGACTCTTTCTGTCTCCTTCAAGCATTCTATAATTGTGATCCCACCATACTGCTACTGCAGATTTCAAACGGAATGCAACCATTTTAACCATCTTGTCCTCTGAGACATTCATAATTTAAAAGAATCTTTCAAGCTCTACCAACCAATCCAAGAAGTCATCAATCTTTATGTTTCCAAAGAACAGAGGAATGTTTGCTTTAATTCGAGATCGAGAATCATCAAAGGTATTTTAGATTTGATGATTAGGATTACGCGGCAATACTTTGAACTCCTCATCTGACTCCGATTCACTTAGTTCTATTGCACCACTCCTATTATTTCCCCTTCGAACTACAGGCTCAACAATCCATTCATTGTTGATTGTCTGTTATTCATTCTGCCCATTATTTCCAACACCCGCCAGAAAACAGTTGACGAATCTCTTCAATCTGAGTAGTAAGACAGTCAAGTCGTCGATTTGCTATATCCAAATCTTCCCTAGTAGCTAGTACATCACCCAAGTTTATGAATAAAAGATATAGAGAAGAGAAAAGCCTGCTCTGATACTGCCTGACACATGATGAAAGCGTGGATAATAATAAAAGTGTCTAGTTCGTAACACACGAACACGTGTTTACTCGAATTTAGCTCGAACAAACGTGTTAATTATTTGGAATCCACCAAATAAATATTGGAATTCACAATAATTAAAAAACCAAAATATCTTATTAATAAATAATCGAATGATTAAATTGAACTCTGAAATATTGTACAAAGCTCTTATATATATATAGGCAAAATTATCCCCCTAACCTTATTAATATAAGGAGTCTAAAATAAGGAAACTAATAAAATCTTAATCTAATTAAAATTCATATTCTAATCAATAAAGAAATTATAACCCAAATTAAATAAAAGATAAAAGTCCTATCACAACTATATTTAAAAAAAATAAACATAACTAGAAAAGATAGAGCTAAACACAAGTTTAATGTAGGAAATAATGTTTATCTTATTTCTTTCATTTCTTAATTGATTTTGGATATTCTATTGGTATTGTCCCGCATTAGGAAAGTTTTGTTTATCGTATTTCTTTAATTTCTTTATTGATTTTGGATTTTCTCTTGGTATTATCTTGCATTAACATACCAACACTGTTAGGAGTATGACTCAAATAGGAGTTTTTTGAAGATGCGTATTCGACATAGACTAGCAGAATATTAACCTAGGGTTTAAGGAAATTAAGTTGAATAAGGAAACAAAATCATGTTGAAATTGAGTCTTCTAATTGTAATATAGTTTTTTGCCTTTTAGAACTCTTCTAGGGTTGGCCTGTAAATATGAGGCTTCTCTGGTAAGTTTGTAGAGAGAGTAACATAGAAGCAGTATTGATAATCTCTCTTGTATTCTCTATATTGTTCAATTTAATAAACATCATTCCTCTATGTTTACCCTTTGTGTTATTTCTTTACAAATTCAATTTTGTGTTTTCGTGGTGTGATCTAGTATACTTCAATATTATCATTAAATCTCGTTATTGGAGCTTTCGCCCCCAACAAGTGGTATTAGAGCTTAATTCCTTTTGTAGATTGTTGAGATTTTTTTGGGATGACTGGGTTGAAGCATGATATTTCGCAACTAGATCATAATACAATATTTTCTTTGTGGCAAGTAAAAATGAGGGCTGTTCTGATGCAGTTGGATTTAGACGATGCATTGCTAGGTTTTGAGAAGATGCCAGTTAATTGGATAATGAAGTAGAAACAACGAAAGGATAGGAAGACTGTGTCGTTGATTCATCTTCATCTATCCAATAATATTATGCAGAATGTCTTGAAGGAGAAGACGATCGCTGCTTTGTGGTTGAGACTATAGCAGTTATGTATGACGAAAAGTCTTACTAGTAAACTGGCTCTTAAGCAGAAGTTGTATTCCCATCGTATGGTGAAAGGAGGATCGTTGGAAGATCACATTGTCGTGTTTAAGGAAATAGTTGCAGATCTGGAGACGTTGGAGGTTAAGTACGATGAAAAGGAACTTGCCTTGATCCTGTTGTGTTTGCTGCCTGAGTCATATGCGTCGTTTCGGGATACTATCTTGTATAATCAAGATACTTCGACTATAGAAGTGTCTATGATGCTTTGCACTTAAAGGAGAAAATGAAGCATTTGGTTGAAACTACATCAAGGGATGGGGAAGCTCTCACATGGTGGTCGACGAAGAGACAGATCGAGAGTTAGATTTAGCAATGTGACATGTTACTACTGCAAAAAAAGGAAGGGACATATTCGGAAGGATTGCGATATGTTGTAAGCTAAAGATGATTTAGCTACAAATCGTGAGGCGCAACCTTTAAATTCAAATGAAACCAATATAGTTGAGAATTGTTCAGATAGCGAAGAAGTGATGTTGATCGTGGTATCTGATGTGGAGTCTAGGCCTGACGAGAAGTGGATTCTTGATTCAGTATGTTCACACCATATGTGTTTCGATGAAAATTTATTTCAGACATATGAGGCTATTCAGTAAGGTGGAGTTGTAATGGGAAACAAACAATCTGGTCGTATTGCTAGGATCAGTCGAGTCAGCCGCGAGATGGAAAATTTAGAACAATTGCTCAAGTTTAACATGTTTCTGACCTGAAAAGGAATCTCATTTTGTTAAGTACCCTGGATGCAAAAAGTTATAAATTCTCTGGAGGAGGTGGAGTCTTGAAAGTCCAAAAGCGAGTTCAAGTTGTACTGGAGGGACGGAAAATATCCCAATTGTACATTTTACAGGAGAGTGCACAACCAGTTAAGAGGAGACATTTAGACAAGTTTAGTACCTTGGTGGAAGTTCAGTTTGGTGCAGTACCTCTTGTATTTGGCTCTGAGTCGATTCAGAACACTGCTAGGGAAAGCGTTGGTGATTCCGCTTGCCACCAATTTCAGCAAGTACATTGTGTTCAGTTGCTGGGGTAGGACTCATCGAGCGTAGGTATCGTGGTGTCAGTAATGTCTGGGATACTTCTGGGGATGTTGAAGGCGATAGTTCCAATAAGGGGCCTTCTAATCAAGCATATGGTTTAGTTCTTGCTACAGGGTGTGTTTTGTTTGGCCCTGTGTGATCAACATTAATTCCTTAGTGAAATTGGGAACCATGGGGATTGGGTTCGGGTATCGGTTATGGACGCCGAGCAGAGGATGAGCGTTTAATTTCTATGGAGTGGTTAATGTTTTGAGGAGATTCGGCCAGTTAATTTCATTGCAGATGAATTTGAAATCTAGGAGTTTCGTTTGTAGCACCGGAATTTGAGTCAAGGTGGAGATTGTTAGGAGTATGACTCAAATATGAGTCTTTTGAAGAGGCGTTTTCGACTTGGACTAGGAGAATATTAACTTAGGGTTTAAGGAAACTAATTTGAATAAGGAAACAAAATCCTGTTGAAATTGGATCTCCTAATTGTAATATATTTTCTTGCCTTTTAGAACTCTTCTAGGGTTAGCCTATAAATACGAGGCTCCTCTG
Source organism: Olea europaea var. sylvestris (assembly GCF_002742605.1). Taxonomy (NCBI): domain Eukaryota; kingdom Viridiplantae; phylum Streptophyta; class Magnoliopsida; order Lamiales; family Oleaceae; genus Olea; species Olea europaea. The sequence continues at coordinate 6,727,458 of NC_036244.1, read as the reverse complement.
GTCAGTTTGTAGAGAGAGTAACACAGAAACTGTATTGCTAGACTGTCTTGTATTCTCCATATTGTTCAGTTTAATAAACATCGTTCCTCTGCGTTTACCCTTTGTGTTCTTTCTTTACAAATTCAATCTTGCGTTTTCGTGATGTGATCTAGTATATTTCAATATTGTCATTAAATCTCGTTCTTTATAATCCGATTTGGAATCAATGTGTATTATTGGAGCTTCTGCGCCCAACAAACACATGATACAAAGTTGACAACAAATGTCGTATTATTTTATCTGAAATAAATTATGTCGGATGCATTCAGATATATTAATGAAAAATATATGATTCGTGGATAATTTGGATTTGAAATATAGTTAGACGTTGAGATTATTAGAGATTCGTTCAAGGATTGACAACAATCCTCCAAGTATGTAACTGGAGCAAGATTATGCGAAGCGTGACTCGATCACACAAAATTTTGTACACGTTTTATCATATGATTTTATGTAAGCTTACTGCTCTAGAGGTTTGACTTCCACCCCTAAGATGTACTTTATTTATTTTTTATATTAATAAATCATGCTACTACGATATTCAATTTTAAAGAAAAAATAGAGCATGATTATATGATCAATTATATAGACCATTTGTAATTTTGTCTCAAAAACTTCTCTAGGACCTATTTTAACAAATAAATTTATTGTTCGAAATTTTTTTAAAGAAAGAATAATGGGGTACATTCATTCATAATTATTTTAAAATTAGTATTTTTTTTTCTTTTATTAACCAAACGTGGACATATCTATGGTTTTGTTAAGGATAATTATATTCATACCATAATTTTTATTTCTTGCACCGCTTTCTAATTGCACTTAAGGTTCTTAATATTTGCTCATTATAACACTTGTGTACTTAACGATTTTTTATATCATTCTCATCCTCAAACTTTCTATTAGTTAATATATTTTGTATTTGATAATAGTCTTGTGTCCAAAAATTCATTAAAATGGCAAAAAATAACTTATTTTTCATTCATTTTTAAAAAAAAATAAATAATAAAAGTGCGAAAATTATTTTACCTTCATTTCAAAACATTAAAATATAATATTTTAATATAAATCATCATCAAGGATGAGATATATAAATTAATGGAAAGTTGAAGATAAGAAATGACGAAAAAATTAAGGTAATAATTGTTACAATGAATAAAAATTGAGAAGTTTAACTATAATTCAAATATGGAATAAAATATGTTGTAACATTATAACCACCTTTTGTTAATGCAGTAGATAAAGACTTGGTAGTCAAAGGCACAAGTCTTCTCTACGTCTCTGCCCACATGCAGATTTAAATAAACAACTTGTAGAGAAGATATGCATATCTCGATTTAATGCATGTTTTATGAAAATTGTTTTAAAAAATAACAACTAGTTTCAATTTATACCGACTGCGAAATAATTGTTATATTACATCTTTAATAAAACGAATAAAGTTGACCTTGTAAAAAATCCCTCCAAGTGTGAGCTCTCTAAAAACATATATATATACACACACTGTAATTTCTATCCTCAATACACATCAACTCTTGTCCATCAGTGACAAAATGTATCCGCCAACACACCACTATGCTGACGGCCATCCGGGATCTATCGCCGCCACCGGACTTCCGGAAAACATTCCTAAACAGCCTTATGTCCCTCATCCTCTACTCTCCCCTCATGTCGTTGCCGGAAGGGTACCGGGAAGGTGGTCAACCGGTCTTTGCCACTGCTGCGATGATCCTGCAAATTGTATGGCAATTTATTCAAATTCTGCTAAATTGAGAATTTCATTATTTAGTGATCTGTTTCTTATTATTATTATTATTATTCTGATTTTGTAAACTAGGTTTCATCACTTGGTTTTGTCCCTGCATTACTTTTGGACAGATTGCTGAGATAGCGAGTAAAGGTTCATCGCGTAAGTTACCTAAGCATGTCACACTAATTGATTCTTTTCGACGTACTCTTTTCCTTTTATATTGTTTCCGAAGATAAAACCACGATATTACTTCTTTGACAATGACTAAATAGTATAATGATCAAATTTGAAATTTTTATTTGTTTTCTTAATATCTTGCCCAATATTATTGAATATTCCTCGTCAAACATGTCATAAACTGTACAATGTTTATATGTTGAGGATTAGAAATCCTAATTATATATCACTAAAAGCAATAAAATCCCAAGGAAAAAGAAATGAAAGAACACGCAAAATTTATAAATATTCGCCTCAACGTGAGACTACATCATCTTTTACCACTGTAATAATTCACTATGATAGAAATAAGTTTACAAGAGAAAAATCACACCATATTTTCTCTCGTCTCTCTCAATTTATGATGAACTGGAAATAGGATTTTTTTTTTTATTATTTTCTATTTAACTATGTTATATATAATGTCATTTTTTACCCTTCCTTGAAAGATATATACGCAAACGAGCTATGTCATTTTCCACGCGTATATATTTGATGCTCGTGTCCTTAGAGTGGGGATTTCTTACTCCTACGAATTTCAATATTAGATCCCGAAAATGATACATTGGAAGAATCTTTTAGGTCTTCCAATATGATCAAGAGATTGACTTTTAGGTCGACTCGAATAATTTAAGACTATTTATTGTTTTGGTATTGCAGCTTGTGCAGAAAGTGGGATGAAATATGCACTGCTTCTTGTGACTGGTTTTGCATGCTTATATTCATGTTTCTATCGATCAAAATTGAGGAGCCAATATGACTTGGAAGAATCACCTTGTGTGGATTGCCTTGTGCATTTCTGCTGTGAAACATGTGCACTTTGTCAAGAATACAGAGAGCTGCGTGAGCGTGGATTTGATATGGGAATAGGTATGAATATACCCTTCAAAATATTAAACTTTTATTTGTTAATCGTGTTTAATTATAACATAGGTCAACAAATTCTCTCAAATTTTTTTGTTTAGAAAAACGAGACATCATATTCGCTTAGGGGGAATTCTTTAAGTTGACTTCTTTCTCACCTCTAAGGGCTTGATTGGGAGTTTTGGGTATCAATTATGGGGGTTTGTCAAAGTAAGATTTGGGTGATTTTTGGTAACGATTTTTAAAACAGACAAACTTATGTTTGAGAATTTATTATTCCGCGATTCTGAAAGCTTTTAAAAGAAAAAAAAAATTACATCTATGCCGTTTAGTGAAATTTTCAATTTATAATTTCTTATATGAATTTTTACTTATAAATAATTTTTTACATATAAGTTATATTTAACTCAGGAAGTGAAATATTTACTCCTAATTAAAATTATGAGTTAGATGCAGTTTTTTTACCTATAAGTTAATTTTATACTTTTAAATAATTTTGTACATGCAAGTGAATTTTTACTCATAAGTAACTTTTTATATTTTATAAAGGAATATTTGTCTTATTAGTTGTATTTTTACTTTATAAATATTTTTTATACAATGTATTTTCATCTGATGAATAATTTTTAACTTATAAATTAATTTAGTTTGCTTATATATATCTTTTTTAGTTAATGTACTTTTATTTACAAGTTAATTTTGAACAAAATATGTGGACTTTGAATAACTATTTTATAGGAGTAAAATTAAAAGAGAAAATTGAGAAACAGTAGAAATCCACTAAATTGGTGGATTGAGAAAGATGATCAAAATTATACTACAATAGTTTTTAAACATTGAAAATTAGTGCTTAAGAAAACTAACAAGCATCGATTTTTTCAACCTTTCATTAATTATGCCATCCAAAAAAGATCAAAATCGGTGCACAAAAAATAAAAATAAAAATCCTCAAACAACCCCTAAATATCAATCATAAAAAAAAAAAAAAAAAAAAAAAAAAAAAAAAAAACCCCAAAAAAAAAAAAAAAAAAAAAAAAAAAAAAAAAAAAAAAAAAAAAATCGTCCTCAGTTGCATAATTTATCTTATTGAAGAATCTCTCTATCCATTCATTGGCCACGATATATCTGCACGAGGGCTGATTATATGATTCTTTGAAATTGAAGGTTGGGAAGCCAACATGGATAGGCGACAACGTGGAGTAACAGTAGCTCCAATTATAACTTCGGGAATGAGAAGATGAATTAGTCCTCTTGGTTTAATTTTATGTAATTGCAATTTTTGCTTGTCAAAATTTCGTTTTTTTTTTTTCATTCATAATTGTTTTGGTCTCTGTGTGAGTTGGTGTGAACCATATGTAGTTGATTGAATTGTCTGCAATAATGATTCACTTTGTGTTCTTTTTTACTTACAAAATAGCATGTTTATTTAATTGAATTGGATGAAACCACGTAAATATTTGACCAATACATAGAATATTTTCCTTACTAATTAAATCAATTTGGGAGATTTTTGTTTTTTGTTTTTTTTAAAATCTGAACAATGTGAACTAAAGGAGTCAATAGTTTCAAAGATATTGATTACGAACGATAAAGTTTAACTTAAGAATAATGCTATTTGTAGTCACTCATTACCACAGTCGTCCTACGTAATATACAAGTGGCTGTTAGTGATTTGTTGTATAAGGTAAAAAATTTACCACATTAATGTATGTTACATATGCCGACTATGATAGTAAATGACTGCAAATAACATTACTCATAACTTAAACATCTTCGAAATAAGTTTGAAGGGTAAGTGGTAAGAAGTTCAAGGACAAAGTCAAAGATATAAAGGCAACACAGCCTTGATATGGTAAAATTACTTTTAAAATAAGTAATTTAGTTTTCTTAAACTTTGGGAAACAAAACTGATAATTTATTTTAAAAGCTACTTAATAATACTTTTTCCAAGAATAATTATGCATATATTTTTTAAACCACTAGCTGTGGCGTGTTTCATTTAAAAAGAAGATAAAACATAATATGTACATGGGAGCTTAGGGTTGACCTCACCTAAAATGTAAAAATTAAACTTATACCGTTTGCAGATACGATGTAGGAACTAAAGAAGCTACGCTCCATTCACCCTAGACATTCTCGTCATCATACGTTGAGCGCAGTTTCTCTTTGATTCTTGATCACTTGTGAAATCTCTAATTGGAGGAGATTTTACGAATTTATTATTGGACTAAAAATTGGAAAAATTTATAACTTCGTCGTAAAAGTAACCAAAAGCGTCTCCAGCATATTCCCTTGCACTCGAATAGAAAGGTGGAGCCTCTACTCACACCTAACTCGCATGCGCCACATTCATTGCACATTGTGGAATATTCGCTTTATTAGCGCATTCTCTATCCAAAATCTCTTCTGAACTAAGTCGAGAATCAACCAACAGTAACAATACCCCAAAACCACTTCACCAAGGTGAACCAAAAACTGGCACCTCGTTATTCGTGTCGTAACTCTTCATCAGCTTGGTTGTCATCCAATTTGGTTTTTCAAATTCAATTCTTAACTATAAGTCCTCGACCACATATTAAAATTGCAAATTAAACTTTATTATGTGGCTCTCTTCAAATAACTCAATACCTCGGGCTTCAAGTGGCATCAAATTTGTTAATTTATGTAATATACAAAGTGTAAGCAATATCTAAATGATCTAAACATGCTCCAATGATCTAAAAATGCAGATAGATCAAATGCGGGATAAAACGGAACCGAAAAACATACCTCTTGCCATTGCTTTTCACACGCTATTATCAATTTTAGGTGCTTCTAAACCTCGCTCAACCTCGATTAGATGGTAAATTTTTTGTTGTATGAGATTGAAAGACTTAGGGACCCAACCGGTGGGGAAAAAAAAGCCTGCATATATATAGGCTCCATCTATCATAGAGCAGTTTTGAACCGAACACAAACGTGAGGAAGGCAGTTAGGACATGATTTGGAAGTTATTCACATCCCTAAATGATGAAAAATGTGGATCATGTCCAAGTTCAGTTTTTAACAGGAGAAATTGACATGGGAAAAACTAACATTCTCCCACTTGGTCCATATATTTCATCGTTCACCATAGTAAGAAATAAAATACACGAATCACGGCAGTATGTCCTCTAAATACGAGTATTATCTTCCATTTCTCACAATGCATCATATTTCTTAAAACTAACCCATGTTACTTAATGAATAAACCATATGTTTATTTTAGGTCCAAACATCAATGATATTTCCCAAATTGAATGTGTACACAAGGAAACAAATATGAGAAATATCACAAATAGATTTTCATTAAATTAACATTCGTTTTTACAATGAAAATCACGCAAAGGAACCAAGTCTCATTCTATTTACATGATCCTTAAATTTTAATGGTAGCATGCTTTTTGTCAAAGGATTAACAATCATCAATTCAGTATTAATGTCTTCAATGCCCATTGTTTTCTCTTTAATATGTTCCCTTATGGCCAGATATTTGATGTCAATGTGCTTGCTACGACTACCACTTTTGTTGTTCTTAGCCATAAAGACTACAGTTGAATTATAACAATATATCTTCAATGGCCTAGAAATCGAAAACATGACTCTGAGTCTAGAAATGAAACTCTTCATCCATACACCATGCGAGGTAGCTTCAAAACAAGATATGAACTCAGCCTCCATAGTGAAAATAGTAGTCAAGGTTTGCTTTGCACTTCTCCAAGATACAGCTCCACCAGCAAATATAAAGATATATCCTGATATTGATTTTCGCAAATCAATACAGCCAACGAAGTCAGAATCAGAGTAGCTAGTCACTTCCAGATTATCAATCCGTTTGTACATAAGCATGTAATCTTTTATCCCTTGAAGGTATCACATCACTTTCTTTGCAACCTTCCAGTGGTCCATACCTGGATTACTCTGATATCTTCTCAACATCCCAGAAACAAATACAATGTCAAGTCTTGTGCATACCCGAGCTTCCAACAACAGAAGCATAAGAATGTTCTTCATTTGTTCCCTTTTAAGATCATTTTTCGGGCACTGGCTCAAATTAAACTTATTACTCTTCATAATGGGAGCTATATTTTAGTAAAAAATCTTTCATCCGAAATCATTCTAAAACTTTGTTGATATAGGTCTCTTGAGACATACAAAAAATACCTCGAGATCTGTCCCTTTAGACTTAATACAAATAACATAAGTTGCATCATCCATATCTTTCATCTAAAAAATTTTAGATAGAAATTGTTTCACCTTATGTTGCAAACTCTTATTATTGGTTACAAGTAAAATGTCATTCACATACAGAATAAGAAAACAAATCTTACTTCCATTAACATTCTGGTATATACATTGATCCACAATGTTCTCTACAAATCTAAGAAAAGAGATAACATCATGAAATTTCAAATACCATTGAAGGGAAGCTTGTTTTAGTCTATATATAGATTTCTTGAGCTTGCATACCAAATGCTCACTATCGGTAGAGAAAAATCCTTCTGGTTGTTTCATATAAACCTCTTCCTCTAGATCTCTATTGAGAAATGTCGTTTTCATATTCATTTGTTGCAACTCCAAATCGAAATGTACAACAAATGCCATAATGATATGAAGTGAATCTTTCTTTGATACAAGAGATAATGTCTCCTTGTAGTCGATTCCTTCCTTTTGAGTAAATTCTTTAGCAACGAGTCTTGTTTTATATCTTTCAATGTTGCCTAATGAGTCCCTCTTCATTTTATAGACTCATTTGCATCCTATGGCTTTTGCACCGTTAGGCAACTTAATAAGATCCCAGATTCCATTAGATGTCATAAAATCCATCTCATCTTTCATGGCATCATACCATAAACTTGATTCTTTACCATTCATGGCTTATGAAAACATTTCAGGATCATTTTTAGCTCCAATTCTTACAAATACATAACATCATCACTAGTTATCGCTGATTTCCTTGCTCTAGTAGATCTCCTCAATTTTGTATCAACATTTACCTAAAGATCATGTTGTTCAACTGGTTGTTCAACAATTTCTAGCAATTCTTGAACATCTTGATCCACTGGATTATCACCAGCAACTTGTGGAACTTCAACAATTGGTTGTCCAACACCTGTTTAAACTTGAGGGGTGTTGATAATCAATCTACCACTTGAAATTGAAGGTTGAGCTTCAATATGATTCTTTTTAGAAACAATGTCCTGGAATCGATTGCTCCCACTAATCACGTCATTTTCAAGAAACTCCACATTTCTTAACTCTACAATCCTAGTGTTGTGAGTTGGATAATAGAATCTGTACCCTTTAGGCCTTTCGGCGTATCCAATGAAGTATCCATTAATGATCCTTAGGTCTAGCTTCTTTTCTTGTGGGTTGTAAACTCTTACTTTAGACGGGTATTCCCAAACTCATATATGTCGCAAACTCAGTTTCCAACTTTTCCATAATTCAAATGGAGTCTTAGGGACAGCTTTGGTTGGAATTTGTTTGGTCCACAGGGATTCAGGAAGTTTGGAGTTGCTTCACATACTCCTCACCATGTCCATTAAAGTTCGATTTCTTCTTTTTACTACACCATTTTGGTCCCGAGAACTAAGCATGGTATATTAGGCAACTATCCCACGCTCTTGAAGAAACTTCGCAAATAAACCAGGTGCCTGTCCATCCTCAGTGTACCCTACCATAATATTCTCTACCTCTATCTTTTCTCACGATCTTAATTTGTTTTTTCACATTGTTTCTCTATTCCAGCCTTAAAAATTTTAAAGACATCTAGTGCTTCGTTCTTATTATGAAGCAAGTAGATATACATGTATCGTGAATAATCATCAATGAAAGAGATGAAGTATTTCGAACAATACGAGTCCATGTCTAGACTACAAATAGCTGAATGTATGATCTCTAACATATCTGTACTCCTCTTAGCACATTTCTTGGACTTGTTGGTTTGCTTTCCCTTAATATAGTCTATATAAGTGTCAAAATCATTAAAATTCAAAGTACTAAGTACTCCATCATTTACTAATTTCTTAATTCCTTTTATGGAGATATGTCCCAATCTCCAGTGCCACAACATAGAGGAATCTTCATTTATAACGCATCGTTTCATACCAGTGTGAACATGCATAGCTGTAGTATTATTTTGCAAATTAATAGAGAAAAGACAATCAGATAATGGATCATTCCCAACAAGAATAGATTTATAAAATAAATCGAAAGATGTTTCTGAAAAGTTAAAGGAATATCCTAAAGGTATAAGTCTTGAAACTAAAATCAAATTCCTAGAGAAACTTGAAATATAAAATGTCTTTCTTTAAATTCAAAATAAAATTACCACTTAAAACTAAACTACATTTTCCAACAGCCTTCACATGTGAGTGCATCTTGTTTCATGAATAAATGCATTGCTCATTTTCCATCGGTTTCCTTAGGCTTCGCATACCCTGCAAGGTATTCGAAATATGGATTGTAGAATCAAAATCAATTCATTATGTGTTATAAATAACATCAACCATATTAGATTCATAACAGACAAATGAGATCGGTTTACCTTTCTTGTCAAGCCAGAAATTGGTGCAATCCTTCTTCATGTGTTTCTTCTACAAAGGATTCCATTTTTAATTCCACCTTCGGCAGTATTTTACCTTTTCCCTTCTTTTTGGCTTAGTTTTGGTCCTATCTTTGTGTTGTCATCAACGCACTTTCATCCATTTCTATTGCCAGTCTCCCTTCTTCCTAAACACACGTGGCCAGAAGTTCATTAATTGACCATTTATCCTTATGCGTGTTATAGGATATCTTGAAGGATCTATATTGATGTGTAAGAGTGTTTAGAATGTAGTGCACAAGGAAAGACTCAGATATATCAACCTCAAGAGTCTTCAATTGAGCTGCAATGTCCCTCATTTGCATAATATGCTCACACACCTCTCACAGTAGTGATCCTCATGGTTGAAAACTTCATAATCAGGGTGCTAACAAGTGCTTTATCTGAAGTATCAAATAGCTCATCAATAGCCTTCAACAATGGCTTCACATTTTTATGCTCTTCGACGGAACCGTGAATGCCAGTAGAAATCTTGGTATTTATGAACTTCATACTAAGGCGATTGGATCGCTCCCATGTTCATAAAGAGCAATTTCATCTAGAGTGCTGGTCGAAGTAATTTTTGGTTCGTATTTCCTGATGGCATAATCAATGTCTATCCACCCTAAATGAAGAAGAACCCTCTCCTTCCAAACTTTATAGTTATCACCTTTTAGTTCGGGAATATCACTTTAACATCAGAGAAATTTGCATGTTACTTAATTGCATAAAAATTAAACATACATGCTTATAATTGAAACTAGCAAACATAAATCATGCTTCAAAGATATGAATCCAGTGACGCAAAACTTGCCTGTGGGCTAAAGTCCTACTCAATTAAATTCATGTATTAATTTCATGATAAAACTATCAAATCACGTTCCAATTCATATTTTCTGTGGATAATTAGTAAAGTAATTTAATATTTTATCCTAGTTAATCATATAAATATAATAAAAAATTCTGTGGGATAAAATTTATTATATTCAATATGATCAACGACAATAAATGTCTTTATTCAATATGTGATCCTCTACTTTAGTATATAATTTTGCATAATTAAGGATGATGTGGCTACTCCCTAATTAATTAAAAATATATGAATAACCAACATTAAATATAATTCACAAATGTGCTCATATAAATTGTACAAATCCATAAACAATATGAGCACAAAACGAAATTTTTAATGGACTAAACTATTTAACTTACTATTGCATGTATTACAAACTAATAAAAATCATACACACAAAATGGAAAAATAAATAATTTTACCACATTAAAAAAAAAAAAAAACCACATAGTATGTATTTATAACCTGTCTTCATTTCAAAATTAATTGCCCCAAAATTACAGTGGTTGGAATTCACTATAGGACCCACACCATTTATTATCGTTGACATTGGTTTGGGCGTTCAAACCATGCAGATGGATATAAAGAAATTATCTAAAATAATAGTATAAAAAAAGGGTCACTACAAGTCTGGCATGTGTTTCAAGCCTTTTGAGATAAAGGTCGTCAAACAATTCGGTTGTCTATCTGCAAAACCATATTTCAGAAATCTTTTTAATGAAGATCGTCATCAACCTCTAGTCGGGTCATTTTGATCCGATTCTGACCCGAAAAGGAACCTGACAGTTTCTACGCATTCTGAACACCAAAATTTACGTTTCAAATCCCAAAATTGTTAGAAATCCAATTTTCTGATAATTTCCAACCTTACTTTTTATCAAAAACTTATGAAACAAGGATCTGAAATCTAAGCCAAAATTACATCAACACTATTAAATTTTGGAAAAATTTACAGAGAGCAAAACAAGCAAGGCAGAGGCAAATAAGGCTTTGATACCAACTGTAAGCAATATCTAAGTGATCTAAACATGCTTCAATGATCTAAAAATGCATATAGATCAAACACGGAATAAAATGGAACTGTAAAACATAACTACTGCTTTTCACACATACTTTATTATCGATTTTAGGTGCTTCTAAACCTCGCTCAACCTCGATTAGATGGTGTATTTTTAGTTATTTATTTATTATTATTATTTTTTTGTATGAGATTAGAAGGCTTAGGGACCCAACCGGTGGAAAAAAAACTGCATATATAGAGGCTCCATCTATCATAGAGCAGTTTTCAACCGAACATAAACATGGGGTAGGCACTTGGGACATTATTTGGAAGTTATTCACATCCCTAAACGATGGAAAATGTGAGCCATATCTAGGTTCAGTTTTTAACCGGAGAAACCGGTATGGGAAAAACTAACACAAAGACCCTAGTCACATGAACAAGTCTTTCTAAATTCTCTGCGGCCTGCGCACATGCAGATTTATATAAACAAATATTAGAGCAGATTTGAGTATCTCCATTTATTACAAGTCTTCCAAAAATTATTCAAAATAATAATAAAAATAATTATCCTTGATTTATGAACTTGTCGGTAATGCGGCCTCTGGTTGCCATGTGCCTTGAGAGGCCAACTCTTCTCTCATGTGAGTCTGTGTATATACAAGTAAGCTTTAACATATCTCCTTGCACAGCAACTCTTCTCCATCAGGTCAAAAAATGTATCAGAACCACCATGGTGACGGCTATCCGGGATCCATCCCCGCCACCGGAGTTCCCGAATACATTCCTAAACAGCCTAATGCCCCACCACTACTCTCCCCCGGCCGTGTAGTCCCCGGCAGGGCACCTGCGAGGTGGTCAACTGGTCTTTGCCACTGCTGTGATGATCCTGGAAATTGTACTGAGTATTGATTCCAGTTCTGATAATTAATTGAGTATTTCATTATTTAGTGAAAATAATACTATCTTTTTTTTTTCTTATGTTGTATACTAGGTTTAATCACTTGGTTTTGTCCCTGCATCACTTTTGGACAGATTGCTGAGATAGTGAGTAAGGGTTCATCACGTAAGTTACTTGTCACACTAATATATTCTTAATATCTACCTTCGTCATCGTTCTTTTTTGAATTTCTTCACAAGATGAGATTCAGGAAACTTATTCAAATCGGAAGAATAGTTGATTTTACAGATCTGCTGTCTTCATCTCTATATTCCCTTAGATGTTGGTGTAGTTACCTATGAACCATGAATTCCCTTTACTTTTTATTTCATCTAAACATCATTTCAAAAAAAAATACTAATGATTGTCTTTATGCCGTATTGACATTTATTTATTTATTTTTATTTTTTTATTACGAATGACATGTTTGTTAAAGAGGACTCATGCTACACACGATAAATTATTAAAGAAGAATAAAGAGTTAAAAATCCTTTTTTGATATACTATCCAGAATAGCCTCCAGCACTATTACTAGACTATAGTGAAAACTACCGTAAATAAGATTTTTTTTTCTTTAATTTTTCTTTAAGACTCCTCATAATTTGATCCATCATAACAAACAAGCCATAACTATATATTTTATATTTTGCGTGTGAGTTGCAAGATTATACGTCAATGAGCTATTAGCATGTCTGAAAAGTGTTTATAAATTAATTTTTTCATAAATAAATAAAGATGAGTGATGAATAAATATAGTACTTATGAGTTCCTCAAAATATGTGGACAAAAGGAGGTTTAATTTTTTATAAACAGTTTATAAGCATGAGCTAAACGTAAGCTATATTTTGACACACACGAAATGCAAGTGCCATTTTCTTTTAGAGCATCTCCAATCTATCAATAGATTGCAATTTACATGATAGGTAAATAGACAAATTTTCAGATCACATGATATTGATATCTAATGAATAAACAATCAATTTCATAATTTATACATGTCAATTGCGCATTCCATGATTCACTTCACTTTAATTTCTTAAATAAATATTAATAAGAAATATTAGCCCCCGTTTGGCCCCCATTCTCATTTTCATTTTCTCTCTCTCTCTCTTATTTTCAACCATATAATCTTCCATAAAATAATATTATACGCAAATCATAAACTTTTCATTCTTTTTGAACCACACATTTTTAAAAAAAAAATTACTATTTCAACCATTAAAATTTGACAAGAATGTGGGCCAAACGGGGGCTTGATTTTACAATGTCTATTGTTTTGTTCGTCACTCGGCTTGATAGAATCCTTGTCCGCTTGCATTGAAGAGGAATTTTTTTATAAACACCAATATCTATTCTTACTTATTTGCCAAATTTTTTAAACAGTCTACCATTATCTTGGAGATGCTCTTAATACTTCCAATACTTGAAGTTCGAGTTAGACTATATTCCAAAGCGATATACTCCATCATTGATAATCGTACATGATCTTAAAGAATACTATGACTCTTCATTGAAGATGATTTATGTGGTTTTGACATTGCAGCTTGTGCAGAAAGTGGGACAAAATATGCACTGCTTCTTCTTACTGGTTTTGCATGCTTATACTCTTGTTTCTATCGATCCAAACTGAGGGGCCAATATGACTTGGAAGAATCACCTTGCGTGGATTGCCTCGTGCATTTTTGCTGTGAAACATGTGCACTTTGTCAAGAATACAGAGAGCTTCATAGTCGTGGATTTGATATGGGAATTGGTACGATTTTTTTTTTTTTTTTTTGCAAGCTCCTATCAAAATATAGGGACTGTTCGATAATGATTTTGAAAATTAATTTTTTAACAGTTAGAGAGAAAAGTGAGTTTCATCTGTAGTGAAGAAGTAAAAAATGACGGCTGACTTAGAAAAATAACAGTAAAAAATTGAATTTTTTTTTGGTGAAAAATAAGAACCAAATGGGGGCATATTATGCTTTACAGTTGAAACATTTTAAACTTAATCATTTAAAACTTACTTATTTACTTATAAGTAAATGTAGCTACTTATATGTATGTTTGGTTGGTGAAATTGAAGGTTGGGAAGCCAACATGGATAGGCAACAGCGCGGAGTTACAGTAGCTCCAATTATAACTTCTGGGATGAGAAGATGATTTAGTCCTTGGATTAATTTCAAATAATTGCAATTTTTTTTCCTTCTTCTTTTTCCTTGTCCAACACTCTGTATATGCAGTGTGAACACTATTGAATTATTATTTATTGCTCTGGAATAATGCCTCACCTTGTGCTCGATATGAGATAACTTAGAATCTTTTTTTTTTTTTTTCAACAAATAAATACATTTTTGGATTCATTTCCGTTAAAGCAGTAGCAAAAACAATGTGTTATTTATACAATGACTGAAAAGATAATTAATAACTCGTTGAATTATTATTTATTCTTCTGTGAAAAGATAATTTACAATGTGAAAAGCTATATACTCCTACCCAATTTTATGTATGTATAATACAAGAAAAAGTATCATCTGTTTCAACTCTACACTCAATCAACTAATTATTCCCCAGAACCGAATATACAAGTAAAAACCAAGTTTCCGAGCACGATCATCTTACAATTTACTAGTCATCATCTGAATCTGCGAATTATCGGTAGATGTCAATAGGAGAATTTTTAAAGGGGGGAAAAAATAACTGATGAAATCAGTAAAACTTAGCAACCACAAAAGGATTTCTTCAAGGGGGAAAAGTTATGAGCAGATAAAATTTTTCTGAATGATGAAATGAATAGATTTTATTTATTGTATCTTTTTTTTCTATCTGTGGTAAGTGATAAAAATAAGCAGGTTTCCCAACCATATGCACACAAGCAACCTGACATCCTAATAAGTATTTTACTTATTTGACAGCAAGTAAACCATCAGACATAAATTTTGAAATAAAAATATAGACCCATACCTGATCTTATATCTTCTCCAACTTTTCCTCTATTTTTGAGCTGTCTGGAGATCATCGTGGATATGAGAATCCACCAGTAAATGTGGAAAACAAACAATGTCAATAACATTGTGTTAAAGACATAGTACAATGTCATGTCATATGGCTCCAACAGGTTCAAGGATTCACACAAGTAGTAGCTGTGAATGGCAACAAGGAAAATCGATTAGAAGAAAAGTGACTGAATATGATGTAAAATAAGAATTAGTTGGAGCTAACCTTGAGGACCGTATAACCCAAAATGGAAAGAACACGAGCCTTAGTACAAGCCATGACATAGCAAACAATCCAAAGCAAAAGCTAGCTCCAAGCTCTTTCTCGGAATATTTAAAAACTTTAGCAGCTTCCAGAAATACATCACTCGCATCATGAAGTGCAAGAACAACTGCTCCTATCCGAAAGAACCTAAGGAAAATGAACATTTAAAATATTTCACCATGTTGCGTAAATATATCCTTTACTTCATTTGTTATCGTTCAACTTGAGTGCAAGCATGAAATATGATGGTGAGATACCAAGAAAAGGGATAACTCGTATGACACCCTCAACCCTAATCTCTTTTTTTAAGCGATTTAGGTGGTAGGACGAAAACAAAGCAAATTATATCCCAGCGGGAAAAGAAAGAATATATTATTTTAGTCCACAAATTCCAGTTAATTTTTTGAAGACTTATAGCTTATAGCCCCTACCTGTGAGGGGTCTTTGACACTAATAATGTCCAGAGGCAAAATTGTACAGGACTGAATAGATTAAAGCAATTGACAATACCTCAACAAACAATTATCTCTAAAAGTTAGCAACAGAGTTTAATATTTCTTAGCCCTTTCACTGGTGAAGGCCACAAAAATTTATGAATTTGTTCTTAGCAGTACTTTGCCTGATGATCATCAGCGTTAGACAATTAGCAAGGGCAATGAGATGTAATCAGAGAAAGGAAATATAAATAAGATGTAAAATAAAAAATCATTAGGAAAATGATGAAGCTTAAACCCAATACCCAAATAACCAATACTAGGCTAAACTTGTTTATTTTGTTTCTCATATTTATCCATGAATATATAACACGTAGACTTCATATATACTAAGAAGGTATGTGATACTTACTTTGAGCACTGTTGTGCCCTCGAAGGGCCAGCAACTCACACGTATAAAGCATATACACATACATTATAGCACATGCCAACAGATAATATACAAAGGGAGAAAGAGGGTGAAATGCAGATATATTTCAACGATGAAGACTTCTGCATGTTTTTATAAGATATTGAATCTTCTTTTCATTTCTCAGGAAATCTGAACAAGTGATTATCCGATTGCCTTGGATTTTGACAATTAATACAATTCAAAGAAAGAGGTTGAACGGTTTCTCAATTATCAAAACAGAGGAGCAACTGTAATAACTATTATATTTATCAAGAGTACCAAGGATCTTACTCAGTTCTATGAAATTCAACAAACTTGTAAAAGATACCTATGATTGATTTTTAATCATTTCACAGAAGTATTTTTGTTCTAAATATGGGAGAGGATTGAAACACCGACATAGGAGTCTAGAACAAGGCTCAAATCTGAACCAAGAAGGAGAATTTTCTTCTGCAAGCCAATCTCAAAGATGAACGCTAAGAGAATAATTGGGAGCAAACATAGCTCAACGGGTTTCTGTATATTTGATAGCTCACCAAGTATTAGAGGAAAAGTGAAATCACAAATATGTAACAAAAACAAACGAACCATCTGTCTTAACAGGCCAAGAGTGCACTTGATAATGACTATCAGAGAAATAAAGTCTGTTCTATAAATGCTAAGAACTGTGCAGTTAAAACCAATTTGCTTCCCTTCTCACAAATAAGTTTCTTTTTGCACTTAGAAGTGAGACATTATATTGAAAAGGAGAAACATTTTCCAATAATACTTCAATAAAAACACTTCAATGCACTTCCCTTATCCACGATAGCATGTTGTGAAAAGAAATGGGCATAGGTGCATTGATCCATGGGAAAGCAATAAAGCACACACAATATACGTGCACGTAATCCTCCTGAGAATCTCTTATACAATAAATATAAAAGAATGTAAATTATGCAATATTTCCTTAAGACCCTGACAGTTCAGGGTGATCAACAGCGCACCTTATCGTAAATTATGCAATATTTCGTTGAGAGACTTAACTTATGACTGTACCTTATCTTATATCCTAAATTTATCAAGTTGCATTCTTATCATAAGTACCCTAACAATTTTTAAGTAGAAGATGAAGCAAAAAATACCTTGTAATATAAGAGTACCCAATAAGGATAACAGTGATTATGTGGTGAGACATCATTACAGAGAAATCCTTTCGCCGTGTTTCCCAGATAAGGAGGGCAGCGATGCTATAGATGTAGAAACCACATTCGCACATATAAATGAACTTTAAAGGAGGCCTGAAATAAACAATACAGCAGATAATTTTAGATATACACAACTCTTAACAATTCATGAGGATGCATTGAAGGCATGCAAAAGCGAAGTTTTGCAGCATTTCAGGCATGTAAGTGAAACAAACGAGTACAGGTATATTCCAAAATAAAGTATTTAACCCACACTTGAATAATCTCTTTAACTATATAATCAGTCAACAACAGCACCAAGATATCCCACCACCCGTCCTAACTTTTAAAGAGCATAATGCATCAATTATCCACACATCAAGATACATATAATTCGAAATCTTCTGAATCCAGGATTAATAGCATGATTTCAGAGTTAGTGTATTTGCATGCACAAAAGGATACATTTGAGAACATCTTTCTGAACTTGACCTTAATTTCTTGAAATTAATAAGCTCGTCTGCATATGGGGCCAAAATAAAAGGAAAAAGTAACGATCAATCAAATGTAAAAATCTCTCCAAGCTTGCTGCACATCTGTTTCAACTTGTCTTTGGAAAGACGTCTATGGAGAGACCAGATGATCTTAGCCCGCAAAGAAGATAAGACAACCACCCTATCCCACACCCATCAAAGTGATATACTAATCCTGAGAGATTGTGGCAGTCTACTTCATCCAAGTGAACCATTTTAATAGCCATTAAACCATATTTATGATCTTACCATCTTTTGATCTTCTGAAAACCCAAAATTTGGTAAGAAACAAATCATTGAAACAGGACTGAAGAATCTAATGTTCCTCAAAAACAGCAAACCATGATCATAACATTCTAGCGAATCAATTCAGACCATATTGATGGACGGGACTTAGGAATTTCAGAGCTCAAAGGGAAGGAAAGAAGTTTTCAGACCTACAAAGATAAGTAAAAAGAATATACACACAAGTATGAACCAGGATTGCCAAGTGTCCATTCTTTACCACCTGGTACGGGAAAAGAAGGGAAAAATCTGACATGGCAAGCAATTGGATAAGATCCTGTGTTCTCTATTATTTAGATGGCAGAGAATGCGAAAATTCTAAGACTTAGATTCCCATCAAATTAATGATCAATTTACAAGTAACGCTTACCTCACATAAACCCGTAGCAAGTCAGTATTTCTCTAAGACAAGCAATTCAACAACGAAATCCTCATATATATTATTAGGATAATACTGAACAAACGTATTACTTACTTCAGTTCTTGATTAGGCCAGCCTCTGAAGTACTCCTTTATATCTCTGAACCATGGCTCGTGGCAAGTAACTCTTAAAATGCAAAACTCAACAGAAGCATAGTATGTAAACTTCCACATAGACTCAGAAATTTTCTCAATCTTTGCCCTTGTGGCCTCATTATTTTTTGGCAGATTGGTTCTACTGCGCAGCAAACAAACAGCTAGCCTCTAGAATAAAAGCACACAATTAGGTGAGGAAAGATTTAATCAAAGAGGAAAAAAATAAAAAACTCTGCAGACCAAATTTGTCATTATAATCTTTCTTGTCTTAAGACTTCTTATTGGCTTCTTTCACGTCATCAGAACATTGTATTTTCTGGGACACAATGAAACAAGCCATTTGGAGCAGCTATGGCATTTGAAAGGGAAATAAGTGAACCAATTTGAATTCCTATATAATTATGTAGTTTAAGAATATAAAAAAAAATCGGTCCTTCAAGCTGGCCCACATACAAACCCTATCAAGCAATGGGCAATGAAATTGAGGTTCAACACGACTTGAGTCTCTTCATCTTGGCCCTCAAATGTGTTAGCTTTTTACCCTTATCGTTAAATGTAACTCACTTGGTGAGATTGTTTCTTTTCATCTATTATGACCATGTTTTGTTTTCTAATCCAAGAAGTTGTGCCATTTGATGTCCTATCATTAGCTTGTTGATATCTGGTAGAGATCACGAAGGCCACATCTATGTATCCTAACCTGCAGTTTGAGCCTATTCTCCTCAAGACTCATTTTCCATCACATTCTCCCATAAAATAATTTTACGCTTAAAACACAATTTTTTTCCTTATTTCTTAACCACACGTTCTAACCACACGTTCTCCAAAAATCACTATTCCAAGCATATTTCTCCAGAAAAATGGGGCTCAAATGAGGGCTAATAGTTTACGGGAAATGTTTTGTTTGAGCTCAGATCCCATGATTTTTTACTTCACATTAATTTCTCTTATTGTGGAGTTTTTGCAGTTGTTTTATTTTATTTTTTTACTTTTTTTCTTTTTTCCTACACTAGATTAACTATTCTAGTTGGATAGAAATTATTTGATATCCTATTTCATAATCATACAAAAATTATTTTCTTAAATAATGAGCTTTGCACTGTGTCTTAACATTTCATTTCTAGGGCTTGACCATAAGTTCTGCACACCATAGTGCTGCATTCCTTCCCATTGTTATCTTTTATATTCGTAGGTCATTTATCAAAAACATGAACCAAGAAAAGCCATATAAATTGGTGATATCATCTTCCTCACTTCTCTTATTCCTCCTTCAAACAAATCGTCTGCATTGTTATTAAAATCAACAACTCAAAAGTCAATAGATTAATCAGTGCACATCAGGTTATAATGAATGTTCTCAGCAAGCTCTCTGTTATTGCATTCTCAATCTCGAAAGAACTAATGGAATTGGTAGATGGGATGGGATGGAACTGGTCAATTTTGATGAAGAAAAAGAAACTAAAATACTGCAATTTATACCAAACATGCACTTATTAGCAACATGGGATAAAATCCATTCCACTAATCAAATAGAAGTTATTACAACGAAATATTGAGATACCTATAGCTGATATATGCCAAAGAAAATAACGAGAAACTTACTCGAAAGATGAATTTATCAAGGAAGAATCTGGCAGCGACGAAACCGAAAGCGAAGTATAATGCGATAATAAAATGATAAAAGCTTGCGACACCATTTTGGGTCCCGATCGAGTCCATGACACTAGTTGAAACAGAATTCATCAATCAACTAATCATTATATATTCACTTTCAATTCCATCAGAAACCTCTCCCGTGGAACGAAGACAACGAAAAATAATCGAAGAAACAATAATAATTATTGAAAAAATTTAAGTTAATTTACAGCGCCAAATCGAGGGAGTAGCGGGGGAGACGGAGATCTTGTGAATGGGGTTGGAAACAGTGATTCATGGCCGAAATTATGGGGGCGAGTCGTAACAAAATACTGGCTGGTAACTGGTGGCTTGAAATTTGGATAGTCGTCGTTTTCTCCTCCAGGCTTTTGACAATTACACGAATCCCCACTAAGCTTTTTACTACAATGCTTTAAAAATTTGGACCCGGCATCGACCAGAAAATTGAAAATGTCAAGAGTCAAGTATTGTATCAAGATCCAATCGGGGGGCCTGGTAAAATCAAGGGATGGTTTTTGTTGTGATTCTCTGATGTTATAAGACAAAAAAACTATTATATTTTTCAGAATTTATAAGAATCTACAAGCTCCTAATATAAAACTCGCTATTTCTATTTGTTCTTCTTCTGGGATTTTTTTACGCTTCTTTTCAAATGTATCCCCCTAATTTACAGTGAAAATTTTGCCAGTCTTCGTTAATCATGGCATCAACTTTCCAAAAAGGTTGGCGGCCTTTACTGCTAAAGTTGATTTTTCATGCAAAATTTTCCATCAACATTTGTCAAATGGGGATTGCTTTGGCTGACATTTCCAATTTCAAACATGCTACAGGTCCCAACTCGGGGACCGACCCAAAAACAGGGGTCTGAGGTGACACCTCAGCCTCCGATTTCAACTTTATTTCTTTTTTTTTTTTTCAGATCCAAGGACCGAGGTGTTGTCACCTCGGCACCCTGGATTTTGGTCGTCCCCGAGTTGGGACAAGTTGCATTTCCCTTCCAAATTTTAGTCAACAAAAGAGGCTAAATTGGCTGAACGGCACAATAATTCTCCCACTCCAGCCATATCTAAATCAATTGTTATTTGATAAGCATTTCAAATATGTCTCTTCGTAGCTCTAACTTTTTCTTGGAACCACCTTTGTCAGCATATTTTTGTAAATCTTCAGTAGTCTCAATGATTGTTGATCTATCATCTCTCATATCCAATGATAACATACTTCGGTATGTTTTGAGCCCTTGATCACATCTAGGACACTTTGACTGTCATAATGGACCTAGTAATTTTTCTGCTCAATCCCTAATACTCGGAGAAATTACTTTGACCACAACATTTCTTTTTATATTCCAGTTTTAATGTGTAATGCAACACAATTCTATAATCTTGACTAGGACTGGCCTAAAGACAAACTAGGCCATTGTCTTGGGCCTCACATTTGATGAGGGCATAAAAAAAGGGAAAATTACATTGCACCTGTCTTTTAAACAATACAATTCTAAAATCAGGTGATAACTTTCATTATTCATTAATTAGGTGGTTAATATTACTCATAATATTAAAAGTTAATTTATATACACAATATTTCTAATCTAATCATTCAAACACTATTCCTCTACCTTTTCTCTACCATTTCTTGCTACCCTTCTCTTACAAATGGACTCGCTACTATTGCTGCCGCTATCCCCGCTAACGCTAGAGAGCACCGCCACCGGAGACCATCTCTCTCCATGCTCTTCATTGTGAGCGCCACGCCAATGGATAGAAGATGATGGCGCTCACGGCATAGCGCTATGCAGAGAGTCTGCGAGCAGCGGATAATGTGGAAAGACTGCACTGTGTAGAGAAGAGGTAGAGTTTGTGCAGATCTGTGCACAGCAGCATTGTCGCTTCTATTTTTGTGGTTTTGTTGTGATGTTTTGTAGTGGTTCTGTGTTGTATGATGGGGTAGGTGGTGGTGGTTCTATGTTGTGCGGTGTGGTGGTGGTTTTGTGGTTGGTGGTCAAGTGCTCAGTTGGTGGGGTTGGAGTGAAATTTAAATGCGGTAAGAGCAACATAGGAGGTGTGGTGGTGGTAGTGATAGTTTAGTGCTACTGTGATTTTCAGGTGTGGTGGTGGTGTTGATGCAGCTTTTGGTGGTGATAGTGATGATTTGGGACTGCTATGGTTTTTGTCAATAGCGACGTTGGGGTGGGGTGGTGGTGGTGGTAGTAGTGGTTTAGAGGTGGTTTTGATGTTGTTGGAAGGTCTTAGGTGGTTTTTGTTGGTTGTACAGGTAGAGATGCTGGCAGCTATGGCGAATCTAGCGACAATTATTGGTGGTGGTGCAGGTAGGGGTGTTGACAGTGGTGTGGCTGTCGATGATGGCGATGGTGATGGTGGTACGATAGTGGTGGCGACAGTCGCAAGGAGAGGGTGTTCGCAATTTGTTGTAGTGTTGATAGGGGTGGTATGTGATCAATTGTTTGGTGTCTGTGACCAAGTATTTAACTATGACATAAAAATTTGATAACTTTTGATTGAAAAATAATATGTGACCAAAAAATTTAAAAATATGTAACCGATAAACTGTGACCTATAATTTTTTTGATTTGTGATCAGCGAAATAAACTGGGACTTGTAGAACTTTTGATTTTTGACCTCGAAATAATCTGTGACCTTTAAAATTTTTGATTCGTGACCTCGAAATAATCTGTAATCAATTAATTTGACAATATGTGACTAGTAAAAAAGTTGTGACCTATAATTATGTATCTGTGATAATTAATTGTATAACTGTGATTTTATTATTTTTAATTAATTATATATATACCTAAATTTTGAATTTTTAAACCATAAACCTCACTTTTGAATTGGTGTAAGCTATTGTTAAAAATAGAGGCCCAAAAAATTCAAAACAACCCTGAAAAAACACATTGGAACTCAGAGACCATCTATCTTGAGTTAATTATTCAAATGGTCACTGAACTTAGGTATATGTCTTTGATTAGCCATTGAAGTTTAAAATATTGAGTTTTGACCACTAACTTTGAAAAATGTTGAGTCTTGGTCACTAAATTTAGGTCTATGTCTTTGATTGGTTACTGAAGTTAAAAATATCGAGTTTTGGTCATTAAACTTATGTCAATGTCTTCGATTAATACTAAACTTAGATCGATGTCTTAGATTGCTCACTGAAATTTAAAATGTCGAGTTTTGGCCATTAAACTTTGAAATATACCGTACATTACTCACTAGTATAACTGTTGAACTTTGAAAATAATGAGTTTACAATGAATAATGTACAACATTTTTCAAAGTTCAATAGCCAAAACTCGACATTTTAAAATTCAGTGGCCAATCAAAGACGTGGACCTAAGTTTAGTGATCAAAGCTCGACATTTTAAAGTTTAGTGGCCAATCACAGACATAGACCTAAGTTTAGTGACTATTGGAACTCGTCTATCTCCTCCCTTCGTCTTCCCCAAAAATTCTCTCTATTCCCTAATGCAATGGTTTGTATTTTCTATTAAACCCTTGTGAATAAATATTATCGTCCTTCACAATCGAATTTTCCAGAATGAAAACCCCAGTCCTAAATTGACTAATTCTCAATCTAACTTCTAAACAAACACGGAACAATGAGGTGTGATAGAGAGGTGCAAAACCTGTTGTAAGTAATAGAAATCCAAGTAAAATTTCTACTGATCCTGACCTTATTATGATTATGAATACCGAGTTCCTGTTTTCCTTTTTGATATTATTTCATATTTGAATGTTTTATTTTTCATAAATGTCCTAATCATTGAACCGTCCACTCCATTCTATAAGATTACCTCATTTCCTGTGCTTGTGGTTGAGCATGTTTTAGCTTAGCCTAATAGGCTTGAGATTCATTAAAATATAAATACAATCTCATTTAGGACTAATTGAAGATTGTTTACTTAATTAAACATTCATTTTTCTTATTCTTAATATTAATGTTAAAATATTTATGGTTTTCACTTCTTTAGGGTGGGTGAAGGTTTTGGCTTTTTTCCTTAGCCTTTTAGTTATTTGCTTAATGGGGTTTTTTCTTATCTTCTATGACTACATATTTGAAAGTTATTTTTTATTGCTTAATCCTTTCTTTTGGAGATGTTTGGAAATTTGTAATTCAGTCTCATCAATCAGGTTCTAATGCTTTGCTTATATTTACGTCTACAAGAAAATTTGAATCTGGATGTGCCAAAAGAAAAGGAATAAAAATGCTGAACAGTTAATTAAATCTCAAGAGAAAGCCTTGGTAAGCTTTAAACGAACACATAACGAAGACATAGTTATTGGAGAAGAGTTTAATGACAATGATAACAGAGATAACATAATTGAAGAACAACATTGTATGGTAAATGGAGAGATATCTACTAATAGAGATAATGAACTATTTTCCCTTGACCTTATTGATCCAACAAATTGGGAAATATGGACACAAACTTAAGAGATTTAATTGGAATGAAACTTCATATACGAGAAAATATGTGATTTTTTCTAAAGATGTAGCAAATTGACACTTTTTGTCTATGCATTATGTTCGATGATTACCTAATTGAGAGAAGCAGGATCGAAAGTTATTGATATATTCAAAAAGTTTGAACAAAGTATTTTGCTTTTGTTGTAAGCTATTCAAGAATGATGGGATCAGAACATAATGGGCCCATGATGGTGTAAATGATTGGAAAAGTATTGGTGAAAATCTTAAAATGTCTGAGGTAAGTTGTGACCACATTAATAACATGAGTAGATGAATTGAAATGGAATTAAGATTTGAAAAGAGTAAAACAATCGATAAAATTGTGTAGAAACAAATCAATAGAAATATAAAACATTGGAGACAAGTATTACTGAGAATAATATCTATCGTGAGAACTTTTGCTGAGAATAATTTAGTATTTCATGAAAATAATGAGAAGATATACTAAGAAAATAATGGTATCTTCTTAAACATAATTCAAATGATTGCTAAGTTTGATCCCGTGATGCAAGAGCACATTTGTTGAATCCAGAATAAAGCAATTCATTATTATTATCTT
The DNA here is from genome assembly GCF_002742605.1 of Olea europaea var. sylvestris. NCBI lineage: Eukaryota > Viridiplantae > Streptophyta > Magnoliopsida > Lamiales > Oleaceae > Olea > Olea europaea. Next base: position 6,701,867 of record NC_036244.1, on the reverse strand, counting down.
GGACACAAAATTTAGAATGAGTTGATACTTATACTAAAAGGCGAGATAAAAAAATAATCGAGAAACTTAAAGATTCTAAATACTTTTTTATTATATTTGATTGGACTCCAAATTCGAGTCATGAAGAATAAATGTCTATAGTATTGAGGTGTGTAGATATTTTAGCAAGTCTAGTGAAGGTTGAAGAATTCTTTTTAGGAATTTTTGGTATGTAATGTTGAATAATGTTAACAGAGTAAGCAAACATTTACAAGCAGAAGACATGTATATTGATATTGCTATAGATCATTTAAAATGGCTCATTTCGTTTTTCAGAAGTAATAAAGAATCTGGATTTGAATTAGCCATGGTTGATTCTAAAGAGATTGCTAATGAATTAGAAATTGAACCAATGTTTCTTGAAAAACGGATTATACATAGAAAGAAGCAGTTTGATAAGACTTCTTGTGAACAGATAACGCAAACACTTGAAGAATCTTTTGATGTCAATTACTTCATATTTATAGTAGTTAAGCTCTACCATCACTTCATAATAGATTTGTGCAATTTTAAAAATATGATGATACTTTTGAATTTTTATTTAATTTGAAGAAGCTTAAATCTATCGACGATGATAGTTTGAAGTATTCTTGCATTAACCTTGCAAACTACTTGAAGCATAATATGGCTTTTGATATTGATGGGGTAGAATTATTTTTCTCAAATGTAAGTTTTAAGGGAAGCTATACCTGCAAAACTAATAGAGCAATTGATGTGTTTGGTTACATTAAGAGATTGAACTGTTATTTGCAAATGCTTGGATTACATATAGAGCTTTATTAACTATTTCTGTCATAGTTGCCTCTACTGAAAGAAGGTTTTCAAAGTTGAAATTAATTAAGTCTTATCTTTGATCAAACATGTTACAAGAGATATTGAATGGATAACCGATGATTTCTATAAAAAAAAATGTTAAAAAACTAGATTTTATTAGTTTGATTACTAATTTTACATCTCAAAATGTGAGAATGTTAAATTTTATTCTAGCCTAATCTCTCGTGTTGTGAGTGAAGTTTTATTTTGCTACTTTGTCTTTTGAATTGTATACCGTTTTCTTTTTAATATAAAAGTGTTAATTATTTGAATATTGTTACACTTGTAAAAAAAATCATTTTGGAGGGCTTCATAATAATTAGTCACCTAAGGCCTCTAAATTCTCAGGTTGGCCCTAGTTTTGACTACCACGACACTACTCTCCTAAAAATTTGTAGAGAAGAACCTGAAGTAGATTTCTACCGTCAAGATCTCCAGCCATATTTGAATCCGTATACCTTTCCAAGATTAGATAAGCTCCCTCGTAGTATGGACATGTCACCGATGTAACCTTGAGGTATCTGAGAATCCATTTAATTACCTCTCAATGTTCCCTTTCAAGATTAGAGAGAAAATGACTCACCATGCCCATTGTATGTTCAATATCTGTTTAGTTATATACCATTGCATACACCAGGCTTTCGACTGCTGAAGAATAAGGTACTAACGACATTTCTCATATCTCTTTTTGGATGAGGGACATGAACTCTTGCTCAATTTGAAGTGGTTGGCTAGTGGAAATTTGACATGTTTGGCATTATACATGTTAAATCTCTTGATCATTTGTTCAACTTATTTTTCTTGAGATAGTCACAACCTTTGGTTCTTTCTATCTTGAACTGTGTGTATTCCCAAAATCTATGGAGCTAAGCTTAAGTCCTTTATGTTAAAGGACTTGGAAAGTTCCTTCTTCAGCTGGCTGGTGCAACGATCAACATGTTGTATATGTACAATAGAAGATGTAATGAAGTTTTTATCTGGAAACCTCTGAATATAAACATACTGATATGCAATAATTCTTTTGTAGCCTTACACACCATGAATGAGTTAGACTTTTTGTATCACTGTCTTGTTGCTTGTTTAAGATCATATAAGCTCTTCTTTAACTTGCAAAAAATGTTCCCTTTTCCTGAAACCTCAAAATATTCTGGTTGCTCCTTATAGATTTCTTCACGTAAATCACCATAAAAAATGTTGTCTTGACATTTATCTATTCAAGATCTAGGTTTAAGCTGGATACTAATCCAAAGATAACTCGAACTGAGGCTATCTTTATAACAGGTAAAAAAATTACGTCAAAGTCAATTCCCTTTTCTGTAATAATCCTTTGACTACCAACTGGGCTTTATATTTCACCAATTTTTCACTGCCATCTTTTTTAAGTTTGAACACCTATTAATTCCGTAGTGCTTTCTTTCCTATAGGAAGCTCAACCAACTGATATGTCTGATTCATTTGCAGTGACTCCATATCATCTTGCATCGCCGGTATCCAATTGTCTTTGTCCACACGAGATTGTGCTCCCTGGAAGTCCCCAGGCTTCCCTTCATCAGTAAGCAGAATGTACTTAGACTCTGAATATCTCGTTGACGGAATTTGTCCCTGTTCAAATTTTTGTACTTGTAGATTGTTGGTTTCAAGAGGTGCACTATTATCTAATTGATGTGATGGTCATGTAGCTTAATGTGGAGAGAGTTGTGGCTCCTCCTAATGTGATGGTCATGTGCTTTTTACATTTTCTCATGCATCTCATCATTACCTATGGTGAATTGTGTTAATACTAGATTTGGAGCAGCATTATGGGCAACGAAATTAGGATTATGAGACATTGTGAGCATTTTAATAGCTTCTAATATTTGGTTTTCTGATGACCTTCTTTACCTTTGGGTTCCATAATCTCTATCTAAATTTTTCATCTCCATAGCCTATAAAGATGCATAGAGTGGTCTTTACGTCGAGCTTCTATCTTAGCTTTTTGAAGACATGTGCAAAGGCTAAACAATCGAATACTCTCAAGTGAGAGTATGGGAAATTCCTACCAGACCATACTTTCTTAAAAATTTTAAAATTCAACCATATTGATGGTTTTGAACAGCTTCTCCCAAAAATGGCTTTGGTAGCTAAGTCATATCGAGCATGCTTCGAACCTTTTCCATGATTGTCCAATTCATTCTCTTTGCTAATTCGTTATATTGTAGGGTGCATGGGACGATCTTCTCATATTGAATATCACGTCTTCCATAGTAGGTATCGAACTCTTTGAAAGTGTACTCACTTCCATTATTTGAGCGGAGACAATTCAGCTTCTTTCTTATTTCACACTCTACCATTGTATGGAACAGTTTGAAGTAAGCCAATACATGTTCATTTATGTTCAAGAAGTACACCCAAGCTTTTCAAGAAGCATCATCAAAAAATACTTGTTATTGCCTAGATAATCAACCTCTAATGGACCATAAATGTTAAGTGTACTAGCCTGAGTAACTTTGATCGTCTTGTTGAAAAGAAATTGAAAGAGACTCTATGCTGCTTACCAAATAGACTGTGATTGTAAGGATCTAGCGCAACTTCCTTGGTAACAGTGATTAGCTCCTTCTTTATTAGGTAGACAATCTCTTCTCACTCATGTGATCGAGTCTTTATTACCACAAATTTTAAGAAGCTTCATGTTCCACTATGTTGAGGCTGTCTGTATATATTTTTCACATGAGTTTTGTATAAAGTGCCACAAATATGTCCTTGAGCGACAACCTTGACATATTTCATCATTTTTCATGTGTCATTGCTAAAGTAATTGTTATAGCTGTTTGTCAAGGTTTGTTCCAGAAAGTAGATTTAGCCTAACATTTGGCTCATATAAGACATCTTTCAAGGTTATTTTACACTCGATATTCGTTTGCATCTAAACATCACCCATTTCCATGATCTTAGAGGAACTTGTATTTTTCATCTTTATTGCACCAAAGTCGCTAAGTTTATATATGTTTTGAAGAAGTCTCGGTGTGGAGTGGCGTGGTAAGATGCTATAGTATCTACCACCTATTCAGTGTCTTGGCTTTGAAAATAATTTATTTATGGGTTTAATGGTAAAATATGAATGTAATTTTACATTTAATATTATAAGTTATCGTTTAAACTTATATGTTAACTTATGTTAAATATATTACTATAATGTTAATAGATAAATTGTGGATTAAAATCGAACCAAATTGCAAATTATGATTTGATTTGGTTCGAAAAATATAATGATTTTGTTTGGTTTGGAAAAATTTCAAACCACATAAAATGGCCTGAGTTGAAAATATAGCACAGACTGTCCAAATTGAATCGCGCTCACCCCTATCAGATACAATCCCCTTGTAGATAGTGCAATGCCCAGCTTAATTTCAAAACCTAATTTTAGATAATGTACAGTGCCACCAATTCTATTGTATGTTGCACCCAACACAAATGGACTTTTAAATTTTCCAACATATCAAGGATAACTTCCAAGAAATTGTAATGAGATTTTAGCTGAAGTATTGTATGCTTTACTGGACTATTAGTATCAAATATGAGCAATAGACATGCAATATTAGGGCCCAGTCTATTGATGTTGTCAAGGCGCGATTGCATTATTATGACACTCAGATCTTCACTACTCCCCTGACTTCTCTCTCTAGATTGTGACTCGATTTAGGCAGCATAATCCCCAATCAAAATCCTACTACCATTATTGGACTTCAATGGGCGCACAAATTCCCTTTGTGACTTGGCGCCCCATTTCCTTCGTGGACTTCCTCTATACCTGATTCCTCCAATTTGTTCTCTTTTCCATCAGAGTTTTTATTGACCACCAAACATTGTAGCCCCTTATTTTTATGCTTGATTGGATTCTTCTCCTGCCACCAATGGTATAATCGTTTCGCTTATTGTATATCCCCGCAAAGGAATTCTGTATTTGAAATAGTAGATTGTGGTAGATTGACATCATTGCATTTCCCACCAGCTGGGCCAGCTCCTTGTTTGAGTCAGCCCATTGTGCTTAAAGCATGCCAATGACTCCATTCCCCAATTTAGATCTTAAATCCTCCTTCAATAGCGATTTTAGAAACCGAGATTGGTTCACAAATCTTTTTCCTTCAATCGTCCATGGTGAAGGGAAAAATATTTCCAGCAGCAAATTCTTTGATTGAAGCTTAACAATAGAAAACTGCTGGATAGCAATTGGGAATGTGGGAAGTGATTGCACTAAATACCTTGTTATTGGAATAAACTGATGGATCTTGTATAGCATTTTGTCCACGAAGATTCGATAACTGGTTGCACCCTCTTGCGAGTTTTTCAATAAATGAACCCGGCCAAGTAGAATACTATGCTTGGTAACCCCGCCATAGATCAATAACTTACTTTCTTTTGTGCAAACTGCCCTTTTATGGTCTTTAGCACAATTAATCAAATGACAAAATTAATTAAAGATCCCAACCTACCGCCAATCTCCACGCCATTGTCGTTGTTAACTACCTCTGCATCTTTGCTGCCACCGACCCATTCAAATCCATTGTCAACGAATTTCCAATCTTTCCAACTTGTTTTTCCTGTCCTGTAACACTCTTTTCTTCTGTAGTAATACCTCGTGGTGTTGTAGTACCCGTTGCACTGGATACTCGAATTAGTTCCCCCCTTTATTTGAAATTTAGCAAGGGAAAATTGTTTGAAATTAGTGGAATTTGGTTTTGGAATTGATGGAGCTGCTGATTGCAGCATATTGGTGTTAACAGGGGATTGAGACAAGCAATCGGATGGGTTCTAGGGTTGTAAACAATTATTTTTGGGTTATCTTCCTTTTCCAAATTCGGGCCCATCCCTCCCGTGCTTTGTTATTTGGAACTTTGCAGTCTAGTTGTTGGGCAACCTCTATAACACAGTCCCGAGCAACTAAATTTTAGTAACATTTCTTCCACTATAATCCCTTGAATCAACCCATTAACCAAGCACTTCCCACCACCACCTACATCACGCTCTGCAGCAGCAGCAGTAACAGACCTGGATCGAAGATCACCATCTTCTTTCACTGCGTCTCGTCGCCTCATTCTCATCTGCTTCGGGAAATTTTGCACAGTTGGAGTTAAAATCTCAGGGTCCCGCGTGTAATCTTTCTCTATTTCCTCTGATTTCTATGCTGAAATCTTCTTGAAAATATTAGCCTCCGACAACAGATTATTGGAGAAGATCCTCTCCAAGCGGTACAGCCACCTGTCTTGAGTTATCTCCACTAAATATTGGTAACTTAAACTTCCTTATTAGTCTCCAGATGTTTCCCTCTTGATATTTCCCAGTTTTCCCTGTTTCTTCTGTCATTTTGCCTCGGTCTCGCTACTGCTGATCTCCCACGGGTCCCTTGTGAACATTAGGTGGTGACTGAACCTCCGAAACACTTCCAGATCTATCTCCCTCCATAGCTTTGTTCATGGTTGCTTTTGGAAAAATAAGAGTTGCCAAAGTTTTCTGTGTATCTTCCATGGATTGCAGCATCTTTGTCATGCTCTGTTTGAGGTGTTCCACTGGGATCTCTAGGCCTGGTAAGCGTTTGAGCTCAGATTTCAATTAGTTTAGCGTCTTCTCCATTACTTCCACTCTGATTTCTATCTTCTTTTGGGCCATAAGATTGACGTGCTTTGATACCATTTTGTTAGGAATCTAACTGTAATTAGAAAGTATTGCTATAAAAATCAAGTGCCAGCAGTATATTGATGTAATTAAAAGAGAATACAACAATGAAAGAAATAACAAATAGCCTTTTGAGACGGCTAGAAACAACAAAGGCTCTATTGAGAGGGCTACTACTCTCCTATTCCATACTTCTACTCAATAATTTTTTTGCCTGCCTCAGTCCTTCCTGCTCGCTCTATATTTATAGACCTCTTGTAACTAATCTGTCCACGTCAGCGTGCCATGTTAACGGAATCTTGTTGCTGCCAACTTCTCCTCAACCCTTCCTAGCCCATCTAGAATAAGTGTACTTGATTGGAGGCTTATCAAAATATTTATGCTATTACGTGGTCAACTACACAGTGTCGCGGGCTTTGCATGTGTGTCACACTAGTTCCTTTAAAAGAGGCAATATCAAAGAACTGTTCATCTGCGAGTTCCCTCTCCCACTTTACTCCTCCACTATTCATTTATGAGTTCTCCATCTCACACACAATCCGAATAAATTACTGTTCACAATCGAGTTTTTCTTTGTTCTAATAGTGTTCACTAAATATCTCATCACCTAACCTTTGCAATTACTTTTTCCTTTCCCAAACACTTCTACTCTTGTTTTCCCTTTCAAGAGCACTCCCAATTTCTAGACGTTGTATTTGTCATGATTTCTTGGTTACCAACCTTAGATTTGTTACGGTTTCTTCACTTCAATTGTTGAATCTGCTTTTATTTTATTTTGTTTGTCTGAGCTTTTGAGAAATCGAATACAAGATAGCTTAAGTATGTTCCTTTGATGTTCTTGTTGTGTATTATTTGTTCAATTTGTTGCTATTGTCTATGTTTTTTTCGTTCTCTCAGCATTTTTCTATTGTCAGTTCCAAGTTCCAACTCTTCGAAGTACAAAATGGAGGGTAGTGGTGCTACTAGTGACGCATAGGGGACTGTTTTCTGATGCGTACAATGGAGGATGGTGCTTTTATAGAGTATGATTCTTTTTTCTTATTTAACTTTGTTCACTTCTATACCGCATATATACTAGGAAAGGCCAGAAAGATTACTTCCCTCTACAGCGACGTCCATTCGGCAACAATCATAGATGTAGAGCAGTGCAAAGCTTGCCATAGCTAAAATTTACAGGTAAATAATGAATTGTGCACGTAGGTTTCTTGAATTTTTGCTGCTTGGTTCATGTGTCTATAATCTAAAATTTAAGAGAGCAATTGAAATTTGTATGGTGCTTTTGCCATATATGATGTGTATATCTTTAATCCATATTTAAGTATTTCTTACATTTTGAATATTGTTTCAAAATTCTAAAAAGAGGCTGAAAATATGGACGAAGAGAAAAATGAGATGATTAAAATAATCTGTTGTTAGTGGATAAGTATTTGGCTGCTGGCCCAAATAGTGATTTGGAGTACATTGAGGATTTTGAGTTCTAGGAATTTGATTTTGTTAGGAGTGAGAGGATGGTAAGATCAAAGTTTTTAGGTTGGATGATAACAAATGAAAAATGGGTCGAAGTGACTAATTTGGGTGAGATGTTGTTCTTGGAATTGTACATGGAGCTTCTGCTTCGGAGATGTTTGGGTATAATGAGTGTAAAGGTAATTCTATATTTTTTTTACAGATGAGTTCTTTCGTGGCAGGGAAGATGATTGGGAATGGAAGAGTCGCAGTATCGGAGTGTTTTATTTAGAGAGTGGGAGTATTGAGCCAATTGATAGTCATGATGGTTATTCCCATATGTTTTCGTTGCCACCTGCTTGGGTTTGTTCGAATGTGTTATGTTGAGGAATTTATATGTTTTTCCTTTTCGTTTTTTGGGCGAAATATGTTTTACATATACATTCCAGTTAGTCATTCCTGGTCATATTTTATTTCTGGTTGCTGACTATAATTTTTCGGCTGCACAACAAAACATAGTTTATATTGATAAAGTTGACAAGATCACAAAAAAGGTATTCCAAAGCATACTTCAATAAATAAAATCTTGTAGTTAAATGTCTTAAAATCATTTATGTTAATGATTCAATTCATTCCATACTGTATCTACAGTGCGAGTAAGAATCCATATGTTTCTATCAAACTTGGGGGGGAGTAGGTAGAAAAATGTAATTTTTAGACAAGTACCCCTGAACTTTGTTTCATCAGTTCTGTTGCTGGGCATTTGAGAATGTTTCGTTGGATTTCCAATAACTGATGCTGTGATTGAGCCTATGGAGTCTTATAATTGAACGATTGCTCTTGCTCTATTAGAATGGAAGTGGAATAATTGTAAGTGTTTTGGGGTCTATTTGATGATCATTAGATAATAAATAATGCATTTATTTACATAGATGATGTATTTGTAACATGATTATAATCTTACCTTGGAGTTGGTATAGCGTAATTGTGCTTGAATAATCTACAGAAATAAGTTTCGTTCACAGCTGCACTTGTAGATTTATGGCAATTGTCACATGATAGTTACCATGGTGGTTGGATTATTTCAGCCAATGTGACATTTGCTTTTGTCCAGAGTGTCTATGTTGCAATGTATAAAATAACTTGTAAAAAAATGTGTGTTAGGATAGATGTGAAATGTTATGTAAGTGAGAAGGTGTAGTAATTTGGTGTACCATATGTTGGAGTTGCTGTAGTTGTTTAATGTTGACTAACTTTTCTTTCGGTGGACAACAAATGGTGGTAGATGCGGGGAAAGATATAAGCTTTTCTTGTCAAGATGTAATTTATTGTGTTCATATTGTTCTCTAGCCTAATGTTGATGTTAGAATGAATTTGTTAAAAAGTAAAGAAGGAAATTAAGAATTATAGTTACAATTGATATAAGTATGTAAGTGAATAAGTGAAAGAATATACCAGTGTTTAGTACAAGAACTTGCTTAAAAATGGGGGATTAATGAGTATTGATGAGTTGATTTTTGTAGAGAAAGATATACGTAAATAGAGATTGAATTGAGCTTTTAGTGTAAGGTTTAAATTCATGTGTTGGTATAATTGTGTGCATGGATGAGTCAATTTACCATTGAAAGAAGTTACTCTTAATCTATTGCTCACAAGAACTGGCTTTTTGGTGATTGTGTTGTAGATGGTATTACATTCATTTGTGACAAAATTGTCCCACATCCGAAGCATATGTGTTTCTAACTTGTAAGGTTTTTAGCTATATTTAATGTGATAACGAAAAGAGTTATTTTAGTGTTGGCAATAGTAAATGTCTAACCTTTCGTTCATGAGAATGACATCTTGTACTGTTGATTGGTTGTCACGAATTTGAATTACTCTTTTGGGGAATATGTCGATTGCTATTCCAATGATGCCTACAAGAAATAATATGGGTTAGTAATTAGTATAGTTTGTAATATATGTTTAAGATAAGAGTAATGAAGTGTAAGATATTAATAGGATTGCAAATACTTACTAATTTCGGCATTTTTATCATGTATGGTTTAAGATTTTCGAATGATATGAAGTTGTAAACTGATGAAAGGAGATATTTAAATTGTTCATTAACTTCAACGGTGGTGTTTGCATTGATTGTCCATTGGATGTCACCAAGTTGGGCTCTATAATTTTTATTTGTTTCCTTAACTTGTGCATTTGAGATGAGGTATGTCTTCTGTGGTAGTAAGATGTCTTCGAAAGCTGCGATGGAGTTCTCGAATAAAGTAGCTGGATTTTGTTCCCATGCATAAAAATTAAGTTGAAAGATATTATGGTAAGGTTTTATAAGATAGGACAGAAAAGAATTTAATATAACGAAAATATTTTTAGGATTTGGAAATGAGTATTGAAATGGAATGTTAATCTTAAATGAAATAGTGAAGTTTTGTGCTTTTTTTTTTTTTATAATGCATATATTATGAACAAATTAAGGCCGAAACCTTAAGTTTTCGTTGGTGGAATATATTCTTGTTATGTATAAATCTAGATGGGCACTTTTTTGAGTTCTTTTTTATTATACATACGAAATACACAGAATTTAACTACAAGAACTGAAAGGAACTGGAAAGCTGTTGTGTGAGGCAGAAAGTTGTCAAGCTTGAAAAAGGAAAATGAAGTTTAAACTATTTGAGAGTATAATGCACGAGAGCAATGGATTTGGATATAGAATTCATTAAAGAAATTGAAATGGTGTTCCTTTTTCAAAAGAAGGGAGCAGCTGTATGTTTAGAAATTCAATATTGTACATCTTTCATTTATATATTCTGGAATGTGCTACATTTGAGATTTTAAAATATTAGAACTTGAATGAATTAAATTTAGTAATCTTTTTTTTTTCTTTTTCTTTTTTAATAATGGAAGAAAGAGTTTGAAAGGCCATTATGTGCTTTTAGTTTTGATTAAAAAATTGATAAACAAATATTTAAAGTTAATGGTTTTGATTTATTGTGGATCAAAGTTTCAAATAAAGGAACTTAAACTATGTGAGAAGATTTACCTTAGGATCCTTAACCAAATGTGTTGGTATTTCAATGGACTGTTCAGAGCTCTATTGGGGGAGCATTTTTCTAAAACTATTGCTACCATAGTTTACAAAAAATGATGACTACACATTCCAAAAGTATCATTAAATGAAAATTGAAAATCGACTAAGTGAAATGATCAACTTTCTAGTCACAAAGTGTTCCTCTCTCTAGTATTTTTTGCTAAAATTGAAGGAATATATGGTCTGCTTTTTGAACTACAGAGATAGACAAATCTGTCTTTTTCCTCAATAATCAATAAATCATCCATTCTTCTTAAAAGTCTTGAAAGTTTTGATGCCCCGTATTCTGAATCACACAAAGACCTCGCCTACATTTTCTGGTATGCTCGAGGAAGCTTAATTAGAGATAAACTTCCTCCTGACAATTTTAGCGACTTAACAAGTTGTCCCTTTAAACCATTTAGATCTCTTGGGGGATTGTACCTTGGGGTCAACTCATTATGCTCACTAGAAGCATATGTACCTGTTGAAACTTTGTCCGGTGTACACGTTGCATTTTCTTCATCATTTGACGGGGTGTCGCTATTTTATCCCGTTGCACAAACCCTTCCCCAGGGGCCACGCTAGACCAATCCCATACATAGTTACCTGCATTCCTCAGAGTAGACGAGACTTTCACCTAATATGGAATAACAACGATAATTGTGTATTCACGTTGACTTAAAATATGTAGTGCAGAAGCAAAATCTACGTTCATCGAGATTAACATGATAGATGATGGCTGTCGATTGTCTAAAGTAAAAGGGAACATATCTTCCTAAATTGCCTTATCAATGGCATCATTTTTCTCGTTGGGAAAGTGTTCAAACTTGATATCGGTCATTTGACCCCCCCTCTATTATTCGCTTCGAAATTGCATTAAAATCTCTGTATACTGAAAATACGGCTACTGGTCCATTAATTGTAGGATGAGTTTCTAAACCCATCATAATGTTACCAACAATATCCTTTGGATGCACATCTCTTGGCATGGGGTAGTTCTTAATATCCGAAAGGATGGTAGCGAGGTCCTGTATTGACAGAAATTTAAAAGCAATAATCATTAAAATAATCATCTGATCTCAGCCGATCAAAAATAATCTTCATGTTCCCTCGTTTGCTTTCATAAAATTCATATACAATATATATCTTTAGTCAAACATATAAACCTGAAGGCATTGTACCAAATAAAAAAACAAAAAAAATGTACAATGTAAACAAACCTTCTAAAAAACTAAATTGCATATAAAGCATTTTTTTCCTTAGTATTTAGTCCATCAAAAGACTCGCCCTAAGACGCTAGTAAAACACTCTAGCTAGACACAGCTCAAAATTTCAATGGAAATGGAGCCTAAAATTGAAATTAAATCATAACCAAGTATAAATAAATGAAATGTATGTGATTTGGAGAGCTCCTTGAGGTATGCTGGTGAACACAAATCCAGTCTAGTGGACAAGCCCTGACCAAGTTTTACAAAAGTCAATCTCGTGAAAACCTGCCTATGATCAATTGGCTACAATCTGTGAATCTAATCAAGTTGTCCCATTGAACTGGTAGAGCTATAGCTTGAAGGATAGTGTCACTACTGCTAGGGTTTTTTGTTCGAAGAAGAAGGAATGAAATTACTCTGATCTTTTCTTATCTAATAAGAAGCTAAATAGTAAACAATAATAAGATATTTTGGATGAACAGTGAACCAGTTTCACTACAATGATGAACTAGTTTGAGAAAAACAGGTATGAACACTCTGTTGCCTAAATGAATAGCACTTGGCTGGTTGTGTCTTTTAAGGTAAAGGTAGAAACAGAAATTTGTATATGAATTTTATTAAAGAAATCGAAGGGAAAGTGAGGATTCTTTTTTATTTGCTGGGATTACATGATTTTTTTAATGATCATTGCTTTTAAATTTTTGTCTATAAGAGGTCCTGTTGCCATCCTTTTGGACATTGAGAGTTGTCCCGTCTAAGAGATGTGTGGCTAGAGGATATTGCTGGTAACATTGGGATGAGTTTGCGAGCTCATCCTACAATTAATAAATCAGTGACTGTTTCTTCAGTATACGAAAATTTTAATGTAATTTCGCGGAGAATACCGATACCAAACTTGTACATGTTCCCAACGGGAGAAAGGATGTTGTCGACAAGACAATTTTGGTTGATATATTCTTTTTTGCTGTGGACAATTGCCGGTTGTCATCTATCTTGTTATTCTCGAGAGACGTAGATTTGCTCCTGTACTTCATATTCTAAGTCCACATGAATACACAATTATCGTCGTTATTCCATCTTGGGTAAAAGTCTCATCCACTCTGAGGAATGCATGCTCTATCTATGGGACTGGTCTAGCGTAGCTCTTGAGGAAGGGATTGTACATCAAGATAAAACAGTGATTCCCCGTTCAAATGAAGAAGGGCAAAGTTTCAGCATATACATTGCTTCTAGTGAATATAATGAGTTGACCTCCTAGGTACAGCCCAGAGAGATCTAAATGATTTGAATGGACAACTTGTAGTTTGTATTGGGGAAGTTTATCTCTAATCAAGTTTCCTCGAGCATACTACAAAATGTACGGGAGGTTTTTGAGTGTTTCAGAATATGGGGTATCAATGCTTTCAAGATTTCTAAAAATAACGGATGATTTGTTAATTATTGATGGAAAAAATAGAGATAAATTTGTCTCTTTGTAGTTCATGATACAAACCACATTCCTTCTTCAATTTTAGCAAAAAAGGATACTAGAGAAAGGAGCTCTTGGTTATAGTTATTAAAATTGGATCGGGAACTGTTGAACAGGATTGTGATTCGGTCCGAGTTGACAAATGAACTAGCCAAGAACCGGTTGAACCGTTCAAAATCCACCTGAACCGGATAGGCTTAAGAGGTACCAGATCCGATTCACACTTTGAACCGGCTGGTCACCAAGGTAAATTGTAATTCGTTTTTTTTTTTTTTTTTTATCAATTTGCAAAGAAGCTAATTCGAACCCTGGTCTTTTCTTTGGAATGTCATGTCCTCTACCATTTTGGAGTGTACTCACTTTTAGTCTATAATATGTAGCAAATATATATATATTTCAATTTACAAAGTACAATGTAAAATTCATTTTTTCCAATTTGCAAATAGAATGATTCAAACCTAGGTTTCCTACATGAGAATTTAGGTTCTTAACCATCTAGGAAGCAAGTGAAACTTCTTGAAGCATGGAAGCCAAACAAATCTATGCACATATATATGTATATATATACATATATAGGGAAATAATTTAATGGGTACGGTGCTTAGCTTATTAAGTATCGGTGACATGTCACAACAATTAATTGGTGAATATGTTAATTGTAAGGCCTATGAATTTAATGATTCATCAATTAATTGTTGTGACATGTCACCATTGCTTAACATAAGCTAAGCATCGGTACCCATAGATCATTTCACTACATATATATGTATATGTATATACTAGATTTAGCCCTTTTTTTCCCAAAAATATATTTAATTAAATTATGATCTAACAATGACCTACCGGTTCAACCATTGACCCGGTGACCCGATGACTTTCTCGGGTTGACCATTGGGTCGAGTTCAATAACTATGTTATTGGTGACTAGAGAGTTGATCATTCCACCTAGCCAATTTTCACTTAATGATGTTTTGGAATATGTAGTCTATGGTGGACAGGATATTCACAATATAGTTTTCAGGAAGAATACATACATTTTACACATATTAAATCAGATCCTTTTTAAGATATTTACCCAGTACTTTTGCTTTAATTTATCCTTTAGTTTATATTACTTTGATTAGAAATGACTAGGGAATCATTGATGCTAGTCTACGCAATATCCATGTTGATTGCTATTATTATTATTATTATTATTATTATTTTTTACCTTAGTTAATTTTCTAGTGTCATTTTGTATTCAGATTTTTAGTTTTCCACCGGTATCTATGATTTGTTTAATGCTGCAGAACATGTTAAATTTCATCTTCTCATGTAATAATTTACATTTCTACCTGTTGTGATGTCGTTAATATATGGTTTAAGTAGGATTATTTTTCAGTTTTTATTCTACGCACACATCGTCATATAAATGTATTTTGTTCGAATGTTATTTCCATAGCGATTAGGCGACTTAAATTTTATATATTACGTTTATTAATTTTCCACTAGTACATGTGGTTTTCACATATTCCTTTAATTTTCCAATTTTCATGAATGCATATTCATTTGTAATATAGTTTAGTGATGTGGGTGACATTAATGGTTGAATTAAACAGGATCATATATTCCTTTGGTTTTTGGGGGCAATTAGGCGATATTCAATTTTCACTTAACGATGCTTTTGGAATATATTACTTGAGAAAGTTATGAGAAATTGATGTAATATACAATGTCTGGATATTCTCCATTTCACCCAGTTAGATGGCACTATTTATTTTTAACACTTGAATTGGGACTTTTTTGCAACTTATTGGAATACAATGCTGATGAATTTCTTAATGCCTATGGCATTACGAAAGGCATATGCCTTAGAACTGGAAGAGAAAATCTTAAAGCTTAGAGAAATGAACCATGAGTTGCAGAAAAAACAGGTATATTAGTGATACCAGTAAGATGACCCTAAGAAGGATGAGAATTGTCCCACTGTTAATGATATGGTACAAAATAATCTTAGATTGCTTGTTTTTACTTTTGATTCTTTGAAGGAGGCTGGTGAAGGAATTGCATACCGATTGAGGTACAAGGTGGACAATGAGCGCTAGTACTATGTAAAGGTGTGATGGCTTGTCAATATGATTGATACGTGTTTTTGCAGTAGAAATCTTATAAAATGATTTGTTCGAGGTGGGGGTCTAGGGGTGGTACCTATTTCGTGCCCAAACAGAAAGGAATTGAAGCCACTCAATTCGAGAAATTCCTCTTTTTCAGATGAACTACTTCCCAACGATTTCAGTTCAAAACGAGGCTTGCAAAGAGCATTCTTCTCCACTTGCTGATATGGTTGGAACCTGTTACAAATCAACAGGAAATGTGATGCCCAATTTCATGTCAGTGAACTTCTATATGGTATTAACATATCTTCTAAATGGAACTACTGGTTGCATTTCATAGAGCAATATGTTACTTTTTAAATTATGCAGAGAAGTAATGGAGGAGTTGTTTTTGATGATGTTGATAGAATGAATGGCCAATCATTATGTGGGCGTACAACTGTCACTTCATGCCAGGTTCGTCCTATATCTTTCTTGTAAGTGTAACATGGTAAAAGATAATCTTACAAGGCAATCAAATTTATTGATGATAAGTCATCCAATGCTTTAGAAAAAAGTAGAGATGCAATGAACAACTTATTAACATATATCTTGATGATGCTTGTTCTGAGGTTAAGAAATTTATGAATAAAATAAATGATGGGTCTATCTGAGCGGAAGGTAACCTGCACTTAAAATATGATTTTGATTCCTTACTCAGATCTAAGCTGAGACATGATAAGGCTTGATGACATGCATTTTAAAATCAGAAATCTTAATTCAAATTACAGTTCAAGCCCCATTGTTAAGATATCAAGTTGTTAATTTATCCAATATAGATTACTTTATCCTATTAAATTACTGAATATAATGAAAACTCCAAATAGATTAAAAGATTTTCGCTTGTTGTAATTGTTTATTTCCCTGTTAGTCAATTCAAATCAACAGCAAATCCTTAAATAATTGCTTGGTTGGTTGTGTTTCTGAATTTTTGAACTAATTCATTAGGGTTTGGATAGTTCTTAATCCATTTTTTAGTTGTTTGAAACATGAAATTTTCATAGCCAATCCAACAGTCTTCTGAAATATTGTTTTGAATTCATGGAAAAGGTCATTTTCATTTGGCCAGTGGCGCCTTTTAAATGTTCCCTCAATCTTTTATCTACTATCTGGAAGGAACATTATAGAATCTCTAAGTGAATGGTTTTAATTTGAAAGGATGATATAGCGTAATGAAAAGATGATTGTACAATGCGTTAACCTTTATCTTTATAGGATAAATTGTGTATAGTTCTAATCTCTTATTTAAAACTAGCTTCCCATGGATTTAGGTCAAGATTTAATGACTCCAAATATTTGTGCACTTTATAATAACCAACCGACAACATACGCCTCCTTTGCAATGGAAACATTGAGAGAGCTAAATTTGATGGAGTTATTGCCAGTAGGAGCACCTTTCAAAATTTGCAAAAATATTGCTGCATCTAACACAACTCCTGCAATCCTTGGTACTGTCGGTAGCTTCTCAGGGTCCGTGCAGTTTACATGAGCTGCTTCGATTGTCAGTTTTCCGAGTATAATTATTCTGTGCTTGTTACTCTTCCTCATCACATTCTCTCTGTTGCAATCTGTTAGGCCACCGATTCATCTCACATATTCTAGAAGGGAGAAGAAGAGGATCTTGGAAGTGGAGGGAAAGGGGTAACCAAATTCTGTTTTGGGGGAATATGGGATAACTTTCAGTTAGAAGAGTCAACAAAATAAGAGGGGTTAGAGGAGTATTAGGAGGTCATTCTTTTTTGGAGTAAAAGTCTCGAGAGTCTTGTTTATAGCCTTCTATAGGCTTCACTGCCATTTCATTTTCCTGTAATCACTTTCAATTCAATAAAATAGCATGTTCTTTTCATTAGTATTCTATCAATTGGTATTAGAGCAGCGATCCTAATGGCGCAGAAGAGGACCGACAACAAGGTGGAGACCAAAGAGAAAGATCTGGAGAAAGTGAAAATGAAAATACCCGGGTTGGAAAGGTCAATAGACCAACTCACCCAGCAAATTGCCAAGATGATGCTAACCATGGAGGAAAGGTTGCAAGCGATGGAGGAAAACTAGAAAAACCTTACGACACTTTTCCACCAGAAGCTAAATGTCAGCAGAAAGGCGGAAGAAGGCGGGTCCGGTTGTATTACAGGGGAGTCAATACCTACAGATCATTTCCAGAATAACCACCAAACACCAGGTAAAGGGAAGGCATCAGAGGGTGCTAGAAAGGCTAGTGAAAATCGATTAACTACAGCTAGTAGTCGGGGGTGGGAGGAGAGTTGGCGAAGGGTGAGAAAACTGGATATGCCTATCTTCAGTAGGGAAAACCCAAATGGATGCCTGTTTCAAGTAGTGAGGTACTTCGAAGTAAATAGGTTGTTCGAACACGAGAAATTGGGGGCGGTTGCGGTTAGTTTGGAGGGTGATGCTTTTTCTTGGTTCCAATGGACGGAAGCTAGAAACCCCATCCAGACATGGCAGGAATTTCGGGAGCAACTACTGTTGAGGTTTCGTCCAACGCAAGAGGGAAACCTCTGAGAAATTTTTGGTCATAAAATGAAGTGGGAAAGTGGTAGATTTCCGACGAGAATTCGAGGTACTGGCTGCGCCTCTGAAGGGAGTATCTGACGAAGTGCTTGAGAGCACCTTTGTTAACGGGCTCAAACCAGAAGTAAGGCAGTGGTAAGGCTGTTGGACCCAAAGGGGTTAGCCTTAATTATGGAAGTGGCCAAGAAAATTGAAGATAAGAATCTCATCCTTAAGAACATCTAGGAATCCATGAACTTTAAATTTGGCAAGCCTAGCTTCTCTTCAAATCGTCCAGATGCGAGGAGATTCAAAGGGTTTCCCACAAAGATCTTGACAGTGGGTGAGAAGCCGAACTCGGTGAAGAGAGACACACCGGTGAAGAGGCTCACCGATGCAGAATGGCAGCTCCGACGTGACGAGGGACTGTGTTTTAAGTGCGATGAGAAGTTTGTTGTGGGACATCAGTGTTGAAACTGCGAGTTAAGGGTGCTTCTTGTAGAGGATAATGGCTCCGGCGAAGAGGAAGGGGATGAATGGCTGAAAGAAGAGCAACCCATTGAGGTGAGTGACACAGTCGAATTGTCCCTCAACTCTATAATTGGACTGACTATGCCGGGCACAATGAAGCTAAAGAGGACTGTAGGGGGTTGCGAAGTCACGGTACTGATAGATTGTGGGGCAACCTACAACTTTATATCATTGGATGAGGTGCAGAAATTAGATCTTTCGATGGTTGCAACAACCAATTACGGAGTAGTGATGGGGTCTGGAATGTCTGTGTAGGGGAAAGGCATCTGCAGGAGGGTAATTCTGAAGATGCAAGGGCTGACTATAGTCGAGGATTTTTTACCGCTGGAGTTGGGCAGTACCGACGTAGTATTGGGGATGCAGTGGTTAGGGAGTTTGGGGAACATGGAGGTTAATTGGAGGCATCTAACAATGAGGTTTCGAATGGGAGAATCAGTAAAGACATTAAAGGAAGACCTCGGGCTTAAAAAATTAGGGGTATCATTGAAGATAATGATGAAGGCCTTACAACAAGAAGGACAAGGGGTTTTGATAGAGTGGAAG
Organism: Olea europaea var. sylvestris; assembly: GCF_002742605.1. Taxonomy (NCBI): domain Eukaryota; kingdom Viridiplantae; phylum Streptophyta; class Magnoliopsida; order Lamiales; family Oleaceae; genus Olea; species Olea europaea. The sequence goes on along the minus strand of NC_036244.1, from coordinate 6,682,463 downwards.
GAGCATTCAGGCGAAGCCAAGCTGAGTGGAGAAAGGGGTGTTCTACCCGGATCCTGCAGCAACATCAGCAAGTGTTTAGAGAACCAACAGGGTTACCCCCAAGCCGTGATAGTGATCATGCTATTCCATTAGA